>NC_044326.1:0-600000 GCF_007399415.2 Gopherus evgoodei
CCCCCCCCCCAGTCCTGGATCAGTCCGCTTCCTCCCCCCCGATCCATGGGTCAGTCCGCTCCCTCTCCCCCCGAGTCCTGGGTCAGTCCGCTCCCCCCAGATCCATGGGTCAGTCCGCTTCCTGCCCCCCCCGAGTCCTGGGTCAGTCCGCTTCCTACCCCCCCGATCCATGGGTCAGTCCGCTCCCCCGAGATCCATGGGTCAGTCCGCTTCCTGCCCCCCCCCGAGTCCTGGGTCAGTCCGCTTCCTACCCCCCCGATCCATGGGTCAGTCCGCTCCCCCCCGATCCATGGGTCAGTCCGCTTCCTGCCCCCCCCCCGAGTCCTGGGTCAGTCCGCTTCCTACCCCCCCGATCCATGGGTCAGTCCGCTCCCCCCAGATCCATGGGTCAGTCCGCTTCCTGCCCCCCCCCCGAGTCCTGGGTCAGTCCGCTTCCTACCCCCCCGATCCATGGGTCAGTCCGCTCCCCCCAGATCCATGGGTCAGTCCGCTTCCTACCCCCCCGATCCATGGGTCAGTCCGCTTCCTACCCCCCCGATCCATGGGTCAGTCCGCTCCCCCCAGATCCATGGGTCAGTCCGCTTCCTCCCCCCCCGAGTCCTGGGTCAGTCCGCTTCCTACCCCCCCGATCCATGGGTCAGTCCGCTCCCCCCAGATCCATGGGTCAGTCCGCTTCCTGCCCCCCCCCCCCAGTCCTGGATCAGTCCGCTTCCTCCCCCCCGATCCATGGGTCAGTCCGCTCCCTCTCCCCCCGAGTCCTGGGTCAGTCCGCTCCCCCCAGATCCATGGGTCAGTCCGCTTCCTACCCCCCCGATCCATGGGTCAGTCCGCTCCCCCGAGATCCATGGGTCAGTCCGCTTCCTGCCCCCCCCCGAGTCCTGGGTCAGTCCGCTTCCTACCCCCCCGATCCATGGGTCAGTCCGCTCCCCCCAGATCCATGGGTCAGTCCGCTTCCTGCCCCCCCCCCCGAGTCCTGGGTCAGTCCGCTTCCTACCCCCCCGATCCATGGGTCAGTCCGCTCCCCCCAGATCCATGGGTCAGTCCGCTTCCTGCCCCCCCCCCGAGTCCTGGGTCAGTCCGCTTCCTACCCCCCCGATCCATGGGTCAGTCCGCTCCCCCCAGATCCATGGGTCAGTCCGCTTCCTACCCCCCCGATCCATGGGTCAGTCCGCTTCCTACCCCCCCGATCCATGGGTCAGTCCGCTCCCCCCAGATCCATGGGTCAGTCCGCTTCCTCCCCCCCCGAGTCCTGGGTCAGTCCGCTTCCTGCCCCCCCCATCCATGGGTCAGTCCGCTCCCCCCAGATCCATGGGTCAGTCCGCTCCCTGCCCCCCCCCCGGAGTCCTGGGTCAGTCCGCTCCCTGCTCCCCCCCCGATCCATGGGACAGTCCGGGAGTTGTGGAGCCGTTGCTCCGGGGGCCGTTAGGGGGAGGTGCAGAGCGCCCATTGGTCCGTGCAGCGGCCCCGCCCCCCGCTGGCGTGGGCGGGGCATTGGGCGCGCGGCTGGGGGCGGGGCCGGCCTGGGCTCTGCGGCTGCCAGGAGTTGTTTGACGTCCCCGCCCCCCGAGTGCGTCACTTCCGCAAGGGGCGGGCGCGCGGAGCAGCGAGGCGCAGCGGAGCTTCGGGATCGGGGTCGGGGTCGCGCCCGGCTCGGAGCTGCCACCTGCGGCCATGTCGGGTTCGGTCAGCCCCGCCCTGGCAAGTACCGCGCGAGCCCCCCCGCCCCGCCCCCATCCCCTCCCGAGCCCCCCTGGCCCCCTCGCGAGTCCCCCCCCGGCCCCGCCCCCCAATCTCCACCCGAGCCCCCTCCCGAGCCCCCTAGCCCCGCCCCCTCCCGAGTCCCCCTGGCCCCCTCGCGAGTCCCCCCCCGGCCCCGCCCCCCAATCTCCTCCCGAGCCCCCCGGCCCCACCCCCTCGCGAGTCCCCCCCCGGCCCCGCCCCCTCCCCATCTCCACCCGAGCCCCCTCCCGAGCCCCCTAGCCCCGCCCCCTCCCGAGTCCCCCTGGCCCCCTCGCGAGCCCCCCCCCGGCCCCGCCCCCTCCCCATCTCCACCCGAGCCCCCTCCCGAGCCACCCCGGCCCCGCCCCCAATCTCCTCCTGAGCCCCCCCGGCCCCCGGACCCTCCCCCAATCTGCGCCCCGCCAGTTCCTTCTGGCCGCGCCGGCCCCGCCCCCCAATCCCCGCCCCCTCCCTATGCGAGCCCCCCGCCCCCAATCCCCTCCCGAAGCCCTCCCCGCGCGCCCCCAATCCCCTCCCGAGTCCCCCCAGTCCCCGCCTGCCCTCCAATCTCCTTCCAACCCCCCCGTGCCTGCCCCTGCGACCCTCAGTCACCTCCCGAGCCCCCCCATCCCTGCTCGAGCCCCCCTAGACCCTCCCAATCTGCTCCCCCCCAGTTCCTGCTGGCCATGCCGGCCCTGCCCCCCCGTGGCTCCATTCCCGGCCCCCAGCACCCCCGGGCGTGTTCTGCCCTGTCACCATGTGCGCTGGGCCGAGCGCCACGGGGCACGAGCTCCCCCTGTGCTTCTGTCCATCCTGGGGGCACTGGCTGGGGCTGGGGAGCCCTCGGAGCTGCGGGTCGGGAGTGGGGGGCACTGGCGGAGGTTGGGGAGCCTGGGGGGCTGTGGGTCGGGAGTGGGGGGCACTGGCAGGGGTAGGGGAGCCCAGGGGGCTGTGGGTTGGAAGTGGGGGGCACTGGTGGGGCTTGCCCGGTCCTGCCTGGCTCTAGCCCGATTCTCCGTATTCTCTCCCAGCGGCGAACTCGGCCGTTCACATGGCCTGGGATGCCAGGAGCCTGGCCTGTCTGAGCGACTCTGCTCTCAGCCTGGGGGTGCAGCAGGAGGGTGCTACCCCCCATAGTGAGGTTGAGGGCAGAGACCTGTCCTGGAGCTGGCTGCATCCCTGGGGGCGAGGAATGAGGCAGCCCCTCAGCTGCCCTCCAGCCTGCTGGCAAGGCCCCAGGCTGCTCCCCTGCTTGGCGTGACATTTGCAGTTGGGCCTTGGCTCTTCCACTTCCCCCTGGTGTGGGAGGTTGTCTGGAGCTGTGTGAACTCACAGCCAGCTGCTCCCTAGAGCGCCCCTTGCTGGGCAAGGCTGGGACTGGAGTCGGGGTGGGTGTGCATAGGAAGGGCTCTGTGGGGCAGCCCCTGGCTCCTCTGCCTCCCAGCGGGGCTCTGGGGAGCGGGCGTGGGGAGTCCACGGGGCGGCTCGGACACCACCGTGCCTTGCAGGCCACAGGCCAGGCAGGCTCAGAGGACGAGACTCGGGAGGAGGAGCTGATGGATGGCGACGGGTCCCGCCCCTGGACCCCACAGGAGAAGGCCCTGCACGAAGCCCGGCTCAAGGCCAAGGCCAAGCAGCGCCTGCGGCGCACCTCGTCCCGGGACTCCACCCGGGAGCCAGCACCCGAGGGGGGGGAGCCCAGCCCCGACCCTAGCAGCCCCAAGGGCAAGACCAACGACAGGAAGTCGCGCATGGGCAAGGGCCGTGGGCTCCCCAAGAAAGGTGAGGTGCAGCTGCCCCGTGCAGGCTCCCGGCCCCTCTGCTGCCTTGGGGCACACCCCTGCCTCACAATGCAGGCTCCCTGCCCCCCCACTTCCCTCCCCGCATCCCCCTGGCCCCTCCTGCTGCCTTGGGGCACACCCCTGCCTCACAGTGCAGGCTCCCTGCCCCCCCACTTCCCTCCCCGCATCCCCCTGGTCCCTCCTGCTGCCTTGGGGCACACCCCTGCCTCACAGTGCAGGCTCCCTCCCCACTTCCCTTCCCGCATCCCCCTGGCCCCTCATGCTGCCTTGGGGCACATCCCTGCCCCACGGTGCAGCCTGCAGTCCCTCCTAGCTCACTGCTGCCCCACACTGCAGATCCCCAGTCCCCCCACCCGGCACAGTGCAGCCCCTGCTCCCTCCCCACCACTCCCGCTGCCCCAAAGACACAGGGATCCTCCCCTCTACCTCTCTCAATCCCCACACAGTCCCCTGCTCTTCCTGTGCTGGGTGGGAGCTGCTCCTTCCACGTGCTGTGGGTTTGCTGGGCCCCACTGAACTCACTACACTTGTGACATAGTCATGCCTGGGCTGAGAGCCTGCTGCTCTGGTGCCCAGCTCTGCCCTGGCCTGGGGGCGCTGAGCAGTGCACTTCCCTTGCCCAGAGCCCCCTAGTCCGTTTTCTGTAGCAGGCATAGCTGAGTTGGTGCCCAGCTGGGATGCTGTGGGCCATGGGGGTGGCTGAACCAGTGTGTCTCCTGCAGGTGGCGCTGGGGGCAAGGGCGTGTGGGGTGCACCTGGCCTGGTGTACGGGTACCAGGAGCCCGACGCGCGGGACCCCAACTACGACGAGTCATCTCAGGTACGTTCCCAAGGGCAGTGCAGTGTGGCACAATGCCGGGCCCCTTCCTCCCTCCCCCCAGAGCCCAGTGTCACAGAGCTCGGACCTCAGCACCCATCCACTGCTGCCCCTGGCCTGCCTGCCTGCCCTCACTCAGCCATGCCAGCCACTCTGGACTGGTGCTCATGTGGGTGGGGCCTGTCCCATTGGGGGTGCCGCTGGCCATGAGCCCCTCTGCCCCTCTCTACAGGGCGACACGGTCTATGCCACAGTGACGCCGGAGCTGGAGGAGGGGGAGCTGGAGAAGAATGTGCACCCCATGGTGCTGGAGTACTTTGAGCATGGGGACACCCTTGAGGTGATGGTGAGTCTGGAGAGTCAACCCCCCGCCCCTCCCCGCGGGCTTTTGGTCTGGGAGGGTTTCAGGGGCCACATCCCTCTGGCTAGGCCCGGGGGCCCCTGCAGTACCAGGGAAGGACGCTGGGAGCCGTCGAGAGAGGAAGAGGATGGCGTGGGGGTGGGCTGGGAGCGCTCGAGGGTGGAGGCCGGAGCGGGGCTGGGCTGACGTGCCGTGCTGGTACAGGAGCTGCTGAGGGAGCTGAACCTGGGCAGCAGGAAGCATGCCGTCCCCTCGCTGGCTGTGGCGCTGGCGCTGGAGGGCAAGGCCAGCCACCGGGAGCTGACCTCCCGCCTGCTCTCGGACCTCGTGGGCAAGGTCATGACCTCAGAGGACATCGCCAGGGCCTTTGACAAGATGCTCAAGGACCTGCCTGACCTTATCCTGGACACTCCTGAGGCTCCGCAGGTGGGAGTGGGAATACCTCTGGGGGGGGGGGTGGGGCTGGGGAGACAAGGGGGGCAGCTGGCTGGAGGGCAGGGCCAGGAATGGCATGAGGGGGGGAGCTGGGAGGGCGGAATGCCTGAGGTAGGACTGGGAATACCCCGGGGGGGGGGGGCGAGGCATGGGAAGGAAGGAGCTGGGAATGCCCTTGGGAGGGTGGGGCTAGGCTGGGAATGCCATGGTGATGGGGGGCTGGCTGGGGTTGGGTGGGGGCTCTAGGACCTGGCCCTGCCAGGCAGAGGAGATGCTGTGCCAGGCCCTGGTGTCTGCGCCCTGACCACACGCTCGTGCCTCTGCAGATGCTGGGCCAGTTTATTGCCCGGGCCGTGGCTGACCATGCCCTGCCCCTGGACTTCCTGGACCGCTACAAGGGGCGCGTGGACTGTGAGCACGCCCGGTAAGAGTCCCTCCCCCCACTGCCTTGGTCAGAGTGCTCCTGCCCTGCCCCCAGCCAGTAGCCCCCTGCCTCTCACTGTCTGCTCCTTGCAGGGCTACCCTGGCACCAGCCTGGTCTGCTCTGCCCCCAGCCAGGAGCCCCCTGCCCCTCACTGTCTGCTCGTTGCAGGGCTGCCCTGGACCGCGCCGCAGTGCTGCTCCGTATCAAGCAGGACGTGAACCAGTTGGACAACGTGTGGGGAGTGGGGGGTGGCCAGAGGCCCGTGAAGCATCTCATCAAAGAGGTGAGCGCCGAGCGCCCCCAGATGGCTGGGTGAGGCCTGGGCGGGCGCCTGCCCATCCCCGTGCTGAGCCCTCAGGACCTCTCCCCACAGATGAACCTGCTGCTGCGCGAGTACCTGCTGTCCGGGGAGGTGTCGGAGGCAGAGCACTGCCTGCGGGAGCTGGAGGTCCCTCACTTCCATCATGAGCTGGTCTATGAGGTAGGGCACAGGCCTGGCCTGGGGTGTCCGTCTGGGGCTGCGCTGTGATCACCAGCGCTGGCTGGGGGCAGTACCCGTGGCACCCCCAGTGGCTGCTACGGCCCAGCCGTGGGAGCTGTGCTTGCTACCTGGATCCTGGGGGGTGCCCATGATGCCAGCAGTGGCTGGTTCTGCACACCCCATATTGATGCCCCTCCTCCACCCTCACAGGCTGTAGTGATGGTGCTGGAGTCCACGGGCGAGACTCCTGTCGTCATGATGGTAAAACTGCTCAAAGTGCTGTGGGAGACGGGCCTGGTGACCCTGGACCAGATGAACCGGGTGAGTGCCGGAGCTGGGACAGGAGCCCGGGGAGCAAGGGGCTGGGTTGGTGCCATGAATAGGGTGGGGGTGCCAGCCGTGAAGTCTTGGCAGACTGGCCGGCTGCAGCAGAGGGCGAGGAGGCCGTTGTGGGAGCAGATTCAGCCTCTAGGATTGACTGCAGCACAGGCTGCCATTCCCAGTCCAGGAAGCGAGGTCTCCTGGGGGCATCATGGCCTCTCCCTGCTCTGCCCTAGCATTCCTGGCTCTGATCCCAGTTCTCCTGATCCCCCCAGGGCTTTCAGCGAGTCTATGACGAGCTTGGAGACATCAGCCTGGATGTGCCCCTTGCTCACCGTATCCTGGAGCGGCTGGTGGATCTCTGCTTCGAAGAGGGAGTTATCACCAAGCAGCTGAGAGACACCTGCCCAGCCAGGTACCTGCAGCATGGGGGGCTACAGGTCAGGATTGAGGAGTACCAGTAGAACTGCAGAGGAGCCCAGGGCTAGGATAGAAGGAGCTTGTGGGTTGGAGATGGGGGGAAGCCCAGTGCTGGGATAGCTGGGGTCTGCGGGTCAGGATTGAGGGGCACCAGCAGAGCTGTGTGGGGAGCCCAGGGCTGAGATGGCAGAGCTGTGGGGCGGGAGTGAGGGGCACCAGCAGAGCTGTGGGTTGGGATTGAGGGGCACCGGCAGAGCTGTGTGAGGAATCCTGGGCTGAGGTAGCAGGGACTGCAGGTCAGGATTGAGGGGCACTGGCAGAGCTGTAGGGACTGGGTTGGGCTGGCAGGGGCTGTGGGTCAGGAGTAAGGGGCACCGGCAGAGCTGGAGGGTGGGAGGCAGTGCTGAGCTAGCAGGGCCTGCAGTTTGGGAGTGAGGGGCACCAGCAGAACTGTATGCAGGGAGAGCCCAGGGCTGGGCTGTCTGGGGTCTGGCTCACTGACATTCCTGTCTTTCCTCTCTTCAAGGGGCCGGAAGCGATTTGTGAGCGAGGGTGATGGGGGGCAGATCAAGCAGTAACTGGCCATCTCATCCGCCCCAGCCCGACAGTCCCCTGGAGGTGATTGATGTCCCCCAGCTCTGGAGTTCCTCCTTGTCTGTCTCCAACTGGGAATGGTGCCAGGGAACCACCCAGCCCCCAGAGGGGGCAGTGCAGAGGCTGTGATGGATCTTGGGGGGAGGTGGGGGAGGTAAGGTGGGGTCCAGGAGCAGGGAGGGGGCTGGTGGGCTGATCTTCCAGCTGGGGCTGCCCTGGAGCAGGAAGGGAGGGCTGGGCGCAGCTGCAGGACTCTTGCCCCCTCCACCTCCCTGCAGCCCTAGCTGGAAGATGCCCCTCCCTCGCCTAGTGGGGCTGTGTCTTAACAACCATGCTGTGTCTGTGCCTTCCCCCCCCCCCCCCGCCGCTGCTTGGCTCCATGCAGTGGGGTTAGCAAGGGGGCATCTCCTCTCTCCCTCGCCCCAGCCTCTTATGCTGGCTAGTGCAGGAAAGGGCTTGCTTCTCACTCTACCCCCAGGGGGGCGGGGGGAGCTCAGCTTGGGGGCTTTGGGATTCCTTCCTTCCCCACAATGGAGTGACTGAGGTCACCCCACATGTCAGTCCAGCTGAGGGGGCCTGGAGGCGCAGGCCTGGCTGTAACTCCATCTGCAGCATTCTCCCTGGCGCCCCCCTTCCCACTCCAGGGCGTGGCCTGCGGACTGGGCTGGGTAAAACCAGCCTGTCTTAGGGGAAGGCAGTGTATCCTTACGCTGCCCCGGGAGTGGAGCTGGGGGCTTGCAAAAGACATGTCCAGGCCTCTCCCCTGGGCTGGGCACCAGGCCACACAGGACAAGCTGTTTCCTTGTATCTTATGCCAAGGGCCAGGAACAATCTCCAGAGCAAAGGATTCTGGGTCACACTGATCAGCTTGCATCATGGGCAGTGACACAGGTAAGGGGGGCCACACCCAGCTCCCCACATCTCAGCTCTGCTCCTCTTCTAGGCAGAGATCCTGCTCTCCCCCCTGGACCCACATAAGCACTGCCCCAGAGACTAGGCTCAGCTCTGCCCCTAAGGTGACTGGCTGAGCATTACCCACAATCCACTGCCTTGTGCCACCCTACGACTCATGACAGTGGAGCTGCCCTGGGCTGTAGCAGTGGGAGCAGGTAGCACCAACCGCGGGTACGGGCCGCATGCAGGAGCACTGGGTGTGACAGCTGGAGTGGGGGGTTCTGCCTGGCCTAAGGGGGCCAGTTGACAAAGGGCAGCGATCTGAAGGGAGTGGAGCTGGGGGGCCTGTAGGCCTGGGGGTATTGCGGGGAGGTGATGGGCTGGGCCTCATCTCCCAGGGCAGGGGCCTTAAAGCCCAGCACGTGAGCCAGGTGGGACCGGGGGGGTGGGCTACTCCAGCTCTGCCTTCCAGCGCCCGGAGGGGGCTGTGGCCCGTCCCCGCTGTTGGGCTTGGCAGGGAGGCAGCAGCTGGGTGCGGCAGGAGTGGCCGGCCCTCCCGGGCGGGCGGGGCGGGGCAGCGCTGCTCATTCCCACAATAAAGATGTGTCCCAAGGAACCGCTGGTCCGCTGGGTTTCTCTTCCGGGGGGGGAGGGGCAGCCCAGCCAGCGTGGCCCCGGCTGCAGGGCGCGGGCTGGGAGCTCGGCCCCCAAGGCCCTGCTGCCAGCCCATCCCCCCGCCTGCACCCGCTCGCTGGCTGGCTGGCTGGGCACCGAGCTGCAGCCGGGGAGCGGGGCCTGGCTGTGCCCTGTGCCCTGGACTACAGCTCCCAGCGTGCAGCGCGGCGGAGTCGGGCTACGGTGGCCGGTGCGCACCGCGCGGGGCAGGCCGGCCCTTGCAGCCGCGCGCTCCTCAGGATGGTGACGTGCGAGTGACATTAGCGAGTGTCGGTGCAGGAGGGAGCGCGGGGGCGTGGCCCGGTTTGCCGACGTGACGGGCTGGGGCTCGGAGAGCTGCTGGGGGCGGGACCTGACGGGCAGGGGCGGGGCTCGGCGGGCTGACGTGGGGGGGCGGGGCCTGTGTCCTGCTGTGGAGGCTGGGGACGGGGCTGGCGGGGGCGGGGCCGGCGGGCTGACGGAGGCGGGGCCGGCGGGGGCGGGGCCGTTCTGACGTGAGGCGGGGGGGGCGGCGGGCTGACGTGGCGCTGGGGGCGGGGCCGGCGGGGGCGGAGCCAGTGTCCTGACGTGAGGCTGGGGGCGGGGCCGGCGGGCTGACGTGAGGCTGGGGACGGGGCCGGCGGGGGCTGGGCCGTTCTGACGTGAGGCGGGGGGGCGGCGGGCTGACGTGGGCGGGGGGCGGGGCCGGTGTCCTGCTGTGGAGGCTGGGGGCGGAGCCGGTGCCCTGACGTAGGCGCTGGGGGCGGGGCCGGCGGGCTGACGTGTGGCTGGGGACGGGGCTGGCGGGGGCTGGGCCGTTCTGACGTGAGGCGGGGGGGCGGCGGGCTGACGTGAGGCTGGGGACGGGGCCGGCGGGGGCTGGAAAGTTCTGACGTGAGGCGGGGGGGCGGCGGGCTGACGTGGCGCTGGGGGCGGGGCCGGCGGTCCCTGTCTCGGGCGGCGGGGCCATGGCCCGGGAGCGCAGGCGGCGCGGCCCGGAGAAGGGCGGGCGGGGCCCGCAGGCGGCGCGGCGGGAGCGCGGGGCCCCTCCCGGGCGGGGCTGGGGCCGGGGCTGGGGCTGGGCGCTGCTGGCGGTGCTGGCGCTGGGCGCTGCCGGCCTGGCCTACGGGCTCTACGGGCGCTGGCGGCTGGGCCGCCGCGTGGTCACCCCGCACCCGGCGCCGCGCGCTCTGCCCGCCGGCAGCAGCGGCCCCCGCGCCGCGCCCGAGCGCTTCTGGGGCTCCTACCGCCCGCACGTCTACTTCGGCATGCGGCCCCGCAGCGCGCGCCCGCCCGTGGCAGGTAGGGGCGGGGCCGGGCCGGGCCGGGGGGCGGGGCTTCCCGTGGCAGGTAGGGGCGGGCGGGGGGCGGGGCTGCCCGTGGCAGGTAGGGGGCGGGGCCGGGTCGGGGGGCGGGGCCGGGCCGGGGGGCGGGGCTGCCCGTGGCAGGTAGGGGCGGGGCCGGGCCGGGGGGCGGGGCTGCCCGTGGCAGGTAGGGGCGGGGCCGGGGGGCGGGGCCGCCCGTGGCAGGTAGGGGCGGGGCCGGGGGGCGGGCCGGGCCGGGGGGCGGGGCTGCCCGTGGCAGGTAGGGGGCGGGCCGGGCCGGGCCGGGGGGCGGGGCTGCCCGTGGCAGGTAGGGGGCGGGCGGGGCCGGGCCGGGGGGCGGGGCTGCCCGTGGCAGGTAGGGGCGGGGCCGGGCCGGGGGGCGGGGCTGCCCGTGGCAGGTAGGGGCGGGGCCGGGGGGCGGGGCCGCCCGTGGCAGGTAGGGGCGGGGCGGGGCCGGGGGGCGGGGCCGGGCCGGGCCGGGGGCGGGGCTGCCCGTGGCAGGTAGGGGGCGGGCCGGGCCGGGGGGCGGGGCTGCCCGTGGCAGGTAGGGGGCGGGCCGGGCGGGGGGGGCGGGGCTGCCCGTGGCAGGTAGGGGCGGGGCGGGGCGGGGGGCGGGGCTTCCCGTGGCAGGTAGGGGCGGGCGGGGGGCGGGGCTGCCCGTGGCAGGTAGGGGGCGGGGCCGGGTCGGGGGGCGGGGCCGGGCCGGGGGCGGGGCTGCCCGTGGCAGGTAGGGGCGGGGCCGGGCCGGGGCTGCCCGTGGCAGGTAGGGGCGGGGCTGTCCCGGGGCGGTCGGGGCGCCCCCCCCAGGCCGTGCTTAGGGTTGATGGTGCCCTAGGCGGGATGGTTAAACGCGCCCCTGAGCCTGTTGCTCTGAGCGACACAAAGAGCAGCTGACACTGCTGGAGAAGGTGCCACAGGCAGGCTGTTCCTGTAACGCTGCTGGGCCAGCGCTAGAGAGGCAGCAGTGTAGAAAAAGTTCTGATTTGGCAGAATGAGGCAAATAACATCATGTTTTTAATTTGTCAACGTTTTACTGGAAACTTCTATGAAGAGGCATTGGAACAAGGATTTGTTTTTAATTGAAAGAACCTTTCTGGCTTTTGGGCTGCAAAAAACAGTTATAATGTCATGGTATGACAAAGACAAAGTCGTGTCTTGTTCAACTGCAAGCCTAGCAAGACCAGTGGAGTGTTCCTTACTCCTTACAGAGCAGAGAGAGTTTTTAATGAGCTTTAGTTTTGAGAAACTCCGTTCTCCTGATGCTGCAGTTACAGGAATTGTCCGTAGAATAGGAGTGGCAGCGTACACATTAGGATACATGTCAACCAGTTTGTGGATGTGAGTGAACTGTACAATGTGCATCCATTTTCCATGTGGCATCACTGATGACAGTGTACTCAATTCTTCGTACAGTTCAACTCCATTTAAATCAAAGCGATTGACGTGTTTCAGGAGGCTCTCTAGGTCCGGGGTCCCCAATGCGGTGCCCGCAAGTGCCATGCCGGCTGCAGGGGCCTCTCAGTGCATCCATGTACTGGCTGGCGGACGAGCAGCCACCAAAATGCTGCCAAAATTCGGTGGCATTTTGTCGGCGACGCCTCTGGATGACACCACTTGCCACCAATAAGCAGCGTCATCCAGAGGCGTCGCTGCTGAAATGCTGCCGAATTTTGGCGGCATTTCAGCAGATGCTCGTTCACTGCCGCAGTCCTTCATTTGGCGCCTGCCAGATGAAAAAGGTTGGGGACCACTGCTCTAGGTTCTTGCACTTTGTCATTAGTTGCTCTTGTTTTCCTATTTTGTTGAATTTATTCCTGCTCAGCCCGCTACCAGCTGAGTGAATGGAACCCCAGGCCGACAGCGGGTTGAGTGGCTCAGCCAGGGTATCAGCCGCTGGCCTGCTCAGCCCACTGCCAGCCTGGGTTTCCTTGGGGGTCCCCAGGCCAGCAGCGGGTGCTGAGGGGGGCTGGCACCTGGGACCCCACGTGGCAATGGGGCAGCAGCCGGAACCCCAGAGCAGCAGCAGGTTGAGCCGCTCAGCCCACCGCCACGTCATCAAAAATCAGCTCGCGTGCCACCTTTGGCACGTGTGCCGTAGGTTGCCGACCCCTGCTTTATACACTAGTAAGGAGATGAGCATATTACAGTTGTTGGAGGGCTCTTATCAGGAGTAACAGGCTATAGGAAAGTCAGTCAACATTTTTTGTTTCTCTGATGAAAACTGGCCCACTCCCTGTCTCAAACCAAACCTGTCACTAATAATTGTCAACAATTTAATTTACTGTTTTTGGCTAAGATATTGATTTAAAAAAAAAATTGAAATTGGATTCAGGATTGTTAGCAAGAATTTTTGGCAAACAAAGTTGTTAAATGACAATCTAAATGGCAGCACAGTACTGCTTTCATGCTTGGCTCACCCCCCAGCCTGCTGGTCCAACAGCTGCAGTAGAGGAGGAGATAGGTGGAAAACTGCAGGACCCCAAAATCCACCTCTTGGGGTGCAGAGTGGCAACAGCAGCAGCAAAACCTCAGCTCTGATCACACGCCAGTGGGCTCCACCGCCAGCCCAACAGACCATGGTGAAGTTAGCACAGCATCTGATCTCAGGGATGGGGCACCCATGGAGCCACAGCAGCTCATCCTGCCCTGTGCAGCTCCCCCCGGATGAGATGGATCACTGCCAGCTCAGGGGAGAGATGTGCTCCCCAGCTAGGGTGACCAGATCCAGATGTCCTGATTTTATAGGGCCAGTCCCGATATTTGGGGCATTGTCTTATATAGGTACCAATTACCCCCACCTAGGGTGACCAGACAGCAAGTGTGAAAAATCAGGATGGGGTGGGGGGGGAATAGGAGACTATATAAGAGAGAGACCCAAAAATCAGGACTGTCCCTATAAAATCAGGATATCTGGTCACCCTACAGGTGAGTTCCTTCCCCCACCCCTTCCCAGAGACCCCAGCAGCCGATCTCACCCCCTCAGACTGTGCTGCATTCATCTCTCTCTAGGACTCAACAGCCCTGCTCTTACATGCCCCACTGCTTCCCATCTGTCCGGGCTCCCGGCAGAGCGGTACCCCCAGACCTAGTGGTGCCCTAGGCGGCTGCCTATTCTGCCTGTGACTAAGAACGGCCCTGCTCCCCCAGCGCGGTCCACTCTCAGCCTCCCCCTCTCTTCCCCAGGCCTCATGTGGCTGCGGCAGGCGGCGGCAGAGGCCCGGCTGCGCCATACGTGCGAGCAGAGCGACAGGCTGCCTGGCTATGGCTGGCTGCTGCACGACGGGCTGCACTTTGGGGTGCAGGAGATCCGTGACCACGGCCTCACGCTGCGCACCGACTTCGTGAAGCGGCCGGGCGGGGAGCACGGTGGAGACTGGAGCTGGCGGGTCACGGCCTGGCCGGAGGTGGGGCCACGGGAATGAAGGGCCCTGCCCAGGATCAGTGACAGCTGGGAAGGGAACCCATGAGTCCTGGGCTCCCCCCTCCCCCAAGTCTCTATTGTCACCCTCAGGCTGGGTGTCCTCCCAGAGCTAGGAGTCCTGGCTCCTTGCCTGCGCCAGGCCCTGGAGTGGGGACCCCCCGTTTGAGCCCCATGATGGATCACACCACCCGGCCCCTGTTTGGTGGTGGTTCCTCTCCTGCCCCAGTCTCTGTCCCTAGGGAACACAGGGTGTTTCCTGCTGTGGGTGGATCCCTTGGTTGCCAGGGTCTCGGGGCTGCCCCCCCGTGGCTGTGCAGGGGGGTCCTGGAGGCTCCAGCACAGAGAGCTGCAGGGTGAGTGAAGCCCAATGTCCATCTCCCTCTTTGCAGAGCGTGGGCGACCAGACCTCCCTCATCTCTCTGCTCTTCTACGTTGCCACAGACGGGCAGGGGACGCTGCAGCCGCACCTGGAGAACACGCGGTTGGTGTCTGTGACTGGGACATCGGAGGAACTTGGTCATTTCAACATCAGCTTCCACAAGCCCACCACAGAGAGCGGGGAAGCCCTCGGCTATGCCAGGTATCGGGGGCTCGAAGCAGGGGGGAAGCGCCTGGCTTTCCCAGGAGGGGGCGCTGTGGAGAGTGGGGCAGTAGCTCCGGCTGTGGGGTGTTCCTGGCTCCAGGCCTGACCCCTCCTCTCTTACAGCTATAACCACCTGGATGCCAAGAGCCCGGGGCTGCACCGCCTGACAGACGTGGTGAAGAGCAGCCTCAGTAACCGCTTTGTTTACGCTGCGCCGGGCGGGCCCAGCCGCCGCTACTTTGCTGTGGACACGTACCGGGCGCTGCCTGGGGAGCCGGACCAAGCTCCCCAGAGCCACCTGCTGCTGCACCAGGTGACGCTGGCGCTGCCCTGCCGCGTGGAGGTGACCTTTGAGTCCGGCAGCTTTGCCGATCGTCCCGGCTCGCTGGTGGGGGCGGTGCTGAGCGAGGAGCTGGCCAGGCACATGGCCGCCTTCGAGCGGCGCTTCGAGGAGACCTTCTCCCTGGCCCGCAAGGGCTTCTCGCCCCAGCAGCAGAGCTTTGCCAAGGCTGCCCTCAGCAACATGCTGGGCGGGATGGGCTACTTCCACGGGCACTCCATCGTGCAGTCTGCGCACAGCCAGCACCCCCTGCCCTACCCCGAGGGCCCCCTGTTCACCGCCGTGCCCTCCCGCTCCTTCTTCCCCCGCGGCTTCCTCTGGGATGAGGGATTCCACCAGCTGCTGCTGGCGCGCTGGGACCCAGCCCTGAGCCGCGAGGTCATCGCCCACTGGCTGGACCTGATGAACGTGGAGGGCTGGATCCCGCGGGAGCAGATCCTGGACGACGAGGCGCGAGCCAAGGTGCCTCCTGAATTCATCCTGCAGCACAACGAGGCTGCCAACCCACCCACCTTGTTCCTGGTGCTGCAGCAGCTGCTGCGGGAGCCGGGCCAGGGCCCCACAGAGCTGTCCTACCTGCGGAGGCTCTTCCCCCGCCTGCGCACGTGGTACGAGTGGTACAACACCACGCAGGTGGGGCCGCTGCCCTACACCTTCCGCTGGCGGGGCCGGGACCAGGACACCGACCTCTTCCTCAACCCCAAGACGCTGACCTCCGGGCTGGACGACTACCCTCGCGCCTCACACCCCTCGCCGGCCGAGCGCCACCTGGACCTGCGCTGCTGGATGGCCCTGGCCTCGGGAGTCATGGCCCAGCTGGCCGAGCGGCTGGGCGAGCCGGCTGCCGAGTACCGGCACATGCAGCAGGCGCTGAGTGACAACGCCCTGCTGGAGGAGCAGCACTGGGCCAAGCAGCTGAGCATGTTCGCCGACTACGGCAACCACAGCCAGGCCGTGGGGCTGGAGCGCCAGAAGGTGGCTGTGGGGCCGGGGCAGCCCCACCACCAGCTCCCTGCTCCGCACCTGGTGCGGGTGGTCCGCAAGCCCCCCAAGCTGCAGTTCGTGGGGGCCCTGGGCTACGTCAGCCTCTTTCCCTTCCTGCTGCAGCTGCTGCGGCCCGACTCGCCCCGCCTGGGCAGCATCCTGGGGGACATGCGCAGCGAAGAGAAGCTGTGGAGCCCCTACGGCCTGCGCTCACTCGCCCGCACCAGCCCCCTCTACATGAAACACAACACGGAGCACGACCCCCCCTACTGGAGGGGCCCCATCTGGATCAACATGAACTACCTGGCGGTGCGGGCGCTGCACCATTACGCCAGCCTGGAGGGGCCCTACCAGCAGCAGACAGCGGTGCTCTACCAGGAGCTGCGCGCCAACCTCATTGCCAACCTGTACCGCCAGTACGTGGCGAGCGGCTACCTGTGGGAGCAGTACAGCGACACGACAGGCCAGGGCCGGGGCTGCTACCCCTTCACCGGCTGGTCTGCCCTGGTGGTGCTCATGATGGCCGAGGAGTATTAGGGGCCAGGGGCACCCCCACCTCTTAGTCTAACCCTGGTAGTTGGGACCCCGCAGCCACCGTTCGGAGTGGGGGTGGGGGCTGCATTACGGGGATACCCGGCGCTGCCCAGGCCTTTGCCCGTTCGTCTTTCTCAGGTGTTTTCATAAGAATGTGGGGGGGGGGGGTTCTAATTCTTTTAAGGAATAAAGCTGAGTAGCTCTAGCCTCTGCTGGCTGTTGCCATCTTTGGGACTCAGCAGCCTGGGAGGGGGTGGGCACAGCCAGCCATGGGGCACTGGGGCCTGGCAGACCACACTGCCTGGAGCTGAGAGGGGCTGCTGGCCACAGCCCTTTCCCCTGGAGGTGCCTCTCCTGCAGCCCTCATCACAATCCTGGGCCATGGCAGGGGTCTGTGGTACTGCTCCACCATGTACCAGGCAGCCTGCTCTGGGGGGGAACCCAGCAGCTTCCATCCCCTCTCCGAGCTGCACCAAGCCCGGGCAGCTGTGAGGAGCAGGCTGCCTGCAATCCCCATTTCCCACTGGTAGCTGGACCCCCCACCCCACAGAGCTGCCCTGCTCTCCCCCTACCACACACACACACACACAGCTGACAACCCAAGCAGCAGGGTGTGCCTCTTCTCCCCCTGCCCCCCCCACAGCTGAGAGCCCAAGCAGCAGGATGTGGGTTTGCCTCTTCTCCCCCCCCCCCCCAGCTGAGAGCCCAAGCAGCAGGATGTGGGTTTGCCTCTCTTCCCCCCCCCCCCCACACAAACACTCACAGGCTGTAATTCCACATCTCTTTAATAATGAGAACTGTCCTGCACACTGGGAGCAGAGGCCTCGTCCCTCACCCAGGCAGCCCCCACCCACTCCAAGCACCAGGGTGCCACGGGGAAGGTCTGCTAGCTGCCCCAGGCCAGCCACCCCCCCACTCTCCCAGAGAAGCCCCTTGGGTGAGGGAGGGGGCACTGGGCAGGAATAATCTGATTCGTGCAATTCCACCGAAACCCAGTCCCAGTGGGAACTCTACAGGGAGGGGAAGGACCCAGCCGGGGGCATGGCCCCGGGCCAGACAGCGCTATGCATGGTACCCAACAAACGACAGTAGCACGCAGAGTGAGGGACACACATCGTCTACAGAGAGTCAGTCTGGGGTGACAGCCCCCCTCGGGCATGCTCTCCCTGGGGGCTCCATGTCAAGAGTCCACACCCCAGGGAGGGGTCAGTCAGCCACATGGCACTGCTGCAAACTGTCCCCGACCCAGCACACAGGGCAGAAGCAGAGCTGGAGGCAGGGCCCTGGGCCAGGAGGGGTTTGGGTGGGAGCCCCCCCATTGCTGCAGCTAGGAGCTGCCTGCTGTCCTGCCCGCCAGAGGGGAAAGCCCACGCTGGGCAGCACAGAGCCCCAGTGCTCCCAGGTACAAGCACTCAGGAGAGGGAAGGGCTGAGAGGCAGCTGCCCAGCACGTGGGGCAGGAAGAAGCCAGGGTGCTGCCTCTCAGCCCCACCGGGCAGGATTCCCAGGCAGCCTGCCAGGGTAAGGCATAGGACAGGGACCTCTGCCCCTTGGCCAGCAGCACAGAGGTGGGGGCTGATGGGAAGGGCCGCTCCAGAGCCCTGGAGGTGCCGGGCAGGGGAAGGGAGCTGGGGTCACAGGGCAGGAAGCGGGGAGCTGCTGTCTAGGGCAGCACCCAGCTTGGCTCAGACAGGCAGGACAGGCGAGCCGGGCTCCTCACTGCCCCCGTCGCTCTGGAGCCCACAGAGGCTCTTGCGCTCCATTAGCTGGGGGGACTCGGGCCCCACCTTGCTGAGCAGGTGCGTCTCCTCCTCACTGTCCTCCCCACCCTCCTCCTCCTGGCAGCGCCCCACCTCAATGCCCGAATCGCCCGTCAGGCGCCGGTGCCGGAAGTGCTCACTGCTGTCCCCCTGGGCTGCGCCCTCCTCCTCCCCCATGCCCTCCTCCTCTTCCTCCTCGATGTCTGAGCAGCGGTGGTAGTCGGCCTCGAAGAAATCCACGTTGGAGGAGAAGAGGGTCTGCTTGGGTGGGGCCTCGCAGGGGGCTGGCTCCTCGGGCAGCTCCCAGCTGGCGCCAGTGCCCGTGCTGCTGCTGCCACCTTCCTCGCTGGGCGTGCTGGCCTGGCTGTGCTCCGTCTCATCTGTGATCTGCACCGACAGTGACGTGCTGCTGGGGGAGGTGAGGCAGCTCGACTCGCAAGAGCAGCTGGTGAAATTCTCTGAGCTGGGAGACGGGGTCAGGGGACTGGAGCCCAGGCGGCTATGCGGCCCACCCAGCTGGGCCAGGATGGTGCTGTAGGGGGGAGGAGGGGTACTGGGACGGTGAGCCACTTCCTCATAGGCGGGCAGCTTAAAGGAAGCCAGCATCCCTGGAGGGGGGTGGAGAGAGATAGAGAGAGAGTCACCTGGAAACCCGAAGGGGGCCAGCCACAACCACAGCCCTCTCCCCGGCAACCCCACCTGCTTCCCACCCTGTGAGCCCCGCTCACCTCCAGGCCTCTGGAGCTGCCCCTCCTGTCAGCCCCCCAGCTGTGTGCTCCTGGCATTGCCCCCTGCCCCAGACACAGCCCTGCCTGCCACCCTGCCCTCACTGTGCTTCCCGGGCTGACCGTCCCGTGGGGCCCAGAGCCACGCCACAGATCTTACACCTGAGCTGCTGAGGACGCAGCCTCAGACCAAGGCAGGGAGGGATCTGGTCCCATGCACGACTTTCCAGCAACAGCGGGGTAAGACCTAGGCTGGCTTTCCAGCTCCCGGGTCTGAGAGCCTGCCGGGGGGGGGGCAGCGCCATGCACAGGCGGCCAGACCGCCCGAGCTGGGCTGAGGACGGGAATCGGAGGGAGAGAGGCTGTGCAACACTCACTGAGATCCATCATGGAGGTGGGGTAGTTGCAGGCACCGTGGTAGGCGATGAGATTTATCTCACGCTGCCGCTGTTGCTGCTGCAGACGCAGTTTGGCGCGGCGGTGCCGGTAGGCACAGCAGCAGCTGAAGAGGATGAGGATGGTCCAAAGGAGCCAGAACCCTGCAGACAGGAGAACACTTGAGAACAACCCTTCTCCAGGAGCCCCCAGAACAGCCCCTCCCCACAGCACCCCCTGCTGGATTAGGCCAGGGCTGGAGCAGCTGGGAGCTCCCCCTGCCAGGAGAGGCTGAGCGCTCCTCCCATGGCAATAAGGATCCCCGAGAGGCAGGTGCTGGCCCCAAGGCCGCGGCAGCCTAGTGCTGCGTCGCCTCCTCCCCACTCACACCAGAGCTCGTAGTAGTAGGTGCAGCATCCAGTCTCTCCGCAGCAGTGGCCCGTCTCACACACATAGGGCTGGTTCTTCACCCCTGGGCAGTATTCCCGAGCCTGCAGGGAGAGGACCTGGCATGACACTCCACAGCCACCCCCCAGTCCTCTTCCCACAGTGTGTGTCGCCCTCCCACCGCACCGGCACCCCATTAGGGGCACCGCCCTGCCAGGATGTCTGCAGGGTAGCCCGGGAGCCCCCTGTGTTGCAGGTTGGTTGGCAGCAGGCTGAATGAGCCCCACGCAGACCCTGCTGCGCTCCCTGCCCCACTGCAATGGCTGAGAGTCTCCTAGCCACACGATGCCCCCCAGCAGCGCTCCAGGACAAAGGCCGGGCATCCACGGAGCCTCTGCTGGAGATGCCTCATGCAAGTACGGGCAGGGCCAGGCCAAGCCCCATAAGTGCACAGAGGGGTCAGGCTGATGCAGGTGAACCCGCCCCGCCGGGGCCTCACCCCCAACGCACACACACTTCCCTATGGAGCCAGGGCTGCTGCTTAGCAACAACCTGCTTCAGCACCAGGTGCCACTGAGGATGAAGTGCCCCTGTCCAGCTAAAGGGATCCCAGCCACTGCAGCTCCTGCTCTCCCTTCACAGGCACCTGGCCTCCAAGGTCCCCCCCGAGCCTCTCTCATCAACCCCCTCAGGGGCTGTCCCTAGGCCGGGGTCACAGCTGCCTCTCTCCCTTCCGTGTGAGGAGTCTGCTCCAAGGCCCGAGACCTTGGCTACACAGACCTGCTCCAGCTGGCTTTGGAGTGTGATGTTACAGCGATACAGGCCCTGTCATGGGAAAGCTGCACCATTTGGACAGCAGGTGTGACTGTAAACGGTTCCGTCCAGCCAGTGCACTGCCCTGTGTGAATGCTCTAGTTTGCTTTAAATCGGGGTTATTGTGGTTTGGCTTAGGTCAGTCAGGACTCAATCACAGCGAAACAGACCCAGTGCACCACCGGAGGCGGCACCACGGGTTCCCAGGCTGGTTTCAAACACTGAGTGGAGCCAGGGACGTCTCTGAAACGGGCAAGACCCCGCACAGACGCCCCTCACTCGCTGTAAGAATGGCGGGGCTGGATTTCGCTCCAGTCCTGTCTACACTAGGAAAGGTTTGCTGGGGAAGCCCTGCCAGGGCAGCCAATGTCTCCTGGCAGACGGGCTGGCACCGCACAGGGGTCCCCCGATCCCATCACTGCACGTGCTGCGGGACACGAGAGATCAGCCCCCAGCCCCGGCCAGTCCGCACTGCACACACGGAAGCGTGCGCTGCGGCCGGGGGCTCGAGCGGACCCGGGGGAGGTGCGGGGGGGGCTTGTGCGGACCTGGGGACGGCAGAGGCCGATACGGGGGCGGAGCTCATGCGGACCCGGAGGGGGGGGGCGCAGAGGCCGGGACGGGGGCGGGGCTCGTCCGGACCCTGGGGAGGGCGAAGGGGCTCGTGCTGACCGGGGGCGGGGGAGGGGGCTCGTGCGGACCCAGGGGGGGCGGAGGGGGCTCGTGCTGACCGGGGGCGGGGGGGGGGGACTCGTGCGGACCCAGGGGGGGCAGAGGGGGCTCGTGCTGACCGGGGGCGGAGACGGGGGCGGGGGGGCGGCTCGTGCGGACCCTGGGGGAGGAGATCGGGATGGGGCGGGGCTCGTGTGGACCCTGGGGGGGGGGGCTCGTGCTGACCGGGGGCGGAGACGGGGCAGGGGGGGGGCTCGTGCGGAGACGGGGGGGGGGCGAAGGGACTCGTGCTGACCGGGGGCGGGACGGGCTCGTGCGGACCCGGGGGGGCGGAGGTCGGGACGGGGGCGGGGGAGCTCGTGCGGACCGGGGGGGACTCGGGCGGAGGGGGGGCTCGTGCGGACCGGGGGGGCGGGACGGGGCGGGGGGGTGAACGGCGGCAGCGCCCGGGGAGCCCGGCCCGGCCCGGCCCGCGGTACCTGCTGCTGCTGCCGGCCCAGCAGCGCGGCCCAGGCCCCCTCGGAGCCCCCGGGCCGCTCCATGGCGCCGCCTACAGCCCCCCGCGGCCCCGCTCCCGCGCCGCCGCCCCGGCCCCCGCCGCCCGCAGCCGCCGCCGCTCCCCCGGCCCCGAGGCCGCCGCCTCCATCCCGGCCGCCCGGCCCGTCTCCTCCGCCCGGGCCGCAGCCTCCGCCGCCGCCATCACGCCCGGGCCGCGACGCCCGCCCCCCGCTGCCGTTTCGGCCAATCCGCTCCCGAGCTGCGGCCAGCCGCCAATCCGCGCCGCTGCCCCCGCCCGCCTCAGCCAATCATCGGCGACCTACCTGCGCCCTCACGCCCAACAACAGGAGACAAAGGGACCGAGACCCGGCCCCGACAATGACTGACGGGAGGCTTAGCCAATGGAGATCGCCTTCCCGCCTCTCAGTGACTGACTGCCAGCAGGTCTGGCCAAAGGCAGGGCTGATTTCGCTCTCGGTGAGAGACTGATAGGTACGAAAACCAATGGAGGTTGGAAACCCGCCTTCTGGGTGGAATTTAACAGGTATCTGCCCAATGGAAGAAAAGATCCACACCAAGTTATTACTGATATGAGCTGTGACCAATGAAACCAGATGCTAGCCACTGTGAGCGTGACTGACAAGGGCGCCAGCCAATGGAACCACCAAGCAACTCTCTCGGGCACTAATTGTTACAGTCCGCCCTCTGCTGGCTGTTCCCGGCAGGCGGGGCTGGCAGGGTCCCTCTGCATGGGAGGGGGAGAGAGACTGAGCGAGGGGGGGCGAGCTCCCGGGGTGCTGGGGGCGGGGCGGGGCGGAGTGAGGGTCTGGGTGCTGTGCACGGGGCAGGATGGGTTGGGGGTCTGGGTGCTGTGCACGGGGCGGGGTGGGGCGGAGTGGGGGTCTGGGTGCTGTGCACGGGGCAGGATGGGTTGGGGGTCTGGGTGCTGTGGGCGGGGCGGGGTGGGTTGGGGGTCTCGGTGCTGTGCGCAGGGCGGGGTGGCGGTCTGGACAGCACAGGGCAGGGTGGGGGTCTGGGTGCTGTGCACGGGGCAGGATGGGTTGGGGGTCTGGGTGCTGTGGGCAGGGTGCTGTGCGCAGGGCGGGGTGGCGGTCTGGACAGCACAGGGCAGGGTGGGGGTCTGGGTGCTGTGCACGGGGCAGGATGGGTTGGGGGTCTGGGTGCTGTGGGCAGGGTGCTGTGCGCAGGGCGGGGTGGCGGTCTGGACAGCACAGGGCAGGGTGGGGGTCTGGGTGCTGTGGGCGGGGCGGGGCGGAGTGGGGGTCTCGGTGCTGTGCACGGGGCAGGATGGGTTGGGGTCTGGGTGCTGTGGGCAGGGTGGGGCGGAGTGGGGTCTGGGTGCTGTGCACGGGGCAGGATGGGTTGGGGTCTGGGTGCTGTGGGAAGGGCGGGGCAGAGTGGGGGTCTGGGTGCTGTGGGCGGGGTGGGGCGGAGTGGGGGTCTGGGTGCTGCGGGCAGGGTGGGGCGGAGTGAGGGTCTGGGTGCTGTGCACGGGGCAGGATGGGTTGGGGTCTGGGTGCTGTGGGAAGGGCGGGGCAGAGTGGGGGTCTGGGTGCTGTGGGCGGGGTGGGGCGGAGTGGGGGTCTGGGTGCTGCGGGCAGGGTGGGGCGGAGTGAGGGTCTGGGTGCTGTGCACGGGGCGGGGTGGGGCGGAGTGGGGGTCTGGGTGCTGTGCACGGGGCAGGATGGGTTGGGGTCTGGGTGCTGGGGGCGGGGTGGGGCGGAGTGAGGGTCTGGGTGCTGTGCACGGGGCAGGATGGGTTGGGGTCTGGGTGCTGGGGGCGGGGTGGGGCGGAGTGAGGGTCTGGGTGCTGTGCACGGGGCAGGATGGGTTGGGGGTCTGGGTGCTGTGGGCGGGGTGGGGCGGAGTGAGGCTCTGGGTGCTGTGCACGGGGCGGGGTGGGGCGGAGTGGGGGTCTGGGTGCTGTGCACGGGGCAGGATGGGTTGGGGGTCTGGGTGCTGTGGGCGGGGCGGGGCGGAGTGGGGGTCTCGGTGCTGTGCACGGGGCAGGATGGGTTGGGGTCTGGGTGCTGTGGGCAGGGTGGGGCGGAGTGGGGGTCTGGGTGCTGTGCACGGGGCAGGATGGGTTGGGGTCTGGGTGCTGTGGGAAGGGCGGGGCAGAGTGGGGGTCTGGGTGCTGTGGGCGGGGTGGGGCGGAGTGGGGGTCTGGGTGCTGCGGGCAGGGTGGGGCGGAGTGAGGGTCTGGGTGCTGTGCACGGGGCAGGATGGGTTGGGGGTCTGGGTGCTGTGGGCGGGGTGGGGCGGAGTGAGGCTCTGGGTGCTGTGCACGGGGCAGGATGGGTTGGGGGTCTGGGTGCTGTGGGCAGGGTGCTGTGCGCAGGGCGGGGTGGCGGTCTGGACAGCACAGGGCAGGGTGGGGGTCTGGGTGCTGTGCACAGGGCAGGATGGGTTGGGGGTCTGGGTGCTGTGGGTAGGGCGGGAGTGGGATCTGGGTGCTGTGGGTGGGGCAAGGAATTGGTGGTGCACAGGGGCTCAAGGGCATGTTTCCGATTGCCCAGGCTGCTCCATGCACAGGGCAGAACAGAGGGTGGCCAGGGCCCCGTGTCTGGGGCAGAGGGTGGGGCTGTCCCTTGGTGTTAGCACTTGGCCCAGTGCCCTCTGCGCAGGGGCGACTCTAGGTATTTTGCTGCCCCAAGCACGGCAGGCAGGCTGTCTTCGGTGGCTTGCCTGCAGGAGGTCCCCAGTCCCACGAATTTGGCGGCACGCCTGCGGGAGGTCCGCCAAAGCCATAGGACCAGCAGACACTCCACAGGCATGCCACCGAAGGCAACCTGCCTGCTGCCCTCCCGCGACCGGCAGAGCGCCCCCGGCAGCTTGCTGCCCCAAGCATGTGCTTGGCCTGCTGGGGCCTGGAGCCGCCCCTGCCTCTGTGCAGGCGCCAGGCTGCTGTGAGTGGAGTCACTCCCAGACATCCAACCACTTCCGAGCCAGCAGGGTCTGGCTGCAGGCTAGTCCCTATTTCCACTTCTGGGGCCTTAGGGCAGGCACCCAAGCTTAGACCTCTTCTCTGACCCCCTTCCCTGGGATGTGGGGCCCAGCAGCCCTTGACTTCCAGAGGCTCTCCCCGAATTCCCTCCAGCTCGGGGTGTGACGGTGCTGCCCGTGGGAGCCAGCTGAGGTCACTCAGTTAGGGTGACTCGCAAACAAAACAGGGCAGACGAACCAAAGTAGCTGGTGGTTATTCCAATACTTAGATTTACCAACCAGCACAGAACAGCTTCTGCAGCACCTCACTGGTTACTCAGGAGTTGAAACATCACAGTTCCCTGAAAGTGCCCAGCCTCAGGTCTCTGTCCAGACACACCTGTCAGATATGATGATGATTCCTGAAAATCTTACTTCATCATATAAAAGAAAAGGTTCTTCCAATCCCAAAGGATCAGCCACATACCCAGGTTTTATTATAACTTAGATCTTACCCAAAATACACGCCACAGCCAATTCTTATTAACTAAGCTAAAATTTATTAAAAAAAGAAGAGTTAAAAAAAGAAGAGAGTGAGAGTGTTGGTTAAAAGATCAATATATAGACAAACTTGAATTCAATTCTTGAGGTTCAGATATGTAGCAGAGATGAGCTTGTAGTTGCCAAAAGTCCTTTTAGAAATAGTCCATGGGTTATAGTTCAACGTCCGTATTCAGGGTGACTCCAGTGAGTGACTGGGGATCTCAATCCTTGTGGCTTAAGGTTTCCTCCTCTTGAAACCCAAAGCAGATCTTGGATAAAGAAGGATCCTGTCCCAGGGTCTTCATACATTTCCAGCAGCCTTTTGGCCTGAGAAAATAATAGGCTTAACTCTCCTTCTCCCAAAAATCCTGGTAATTAGCGCAGGGTAATTTATCCATTAAACAGTTCAGATACAGGTTACCACAACCTTCAAAGACACACAGAGACAATAATACTATTTCCCTCAAGTACATTCCTAAATGTTAATATTCCTTTTTTTATCCTTGAATTAAAGCTACAGCAATAGACAAGACTTGTTTGCTTACATCACAAGACCTGAGCAAACACCTCTCCTTCTATAACAATGCAGACTTGCATTTCCAAGCTCTTAATTTACAGATCTTCCTAACCAGTCTTTAAAGTTTGGCCCTGGGTCAGGTCAGTCTGTGAGTTAATTAACACTTTCTGACCCTGTCATCCTTCAGTGAGATATTATATCACACTCCTAACGTCACAGGGGGCACTTAGTTTGACCCCAGTGGGGCCAAAGGGCAGGAAAGCAAGGCACACAGCCTCAGCAAAGGGATTTTTTTACCCAGAAAACCCTGGAGTATTGAAATCAACAGAAGGCCTGAGACATCCGCCCCTTCTTCAGAGCTCACCCTGCTGGTTCATGAGTGAGTCCCGCTAGCCAGAGTCCCTTCTGCCCTCTCACATGCAGCGGCCACAGCCTGCCAGCAGAACCCCTCTTAAACAGGACCACCAGCTCTGTGCCGTGTGCTCCCATGCTGAGGTGCCCTCTCCCTTCCGGGCCCTTGTATGTTCCATGGGGGGGGGCACTGGTTGGGAATTATAGAGAGTGGATGCCCCCCCTCCATGCATTCTCCATGAGGGCTCTTCCTGCGGTTCCCAGGCAGGGCAGCCATCGAGTCTAGACTGCACCACAACAGGTTGGGCAGGTCTGAAGTGAAGCCACGGTGCCAGTATTTCAGCCCAGGCTCAGAACACTTCACAAGTTGATACAGGCATATTCCCTGCTCCTGTCTGGGGACGTTCATGGCATAGTCAGGACTGGCCCCAGGAAAACGCTGGCTCCTGAACAGAAGAGTTTTACCCTTATTGTAAAGAGGCCCATTGTGCCAGTGGAGCAGAGCTCTCCTCCTCCCAGGGACGCATGGGAGCTCTTACCAGCCTGCACCCAGATAACTGAGTATCTGCAAGACAAGGATTGACAACTTTGATCCACAGTCTATGGGAAGCCAGCACAGAGCCAAGGATGGACCTGCTGGGCTCGCAGTGCGGGGAGATGTCTTGTAGGGTTCTGGAGCAGGAGTTTCCTCAAGGGGTGGCTTCACACCCAGGGAGGTTGCGCTGCTGTAGTCCAGCTGGGAAGTGACACGGGCTTGTCTAACCGGGCCCAGTCGCTGGCCGCCAGGCTGGGACAGCGTCTCCTAGCCAGCCAGAGGGAGGAGAAGGCGTTGTGAGTGCTCTTATGTGAGTTCAGCTCCAAAGAGGAATCTGGGAGCCCCCTAAACTACAGACTGAACCAACCAATTGTGGGCATGAACTTTCCACTACCGGGGACTGTGCCATGGCTGCAAACTCTTCCAAGTGCTTCCCTCTGCCTGCCAGCGGCACCTCCGTCTTGTGGGTTTCAGCTTCCGCCAGCAGTTCCTCAGCCCTGAGCCCATCTCATCTCCGTCTGGGGCCAGTGTTGTGGTCGTGCATGATGATGGGTAAATAACAGGGCTGTGTCTCACCTGCCTAGTGCTGTGACCAGCTCCCATCCCACCCCCGGGGCCCCTCTGCAGCATTCGACACCATCGCTCGTGGGACACTGCTGAGGGGTCGGACTCAGGGTAAGGTACTAGAATGGTTTGAGTCCTTCCTGAGGGGAATCTGCACCTCCATCGCTAGGCCCCTCGTCTGGGGAATCCCACAGGGATCAGTTCTCTTCCCACTCCTATTAATGTCCACCCGCAGCCAGTTGAACGGCCCAGACACGGAGCCAGGGTCAGTGATATGCAGGCGACAGCTCTATTTACCCGTCCTCATGCACAACCACAGCATGTGCCCACTGCCTGGATGGGCTCAGCTCCTGGCCAAGGAACCGCTGGTGGAAGCTGAAACCAGGTTCTCTTGGGCTGTAATACAGCCTCAGCCATGGGAGGCAGGTATCACAGGCCAGGGAAGGCTGACTTTCCCCAACAGCCACGTGGCCCCACCCACACTCCACCCTCAGGTCCCTTCTGCTGCCTGGGCTGGGGGCTTGTGGCTGGCCCAGGTAGATGGGACCGGTCCTCACACCACCCAGCACTCTGGGCTGGAGATGGTCAGGTGGCCCAGGGCTGGGGAGGACTAGTCTCCCCGAGTTCACACACCACCCATGGTTTCAGCAGAGGCGTGGAGGAATTTGGTGAAGTCTTTGTGGTGAATTCAGAGCCATGGCTCATTACCGGGGAGCTGGGAGAGCGCTGGCCATACCTTAGGGAGGGGATGGTCAGGGCAGTGGCTGTGCTGCGACGTCCTCAACCCTGACAGCTGAACCGCAGAACAGAGCCCAGGTGTGACTGGCTGGTGGGTGGGAGCAGAGGCGACCTGCGAGAGTCCAAGGGAAAGGAGTGGGGAGACGGGGGCTTTTGCATCTGCGATCTTGTCACCGTGCATGGTGGTATGTCCCAGGACAGGCCTCGGCGATTGTCTCTGAACCGATAGTGGAAAGCCTTTGCTCTGTGGTGGTCTTAACGAGCATAAAATCTGTTTGCGTTGGCTCTGGTTTCTGAGCTTAGATGACTTTGGTTTACCTGAGGTGCCTCTATTGGATCTGATGATGTTTGTACCTGCTGCCTTGACCTGCCTGGGTCTCCAATGGGCCAAGCAGCCTGAAGGGGCGAGATGGGCATTGCATCATCCAGCCAGGGCTTGGAGGCAGGTCCCTGGAGCCCACCAAGGGACCCCCCTCAAACACACACAGCCAGCTTGGGCCCAGCCCCTGGGTTACAGCCGCCAGAAACTGCAGGGGAAGAAGCTCTTTAGTTAGGAAAATTTCTGTCCTTCCTCTTTCCTCTTGAAACCAACATAAATTGCTGGAAGGGCCAGGCAGCCAGGCCACCCGATTGTGGTAGGAAACTGTAGGACAGAGAGAAGCCCATGAGGAACTTCAGAGCCAGCCAGGGGAAGGAGCAGGACCTGGGATTCAAGGCTGACAGATGCCAAAGCCCATTGGTGGGTTTAATCTGACCTCCTCATGCACTTTCTGGGGGCTCAGTTCTCAGGGGCAGGACCCGCTGGCATCACAGGCAGCTCAGCTCAGAGTGCACAGCCAACCAGCTGTCAGGGTGCAGAGAGAAGCGGGGGGAATAACAGGCAAACAGGGCTAGGGGCATTCGATAAACTGAGGGGCCGCCCTGCCCTGGGGTCTGGTGTCCAGTTCTGGTCAGGCCAGCTTGGGGAAAGGACAGAGCAGAAGCCAAGGAGGTTCCCGATGGGGCCAGAGGCCCCTGTCTGAGAAGAGATGACAATGCAATCCAAGGACAAAGACACACACCACCGTCGTCCTGGGGAACTCCCTGCCCTAGGGTGCCACTGAAAGCAGGAGCTCTGCAGGAACATGGCAAGAAGGAACAGCTGTGTCTATAGGCACCAGGCCCCTCCCCTGCTACTCCCGAGGGGATGAGGTGGGTTAGGAAGGACAGGCAGATGGCGGGGGGGCAGGCGCATGGGAGGTTCTAAAGATTGGAGAGGAGGCTCAGCTCAAGGTTAGCTCACGAACGTTAAGAGTCCACCCTTTTGACCTGCATCAGGAACAGGGTGGGGGCCGGGGTCAGCTCAGACCCAGCCATCCCTGACCACTTTTGAGACCCTAACCGCAGGACAGGAAGGCGCTTCTCCCTTGAAGAGGTTGGTCCATAACGGTCCAATGGGGGGGGGGGGTACCCTCTCGCATCTTCCTGCGAAGAGCTGGCCTGGCACCCCGGACACAGGAACCTGGGTGAGGGGGCCAGGTGATCTGCTGCTGAGTGGCCTTTCCTAGAGGTGGAGGCCCCAAAGCCCCTGATCCCCCCACAGCTCCGCAGGCCGGACGTACATGGGGAAGGGAAGCCTGGTATGCTGGAGGGTAAAACCATTTGTTCTGAATGCTGCACACAGCTGTGTTATTGTAGGGTCCCCACTAGCACCAGGGCTGCCAGTCCTAAGCCCTAAAGCTACACCCCAGAAGTTAAATGGACTTCCCACACCGAGTGCTCTGCACAGGGTCGCTGGGTGCAAGGGACCTGGGGGAGGCGTGGCCAGCCCTGGCCTTCCCCCACCGAGTGCTCTGCACAGGGCCACTGGGTTCAGGGGAGCTGGGGGAGGCGCTGCCAGCCCTGGGATTCCCACACCAAGTGCTCTGCACGGGGTCGCTGGGTGAGGGGGAGGCACTGCCAACCCTGGGCTTCCCACACCAAGAGTTTTGCACAGGGTCGCTGGGTGCAGGGGGAGGCGCTGCCAGCCGGCTTCCCACACCAAGAGTTTTGCACAGGGTCGCTGGGTGCAGGGGACCTGGGGGAGGCGCGGCCAGCCCTGGGCTTCCCCCACCGAGTGCTCTGCACAGGGTCGCTGGGTGAGGGGGAGGCACTGCCAGCCCTGGGCTTCCCACACCAAGAGTTTTGCACAGGGTCGCTGGGTGCAGGGGGAGGCGCGGCCAGCCCTGGGCTTCCCCCACCGAGTGCTCTGCACAGGGTCGCTGGGTGCAGGGGACCTGGGGGAGGCGTGGCCAGCCCTGGGCTTCCCCCACCGAGTGCTCTGCACAGGGTCGCTGGGTGAGGGGGAGGCACTGCCAGCCCTGGGCTTCCCACACCGAGTGCTCTGCACAGGGCCGCTGGGTGCAGGGGACCTGGGGGAGACGCGGCCAGCCCTGGGCTTCCCCCACCGAGTGCTCTGCACAGGGTCGCTGGGTGCAGGGGACCTGGGGGAGGCGCAGCCAGCCCTGGGCTTCCCCCACCGAGTGCTCTGCACAGGGTCGCTGGGTGAGGGGGAGGCACTGCCAGCCCTGGGCTTCCCACACCGAGTGCTCTGCACAGGGTCGCTGGGTGCAGGGGACCTGGGGGAGGCGCGGCCAGCCCTGGCCTTCCCCCACCGAGTGCTCTGCACAGGGCCGCTGGGCCCGGCGAGGGGGCGGAGGCGCTGCCAGCCCCGGCACAGGATGAGCAGAAGAGTGAGGAACTGCAGCTCTAGGACGATACTTCATGTGCACCCAAGAGTGCGACTCTCCTGGGACCCGGCTCCAGCAGAGGGAGCTCGGAGCATGTGGAGGGAGTCCCAGTCTGGGCCACACACCAGGTCCCACTTAGTGCTGGCCCCCTGCACTGGGGCAGAGGAGTGTAGGGGCCCGGCCAGCCCATCCACCGAGAGCTGGAAGACGCTCCTCCCTCCCGCAAGCACAGCAGATCTCAGCAGTGCCCCGAAGGGCAGGGTGCAGCTCCCCGTGGCAGGGCCTGGAGACCCCACGCAGCCGAGCCCAGTGCCCGCCTGTGCCATTTCCCATCCCTCCCAGTCACCAGGGAGGGAGAGACATGAGGAGGCCAGGCTGCATGGAGTCACGTAAGCTGCTCTGGGGCCTCCGTGCCGGCCTGGGGCAGACAGGCCCAACCCTGCAGCGACTCTGGGCTCAGACCTGACTCAGCTCCCAGGGAATGAGCCGGTCCCAGCAGGGGTCCCGGACGCCAGGGTCCTCATCTCGCCGTCACAAGGGCAGCAGCTGCATCCTGAGCTGATGGAGCGTGAACATCCCCCGAGCCTCCCTAGAAGGACGCAGGGATCTTCAGCCAAGCCCTCGAAGAGGTGGAGCCTGGCAGCAGGGTCGGTGCCAGGAGCCCTAGCCGACCGCCTCCTGCAGCTGCAGGTTCTTCTGGTAGCAGGCGAAGCTGCAGAGGGGCACGCCGGTGCGTGAGCAGGAGTACCGCTTGCGGTTGGGGCAGCCGCTGACCCCGCAGGTGGTGGCTGCAGGCACGGGTGGCGGCGTGCCGGGCGGCAGTGGCAGCGTGACCCCGGGCGGGAAGGACACGGTGATCCGGTCCGCGGCGTTGCAGTAGCGGATCATGGGGCATGGGGCCTGCTTAGCCTTGCGCTCCCGCAGCGTCTTCACCTTGGCCTTGTTGGTCTTGGTGAGGCGCTCGATGGTTTGGTTCTTGTTCTCCTCTGCCTTCTTGGCCGCCTGCAGGCGCCGCTTCCGGGCTCGTTCCTCCCGCTTCACCAGCATCTCCTCCGTCATCTCCTTCGCCTTGTAGCCCATGGGCAGCTCCAGGAGTGGCTGGCTCTGCTGCTTGTGCAGGAGGGCTTTCTGCGGGGGACACAGAGCGCAAGGGAGGTCAGACCCAATGCATGGGCTGAGGGGGCTTTCCCCGCTGGGGGAGGGGCTCCAATCCGGCCCCAGCTGGGGGGATCGGCTGGCTCTGGGGACCGTGCGTGTGCCAGGGCCTCCTTGTCCAGTGAAGGCAGGGAGTCCAGCAGGACACAGGGGCTCTGAAGGCCCATGCATGGGAGAGTTTTGGGCACAGGGGATTCTGTGCTACCCCGGCTCCATTCTGCACCAAACAGGCCGCTGCAGCCAGAACCGCCGCACATGGGCCATTGGCACGGGGCAGCAGGCACCAGCTGCCCGCAGCCTTCCTAGGCCACATGGGAGGGACTGACCCCTGCAGGGCTCCCAGCCCCCCTCACCTGTCTGGCCGTGAGCAGCGACTCATCCACCTCCTTCTTGAGCTCGCCGTTGTCGTCCAGCTCGCCCTTCTCCAGCGCATCCAGCCAGCGCTGCTCCTCCTCGTCCTCGCGGGCAGGGAAGCAGCTCTCCGAGTCCAGGTCCGGCAGGGGCGATGGGTCCAGGTTACTGTCTTCATCTGCACAGTCCCGGCGTGGGGAGACAGCGTTACAGGGGGCCCAGTAGAGGTGGTAACTCCCAGTGGCTGGCCTGCTCCCAAGGGACTGTTCTCTCCAGGGGCGGACGTCCCAACAAACCCTGACTAGGACCTGGCTGCACACTTCCTCTGGCCCCTGGGCGTTGGATCTGTCTCTGGCTCCCACCAGGGGAAACCCGAGTACGGCAGAGCTCAGCTCTGGCTCCCCGGGCAGCACCCACAACCTCACCAGCCAAGCTGGAACAGAGTCAAGGGAGCAGCTTCCGGCCTTCCAGAGCCATGGAGTTGGGGTAACCCAACACGGGGGAGAAGCTGGGGTCCCCCAAAGCTGTTTACAGCTATTGTGTTACTGCCTATGAGAGGGAAACTAGAGCACTTAGAGCTTGGCCGGGTGAATGTGGGAACCCCGATACCTCCCTGCCCCAGGGGCCTCACTCCAGCCAAGCGGCCGCCCCAGGGGCCCCTCCCACTCCTTATTCAAGGGCTGGGCTTCCTTGACTGCTGTTTGGGAATGCTGCAGAGCTGCACAGCGAGGATCCCCCTTTAGCACTCACCCAGCCAGGCCCGATACTGCTCAATGGGGACCCCCTCCATGGGCTCGTCCTCATCGTCCACGACCATGAGGGGGGAAGGCGAGCGCGGCACCTCGGGGATCACCGTGAAGGTCGGCACGCTGAAGAGACAGCCCAGACCCTGCCCGTTAGGGTGCAGCAGAGCTCGCACCACGCAGAGCCGCACTAGGATCTGTGGGTGTGCGTCTTCCAGCGCAATGCCAGCACGGGCCAGTGCACAGCTCCAGGGCAGGGGGCCCACGGGTGCGTTCTGGGGAGGTGGGAGGCAGGGCGGGAACACAGGGCGAGGGGGGCCTGCTGATCCTGGAGGAAGAGACCAGGCTGGTCTGATCCAGGCATGGATCCTGGCCACATCTCACCAGTATGGCGAGTCCTGTTTTGAAGTATAAGCCTTGGCCCTGAAACTGTCGCACAACCCTCCCATGCCCGTCACCCAGAGCTGATGCTGGGGCCCCCCTTACCTCTTGGTGCCCAGGATCTGCCCGCCCAGCTTGATTTTGAGCTTGAGCTGGGGCTTGGGGAGCAAGGGGCTGGACTCCAGGGTCTCGGAGGAGAAGCTGGGCCCCACGTTCTCATGGTGATGCCTCTTCTTGTGCTTCTTCTTGTGCTTCTTGTGCTTCTTCTTGTGGGAGCTGTGCCCGCTGGACTCGTCCTGGTCCCCTGGGAACACACGCAGACGCTCACATCACCTCGTGCCCACGGGCGGCACAGGGGCACCGGGCCTGGCGCATTCCCAGGGGGCTGGGCACAAGACTGATTCCCCAGGGGAGGGATGAGACCGAACAGCCCCCCCAAGGTCCTATGCCCCCTGTCCTGCTCCCACCACAGGTCTGCTTAGCCAGGGGCTGGGCCCGGGCCCTCAAGGCTGGGGTGGGGAGCAAGTACGGGCCATATATAACCCCTGCCCTGCCCCCCCAGCCCCCTCCCGCTTCCCCCACGACCCCCCCCCAACGGGCGCTCCCGCTTCCCCCACGAGCCCCCCCCCAGCGGCCGCTCCCGCTTCCCCCACGAGCCCCCCCCGGCCGCTCCCGCCCCCCCTGCCGGTCCCGCTTCCCCCACGAGCCCCACCCCAGCGGCCGCTCCCGCCCCCCCCGGCCGCTCCCGCTTCCCCCACGAGCCCCCCCCCCAGCGGCCGCTCCCGCCCCCCCTGCCGGTCCCGCTTCCCTCCCGAGCCCCCCCCCAGCGGCCGCTCCCACTTCCCCCACGAGCCCCCCCCCGGCCGCTCCCTCCCGCCCCCAGCGGCCCGAGACGTTACGGGGGGGGAGGGGGGCGGGCCCCAGGTGTCGGCAGCGGCCGGGGGGGGTCTGGGGACCGCGCTCGCTCCTCACCCGCCTCGGCCCCCTCCATCCTGCCGCCGGGGGCGCCCCCCCTCCGCCACGCCTTGCTCATCGGGCCCAGACTCAGCTACGTGCCGGCAGCCCGGGGAGGGCTATTCCGAACGGACTCGGGCCCCGCTTCCGCCCCGCACGGAGCTCAGTCGCTGAATATTCCCCAGTGGCCAGCGGCCATCTTTGTTCTGGGCTCTGTCCGTTCTAAAAGGCTCCCTCTAGAAACACGGCTCCGGGCACTTTGTGACCGGGCTAGAGTTAAGGTCCCAGAGGAGCTGCCCAAGTGGGGTGCTTGGCCTGCACACTAGGGAGCAGCACCGGGGTCCTATAGCCCCCAACCCCAGCCAGGCTCTGACCCACTGGCAGCCAGTACAGAATTCCCCCTCCCACCCTGTCCCAGCCAGCAGGAGCCTCCCCCATCCCTGGCTTAGGGGGTGTGACCCATTAACCCCGGGGACTGGCAGAGCCTGCTTCAACACAGCCTGCTGGTGCAAGGGGGTTGGGGGGCCACCTCCTGCAGATGGGGAGCCACCGAGCTGGTGAAAGGGAGAAGGAGAGTCTAGCTTGTCAGCTGTTCGGGGCAGACACCATCTTTTTTTGTTCTATGCTGGTACAGTGCCTGGCGCAAGGGAGTCCTGCTCCATGATGGGGCCCACATGCCACTGCAGTGCAAATTATAGGTAATGATAAAAGGGCACTGGACTGGGACAAGGGATCAGCTGGGATTCCCGCCCTGTAACTTAGGAGTTCAATTCCTGGCTCTGTCCAAGACTCCCTGTGTCACCTCAGCTAAGTCACTTAAACTCACTGTGCCCCAGTTCCTGCCTGCGCAATGAGGGTAGCCCTGGCATGCCTCCACTGTGGGGCTTGTACCACGCCAATAGGGCCTGGGGAAGTGCTTACATAGAGGGAAGGGCAGCAGAAGGCACACGTCTCCCCACCCGGCAGGCAGAAGCCCTAGGAATAGGGTGAGCAGATTTGCAAAGAGGATTGTAGTGGGGGAGGAGGGGCATGGAGGGCAGCCAGTGCAAGGGCCAACAGCTTCTCCAGCATTGGAAAGAGTGGGGGCAACACAACTGGGGGTCCATGCACAGAAGCATCTGATTTCACTGCCTTAAGCAGCTAGGGACATGACGGGAAGGATGGTCCAGGGCTTTGGGCAGTAGCCTGTGAGGCCTGGGGTCAAGTTCCTGCTCTGCCCCAAACTCCTTGTGACTTTGGTACGTCTCTTGGTCTCCCTGGGCCCCAGTTCCCACCTGGAAATGGGGGGACTAGCCCTGGAGGCGTGTGCGTGAGGATGGATTTGCTAGCAAGATTCCAGGGCAGCCAGCTGCCCGGTAATGGGAATGAGGAGGGGCATTCATTCCCCCTGCCCGTGAACCCAGGGGCTCCCTTGGCCACACGCTATCCCCGTGTGTGTCTGCTTGGTGCGGTGTTGTCGGACCGGAGCTGGGCAAAGGGACCCAGCATTTCTCGTAGGTGCTGACAATTCGGCCTTCCTGGTGCAAGGTGTCTGCCCTGGGCCTAGGCGCTCTCTCACGTGCGAGGGTCAGGCTCCTGCCCCTTCCCCTTCCCTGCACACTTCCTGGTGATCATTGGTCCTTCTCTCGGCCTTGTATCGCCTGATTACATCCATCCCAGAGGGTCCAAAGTCTCCCCACACACCCTCCTAATTCCCTCCCTTGCCTCCCATTCAACACAGGCAAAGTCCCTTCCAACCCTCCTGCTCTGACGCACTGGAGAAAGGGCCAGTGCTCCTCAGTGTGTCCTATGTGTGACGCTGCCAGGTCTTGCCCAGGCCGCAGGCATTAGCTAAGAACTGGCAGTATCACAGCCAGAGCCCAGACCAGGTCACCCATATGTTAATCTTGCTCAAACCAGGTGTTAGGATGTGTTCAGTGTTTAGACTAGGACATATTTGCACATTGCTGCCTGCGTTCATCTCTGGGTTCCAGGCTTTAAGAAAACATGTACCTTTTACTTGATAACTTTGAAAATGTTTGCTCTGCATTTGTGAACTCAGGCACAGGAATCGGTTCCCCTCCCCACCACCCATCCAGAAGGCCTATCAAAATCAGATGGGGCATCAAGGACTATCCCAATACAAAGGATTGGTTAATGGCCCTATCTCACCTGGGAAATGCTGCCTGCCAGGAAGATCCACCCTCCTCTGGACTTGGAAGCTGAATGAAGGAAATAAAACAATTTCCCATCTCTCCTGGTTGTTTGAACTCTGACTGGGCCAGAGACTCTCAACTGAGACCCCCAGGGTTTACCCCAGGGTCTGCCTGAAAGATAATTTGAACTGACAAATCGCTACCATTTGGTCACTCTTCGGATTTAGATGGGAACTCATTTGTTGGCAGATTTGCTGGCTTTACCCTGTAAATAACACTCATTTCTTTTTCCTAGTTAATAAACCTTGAGATTGTGTGCTACAGGATTGGCTACTGGCATCATCTGCAGTGTAAGATCCAGGGTACCGGCTGATCTGGGGGTAAGTGACTGCTCTCTTGAGACTGGAATGTGGTGTGAGTTTTGGTGTAAGTGGCTGTTTATAACAGTCCAGTTTGTCTGGGTGGCAGGATAGACTGGAGAGTCTGAGGGGCCTGTCTGTGATTCCAGGGTAAGATTGTTATAACAATCCAGAAATTCATGTTTCACAAGCTTGGTGACACACACCAGCCTGGGGTATCTGCAGAGGCAGATTAAGCTTTTGTGGGGCCCTGGGCCACAGCAAGTGGGAGGCCCCTCCCCACCCCTTCCACCTGCAGCCCCACCCTGCTCCCCCCGCTCCTACCAGGGAAATGGGGTTGGGGCGTGGAGGCTTGCCCCGCCCCCCAGTGCCAGGCAGGCAGAGCGGGCCAAGCCCCTGCACCCCGACACTGCTCTCTGGCAGGAGCACCAGGTGAGCGGAGTGGGTCAGGGCCGTGGGTGCCCATTTTTTCAGGGCTCCCCAATTGTAACAGAGGAGAAGGACCTTGGAATATTGGTTGATCACAGGATGACTATGAGCTGCCAATGTGATATGGCCGTTAAAAAAGCTAATGCAGTTTTAGGATGCATCAGGCGAGGTATTTCCAGCAAAGATAAGGAGGTGTTAGTACCGTTATACAAGGCACTGGTGAGACCTTATCTGGAATACTGTGTGCAGTTCTGGTCTCCCATGTTTAAGAAGGATGAATTCAAACTGGAACAGGTCCAGAGACGGGCTACTAGGATGATCCGAGGAATGGAAAACCTGTCTTATGAAAGGAGACTCAAAGAGCTTGGCTTGTTTAGCCTAACCAAGAGAAGGTTGAGGGGGGATATGATGACTCTTCATAAATATATCAGAGGGATTAATATTAGGGAAGGAGAGCAATTATTTAAGCTTAATACCAAGGTGGACACAAGAACGAATGGGTATAAACTGGACACTAGGAAGTTTAGACTTGAAATTAGACAAAGGTTTCTAACCATTAGAGGAGTGAAGTTCTGGAACAGCCTTTCAAGGGGAGTAGTGGGGGCAAAAGACATATCTGGCTTCAAGACTAAGCTTGATAAGTTTATGGAGGGGATGGTATGATGGGATAGACTAATTCTGGCAATTAATCAAAGATCAATTTCCAAATTATCAGCAGGTAAGTATGCCCAGTGGTCTGGGATGGGATGTTAGATGGGATGGGATCTGAGTTACTACAGAGAATTCTTTCCTGGGTGCTGGCTGGTGAGTCTTGCCCACATGCTCAGGGTTTAACTGATCATCATATTTGGGGTTGGGAAGGAATTTTCCTCCAGGGCAGATTGGCAGAGGCCCTAGAGGTTTTTCGCCTTCCTCTGCAGCGTGGGGCATGGGTCACTTAGTGGAGGATTCTTTGCACCTTGAGGTCTTCAAACACAATTTGAGGATTTCAATAACTCAGACATAGGTTAGGGGTTTGTTACAGAAGTGGGTGGGTGAGATTCTGTGGCCTGCGTTGTGCAGGAGGTCAGAGTAAATGATCATAATGGTCCCTTCTGACCTTAAAGTCTATGAGTCTGTGAGTCTGGGGCCCCTGGGCATGGGCCCCAGTGGCCCAGTGGCTAATCGGCCAGTGGGTGTCTGCCTGAAGTCAGTACTCACACTCAGAGCGGCTCCAGACCGCAGAACACCACACAGGGGCTTGGGACAGGGAACCCGGTGCTTGCTGGGCACAGCCCCACCGGCTGGATAGCACTAGGCATGTTCCCAGTATTGCAGAAATGCCCACACATACAATTTTGTTAATTTACAGGCGTGGCTGCTTGGGGGATTTTCCATCAAGGCACCGAGGTTGAACCATTAGCCTCCAGGCCAGACTTACACAGCAATCTGCCACCCCCCGCCACCCCCCAGGAATTCACAGCCCTTCGCTCTGATGGTGAAGATCTCCCAAATTAGGCACCATTAGTTATCGGTGCAGGTGATTAACCACTCCAAGACTCCCAAGGGAGGTCGGGGATTCTCCATCATTGGATGGCTCAAAGCCAGACTGAATCCCTGTCACAGATCCTACTGCATCCCCAGCCTGGCCACCCACTAGGACTGCTGTGAGAGGAAGCCGGATCTCTGTGCGCTGTATACCCTGGGGGGTGTTATGCTTCTAGATCCTGAATGGAGTCCGCTACTGCCCCAGTCTAGGGTCCCTAGCACACTCTCTGGCTGGGTGCAGACCCTCTGAGAGTTGAAACCTGCCTCTTGAGCACTTCAGACTTCCCGGCACTTAAACAGACACTCGCCCCAAACTCCACCCAAAGGTGTGACGGTTCTGGTCAGTTTCACTCTCACGGGCAAGCAGTAGTTGTGAAGCAGGCAACACACACTCACACTTTGCCCAGTCTAACACACTTATTCTCTTTTATACTTAATTGTGTAAAGCACACGAGAGCACAGATCCTACAAAGCAATAAACACTAAATGCATGCCCCTGCCTCAGTTTCCTCCCCACTCCAGGGCATTCTCTGGGCTAGGGCACGAGTCCCTTGGGTTGTACAGAATCACTGGGGCCATCTGGGCTCAGGAAAAGCTGCATGCCTCTGCTGCCCCAGGAAGCTGCTACTGCTGGGTGATCTCTCCCTCCTGGACTGAAGAAAGGATTCCCCAAGCATGTTCCCGACTGTCTGTTTCTTGATTTAAACTCCCCTTGGTCACCAGGTCTGTTTTCTACTCCTGGTAAGTTTCCACTGCTCCTCCCTTCCCCCCTCCCTCCAGAGGAATCAGCTGAACTAGTTTTTCTTAGGATGCTGCTGCTTTTTGGAACAACCCTTGTGAGGTCCACGTGCCGTATTCCCTTTGTGTCTGTCTGGGGTGTACATGCGTCAGGCCCTGCTAGCAGTGGTGGATCCACACACCTAGATTTTCGTAATACAGCTTCACAATAGCAACCCGAATTTATACCTTGTACGTCCTTAGCCCAGGCCCTCCCTGGGCCCTTCCGGAAGATGCTTCAGTGCAGCCCAAGTTCCTGGGCTCTCTGCAAGGGCAGCTGGGGGACAGGCAATGGCACAGGAGGCCAGACGGTCCCTGAATCGCTCCGAGTGGGTGTCAGGCTGAGTCACAGCGACTCATGAACAAATGCAGATCAAAGTGGGAGCAGGAGCATTTTTTCAGTCAAACCAGCTCATGACTCAAGAGACAGATGGACGGAAGGGGCAGCACGAGGAACCGGCAAGTCTGGGCAGGCCGGGCACTGCTCTCAGCTAAGGCTTGTCAAGTTTTGTATAAGCACCATGGCAAAAGTGAGTTGAATGGGGGGACTCAGAGGACAGAGTGCCCCTCACTCCCTGTAGCACAGCCCACCCCCCCAGCATTGTGCCTGGGAGGGGAGAGCACCCCCTACTGGACACCCACACATACACTCTGCCTGAAGCACTTTGGATTTTCCCTGGAAGTCACCCATCCAGGCACTGATCCAGCCTAGCTGGTGAGATCTGAGACACTCGCAGCCCAAGGCAACCTGGCTGCTTGTACAGCTCCGAAGCTAGCTGCTGTCTGTGTAATGGTGCAGCCTCTGCCTGCCCTACCTCTGCTTGTATGCAGAGGGTTGTGAAATGCAGGGGGTGGGAGCCGAGTGGTGGGCAGGATGGGAGAGAGAGAGAGTGTGTGTGTGTGTTTGTGTGTGTGATTTGCTCTTCCTAGCCCAGGATGTTGGATTTTCCCCTCCAGGCTGGTATCACATGGGGCCTATTCAGGGGGAATTTTTTCCCCATGTGGGTTTTGTGGCCCTTTGTGGAGCTGCTGTGTGGCCCCATCCCTTAGCCAGCAGGAGGAGCCGTGGGCAGGAGGCAAAGGAAGGGAACAGTCCCCGAGGCCGGAATTTCTAAAGATGCCCTAATTCACCATGTTCCTTCCTGTCCCTGGCAGACCTGAGCTTATGCCTGGGAGCCCTGGCATGGCTGATCTGACAATTGCTGCCCAGGAGCATTCAATCCTCTTGGAATCCCATTAAGCTCTTTGTTTCAGAGGGAGTGTGTGGCAGTGAGTTCCACAAGTTAATGATGCAACGCTGTGAGCTGGCAGGGTCACCCAGGAGCTGCCCCCCACAGGAGCCTCCCAGGCTTCCTGAGGGCTCAACTCTCCCCAACCCTGCCCCACTGCCATAAGTGTTTCTGTTGCAGAGGGTGCATGGGCCAGAGCCAGGGTCAGGCTCTGTTGTGAAGGGGGCTGCACAGTCCCTGCCCCAGAGAGCTCCCAGTCAAACTAGAGTAAAGGCCAGAAATGGTTGGAGCAAAGGATGGCCAGGCGGGGGCCCAGCTGCATGCAGCCCAGAGTTCCTCTCCATGCAGCTCGGGGAGAGCCTGCCCAGGCTGGTGTGCGCTGCTCCAGGCCCTTCAGCCCCCAGAGAGTGAGGAAGTGCAGGGAGCTCAGAGAAGCGCCACAGAGCTGCCGAGGTTGGGTCCCTGCCCGAGGACAGATTAAAGGAGCTAAATCCGTCTGGCTTGGCACAGAGGGGACATGATAAGAGTCAGCAAATATGTGAAGGGTGTGGGTGGAAATAGGAATTGTGGTGTATGCCTGTCACATGTGCAAACATGGGTTGTGTGCAAAGCTCTTTGTGTGTGTGTGCGCACAAGGGTGTTACACGTGGGTATGTCTGAACATGTGGCTGCACACACACACAGGGCGTGTCTGGCACCGCAGGGAGGAGGAGTGTGACGGGGCCCCTACCAAGCAGCTCCAGCCATTTCGGGAGGGGGGACAGGGGCACAGTGTTGTGCAACCTTGGGCAGAGCCAACCCAGGAATCAGCCCAGCACCTTTGGGGCCACAGCGTCTGAGCCAATTCCATACAAGAGTGTGCAGGGGGATAGTCACCAACAGACACTCGCTGATGTACACACATGCATGGGTGTGTGCAGGCATCCATCTACGCATACAGGCTTGCACGTACACGCGGGCCCACATCCTGGCATGCACTCCCCCGTGCACTCACATGGGCAATCACCCAGGTACTCACCCAGGTACCCCTGGCACACACACGTATGTCCCCCTCACAATGACACACTCACCACCTCCCCCAGTGCACTCACCCAGAGACATGCCCAGGTACCCCCGGCACGCACACATGTATGTCCCCTCACGATGACACACTCACACCCCCCCCCACACGCTCCCATGTGCTGTCTCACACTGTCCCATTGTCCCCTCTGCAGGCCTGGCAGTGCCACGAGGCTCCTGCCAACTCTCTGCACAGGCTCCTTGGTGCTTGCTGCTGCCTAGCTCCCAGGCCCCCGCCCCAGAGGATTCTGACCCACATCCCTGCCCTAGAGAACCAGCACCCTGGGGCCAGCCCACACCGTCTGGCTCCATGATTCTCTCTGTGCCCCGCCGCCCAGGGAGGCCCTGGATGGTTCTTTATAAAGGCAGCGTGCTCCTTACTACCCAAGTGTGCGGGGCTGCAGCGCTGCCCACCCCCGCCAGGTGCCGCCTCGACCCGGTTCGGTTCGAGGCTGCAGCGCTGCCCACCCCCGCCAGGTGCCGCCCGGGGGCGGGGGGGCGGAGTTTGACTCGAAGTTTGGAGACTTCTCTGGGGAATCTGGAGCGGGACTGGGCCGGGGCTGTGAGCTCGGAACCGAATCAGTGGGGACTGGGCCGGGCCGATCGGAACCGGGACCAGGACTGGGACTACAGGCTCCCGCCCTCCTAGGGTTGCAGCCCGGACCACAGCGGCTCCGATCCCCTGTAGGCGGTCGGATCGGGCCGGTCCCGGCTGCGCCAGGATGTTCTGCCGGAACCACCGGAGCCGAGTGACCGTGGCGCGGGGCTCGGCCCTGGAGATGGAGATCCGGAGGGGCCGCTTCAGGCTCAGCCTCCTCGGGGACCCCCCCCAGGTAGGAACCGCCCCCGCCAGCCCCGGACCCCGCTGCCGCCAACGCCCCGGGGCGGCCGGGGTCCTCCGCTTCCCCCTGCTCCTCGCCCGTCTCCGGCTCCTCCTCCTCCGCGGGTCTCGGCTCTCACCTGCGGCCGCGCCTCGCTCCGGCCCCCCGGCCCCGGCCCCCGCCCCATGTGCTGCCCCTGCCGGCCTGGGCAGTTCTGGGGCCAGGACGTTTGAGTGACCCTCTCTGGGCTTTTGGGGCTCCCCAAACAGACGTTGTTCCGGCCCCACAGCCCCCTAGTGCAGCGCTGAGCATTGGGGTCAGCACTGCTGGGGGAGAGCGCCCCCCATGGAGCCTGCTGCACCTGCCCCACAGCCCCCTAACGGGAGCCCTGGGGGTCAGCACTGCTGGGGGAGAGCGCCCCCCACGGAGCCCGCTGCACCTGCCCCACAGCCCCCTAACGGGAGCATTGGGGTCAGCACTGCTGGGGGAGAGCGCCCCCCACGGAGCCCGCTGCACCTGCCCCACAGCCCCCTAACGGGAGCATTGGGGTCAGCACTGCTGGGGGAGAGCGCCCCCCACGGAGCCCGCTGCACCTGCCCCATAGCCCCCTAACGGGAGCATTGGGGTCAGCACTGCTGGGGGAGAGCGCCCCCCACGGAGCCCGCTGCACCTGCCCCACAGCCCCCTAATGGGAGCATTGGGGTCAGCACTGCTGGGGGAGAGCGCCCCCCACAGAGCCCCCTGTCCCTGCCCCACAGCCCCCTAACGGGAGCCCTGGGGGTCAGCACTGCCGGGGGAGAGCGCCCCCCACAGAGCCCCCTGTCCCTGCCCCACAGCCCCCTAACGGGAGCATCGGGGTCAGCACTACCAGGGGAGAGTGCCCCCCACAGAGCCCCCTGTCCCTGCCCCACAGCCCCCTAACAGGAGCACTGGGGGTCAGCACTGCCAGGGGAGAGTGCCCCCCACAGAGCCCACAGCCCCCTAACGGGAGCACTGGGGGTCAGCACTGCCAGGGGAGAGTGCCCTCCACAGAGCCCACAGCCCCCTAACGGGAGCACTGGGGGTCAGCACTGCCAGGGGAGAGTGCCCTCCACAGAGCCCCCTGTCCCTGTCACACAGCCCCCTAACGGGAGCACTGGGGGTCAGCACTGCCAGGGGAGAGTGCCCCCCACAGCCCCCTAATGGAAGCACTGGGGGTCAGCACTGCTGGGGGAGAGCGCCCTCCACAGAACCCCCTGTCCCTGCCCCACAGACCCCTAACGGGAGCACTGGGTGTCAGCACTGCTGGGGGAGAGCGCCCTCCACAGAACCCCCTGTCCCTGTCACACAGCCCCCTAACGGGAGCACTGGGGGTCAGCACTGCCAGGGGAGAGTGCCCCCCACAGAGCCCCCTGTCCCTGTCACACAGCCCCCTAACGGGAGCACTGGGGGTCAGCACTGCTGGGGGAGAGCGCCCTCCACAGAACCCCCTGTCCCTGCCCCACAGACCCCTAACGGGAGGATCAGGGTCAGCACTATCGGGGGAGAGTGCCCCCCACAGAGCCCCCTGTCCCTGCCCCACAGCCCCCTAACGGGAGCACTGGGGGTCAGCACTGCCAGGGGAGAGTGCCCTCCACAGAGCCCCCTGTCCCTGTCACACAGCCCCCTAACGGGAGCACTGGGGGTCAGCACTGCCAGGGGGGAGTGCCCCCCACAGAGCCCCCTGTCCTTGCCCCACAGCCCCCTAACGGGAGCACTGGGGGTCAGCACTGCTGGGGGAGAGCGCCCTCCACAGAGCCCCCTGTCCCTGTCACACAGCCCCCTAACGGGAGCACTGGGGGTCAGCACTGCCAGGGGAGAGTGCCCCCCACAGAGCCCCCTGTCCCTGTCACACAGCCCCCTAACGGGAGCACTGGGGGTCAGCACTGCTGGGGGAGAGCGCCCTCCACAGAACCCCCTGTCCCTGCCCCACAGACCCCTAACGGGAGGATCAGGGTCAGCACTATCGGGGGAGAGTGCCCCCCACAGAGCCCCCTGTCCCTGCCCCACAGCCCCCTAACGGGAGCACTGGGGGTCAGCACTGCCAGGGGAGAGTGCCCTCCACAGAGCCCCCTGCCCCACAGCCCCCTAACGGGAGCACTGGAGTCAGCACTGCTGCGGGAGAGTGCCCCCCACAGAGCCCCTTTTCCCTGCCCCACAGCCCCCTAACGGGAGCACGGGGGTCGGCCAGGACCGGTGCCAGGGTTTCTCGTGCCCTAGGCACACGGCCATTTCGCCGCCCCCTGCACTGATCCCGCGGCTCCGGTTGACCTGCCGCGGTTGTGCCTGTGGCAGGTCCACCGGAGCCGCCTGCTGCCCCCCCGGCAAAATGCCGTCCCCTCAATAATCCTGGCGCCCTAGGCAATTGCCTGGGCTGCCTAAATGGTAGCGCCGGCCCTGGGGTCGGCACTGCCAGGGGAGACCCCATGGCGCTCGCCATCCTTGCAGCACAGTCCTTCCCTGGGCTGGGTCGCTGGGGTCAGAGTACTGCTTAAAGTGGGGAGATAGATTTCCCCCCCCAACCCTCCTTTTTCCTCCGAGACACCCCTGGCCCAGGACCCCCGAGCCCACCCTCCCCAGGTCTGAGCAAGTGGCCTGGTGCCTAGGGTCACAACATGTGGAGAGACTCTGAGGAGATGCCTCCCCTGCTGGCCCCCCAGCCCGCAGTGCCTCGCTGGAGCATTGGGGTCAGCACTGAGGGGAGGGGAGAGCAGAGCACCCCGTCCGGAGCCCCCACCTTGTGGCACCTGGGGACTTCCAGGCCTTCCATCCACCCGCTGGCCAAGCCAGACCCTGCTGAGATCATGCTCAGGGGGCCGCTGGCCACGGGCCCGGAAAACTGGGTTTCTCGCTGACTTCAAGGCCATTTAACTTGCTCTAACTGGGCAACAAGCCAGCGGGGGATTGGCAGGGGGCTGGTCTCCCGGCGAGAGGTGTCACTGGCCTGCTGCCTGGGGTCCCCGCTGGGGGGTGGCTGTGGTGGCAGAGCCCCCTGTCTGCAGCCAGGGGAGCGGAAGGAGGTGGCTGCCCCCCAGGCACAGTGCTCTGCTGCCTGTAGGACGGGGTGCTGCCATTGCCCCTTCTCAGACAGTGAGGGGTTAAGCTGAGCTGCCGTTTGAGGGGTGCTAGGAGGGAGAGAGTGGGACTGGGACTCCTGGGTTTTCCTCCTGGCCCTGCCCTTGCCTGGCTGTGACCCTGGGTGAGCCCTTCTCTCTGCTGGAGCCAGGCTGAGCTGGGTCAGGCCTCCCATATGTCCCTGGGACTTGTGGGATTTCAAACCCGACTCTTCCCTGCTGGGCCTGGCCAGTGACTCTGGGGGTGGGGGCCAGGGTTCTTGGGGGCAGCTGGGGTGGGCGCTGGCTGGTGGGGTTCCTGGCCTGTTGGTGTCACATGAGGGCACTCGGCCGCTGCAGAATGAGCCAGCTGCAAGCAGCATGGTGCTGTGCCCAGCATTCCCAGCACCAGGGGCAAGATCTAGGACTGAAAGCTGGCCTGAGTCGGGGGCCCAGGCCTGGCTCTGCCCCCCCCCCCCCCAGCTCCCCACATGACAGCACCGCCCCCTTGCTGAGCAAATCACACTGGTGGAAACCAAACCCATGGGGCGCCTGCCCCACCCAGCACAGCTCCTGGGGAAGCTAGGCCTGAACTGGTTGTGACTGGGGGGCTCAGGGCCGAGGCATGCTGAGCAATCTGCCCCCAGGTGGCAGGCTCTGGTCCTGACGGGGAAAGGGCTGCAGGGGGACTCTGGCAATGTCCCTAGGCCGGGTTCCTGCCCTGCGTCCCTGCTGAGTCTCTCCAGTGCTGCTTGTGGGCCTGCAGATGAGGAGTTCATGCCCACCCTGTGCCTGGCTGCAGCGCGTCCTCGTTCCCCCTGAGTGTCAGCCAGCCCGGGGGGTGCAGGGTCATCGGCAGAAGTGTTACAGCTGGGGGGAGCCCTCTGCTCCGCCTTCCCATCTGTTAGCAAGAGTATGTGCCCCAGGAAGTGCCTGTGGGGCTGCGACCACGAGCCTCCGCAGGCTGGGCCGTGGGTACCTAGCATCTGACTGTCTGCTCTCCTTGCGCCTGGGGGCTGCCTGCCTCTGCAGCCTCACCTTGAGGAGGGGCCATGGGCAGCCAAGCTGGGCTGGGGAAGGGTGTCCGGGCTCTGTGCGGGGAAGCTGGGGCTGCTTACAGGGCACACTCCTTAGCCCAGGAGTCTCCAGCCCCCGTCTGTGCTCTGGGATGGGAGCAGCCATCTGCCAGCATGGGGCACTGAGGCCTGGTCAACCCTTCAGATGCTGCAGCACATCAGTGTGTGGCGCTGCCTGCTCCGTGGGGAAGGGGGGGCTTTCCTGTGGGCACAGTTTAATCCACTGCTTGACAACTGAGTTCTTCCATCCACCCAGCACTGGCCACCCGGGGACTCAGGTTGGCCCAATTACGCTGCTTGGGGATTTCCCCACCCCTCAGTGATGGACTTACACCGACCTAATTTCCTACTGTAGACCAGGCCTGAGTCATCTGCCCATCCCCTGCTCCCCTCCCAGGAGGTGGAGGAGAGAGACCTGGGTCACGAGGGACTTGCTGTACCCCCTGGGCCATGGTGCTGGGTCCCAGGTTCTCCCCTTCATTCTGCAGGGTCCCCAGGCAGTCTGGCCATGCCCAGCCCTGTGCATGGAAAGGGTTAACTGGGGGAGCTCTACCTAGCAGCAGGTGGATTCTCTTCTGGAGCCAGAATTCCTGCTCTGCTGCCTAGGGCAAGGCTGGGACTGGCACTTCTGAAGGCTAATTCCCTCTCCCCTGTCTTCCCGGGTGACCAGATATCCTGATTTTATAGGAACAGTCTCGATTTTTGGGTCTTTTTCTTATTAGGCTCCTATTAGCCCCCACCCCCGTCCTGATTTTTCACATTGGCTGTGAATGTGCCCCCCCCTCACAGCAAGCTGCAGCCTTGCTCTCACCTGACCCCAGCAGTCCCCTGCTGACGTCACTACTCTTGCCTTGCTCCCTGCCAGCCACCCTGGCCTGCCCCCAGTACCAGGACCTGCCTTGACCCTGCACCCACCCCCCTGAAAACACTCGTATTTCCACAAACCAGAAAACAGCTCAGCCCACCCCACTGAGAGACTCATTAAATGTCCATGGTCACTCAGACAAACTGTATTTTGGGGGTAACACTAAATCAGCCCCCCTCTCATCAGAACAAACGTACTGGGTCAGACCAAAGGTCCATCCAGCCTAGTGTTCTGTCTTCCAACAGTGGCCAGTGCCAGGTGCTTCAGAAGGAATGAACAGAACAGGGAGTCAGCAAGTGACCCATCCCCTGGTGCCCATTCCCAGCTTCTGGCAAACAGAGGTGAGGGACACCATCCCTGCCCAACCTGGCTAATAGCCATTAATGTACCTATCCTCCACGAACTTACCTAGGTCTTTTTTGAACCCTGTTATAGTCTTGACCTTCACAACATCCTCAGGCAAGGAGTTCCATAAGTTGACTGTGTGTTGTGAAGAAATACTTCCTTTTGTTTGTTTTAAACCTGCTGCCTATTAATTTCATTTGGTGATGCCTAGTTCTTGTGTTCTGCCAAGGTATAAATAACACTTTATTTACTTTCTACACACCAGTCATGATTTTATAGACCTCTGTCGTATCCCCTCTTAGTCATCTCTTTTCCAAGCTGAAAAGTCCAAGTCTTATTAATCTCCCCTCTAATCATTCCATACCTCTAATAATTTTTGTTGCCCTTTTTCTGAACCTTTTCCAATTTCAATATATTTTTTTTGAGATGAGGTGACCAGATCTACATGTAGTATTCAAGATGTGGGTGCACCATGGATTTATATAGAGGCAACATGATATTTTCTGTCTTATCTATCCCTTTCTTAATGATTCCAAACATTCTGGTCACTATTTTGACTGCCGCTGCACATTGAGTGGATGTTTTCAGAGAACTATCCACAGTGATGCCAAGATCATTCTTGAGTGGTAACAGCTAATTTAGACCCCATCATTTTATATGTATAGTTGGGATTATGTTTTCCAATGTGTGTTACTTTGCGTTTATCAACACTGAATTTCATCTCCCATTTTGCTGTCCCGGCACTCAGTTCTGAGAGATCTCTTTGCAGTGTGCCTGGGTCTTAACTATCTTTAGTAATTTTGTATCATTGGCAAATTTTGACACCTCACTGTTTACCCATTTTTCCAGATTATTTATGACTATGTTGACTAGGACTGGGCCCAGTACAGACCCCCCCCCAGGGGACACCACTGTTTACTTCTCTCCATTCTGAAAACTGGCCATTTATTCCTATCCTTTGTTTCCTATCTTTTAACCAGTTACCAGTGCATAAGAGAACCTTCCTCCTTATCCCATGACAGCTTACTTTGCTCAAGAGCCTTTGGTGAGGGACCTTGTCAAAGTCTTTCTGAAAATCTAAGTACACTAGACCCACTGGATCCCCCTTGTCCACATGCTTGTTGACCCCTTCAAAGAATTCTAGTAGATTGGTGAGGCAGGATTTCCCTTTACAAAAACCATGTTGACTCTTCCCCTACAAATTATGTTCAACTATGTGTCTGACAATTCTGTGCTTTAGTAGAGTTTCAGCCAGTTTGCCGGGTACTGAAGTCAGGCTTCCTGGCCTGTAATTGCCAGGGTCACCTCTGGAGCCCTTTTAAAAATTGATGTCACATTAGCTATCCTCCAGTCCTTTGGTACAGAAGCTGATTTAAATGATAGGTTACAGACTACAGTTAGCAGTGCTGCAATTTCACATTTGAGTTGCTTCAGAACTCTTGGGTGATACCATCTGGTCCTGGTGACTTATTACTGTTTAGTTTGTCAGTTTGTTCCAAAACCTCTTCTAATGACATCTCAATCTGGGGCAGTTACCCAAACCTGAGCCATTCTGTTTAGGTAACAAATCTGAGGATCTCCCTCACATCTTCAGCCATGAAGACCGAGGCAAAGAATTCATTTAGTTTCTCTGCAATGGCCTTATCGTCCTTGACTGCTCCTTTAGCATCTTGATCGTCCAGTGGCCCCACTGGTTGTTAGCAGGCTTCCTGCTTCTGATGTACTTTAAAAAAAATATTGCTATTACTTTTTGAGTCTTTGGCTAGCTGTTCTTCAAATTCTTTTTTGGTCTTCCTAATTGTATTTTTACACTTCATTTGTCAGAGTTTATGCTCCTTTCTGTTTTCCTCACTGGGTGCCAGGACCAGCTGCTCCAAGAAACAGTCATTTAAGGTGTCAAGAAACTTTATCTCTGCATCCCGTCCTGAGGTGACCATCATGTACCCCATCATGACATGTATGGGGATAGTTGAAATGCACCATTATTATTGATTGATTTGATTTATTGATTTTAACAGCCTCTCTAATCTCCCTGAGCATTTCAGTCACTATCACCATCCTGGTCAGGTGGTCGGTAATAGATCCCTACTGCTATATTCTTATTAGAGCATGGGATTACTATCCAGTGAGATTCTGTGGTACAGTTTGCTTCATGTAAGGTTTTTACTTCATTTGATTCTACACTTTCGTTTACGTATAGTGCCACTCCCCCGCCAGCATGACCTGTTCTGTCCTTCTGATATATTTTGTACACTGGTATTACTGTGTCCATTGATTATCCTCATTCCACCAGGTTTCTGTGATGCCAATTATATCAATAGCCTCATTTAATAAGAGTCACTCTAGTTCACCCCTCTTGTTATGTAGATTTCTAGCATTGGTTTATAAGCACTTTAAAAACTTGTCACTTTTTGGCTGTCTGCCATTACATGATGTAATTGAACGGGACTTTCTTTCATTTGACTGTTTTCTCATCAGATCCTACCCGTATTTTATCATCTTCCCTCCTCTCCTCCCTACTAGGACATAGAGAATCTCCATTAATAGATCCTTCTCTAAGGGATGTCTCTGTCTGAACCACGTGTTCCTCTGCATCTGTCGGCTTTTCCCCAGCCCTTAACATTAAAAAGACCGTAGAGCAGTTTTTAAACTAAGTGCCAGCAATCTGGTTCCATTCTGGTTTAGGTGGAGCCCATCCTTCCTGCATAGACTCCCCCTTTCCCAAAAGTTTCCCCAGTTCCTAATAAATCTGAATCCCTCCTCTCTACACCATTCACACATTGAGAGCCTGCAGTTTTGCCTGTCTAACTGACCCTGCACGTGGAACTGAAAGCATTTAAGAGAAGGAGGTCCTGGACATCAATCTCTTACCTAGCAGCCTAAATTTGGTCTCTAGGACCTCTCTCCTACCCTTCCCTATGTCATTGGTACCTACGTACCTTGACAGTTTCCCTCTGCTCTTGTCGGATGGTCTTCTTCCTGAGACTTTCATCCTCAACAGCACAGAGGCTGTCAGACCGGGGGTGGGACCATTCCACGGTGTCCCAGAAAGTCTCATCTATGTACCTCTCTGTCTCCTTTAGCTCCTCCAGTTTAGCTACTCTGGTTTCCAAAGCCCATACATGGTCTCTGAGGGCCAGGAGCTCCATACACTCGCCCATTGGGCAGGTAATCGGACATGCTGCATTGGATGCAGTAAACTGGGCAGCCCCCACTCTGTTATGGGACTCTTTACTCATGCAGCTCATTCCTTTGCTGTTTTGTTGGTATCACTGGGTGTTTTGGGCTTTAAGTTTAAAGAATAATAAATTGTACCCAGCCCCCCGCCCACGCTGCCTCTGTAAACTCCCCTGTTTGCTGCTCCTGTTCACTAGCCTTTGAGGTGCTTAGGGCCCTAAGCAATTGCTTAGTGTGCTTATGCCTAGTGCCACCACTTCCTGTCGCCTCTTCCCATGCCCTGCCCTGCCCAGCCCAGCCCAGCCCTGCTGGCTGTGAGTGTTCATAGAACCGTAGCACAGAAAGGGCCCTCGTGGGGTCATCGAGTCCAGTCCCCTGCATTCATGGCAGCACTAAGGATTATCTAGACCATCCCTGACAGGGGTTTGTCCAACTTGCTTTTAAAATCCCCAGTGATGGAGATTCCACCACCACCCTGGGCAATTTATTCCAGTGCTTCACCACCCTGATAGTTAGGAACTTTTTCCTGATGTCCAACCTAAACCGCCCTTGCTGCAATTTAAGCCCTTTGCTTCTTGTCCTATCCTCAAAGGCTAATTGGAACAATTTTTCTCCCTCCTCCTTATAACAATCTTTTATGTACTGTGACAAAGTTCCTCCTCTACTTTGGTGAGTCCTGCACTTATTGGCAGATTTGCTCACCTCAGTGATCTCTCCCAGAGTCTGGATCAACTTCTCCTGTGTCTGATCAGGAGTTGGGAGGTTTGGGGGGAACCCGGGCCCGCCCTCTACTCCGGGTTCCAGCTCAGGGCCCTGTGGATTGCAGCTGTCTATAGTGCCTCCTGTAACACCTGCGTGACAGCTACAACTCCCTGGGCTACTTCCCCATGGCCTCCTCCAAACACCTTCGTTAACCTCACCTCAGGACCTTCCTCCTGGTGTCTGATAACACTTGTACTCCTTCGTCCTCCAGCAGCACACCTTCTGAGGGTATGTCTATACTACAGGATTATTCTGATTTTACATAAACCGGTATTGTAAAACAGATTGTGTAAAGTTGAGTGCACGCGGCCATACTAAGCACACTAATTGGGTAATGTACCGAGGCTAGTTTCGATTTCTGTAGCGTTGCACTGTGAGTAGCTATCCCATAGTTCCAGCAGTCTCCCCCGCCCATTGGAATTCTGGGTTGAGATCCCAGTGCAAAAACAGTGTCGCGGGTGATTCTGGGTAAACGTCGTCACTCATTCCTTCCTCCGTGGAAGCAACAGCAGACAATCATTTCGCGCCCTTTTTCCCTGGATTGCCCTGGCAGATGCCATAGCACGGCAACCATGGAGCCCGTTTTGCCTTTTGTCACTGTCACCGTATGTGTACTGGATGCTGCTGACAGAGGCGGTACTGCAGTGCTACACAGCAGCATTCATTTGCCTTTGCAAGGTAGCAGAGACGGTTACCATCCCTATTGCACCATCTGCCATTGTAAATTGGCGATGAGATGACGGTTATCAGTCATTCTGTACCATCTGCTGCTGCCATGGATGCTCCTGGCTGGCCTTGCTGAGGTCGGCCGGGGGCGCATGGACAAAAATAAGAATGACTCCTCAAGTCATTCCCTTTGTTTTGTCTAAAAATAGTCAATCCTGCCTGGAATATGGGGCAAGTCTACTAGAGAGCCAGAGAGCACAGCCGCTCCGGGTCACAGCCCCAGAGATCCCACAGAAATGATGAGCTGCATGCCATTCTAGGGGGTGCCCTGCAACAACCCCACCTGTTGCTACCCTCCTCCCCCCAACCCTCCTGGGCTACCGTGGCAGTGCCCCCCATTTGTGTGATGAAGTAATAAAGAATGCAGGAATGAGAAACACTGACTTTTTAGCGAGATAAAATGAGGGGGAGGAATCCTCCAGCTGCTATGATAGTCCAGGGAGGACATTAAAGGGTCGGGGGGAGAGGAGCGCAGCCTCCCGCTGCTTTGATGGTCCAGGGAGTACAGAATCTTTTCTTTAGACACGAAAGGGAGGCAGGGGGGCTGATGGAGTTCAGGCTCCAGCTGCTATGATGAGGACAGTTACCCAACATTTTGTACCGTCTGCCAGGAATGACAGGGAGTCATTCCCATTTTTACCCAGGCGCCCCCAGCCGACCTCACCGCGGCCAGCGAGGAGCACTCACGGGCTGATGACAGTCTTCCACCATTTTGTACCACCTGCCATCAGGAAAGGAAGGGGAGGGGATGCTGCTGTTCAGCACCACAGCACCGCATCTACCAGCAGCATGCAGGAGACATACGGTGACATTGAAAAATGGCAAGAAACTATTTTTTTCCCTTTTCTTTCACGGGGGGGGAGGGGGAGTAAATTGACGACATATACCCTGAACCACCCCGGACAATGTTTTTGACCCTTCAGACATTGGGAGCTCAGCCAAGAATGCAAATGCTTTTTGGAGACTGCGGGGACTGTGGGATAGCTGGAGTCCTCAGTCCCCCCTCCCTCCCTCCCTCCCTCCCTCCCTCCATGAGCGTCCATTTGATTCTTTGGCTCTCCGTTACGCTTGTCACGCAGCACTGTGCTGAGTCCCTGCTGTGGCCTCTGTCTATCATAGCCTGGAGATTTTTTTCAAATGCTTTGTCATTTCGTCTTCTGTAACGGAGCTCTGACAGAACAGATTTGTCTCCCCATGCAGCGATCAGATCCAGTATCTCCCGTACGGTCCATGCTGGAGCTCTTTTTGGATTTGGGACGGCATCACCACCCGTGCTGATCAGAGCTCCACGCCGAGCAAACAGGAAATGAAATTCAAAAGTTCGCGGGGCTTTTCCTGTCAACCTGGCCAGTGCACCCGAGTTCAGATTGCTGTCCAGAGCAGTCACAGTGGTGCACTGTGGGATACCGCTCGGAGGCCAATACCATCGATTTGCGGCCACACTAACCCTAATCCGACATGGCAGTACCGATTTCAGCGCTACTCCTCTCGTCGGGGAGGAGTACAGAAATCGGTTTAAAGAGCCCTTTATATCGATATAAAGGGCCTCGTTGTGTGGACGGGTGCAGGGTTAAATCGATTTAACACTGCTAAATTCAGTTTAAACACGTAGTGTAGACCAGGCCTCACTCTCAGCTCCTTGTGCCTCTTGCTCCCAGCTCCTCACACGCACTTCCTCTCCTCTGGCTCCTCCTCGCCTGACTGGAGTGAGCTCCTTTTAAACCCAGGTGCCCTGATTAGCCTGCCTTGATTGGCTGCAGGTGTTCTAATCAGCCTCTCTGCCTTAATTGGTTCTAGCAGGTTCCTGATTACTCTAGTGCAGCCCCTGCTCTGGTCACTCAGGGAACAGAAAACTACTCACCCAGTATATTTGCCCTCTACCAGACTCCTGTACCCCACTGGTCTCGGTCTGTCACAGTACTTGAAAACTGTTATCAAGTCCCCTCTCAGCCTTCTCTGCTCCAGCCTGAACAAACCCAGTGTTTTCAATCTTCCCTCCTAGGTCATGTTCTCCAGACCTTTCATCATTTTTCTCACTCTTCTCTGGATTTGTCCACATCTTTCCTGAAATGTGGCACCCAGAACTGGACACAATATTCCACCATACTCCTAATCAGGGAAAACCCCAGGGGAGAGAGTCAGTTGGACAAAATCAAAAGGGCTGTGCAACCTTCCCTCCAGGTTCTGCCGGTGCCCCCAATCCCGACCCTGCAGCCCCCTGCTAGCCCAGCCCTGGCTTTCATGGTTCCAGGCTGTTGGCATTACAGCTGGTAGAAAATGGTCCATCCCAATGTTTCCCCATAGCGCTGGCTTTTCCCAAAACCCAACCGACCACCCCCATGCCTGTGCGCAGACACTCACACGCCTGCACCTGCTCACACGTTGTCATCCCTCCCCTCCCCCCTCCAACTAAAAGAAACATTTGTTAGATGAAATTTCTCAGTGGAGAATGGGTTCCCAGCCAGCTGGGGTGTGTGTGTGTGGCGGTGTGTGTGGCACGCATGCGCACCCCCTGCAGGACAGCACCTCCTACCTTGAGGCTGCCTGTCCCCAGCCTGGCTTCCACAGGGCCAGGATGTGCTGTGCCTTCCCTCCCTGCCTCAGTTGCAGAGGATTATGGGTTTCAGATCTGCCACTAAGGGATTGGGCCAGACCTTGCGGGCCCTACTGCCCTGAGCAGCCTGCACCCCTGGCACTGCCAGCTCTGCGCAGGGGCTCCAGGATCGAATCCCCATGGGGAGCTGGGACATGCCTGCTGGTCCTACCCATCCCCTCCCCAGGCACCTGCCCAGGTGTGTCCCCCTGGCTCCACCTTGTACAGGGGAGAGTGGGTTGGAGCACCCCCTGATGTGCAGATCAGCACACTGCAGGCGAGAGCTCTTATGGCCACCCCAGGAGCTGCTGCAGGATGGGACAGGTGTGGGGGTAGTGCCCATGACAGCCTTATCACCTCAGAGCGCCCTTTGTGGCAACACCCAGTGTTGCACCCAGTTTGCCGTGAGAGTGCCGGGGGGGGGGGGCTTTCACCCCTCCAGGGTACCCAAAGTCCAGGCTCAGTGCCGAGGAATGAAAACTCTTCACCTCCCTGGGCTCAGGCCCCAGCCCCTTGTGCCCCCTCCCAGGCTCTGCAGGACTCTCTCTCTCCAGAGTCCCCGTTCCTGCCAGCCGCTGACCCTCAGGGCATCTTCCCTGGAGACTTTAGTCTGGTTCTCTCCAGGCTGGTCCTTATCTCTGTTTACTGCCCAGGCCATTGGGGTGGGGGAGGAGGGGAAGTGTTCGGCCTCCTTCAGGGGTCTCCTTCACCCCTGCTGCCCTCTGCCTTCAGGGCCTGTGCCGGGGGCAGGCACCCACATGGCTCCCTTCGCAGGGAGGGGAATCAGCAAACTTCCTCTGTAGCACTCCTATCTTCTCACGTGCCAGTTCTTCCCTCCCCAGCTATTCATCCAAACCCTCTGCTTAGGTCCACAGACTGATGCCCCCTGAAAGGGCTCCATCACCCCTTGTTGCTATCCCTAGGGGCTGGGCTGGGGGGAGATGATGCCCCTCTCCCCAAGGCGACCAGTGGGCTGTGTTGAGTGTCTGGGGGCTGGCTGTGCCTAGATGGCTCTGGCATGGGCCCAGAAGGCCTGCGAAGGGCAGGGGTCAGAGGGTAGTTGGCCACAGTGGATGTTAAGGCAACCTGACACTGGGATGGGGGGGCCATGTGCTGCGTGGTGTCCCCAGAGCTGTGTGCTGCAGTGCTGAGGGCTGGGATTCCTGCTGCCCCCTGCTCAGTGCCATGGGGGCTCCTGGCAGGCTGTTCAGGGCTGGGTGCACTGGTCTGAGGTGCCAGGAGCCCATGGCTGGCACTCAGCACTTGGCTCTGGGGTCTGGGTGGGGCTCTTGCTCCCAGACCAGCCTGGGACAGCATCTGCCTCCTTGGTGCCTGGAGGGGGAGGATGAGGGCCTGTGGCCTGGCACGATGGTTCCTGCCCTTAGGGAGCTCTCTCAGCCCTGCTGGTCCCTGGGAAGCGCCTGCCCCTGCCCCTACCCGGTGGTGCCCTTGGAACCCGCAGTCTCCCCCAGTGGGTGGCACCTGGTGCAGCTCGGAGCCTGTTGCAGGGTCTTTGTTAACTGCCCTCGTTCTGGGGGCAATTTGGGCAGGGGGAGGGGCTTTGGTCAAACAAGACTTGTCTCGCTTGGAGCCTGGCTAGAGCTGGCAGGGCCTGGGGGTGGGGAGGACATTCAGCCCTGTGTGAGTGCCAAAAGTTCGGGGGGTGGGGGTGCCCTGGGTGAGTGTTGAACATTGCTGGGGGGAGGTGCCTTGTGCGGGCACCATGTGTTTTAGGAGGAGAGAGGGCAGGCTGGGTGCAGAGTGTCATCTTGGGGTGTGTAGGGGCTGTCCGGGTGCTGAGTGTTCTGTGGGGAAGGGGGGCTGTTTGGGGGGCTGAGTGTTGGCTTGGGGGCTGGCTGGCTGGGGGCTGTGTTATCAGGGGTTTTGGGCTGGGTGGGGGCTGTGTACGGGGGGGCTCAGAACTGGCTGGGGACTGAGCGTTATCTGGGATTCGGGGGCTGTCTGGGCACCATGTCACACTGGGGAGGGTGGGTGGTGGTGTCTGGGCACCGATGTGGGGGCTGTTTCCCGCCTCGATCCATCTGTCCCCCTCCCGCCCTGGGATGCAACAGGGTGTGGTTGGGGCTTTGTGTTCAGGTTGTAGGATGGGACTTATCTCCCTGTCTCACTTCTCCTGGCCAAGGGGAGTGGGGGCTGTCCTGGGTTCGAGGGGTTCCCTGCCTGGCCCTTCTGGGCTACCCCAGGATGGCGCTGGCTATGCAGCCCCCTGGCGAAGGCAGGGCCTGGAGGCTGCTGGAGGGGGCTACCAAGGCCGGGCACGGTGCCAGGCACTGTAGGTGGTCCCTGAACATTGTTAATAGTGGGGGGGTGCTGATAGCCAGGCCCTGTCACACCCCCCCCCCCCGATCTGAGGCCGGGAGCAAAGCCCTGCGCGTGGGGCGGGCAGCCAGGCCCCCGGGGGGGCTGGCACCCCCTGCACTGCTGTTTTCCTGCCTAGGGGCCCCGTGGGCTGGGCACAGACCCAGCAGTGGCCCTGCCCCGCCCAGGCCAGGGAGTCTCCTTGCCGGGCGCCAGGCGGGGAGCCGGGGACCCGGGCTCCCCCCGGCTCTGCCACGAAGCGGCCGCGTGGCTCCGGGCGAGCCCGGCCCGGGCCGCTCTGCACCAGAAGGGGGAGCCCCCTGCAGGGCCCGGGCCGCGCTGCCCAGAGCCGGGCCGGGCCGGGGCTGAGCGCGGGACCCCGGGGGCGCCCAGCGGGGCCAGGCCAGAGGCCGCGGTGAGGGGCAGCGGCAGTGGCTGGAGCCGGCGTGGAGGGGCCGCCCCTGTAACCCGAGCCGGGCGGGGCTGGGCGGGAGGCAGCCGGGCAGGGGCCGCCGGGCCGGGCCGGGCCGCGGGGAACCGGTGCCGGGAGGAGGCGAAGGTAACGGGGCGGGTTGAGCTGGGGGGCGGGGAGTGCTGGGGGGCCGAGCCCTGACCTGTGTGCTGGGCTGCGGGGGGGGCGCTGCCCCGAGCCCTGCCCCCCCCCGGCCTGGGCTGCGAGTGGGGGGCGCTGCCCCGAGCCCTGCCCCCCCCGGGCCTGGGCTGCGAGTGGGGGGCGCTGCCCTGAGCCCTGCCCCCCCCCGGGCCTGGGCTGCGGGGGGGGGACGCTGCCCCGAGCCCTGCCCCCCCCGGGCCTGGGCTGCGGGGAGGGGCGCTGTCCCCTCCGGGCCTGAGCTGCGGGGGGGGCTCTGCCTCGAGCCCTGCCCCCCCCCCGGGCCTGGGCTGCGAATGGGGGGCGCTGCCCTGAGCCCTGCCCCCCCCGGGCCTGGGCTGCGAATGGGGGGCGCTGCCCTGAGGTGCTGCCCCGAGCCCTGCCCCCCCCCCGGGCCTGGGCTGCGAATGGGGGGCGCTGCCCCGAGCCCTGCCCCCCCCTGGGCCTGGGCTGCGAATGGGGGGCGCTGCCCCGAGCCCTGCCCCCCCCTGGGCCTGGGCTGCGAATGAGGGGCGCTGCCCCCAGTCCTGCCCCCCCCGGGCCTGGGCTGCGAGTGGGGGGCGCTGCTCCCAGTCCTGCCCCCCCCCGGGCCTGGGCTGCGAGTGGGTGGTGCTGCCCTGAGCCCTGCCCCCACCCCCCCGGGCCTGGGCTGCGGGGGGGGCGCTGCCCCCAGTCCTGTCCCCTCCGGGCCTGGGCTGTGGGGGGGGGCTCTGCCCCAAGTCCTGCCCCCCCCCCGGCCCTGGGCTGCGAGTAGGGGATGCTGCCCTGGCCCCTGCCCCCCACCCCGGCCCTGGGCTGCGAGTGGGGGGTGCTGCCCCGATCCCTGCCTCCTCCCCCCAGCCCTGGGCTGCGAGTGTGGGGCGCTGCCCTGGCCCCTGCCTTGGCCCCGGCCCCTGCCCTCCCCCCAGCACTAAGCTGCGAGTAGGGGGCGCTGCCCTGGCCCCTGCCCCCCCCGACACTGAGCTGTGAGTGGGGGGTGCTGCCCTGGCCCCTGCACACTGGCTTCTTGTTCTGTGGGAGGGAAATGCGCATTACTGGGGCTGGGATGAATGGGCCTTTTCTCTTCACAGCTGGGCCCGTGGCTGGTGGTTGGGAATCCGCTGACGGAGACAGCCGGGGGCAGGGGGAACACGAGGCAGAGAGCCTGCCCCACATACCCGCCTGCTCCAGGCGAGATCGGGGAGCCCTGTCCTGGGGTGCTCAGCCAGAGCGGAGCAGAGTTCGGGGCACTGCTCACCGGCACCTTGCACTGGCCCTCCAGGCGGGGTGGACATGGGCATTGGCTGTGCCCTGGCGTGCAGGGGCCCCGGGGCTGCCAGTGACTGGGCCGGGCCGGGGGTGTAACTGGTTCCATGGACATGGCGGCGAGGGACAGGTTTGCAGAGATGCAGGACAGGCTTCGAATTCTGGAGGACCTCAACATGCTGTACATCCGGCAGATCGCGCTCAGCCTGCAGGTACGGCTCCCGCGGTGCCCCTGCCAGGCGTCCTGCAGTGCCCAGCCTGCGCTGGGGGGCTCCTACACTTCACCCTGGCACTCACCATGGCAGAGCATGCGCAGTACCAGGGAGGGTGCCCATCCTGGGATCCCGATGGCCCGTCGGTGCCAAGACCACATGGTTACCCCTGGCCTGGGGCTGTCGGGCATTGAAGGGGCTGCTGGGACATTGAAGTGCCTGGGGTGCTTGGCTGGTGGTAGCTCTGCTGGGGGCAGCGTCCCGCCCCCCGGGGCTGCAGGCAGCAGGTGCCTCGGGCCGGTGCTGGAGCAGAATGGTTGTGCTGAGGGATCCCAGTCAGGTGATGAACAGTGGTCTGGGAGCCCAGACTCCTGGGTTCTGACACCCTGACTCCCACCACCCAGTCAGCGTGCAGCATGACTCTCCCTGTGGGCGGGGGCCCTGCGCTTGGAATGTGTATGGCATCCTGGCTCGGGTGAAACAGGCTGGCATGGGTCCAGGGCGCTGTGTGGGCTCCTACGTATATCGGGCTCTGTGGGGCAGCGCGTGCAGCCTGGCCCAATGGGGCAGCCTGGCAGGGACTCACATCAGTTCCGGTGTGCAGGGCTGGCGGGGGGCTCGTGTGTGGATGGTGCCTTGGGGGGGCCTGGTGCAGGGGACGGGCTCAGACTCTGATGGCAAAGACCAGGCTGGCAGTGTGTGCCCCTGGGCAGAGCATGCACCCGAATCTGTCTGCTCCCGTGAGGAGACCCAGTTTTCCAGCCAGCCACGTGGCCTGAGCCGTGCATGCTGGGAGCTGTAGTCTGGCCCTTGTTACTCTAGCCCTAGGGAGAGCACAGAGCCAAGGGGGACCGCACCCGGGTTGTGTCCAGGCATCCCTTAGCTGGTCAGCGGCACGGAGCATGCGGACAGGTTGGGGGCTGGCCCTCGCCCTCCATACTGCCAGGAAGCTGCTGCAGCAGGCTTTGCTCACCAGCTTCCTGCTCTCGGGCAAACCCAGCCCCTGGGATCATTTTCTGGCTCTGGGAGGGGAGTGGGGTCTGGTGGGTCAGAGCAGGGGGGCTGGGAGCCTGGCTCTGGGAGGGGAGTGGGGTCTGATGGGTTGGAGCTGGGAGCCAGGACTTCTGGGTTCTGTCCCCGGCTCTGGGAGAGGAGTGGGATCTGGAGGGTTGGTGGGGTGCTGGAAGCCAGGACTCGGTTCATTTTCCAGATCTGCCATGCCCGGGGCTCGTCCTTTCCCCTCTGTGCCCATTGCTGGGTGGGGGGCACTGGCAGCCAGGGGCTGGTGCTGTGAGGACTCCCTTCTCTCCGCCTGCAGGCTGGGGGAGGGGGTCCTGGCTGCGGGCTCTCCAAGCTGCTTTTACTCAGCGGACAGCAGACAGTAGCTGATTTCCACATCGTTGGTTGCTGCTGTGCCTGCAAACAGGGTGGCTGCCGTGGGCGTGTGTGAGCCAGTGGGGTGCCCAGGGATCCAGGAGAGTGGGCGGGGGGCGCCTGGGCAGTGGGGGCGCAGTGGAGGGAGGAGACGTGAGCCGGGTGCGCTCAGGAGCTGTGTGCCTGGGGCAGTCTCCACTGCAGGGTAAGGAGGTGGGCCCCCACTCTGCCTGCAGGGGACGCAACCCCTCAGTTAGTGCCAAGTGCCCCTGCCCCCAAAGGCGTCTTCCGGTTCCCAGGGCTGAGCCGCTCCCGGCCAGGTGCTGCTGCCCCTCCTCAGGGCTGGGTCTTTCCCCTCCTGGTGCAGCAGATTAGTGTAATGCTTCCTGTGAGCCAGACCCCCCTCCCCGTTATCCTCTGCTTCCCAGCCCCATGGACATCCAGCCCCCTCTCCTCCTCCCAGCACTGCAGGGATCTCTGAGTATAGGCCCCTCTTGCCCTGCTCTTTCACCTCTCCCTGGCCTTCTGTCCACATGCCACCGTCTCTGCAGCATCTCCTCCCCCTGCCCTGGGCTCTCCATCCGCTCTGCTCTTCCCTTGCTGGGGTGCTGGGGATCCCCAGGCCAGGGGTGTAGAGTAAAGAGCCCCTCCCTGGCCAGCAGACAGGGGCTGGGTGTTACCTCCCAGGTCCCTGCCTTTGGGGAGCCCCTGGGTGCCCTTGGCCAGGCATTCACTCCAGGCCTGCGATTTGGTGTCTGTGTCCTGCCCCAGCCCTGTGGTGGGGGTGGTAGGGGGTCATTTCTGAGTCAGGATCCTGCCAAGGGAGGATTTGAACCTGTGGCCATCCAGCCCTGCAGGGGGAGAGCACCCCCTGCTGAGCTGTCCTGGCCAGGGGGAAACCTAATGTCTGTCCAGCTCCAACTCCCCCCTCTGGGATTTACCGAGCAATCCTATTAGCAAATCGTCTGTTAATCACCTCTAGCCCCCAGGCAGCATGAGACCAAACGCAACTGGCTTAGCCGGCGCCAACGGGTGGGGACCTGCTCCAGCCCCACAAGGGGCCATGCCCCCCATAGCTGGGGGAGACCCACCCCCACCCTGCCCTCCTGTACCCTTCCCCACACCGTCACCTGGCCCTCCCTCCCAGAGTAGGGCCAGACCTGCCAGCACTGCCCTGCCTCTCAGGGTGGGGGGAACCGTACCCTGGACACCCTCTGTTTGTCTTGGGGCCCCACCTCCAAGGTGAGCCCATCCAGTGGGTGCTCCCTGTGACCAGGGTGGGGTGCCAGGCTCCCTCTGCCCATGCCCCTTGGGGTGCCTCAGGCCCCCCATCACTTGCTCCTGAGTTGGGGGTGGGAGGCAGCGGCTGCCCCCTCTTGGCTTCACCCTGGTGGCTGCAGCTGTGCCACCCCCTACCTGGGAAAGGAGGCAGCTGTCCATCCCCCTCGCCGTGCAGCTGTCTTCCCCCCCCCATGCTATTTATAGCCAGTTGGTGATGTCACCGTTTCCTCCGCGCTCTCCATGGTGTGAATTGCTGGAGCTGCCGGCTCAGCCTTGGAGCTACCGGGAAACAGCTCCTGCTGCTCCCCCTTCCCCTGCTGGCTCCCCGGCCCCCTCCCTCCCTTGTGCCCAGCGCCGGCTCCGCAGGGAGCTTGGCATTGCACTGCTCAGCTCTCCCTAGCCCTTCGTCAGCCGCCAGGCCAGCGCTGCAGATCTCCTGGAGCCGTGTGCAGGCTGGGGGCAATGGGCCGGGGCGCTGCCATGCTGGGGGCACGCAGCTAGGAGGGGGAGCCCGCAGGCAGCCGGGAGCTCCCAGCATGGACAGCTGCAGGATCGGCAAAGTGAGTGCCAGGGAGACCTGGGGGCGCCCGCTGAGACGCTACAGGGAGGGAGCAGGGCTAGGGGGGCAAGCTGCGGGGGGATGAGAGAGCCAGACCAGGTTGGCGAGGGGATCAGGCAATGCCAGGGAGACACGGGACTCAGGCACAAATGCACCTGCAGGCTCCTTGGGGTGGGGGTGGGGGACGCTGCTCCACCCCCAGCCATGCTGCAGCCTGGAGGAGGGTCAGCCAGGCTCTGCGCCTGCCCCAGCATGGAGGGTTCAGTGCCTCAGAGGTGGGGAAACAGTTCTGCCCTGACTGAGGCTGGACCCCAGGGGCTGTTCCTGGCCTGGGGCCATCCCTGCATCTCCTCCAGGGGCCTGCTCAGCCTGTGCCCATCCCTGGCAGTCTGGGAATCACCCCTGGCTGGAGTCTGGGCACTTCTCCGGGCATCTCCCCAGGCCGGGGCTGGAGCAGACACCTCCCTGGGCCCACCCCTGGCGTGTGGTGAGAGTTGGCACAGCTGGCAGCAGGGCAGTCCCCATGGGCAAGGAGGGGGCCTGTCCTGCCTGCTGGCGGGCTGGGCTCCTTTCAGCATCTGGCGCGCTGCTGCTGTGCGTGAGGGTGCAGTGCCTGGAGCGCTGCGTGGTGATGGGCACGTGTGCGCAGGCGGGCGGGAGTGTCTTGCCCAGCAGGAACGGTGAGGGGCAGCGTTGCCCTGTGGGGGGTTGCAGCCGTGCCCTGTGAAGCAGGGAGGAGGCTCAAGCCAATGTGCAGCCCCCCCCCACGGCCCACCCAGGGCTCCAGGCGGGGGCTGATTTTCTCCTCCCCTCTTCGACAGAGATGGGGGGAATTTAAATCTAGGAGCCTGAATTCCTCATCCCTCCACCGAAAACGGTGAGAGCAGCTGGCGGCCTCACAGCCCCCTCTCCATCCAGCACTGCGCTCACAGGGAGCTGGGCGGTCTCTGAAGGGGTTGGTACTGGAAGTGTTCACACGGGTTCAGAGCGAACACCTGGGGAGGGGAATGGGGCAGCTCGGGCAGACGTCGCTGCATCGTGCCGTGCCGGGCGTGTCTGGGCTGGTTTCTCATCAGGGCAGCGCAGCCTCTGGGGAGCAATTGTGCAGCCGTTCTCTGCAGGCCTGGAGTGCGCTGGGGGGAGTGTCTGTCTGGGGGGTGCTCTGGGGACTCTGGTCTTCAATCCATGGGACTTGTGACGCTTCAGGGGCAGCTGGTGTTACCCTGTTGAAACTGGGGCCGCTGTGGGGTGCTGGGTCATGGGGTGGGAGTGCTCAGTGACCTGGAACTGGGGAGTGTCTAGACTCGCTTCCAGCCCTACAGACTCCCCCCACCCTGGCCCTCTTCCCCAGTGACTTATGAAACGGGGGAGACGCAGATGGGACCTCTGGCCCCGATCCTGTCTCTGGCCCAGGGTTGCTGCATTTCCCAGCTGTGCTGGGGGCTGGCAGGGGACTGGGAAATGAGGGACAGATGGACAGTGGCTTAGCAACCAGTGCTTATTTCCTGACGGCTGCACGAGATTTGTGAAGAAGGAAATCGCTCCCCCCCACCCCCCCCACACACATACACAACTCCGCTGGTGGACAGCGTTTGGTGCTGGCTGGGGTGGGGGCCTGTGGCCTGCTGTGTTTGGCTCGGGGGTGCCCAGGACCTGGTGGGCTTGGGGTGAGTGTGTGTGTGTTGGTGGGGGAGGGGGGGCGCTGTGTCTCGTCTGGGCGCTGGGTTGGTCGCATGCGCCCCTCCCGGGTTCTGTCCCGTCCTGTGAGATTGCAGGTGTGGGCAGGGTCTGGTTGCCTGCCTGGCACAGGGCAAGGTCTGGGCTATGTCGCTTCCAGTGGAAAGCGGGCATCTGCCAGGCCCCACCTACAGATGGCTGCAGGATGTAGGGCCATGGGGGCTGTGCAGGTGGCTCCCCCATTGCCACTTATGGGGGCTGGGCGGGGCATGTGCAGGAACATCGGCCGAGTGGGCTCTCCTAGTCTCGCCCCTGTGGTGGGACCAATGGCCCCCCAGTCCCATAGTCCCCCCCAATGGCCCAGGCCCAGCATGCCCTGCTGCTGCCTGGGGCCACGCCCCGCTGTAGTGCCCCCGGGGTCAGGTCATGAGGCGACATGGTGCAGGCCTGTGCCCCCAGTTCAGGAAGGAGGTTGATACCTTGGGGAGGGGTCAGAGAGGAGCCCTGGGAATGACTGTAGGGTTAGACACCGGCCACATAGTGAGAGACTCTGAGAGCTCGGTCGAGTTGGCGTCCCGGAGAGCAGGCTCGGGGGTGACCTGATCCGTCTGTAGGTACCTGCCTGGGGACACATCTCAGCAGAGGAGGGGCAAACATGCTGCAAGGGCTGGGAGTTGAAGCCAGAGAAATTCAGCCTGGCAAGAAGGGCTCCATTTGCAATGGTGTGAGGGATGAGCCCTTGGTCCTGTATCCCAAGGGGCCCCGGGGGATTCTCCATCCCTGGCCATTTCTCTGTCCAAACTGGCCGATTTTCTAACCACTCTGCTGCAGGGCTGAGTGGGGGCAGGTGTCAGGCCTGGGCTGTTTGTGGGGTCAGACTGGTGAGCACGAGGGTCCCTCCTGGCCTTGGAAACTATGTGTCATGGACCCACAGGTTGCGCCCACTTGTGGCCCCATGCGGTCCGTGGGGGGAATCCCCTTCAGTGCGACAGCCCTTCTCAGGGGTCCACTCTCTTGCGGGGTCAGGCCCCTCCACCTCCTGGAGCCGCACCTCTCTGAGCCTTAGCACACCCCTCTCTGCCGTGGTCCCCCTCAAGGAGTCCACGTGCTCTGGGCCCCCCGGCCCCCCCCGAGGGAATATTCCCCCCCCCCCAGTTCTCTAGACTGGAGCGATTTCCAGCCAGTGAAACATAGGAGGGTTTATCGAGCATTTGAACCCAGCACAGGAAACTCTCAGGGCCTCAGGCCTGGCCTCCCTCAGCCCAGCCTATCCCAGTCCCCCTGCAGCCAGGTGGGCTGTGCCTGCTCCCCCTCTCCAGCCCTGAGCCACCCTGCTTCCCAGCTGGGCATCTGATACCCTCGGCCCCAAGCCCCCTCTGTCCATTGTCTTCAGTCTTGGTAAACAGGGTCACCTGGGTCTCCTCTCCCCTCTTCTGTCCTCTGGCTGGAACCGGCTGGTCAGGTCACCGGGGTCCTCTCTCCGTAGCCCATTGTCCTCCCACTGGCCAGAACTGGCTGCGACTCCTGAGCTGGGTCTCCGGGTCGTTAGGTCACCAGTCGCTGGGGTCTCCATTCTCCAGGCCATTGGCTGGGGTCCCAAGTTCCCTCTCCGGTCCTGTGTCCCAGCAAACTCCCTCTCCCCACACCTCATTAAACCAGTAACACCCGGGGACACTGAGTCCCACTCCCTCTGCATGCAACCCACTTGAAAACACGGAAAAACCAAGAAAACCCCCCACTTTGTCACACTATGCCGCCAGCATCTCCTCTAGCATCCCTGCTGCTCAGCTCTGGCCCTGCCATGGCCCCTAGGCCAGATCCCTACCAGGTAATGAGTCCCAATGTCGCCCCCTTGGGCCGCTCCTCAGCCCTGCCCTGGGCTCAGCAGTCCTTGAGTTGGGGGTTTCTACCACTGTTTTCCCCAGGAATTTTGTGTGTGTGTGTGTGTGTGTGTGTGTGTGTGTGTGTGTGTGTGTGTGTGTGTGTGTGTGTGTGTGTGTGTGTGTGTGTGTGTGTGTGTGTGTCAGGGCTGATGAGAGCTGAGACCCGTGAGGGTGAAGGGGGGTTGTATGGCACCATAGTAAAAACTGAAAAATGTTTCATGACCATTTTATTAGATTTAAATCATGTTTTAAAATCCTCACACAAATTAATGGTGGCTATTCAAGCCTTCTGTGGAGCACGACGTCTATATGTTTCTTGTTATAATTTTGCACAACTCTGTTAATGAAGTTCTTGAATGCAATGCATTCATCTTTGGTGGCTTCTTGTGTCTCCGGTACTTCCATTCCTTCAGCTGATATGCTCATTGGTTCATTCACGTGATCAGGCAGAAGGCGACTTCTTTCCGAACACAAAATTCTGTTCAATGAGGTAAAAGAACGCTCAACTGTAGCTGTCGTGACTGGAGTAGCAAGAGATGAATTCCTACTTCTTTCATCCCAGGAAACAGAACACAGAGATTGGGTCGAGCCACTAGTGATGATAAAAAAATAAGTTGAAGTCAAATCTTCATTCATTTGTCATATGATATTCCACTCTGTGTTCAAATTCTCTATTCTGTCCTGATCACATGGCAGCCCCATTGCTGGTAGTGTCTCACTCCACTCAACTCTTGGTGTTTTATATGACAGGCATCGGTAAAAACTACATAGCGGTTGAGTAGAATCTAGAAGTCGCTGTTGTAGATTTGTGAGAATCAAGTCTGGGTACTTTTTCAGTTGTCTTAACAAACACCTCCTGTCCTCTTCATGTAAGGATTCAGTATAAATGCCTTCATTAGTCAACTTCTGGACTGAAGTCGTTGCTTCTTCCAGTACTTGTTCAACGGATAGCTCTCTGGTTGATCCACATGTAGCTTCTATTGCTGGACAGAGATCTCCTACTGTTGTAGTGGATGCCTGGATGGCATTGTTTAATGACCCACGTGGTTTCAACAGTAAACTTCATAGAATCTCAGGGTTGGACGGGACCTCAGGAGGTCATCTAGTCCAAGCCCCTGCTCAAAGCAGGACCAATCCCCAGACAGGTTTTTGCCCCATATTCGTAAGTGGCCCCTCAAGGATTGAATTTACAATCCTGGGTTTAGCAGGCCAGTGCTCAAACCACCGAGCCATCCCTCCCCCTTTACAAGAGAGAGAATGGCAATATTCTCTGAGCGTAGTAGCAAAAGTAATCTACCAGCCTCATTACTTAGATCCATCTCATCTTGGTAGATATTTTCCAAAGCCAGTAGAATCATAGAATATCAGGGTTGGAAGGGACCTCAGGAGGTATCTAGTCCAACCCCCTGCTCAAAGCAGGACCAATCCCCAGACAGATTTTTGCCCCAGATCCCTAAATGGCCCCCTCAAGGATTGAGCTCACAACCCTGGGTTTAACAGGCCAATGCTCAAACCACAGAGCCATCCTTCCCCCGGCTGGAGTAATTTTAAGACAACAGCCAAGGATCACTCATGAGAAAGCCAGCGGGTTTTCCCAGGTTGGACAAATTTGAACTTCAGTCCCAGTATATCTTCTATATTTTCCAAGATATTCAGTCCTTTTGGACTCTTGCTGAAAAAAGAATATAATGACATTGAATGTATAGCTTTTAAAATGTCTTTTGAAGAGTCTGCAGCTCGTACTAGCATTAGCTGGAGTAGATGGCCTCTGCAGTGCGTGTAGGAGAGATTAGGGTTACACTTTTCTCTGAGCAAAGCTTGTGCTCCACCATGTCTTCCAGAGGAGTTTTCAGCTCCATCAAACGCACAAGTAGCCAGCTGTTTGGGGTCCAACTGACAAGCATTTAACTCTTCTAAGATGTGGCTTGTCACAGATGCAGCCGATGTGTCTTCTATAACTTGAACGTCTAGAAATGCACCTACTGGCCTACCCCTGACACCAAGATAACGTACACAATGACTTAATACTTGATGCCCAGCTGCACTGGTGCATTCGTGTATGTGAATTTTTTGAATGTGGTAAGAGAGTTCTTCACTTTTTCAGCTGCTGAGTCTTTCACTCTTGCACCGCATGCTTCTAGCCAGTCAGTTGAGTTTCTTGCAGAAAGACAGTGAGCATTTGCTGGTCAGTGTTCAGCTTCAGGATGAACAAGTGACAATGCCCTTAACGTTGGCCTCCAGTTTCTAGTGTGTGGTATCTCTTGCTTAAATAGAAAGTACGATGCCACAGCCATGTTTGTTCGCATGAACTGTCTCCAGCATTCTTAACAGCCCCATTAACACTCACCGGTGCTGTCCTTGGTCAGTGGAGACTCAAGAGTTCAGAGGTGTTTTCACATGAGTTCACCTCCCATGTGAGGGCCAAGAAGGCACCTTGCTCGTTCCTCCAGCTGCTCACTGTTCACTCTGGCCACTGTTCATTGTGCAAACGTTCACTCCATCACTCTGTTGCCAATGGCCCTGTGCCATCACCTTCTGCTCCCACCTGCCACTGTGACCTCTGCGAGTTGGTCTCTTGAGGTTCCACCCGCTCTCAATGGGAGAACTGTGCTGCTAGTGCAGCCTGGGCTGTCTCTTCCACAGGAACGCTGTCCTCACAGCAGGACTACGCACTTAGACCTGATTGTCAGTGATTTCAGCTGCACTGGCCTTTTAACAGAACAAAAGATTCTATGGAGCCTAATCAGCTCTGTCTTTAAACAGTGGAGAGGGGCAGGTCAAATAGTACTTGGGACTCAGGCAGACCATCAAGCAAAACACCTGGCCCCACCCTCTCTCAATGCCCTCAGTCAGCACGAGCTAAGTACAGGTCTACTGCCCTTTACTCATACAATAAAAATAACATTTAATTCCCCCCCAGATGAATGTAAATACAATCTGGTCCTGAAGCCTTTCCCCCCAGTTCCCACTCATCACTAGCTGCCAGGGAGAGCTCATTGAGACTTTGCTTACAAATCATGGTTCGAAATTATTAGGTTGGCCAACATCACTGAAATGAATGCACTGACATTGTCATAAAAAACAGCTGTTTAAGGAAGCTAGTCTATGTTCAGACTTTTCAAATCGATGATACTTTTTCAGATACACGTATTTTATGATACACTTTATATGCTTTTAACATGTGTATTAATGTTTCAATTTCTATTCAAATTTCCAAACAATCACTATATTGGCAACACTGCATGTAACTAGTTCACAGAACTGGGATTGGGGAAATTTTGGGGAGGGGGGCGGTGTAGGGAAGTCCCTGGTTTCTTTGCCGCCGTCATGCTGGGAGGGGGCCCAGGCCCACCCCCTGCTCCGGGTTTGGCCCAGGCAGCCTGGGCTCAGCAGCCAAGGCGGCTCCTGGGGCTGCTTCCTGAAGCCGCTTCCCACCTCCCAGCCCTTGTGCTGGTTCCCAGGAGCCTGTGGCTTCCCCCTGGGACCTGCAGCTCCGCCCTTGGATGCTGGGCCCTGCCCTTTCCCTAGGGCTGCCTTCCCTGGGATCTCCCTGCCTCTGCTCCAGTGGGAGTTTAGCTGGTACCTGGCCAGCTAGCCTGGGAGAAGGGCTGGATTCCTTCCTGAACCCAGGGCCCTGGAGCCTGGGTGTGGATTCCCCCTCGCTCTGACATGGCTGCAGCTCCAGACCCTCTGTGCCCTCCCCACACCTGCCCCTGTGACTGAGGTGCCCCAGGCTGGCTCCCCGGGTGGCCAGGGACCTGTTGTGTGCCCAGGTGGCCTGGGACTGGGCCTGTCGCTCAGCTCCTCATGGGGCAGCAGGGCCAGGGGGCCCTGTACTGCTGTCTCTGTGTGGGCAGGGTCTGTGCCCTCCTGAATCCCCCAAGGCACCCCATTGTGCCAGCCATGCCCCTGTCTCCGTGCACAGCCCCTCCCTGAGCTGCTCTGCCATGGGGCACCTCTGGCTGACGTCCCACCCCAAGCCTCCTGCACACCCCACAGCAGAGCCTGGGCTCTGTCCTGGTCCATCGACGGGGTGACCCATACCCCTTGAGGCTTGCAGCTCCCCAACCCCCAGGGCTAGGTGTCCCAGCCCCTCCCATGGGGGACACCACCCCAGCTAGGGGGTTCTGGGATTCAGCCCCAAGCACCCCCAGAATCCTCCCTATCCTTTGTGGGGCTGGCCCCCCAGGTGCTATATGGGCCAGCTCTGCGTTTACCCCCCTTAATGCTTCTCCCCAACCCCTTCCTCTCCCCATGGTGCCCACAGTTGCCCTACCCCGCCCTTGCCCACTCATGCCCCAACCCCCCCCAGTGCCTACAGCGCCACTGCCCCTGCCTCCAGTGCCCACTGACCCCATTAGCCTTGGCCCTGCCTCTGGTGCCCAGAGCCCCACTGGCCCCACCCCCAGTACCCCCAGGTTCCCTGGCCCCACCCCACCTTTCCCGGTGCCCACGGCCCCATTGGCCCTGCCCCCTGGTGCCTCCAGCCCCGTTGTCTCATCCTTGTGTGCCCAGCCCCACTGACCCTGCCCCATCTCCCCCAGTGCCTATGGCCCCACTCCCCATACCTCCAGCCCCACTGACCCCGCCCCACCTCCCCTGCTGCCCATAGCCCCACTGGCCCCGCCCCCAGTGCCTCCAGCCCCACTGCTCCCTCCCCACCTCCCCTGCTGCCTATAGCCCCACTGGCCCTGCCCCCAGTGCCCTCAGCCCCACTGACCCCTCCCGTCTCCCCAGGACACGGACATCCAGAAGAAGATTGACCATGAGCTCCGGATGCGTGAAGGTGCCTGCAAGCTGCTGGCAGCCTGCACACAGCGGGAGCAGGCGCTTGAGGCAACCAAGAGCCTTCTGGTCTGCAACAGCCGCATCATGGCCTACATGGCCGAGCTGCAGCGCATGAAGGAGGCGCAGGTGGCGCAGAGGACGGTCCGGCGGTGAGGACCCCGTGACCGGGCACAGGGAACTGGGGTCGGGGGCTGGGGGGAGCTGGGATGCGGGAGTGGGGCAGACGTGCGGCACAGGATGTCGGTCACAGCTCTGTGCTTCCTCTGCAGCCCCTCGGACGCTGGCCCCATGGACGATCGCTTACCCTGCAGGGGGAAGGTCTGCGTGTCAGGTAAGGGGAGTGGGTGTGCGCCTGGGGCGGGGGCAGCAGGTCTGCAAGGACAAGAGACCAATCTTCCTCAGAGTGATTAGTGCCAGAGCTGGGGAGGTGCCGGCTCCCGGAGCTCCGCTGGGGGCCCCGAGCTGGGACGTCTGCTGGGGACACCGGGCCTGTGGGACTCTGCAGCTCAAGGCTGCGGCTGAGCTCAGGGTGAGGGTGTCCTGGTCCAATCTCGCCACGGCCTGGCGGCCGCTCTCTGCCTGCCCCACGGCGTGTCCCAGCCCTGCAGACCGGCGCCCGCTCTCTGCCTGCCCCACGGCGTGTCCCAGCCCTGCAGACTGGCACCCGCTCTCTGCCTGCCCCACGGCGTGTCCCAGCCCTGCAGACCGGCGCCCGCTCTCTGCCTGCCCCACGGCGTGTCCCAGCCCTGCAGACCGGCGCCCGCTCTCTGCCTGCCCCACGGCGTGTCCCAGCCCTGCAGACCGGTGCCCGCTCTCTGCCTGCCCCACGGCGTGTCCCAGCCCTGCAGACCGGCGCCCGCTCTCTGCCTGCCCCACGGCGTGTCCCAGCCCTGCAGACCGGCGCTCGCTCTCTGCCTGCCGCACGGCTGCATCCCACCCCTGCAGACCGGCGCCCGCTCTCTGCCTGCCCCACGGCGTGTCCCAGCCCTGCAGACCGGCGCCCGCTCTCTGCCTGCCCCACGGCGTGTCCCAGCCCTGCAGACCGGCGCCCGCTCTCTGCCTGCCCCACGGCGTGTCCCAGCCCTGCAGACCGGTGCCCGCTCTCTGTCTGCCCCACGGTGTGTCCCAGCCCTGCAGACCGGCGCCCGCTCTCTGCCTGCCCCACGGCGTGTCCCAGCCCTGCAGACCGGCGCTCGCTCTCTGCCTGCCGCACGGCTGCATCCCACCCCTGCAGACCGGCACCCGCTCTCTGCCTGCCCCACGGCGTGTCCCAGCCCTGCAGACCGGCGCCCGCTCTCTGCCTGCCGCACGGCTGCATCCCACCCCTGCAGACCGGCGCCCGCTCTCTGCCTGCCCCACGGCGTGTCCCAGCCCTGCAGACCGGCGCCCGCTCTCTGCCTGCCCCACGGCGTGTCCCAGCCCTGCAGACCGGCGCCCGCTCTCTGCCTGCCCCACGGCGTGTCCCAGCCCTGCAGACCGGCGCCCACTCTCTGCCTGCCCAAGGCGTGTCCCAGCCCTGCAGACCGGCACTCGCTCTCTGCCTGCCCCACGGCGTGTCCCAGCCCTGCAGACTGGCACCCGCTCTCTGCCTGCCCCACAGCCGCATCCCAACCCTGCAGACCGGTGCCCGCTCTCTGCCTACCCCACAGCCGCATCCCAGCCCTGCAGACCGGCGCCCGCTCTCTGCCTGCCCATGGCATGTCCCAGCCCTGCAGACCGGCGCCCGCTCTCTGCCTTCCCCCACGGCCGCATCCCAGCCCTGCAGACCGGCGCCCGCTTTCTGCCTGCCCGTAGTGTGTCCCAGCCCTGCAGACCGTCACCCGCTCTCTGCCTGCCCTACAGCCGCATCCCAACCCTGCAGACTGGCACCCGCTCTCTGCCTGCCCCACGACGTGTCCCAGCCCTGCAGACCGGCGCCCGCTTTCTGCCTGCCCATAGAGTGTCCCAGTCCTGCAGACCGGCGCCCGCTTTCTGCCTGCCCACGGCGTGTCCCAGCCCTGCAGACCGGCACCCGCTCTCTGCCTGCCCCACAGCCGCATCCCAACCCTGCAGACCGGTGCCCGCTCTCTGCCTACCCCACAGCCGCATCCCAGCCCTGCAGACCGGCGCCCGCTCTCTGCCTGCCCATGGCATGTCCCAGCCCTGCAGACCGGCGCCCGCTCTCTGCCTTCCCCCACGGCCGCATCCCAGCCCTGCAGACCGGCGCCCGCTTTCTGCCTGCCCGTAGTGTGTCCCAGCCCTGCAGACCGTCACCCGCTCTCTGCCTGCCCTACAGCCGCATCCCAACCCTGCAGACTGGCACCCGCTCTCTGCCTGCCCCACGACGTGTCCCAGCCCTGCAGACCGGCGCCCGCTTTCTGCCTGCCCATAGAGTGTCCCAGTCCTGCAGACCGGCGCCCGCTTTCTGCCTGCCCACGGCGTGTCCCAGCCCTGCAGACCGGCGCCCGCTTTCTGCCTGCCCATAGAGTGTCCCAGTCCTGCAGACCGGCGCCCGCTCTCTGCCTGCCCCACGGCCGTATCCCACCCCTGCAGACCAGCAGTCGCTCTCTGCCTGCCCATGGTGTGTCCCAACCCTGCAGACCAGCACTCGCTCTCTGCCTGCCCATGGTGTGTCCCAACCCTGGAGACCGGTGCCCGCTGTCTGCCTGTCCTCATCAGTTCAAGCCCAGCTGGGAGAGCCGGGCAGGGTGACTTCTGAGTGGGCAGCATCTCGGGGGGCGTTTAGGGTGCTCCTGGCTTTGGTCTGGAGAGCAGCAGAGGACGGAAAGAGGAGGAAGCTGCTGGGAGTGAGGGGCGGGGAGAGCTGCCCCCAGCTCAGCCTGGGGGCTGGGGGTCACTCAGAGACCCAGCAAATCTGTATTGTGATTCAGATCTGCCCTGTGCCCACCTGCACCCACCCCATGCGTACTCGGTGCCTCTTTCCCCCATTGGTTGCCACCCCCAGCTGTCTGGTATCTCTCCTCCCTCCCCAGATCTCCGGATCCCCTTGATGTGGAAGGATACGGAGTATTTCAAAAACAAGGGAGGTGAGTGTGAGGGGTGGGGCTGGGCCCTGCGGGCCCCCTGAAGGGGGTGGGGTTCTCTCTGACGCTGGCGTGTTCCCTCCTGCCCAGACCTGCATCGCTGTGCCGTGTTCTGCCTGCTGCAGCTCGGTGTGGAGATCTATGACACCGAGATGGTGCTGGTGGACCGGACGCTCACTGACATCTGCTTTGAGAACGGGGTCCTCTTGTGAGTAACCAGCCCCAGGGCTTCCCTGTGCAGCAGCTACCCCTCCCCAGGGGGGCATGTTCCCAGGGACCCCTACAGCCAGCACCCCTCCCTGCACCTTACAGCACCCCCTGCTGGGAGAGGTTGGGGTAGCCGGGAGCCTGTCCCCACAGCCAGCGATCCTGCCCCACTCCCCACAGCACCCCCTGCTGGGAGAGGTGGGACTGGGGTAGCCCGGAGCTCCCCCCACAGCCAGGGCTCCTGCCCCGCTCCCCACAGCGCCCCCTGCTGGGAGAGGCCGGGGCTGGACTAGCCCAGAGCTCCCCACACAGCCAGGGCTCCTGCCCTGCTCCCCACAGCGCCCCCTGCTGGGAGAGGTGGGACTGGGGTAGCCAGGAGCTCCCCCCACAGCCAGGGCTCCTGCCCTGCTCCCCACAGCGCCCCCTGCTGGGAGAGGTGGGACTGGGGTAGCCAGGAGCTCCCCCCACAGCCAGGGCTCCTGCCCCGCTCCCCACAGCGCGCCCTGCTGGGAGAGGCCGGGGCTGGACTAGCCCAGAGCTACCCACACAGCCAGGGCTCCTGCCCCGCTCCCCACAGCGCCCCCTGCTGGGAGAGGCCGGGGCTGGACTAACCCGGAGCTCCCCACGCAGCCAGGGCTCCTGCCCCCCCACCCCCACAGCGCCCCCTGCTGGGAGAGGTGGGACTGGGGTAGCCAGGAGCTCCCCCCACAGCCAGGGCTCCTGCCCCGCTCCTCACAGCGCCCCCTGCTGGGAGAGGTGGGACTGGGGTAGCCAGGAGCTCCCCCCACAGCCAGGGCTCCTGCCCCGCTCCCCACAGCGCCCCCTGCTGGGAGAGGTGGGACTGGGGTAGCCAGGAGCTCCCCCCACAGCCAGGGCTCCTGCCCCCCCCCCCCCACAGCGCCCCCTGCTGGGCGAGGTGGGACTGGAGTAAGCGGGAGCCCCCCACCCAGGGATCGTGCCCCTGCTAGCAGAGGCCAGGGTGGCCTGGCCTGGCGCTCCCTCCCGGCGGTAGCCGGGCTCTGATTGCTCTGTCCCCGGCAGCACGGAGGCAGGCCCAGACTTCGAGCTGAAGGTGGAGCTGTACAGCGCAGGGCTGGAGGAGGACTCTGCGCTTGGTAGCACCCCAAAGAAGCTGGCCAGCAAACTGAGCAGCTCGCTGGGACGTTCCTCCGGGAAGCGGCTGCGTGCGGCGTTGGACGGGGCCCCAGGGAGCCCCGTGAGTAATGGGGGGAGCAGCCCCCTCCTGCTGCCGGCCCCCAGCGTGGCGTGAGTACCCGTCACCCTTTCATTGCCATGCACCCCGAGGCCCGCTGGACCCTAACCCCCTCTCCCCCCTTTCAGGGGCCCCAAGTACCACCTGCTGGCCCATACCGTGCTCTCACTGGCCGAGGTTCAGGACAGCTTCCGTACCCATGACTTGGCCATCACCAGCAATGGTAAGGGTGCAGGGACGCCGGGTGCCGGGATGGCGGGTGGGGGAGCAGGGAGGCAGGGCATGGGGTTGGCAGTACTGGTGATACCTGCAGAGAGTTCTGCTGGCCGCTTGGCCCCTCGCTGCACCCCACAGTGCCCCACGTAACCCCGCTGACGCCTCGTCTCCCCCGCAGAGGAGAGCTCCTTCTGGCTGCCCCTCTATGGCAGCATGTGCTGCCGCCTGGCTGCCCAGCCCAACTGCATGGCCCAGCAGATGATGTGCGGCTTCTTGAAATTGCAGGTAAGTTTGCATCCCAGCTTGGAGAGGCTGTGCTGGGGAGGGCATTGGACACGGGGCCCCTCTCCGCTAGGGGGTGCCAGGCCTGATCCGGCTCCTGGATGGGGACGGGCTGGCTGGGGCGAGGGGAATGGGACACGGGGCCCCTCTCTGCTAGGGGGTGCCAGGCCTGATCCGGCTCCTGGACGGGGACGGGCTGGCTGGGGGGAGGGGAATGGGACATGGGGCCTCTCCCCTCTGAGTTCCCCATTCCAGCCTCATGTTCCTTAGGGCCCTGGTGGATTTTCCTATCACGTGCCTCTTTACACCCAGCCAGGCCGTCTTTCTCTCCCACCCTCCAGCCAGCTCGGTGTCCCTGGCTGGGCACTCAGCCTGGGCCAGGCAGGGGCTCATGCTGGATCGGCTCGTGCCTTGGAAGCTCAGCAATTCCGGGGTGACCAGAGGTCATTCCCAGCCCTGGGTGACTGAGTTTGCCAGGTCTCAGCGCAGTCTGTAGTGTGAGGGTCTCCATGTCCCAAAGACCCGAGGCCACGTGGGCAGCGACGGTGCGGGGGGCCAGCCCAGTGTGAAGCAAGCTGGGAGTCATCAGGTGGGGCCCTGCCAACCGGGGCTGGACGTGGGGTGGGAATGAGCCCATTTTCCCCCTTGCGGGCACGTTCCTGCCCTGCAGTAACCCAGGCCTGGCCTGTCGGCTGCAGCAGCAGGTGGGCGAGCAGCAGAGCTGGGTGCGGCTGTTCTGCGTGCTGCGGGGCTCCAACCTCCTCTGCTACCGCCGGCCCCAAGACACCGAGGCCCTGGTGGAGCCGGCACTCACCATTGCCATCAACAAGGTGAGTGGAGGGGGCAGGGGCAGCAGGGCCGCTGGGCACTGAGGGTGGATCGGGGCAGGGTGGGTCCCTGCAGCCCCTCCTCAACCTCCCACTGCGTCCCTAGTCCCAGCCTCTTGTCTGCGGAGGCTCGCGCCCTTGCTGAGGGGCTGGATACAGTGCAGCCCCTCGAGGTCCCAGCTCACACCCTGGGCCTGGCGCCCTGCAACTGGGGGCCTCTGCCCTGGGCTGCTTCTTGGAGGGCTGGGGTTGGATTCCCTGCTGGGCTGGGCTCAGCGAGGGAGCTCTCGGGGCTGGGGAAGGGGGGAAAGCTGGTTGCTGGGCTCTGGGCTGGGGGTCTCTGCAGGGGGAAGTGTCAGGGCTGGGGCTGGGGGGGTGTGATGCAGTAGGGGCTGTCTGTGTGGGGAGTGGGAGAGCAGGGGAGGACTTTAGGGATGGACAATGCCAGGGCCTGTAACCTGAGCTAGGTAAGGGAGGGGAAAGGTCAACACCTTTGCCCGGGAAGGGGACAAAGGAAGGGAGCGGCAGGAGGGAAGCAGTTGGAGTTTGGGCTTGGGGCTGTGTGGGCGGAATTCAGGGGATCCTAGCTAGGATCCAAGCACCCTGAAAGCCCAGAAGGACTCGGTGGAGGGGTCCTGACTGTGCCTGCAAGCTCTGCTGTAACCGGTGTTCCTGTTGTCCAATAAACCTTCTGTTTTACTGGCTGGCCGAGAGTCACTGTGGGTCCCAGGAAGAGGGGTGCAGGGCCGGACTCCCCACACTCCGTGACAGGGGGTCTCTGCGGGGGGGAGGTGTCGGGCCTGGGCTGTGTCGGGGGAAGCTGGGGGCTGGGCTGGGGGGGGTCTGTGGGGGGGGGAGGTGTCGGGCCTGGGGCTGGGCTGTGGGGGGGGGGAAGCTGGAGGCTGCGATGGGTCTCTGCGAGGGAGGTGGACCTGGGGCTGGGCTGTGTTGGGGGGGAAGCTGGGGGCTGGGCTGGGGGGTCTCTGTGGGGGGAGGTGTCGGGCCTGGGGCTGGGCTGTGTCAGGGGGGAAGCTGGGGGCTGGGCTGGGGGGGGTTGTGCCGAGGGAGATGTCGGGCCTGGGGCTGGGCTGTGTTGGGGGGGGGAAGCTGGAGGCTGCGATGGGGGGTCTCTGCGGGGGAGGTGTCGGGTCGGGGGCTGTGCTGTGTCGGGGGGGCGGGAAGCTGGAGGCTAGGCTGGGGGGTCTCTGTGGGGGAGGTGTCGGGTCTGCGGCTGGGCTGTGTCGGGGGAGCTGGGGGCTGGGCTGGGGGGTCTCTGCGGGGGAGGTGTCGGGTCTGCGGCTGGGCTGTGTCGGGGGCGGGAAGCTGGGGGCTGGGGGGTCTCTGTGGGTGAGGTGTCGGGTCTGGGGCTGGGCTGTGTCGGGGGGGCGGGAAGCTGGGGGCTGGGCTGGGGGGTCTCTGCGGGGGAGGTGTCGGGTTGGGGGCTGTGCTGTGTTGGGGGGGCGGGAAGCTGGGGGCTGGGATGGGTGGGTCTCTGCAGGGGGAGGTGTCAGGCCGGGGGCTGGGCTGTGTTGGGGGGCAAGCTGCGGGCTGGGCTGGGGGGTCTCTGTGGGGGAGGTGTCGGGTCTGCGGCTGGGCTGTGTCGGGGGGGCGGGAAGCTGGGGGCTGGGCTGGGGGGTCTCTGTTGGGGAGGTGTCGGGTCGGGGGCTGTGCTGTGTTGGGGGGCGGGAAGCTGGGGGCTGGGCTGGGGGGTCTCTGTGGGGGAGGTGTCGGGTCTGGGGCTGGGCTGTGTCGGGGGCGGGAAGCTGGGGGCTGGGCTGGGGTGTCTCTGTGGGGGAGGTGTCGGGTCGGGGGCTGGGCTGTGTCGGGGGGGCGGGAAGCTGGGGGCTGGGCTGGGGAGTCTCTTTGGGGGAGGTGTCGGGCCGGGGGCTGGGCTTGTTGGGGGGGAAGCTGGGGGCTGGGATGGGGGGGTCTCTGTGGGGGAGGTGTCGGGTCTGGGGCTGGGCTCTGTTGGGGGGGAAGCTGGGGGCTGGGCTGGGGTGTCTCTGTGGGGGAGGTGTCGGGTCGGGGGCTGGGCTGTGTCGGGGGGGCGGGAAGCTGGGGGCTGGGCTGGGGGGTCTCTGTGGGGGAGGTGTCGGGCTGGGGGCTGGGCTGTGTTGGGGGGGAAGCTGGGGGCTGGGATGGGGGGGTCTCTGCAGGGGGAGGTGTCGGGCCGGGGGCTGGGCTCTGTTGGGGGGGAAGCTGGGGGCTGGGCTGGGGGGTCTCTGCAGGGGGAGGTGTCGGGCCGGGGGCTGGGCTCTGTTGGGGGGGAAGCTGGGGGCTGGGCTCAGGGGTCTCTGCTGTGACAGGAGACGCGGATCCGGGCCACGGAGAAGGACCCCAGGAACAAGCTGCAGAGCATGTCGGTGACCAACCGCTATGGGGGGGAGGAGGTGACGCACACGCTGCTGGCGGAGAGCCGGGCCGACACGCAGCGCTGGATGGAGGCCTTCTGGCAGCACTTCTACGACTTGAGTGAGTGAGTGGGGCAGAGCTGGAGCCCCGGGGGGGTACAGCCGGAGGCCGGCCGGGGGCACTCTGGGCCAGACCCCGGGAGCCAGTGGGAGCCCAGGCCCACTGGGGGGCAGAGCAGCGAGTGGGGCTGGAGCTGTGCTCTGAGCTCAAACAGCTGATCCTGTGCGGTCAGGCCATGCCATAGCCGGGGCGGGCAGCTGTGCCAGTCGGAGTGCAGCTGGTGTCAATACACAAAGCAGCCACATGGGGGCAGTGCAAGTCCATCCTTCCCGGCTGGCATTTCCAGGGTACACCCCCCCCCGCCCCCAGCTGCTTGGGGGGCTGTGGAGTGACCCTGCCCCGCCCCTCCCTGCAGGCCAGTGGAAGCAGTGCTGTGATGAGCTGATGAAGATCGAGGTGCCATCCCCACGCAAGCCCCCAGCCCTGCTGGCCAAGCAGGGCTCCCTGTACCATGAGATGGGTAAGGGGAAGCGGCTTCCTGGGGTCCCTGTCCTGGGGATGGGCAGGGAGGGCCCAGCGTTGGGGGGCAGGCTGTCTCTGACATGGGGCCTGGGCACAGGGTCTGTGCACTGTCTGTCTGTCCTGGCTTCCTGTCTGCAGGGCCCTTGCCTGCTCTCTGCTAACCTAGCTGCTGGGGGGGTGACCCCCCCACTCGCTGCCCGTCTGACTCACACCCCTGGGTGTATGTTTCTGTAACCACTCCCCTTTCTCTCCCCTCCTGGCGCTGCCCTCCCTTCCCTTCTTCTGCCTCTTCCCCCCCCCCGGGCTGCCCCCGGGCACCAGCTCTCCCTGGCCCTGCGGTGCCGCCCGCGGCCTGCGAGGGGCTCCTGCTCCAGGATAACGCTGTCTCCGCTGAGATTCGGGCGCTTCTCTCCTCCTATTACAGTGACAGGTGACGTACGGGGCGGGGGGCGCATGGAGCTGGCCTGGCACAGGCAGGCCCAGGCTCCAGCAGGGCCCTTGCTCCAATGGCCTTTGTCTGCAGTGCCCCCTCCACAAACCCCCACATGCCTGTTGCCTCAGGGACACCCCGTCTCCCCCTGGGGCAGTGACCAGACAGGGTCATGTCTAGGGAGCAGGGCAGGAGTGCTGTCGGAGGGCGGGGCTTCTGGGCTACTGCAGCCCCAGCATCTCCCAGCAGGGGGCGCTGTGGGGGGAGGGGAGTGGGCAGGAGCCCTGGCTGTAGGGGGAGCACCCAGCTACTGCAGCCCCAGCATCTCCCAGCAGGGGGTGCTCTGGGGGGTGGAGTGGGGCAGGAGCCCTGGCTGTAGGGGGAGCACCCAGCTACTGCAGCCCCAGCATCTCCCAGCAGGGGGTGCTCTGGGGGGTGGGGTGGGGCAGGAGCCCTGGCTTTGGGGAGAGCTGCCAGCTACTCCAGCCCTGGCCTCTTCCAGCAAGGGGTGCTGTGGGGGGGAGTGGGGCAGGAGCACTGGCTGGGGGGGAACTCCCGGCTACCCCAGCCCCAGCAGGGGGTGCTGTGGGGGGAGGGGGAGGCAGGGAGGAGCACTGGTTGGGGGGGAGCTCTCGGCTACCAAAACCCCCATTTTTCCCAGCAGGGGGTGCTGTGGGGGGGGGGGAATGGGGCAGGAGCACTGGCTGGGCGGGGGGAGAGCTCTCCACTACTCCAGCCCAGGTCTCTCCCAGCAGGGGGTGCTGCAGGGAGTGGGGCAGGTGTGAGCTGGTGGTTCTGGGAGACATTTATCCTGATCCCCACCTCCTTGCCCCATAGCTATTGAGCCTGTGGACGACATTGAGGCCGTGACGGACATCCTGGCGCGGCGGGTGACGGCCCTGGAGCTGCGGCCAGACCTTGGCTGCCCCCCATGGCTGTCTCTCTTTGAGGGGCCCCTGCTCAGCGCGTCCCATGCCAGCATCACTTCTGAGACGGCCAGCGCCAGCCCCTCTCGCTCACGCCCGCCGTGGGGCCGGCCCCGCACGCTCTCCCTGGACGCCAGGCTCAGCACGCTGAAGGGGCGTGCTGGGAAGGGCCCCGCCACCGCCCTGCGCCTGCTGGCCGGCCCCCCCCACTCCAGCTCCTCCAGCAGCGGCAGCACCACCCCCGAGTCAGAGCGCCAGGGCCGCTGCCCCACTCGCCCCACCCTGGATCCTCGCAGCTGTCTGCAATCCCAGGTCTGAGCAGCAGGGGGTGCCCGGAGGCGGCACCTGCACCCTGACCAGGACTGGAGGTGATGGGGAAGATGCCCTGGGCAGGGGCCCCCTCATGGCCCAGCCAGCCCCATGGACCTCTGCTCCGGCAGCAGCGTTGGCTGAGCCGCGGTGTCAGTTCTCCATCCTGAGCAGCAGCACCTCCCCACCCCGTCCTCCCGCTGAGCCCCCACGCTTGGGGACGTCCCTCTCGCAGGGCCAAGGGACCCCACCGGGGCCTGTGCCCCCTCGACCCCACCCGGGGCATCCCTTGTGAGCTGCCTGGCATCTGCTGGGAAGGGCTGTTAGGAACAACCGTCCCTGCCCCCAGCCTAGGGCACAGGGTCTGCTTGCTCCCCCGGCTGTGCTGAACCCTGAGCCAAGGGCCTGCCCCACAGGTGCTGAACTCATCCCTCCCCCGGGAGCTGCCTCTGGCCCCAGACAGACACAGCACAGGAAGCGGGGCAGCCTGTGGGCTCTTGGGCCCATGGTGTGGGGCGAGCGGCTGAGCTGTCCTCAGCCGGGCTTCAGAGCAAAGGCTGAACCCGGGGGGCTTCGGGATGAAAAACTGGAATTATTTTGGCACAGGTGACACTGAAGGGGAGGGAGATGGGCCTGGGGATTCCCTAATTCCAGCTCTAACGGCTTCTCCTTGCTAACCAGCCCCTGGGCCTGGAATTGGCTCCATGCCCCTGCCCATGCAGCTGCAGCCCGCCCAAAACAGCCCAGCTCCCCTGCAGACGTGTGCACAGCCCCTCCCCCATGGGGCTGGCTGTCTGGGGGAGGGAAGTGAGGCTGCAGCCGCCTCATTAATATGCATTAAAATGTATTTAATGTTCCCAGTCTCTGATTTGGGGCAGGGGGGTGGAGTGGGGTGGGACTGGCCCTGCTGGGGTGATCAGATGTCCTGGTTTTACAGGGACAGTCCTGCTATTTGGGGCTTTGTGTTCTGTGGGCTCCTCTTCCCCCCCACACCCCATCCCTGGTGGGGGCAGCTTGCTCTCTGGGCCCAGCTGGCCTCACCCCCCTGTGAGCTGGGGCCCTGCAGGCAGCTGTGATGTCAAAAGCAGCCAGTGGCCCATGGGACCCAGAGCCACTGGGAGCCCCCCACCCCCAGCCCAACCTGCCCTCCCTGGGTCCGGCTAGCTGGGGGAGGGAGGCAGCTCAGCCCCCCTCCATGAGGGAGCCCTCCCCCCACCCCCTTCCCCCCAAACAGCTCAGGGGGGTTGGGCCACTCTCTGCTGTTGGGGTGGGGCACCCCCTGCTCAGCACCCCATAGCCTCCAGCCAACCCCCCCTTTCCTGTGAGGCCAACCTGGGTACTGGGCCCCACGTGCCTCACACCCGGCCCACACCCCCGGCCCTGGTGAGAATGGACACGGGGGGGCTGCTTTGCCCACAGCTGGGGGCGCAGGGGCGAGCGGCGTTCCCAGCAGGAGGGCTGGGCTGGGCTGGGCCATGCCCCCCCTGGCTGGCTCAGTGGCCTTGGGCCCCATGGTGGGGATGAGTCCGGGTCCCACGGGCTATGCGAGGGGCAGAGAAGCCAGACCCACGGCCAGTTCCCACAGCTCCTTTATTTGGCCGTGGAGGCCACGGCCCAGGTTGCAGGGTAACATGGTGGGTCGGGGGCTCACCCAGCGAGCAGAGACCGAGGTGCTGGGGGTTCAGAGCGCAGGCACCCCCAGAGTGGGGGGAGGGGGGAATTGCTGGTTCTTAGAAGGGCCCGGGGGGGTGCAATCCAAGCAGCCCCCTGGCACGTTGCAGTCATAAAGCCGAGCCCACGCGGGCTCTGTGGGTAGGATGAGTGCGGGGGTCCGGCAGCCCCTGCTGTCTACGCAGTACGGAGGGAGGGGCCCTCAACGGTCTCCCCCTCCTCCAGCGCCGCCTTGCAGAGAGACCCAGGCTGTGTCCCCTGCGGAGAGAGAGGCAGCTCAGCCACAGGTGCCACTGCTGGGGAGTCGCCCCCGGCCCTCCCTCCCCCCCCCCGCTGCAGGGCATCCTGGCCAGGCCGCCCCATCCCTGCTCGCTGGGGCAGTCCCGAAGTGGGGGGGGGCAGAGGGGGAGGCCAGAGCCGCAGTACCTGCTGGGGGATCCCACGCCACTTGCAGCTGGAGCTTGGCACCACTGCTCAGGGCGCCCTGCAGAAAGAGAGGGGCACTGGGGGGGGCAGGGCGCTCCCACTGGCCCCCCATGGGACAGATACTCTGGCCTCTAGGGCCTGTGCAGCCTGGCACAGCTGTCGGGGTGGGGGGCTGCAATGGGGGCACCTGCCCATGGGAGCCTGAGCTGACGCCACATGGGACCTGCTCCTGACATGGGCCTCAATTGCAGCCAGTTCGCCCCTAGAGGGGAAAGGCCCCATTCTCCCCCCCCTCCCGATCCAGCCAGCCCTCGGGCAGATTGGAGCCAGCGCCCCCTAGAAGGGAAAGGCCCCATTCTCCCCCACCCCCTGATCCAGCCAGCCCCCAGCCCTCGCGCAGATTGGAGCCAGTGCCCCATAGAGGGGAAAGGCCCCATTCTCTTCCCCCCCCCCATCCAGCCAGTCCCCTGCCCTGGGGCAGATTGGAGCCAGCGCCCCCTAGAGGGGAAAGGCCCCATTCTCCCCCCCGATTGAGCCAGCTGGGCTGGGCCCTGGGGCAGAGTGTAGTTGGTGCCTCCTGGGGGGGGAAAAGGCCCCATGTCCTGACCTTGCCAGCCCCGACATTAAACGTCCTTATAGGTTTTGGCTCCATTACCTTCTCTCCTGGCTCCAGCTCCAGCTCCCTGAGCTCTGGCCACCTCCCGGCCTCCTGCCCTGCTATGCCGTTGTGTCCTGACTCCGGGAGGAGCTCCGCCAGGCTGGCCTCTGGCGCCAGGCAGGGCCTGTGGGAGGGCTCCGGCGGTGCCTCCCCACCTACAGGGAGACGGATGAGGGCTGAGCGCCTGGCACTCACTCTGTGGAGGGCTGCTGGGCTCCGTCACTCTGCCTGCCTGGCTGGTGGCAATTCAGGAATCCCGCCGCCTCCCCCCAGAGCAGAACGCCTCTGAGTGACAGCCCAGCCAAGCAGCCTTGCCCTCCCCCTGGGGGGGGTTTGCTGTGGGGGGCCATGCTAGACGGGGGTTTCCTGCTGGGGGTTGTGCCGAGGGGGGGGACAGACCCGCTGGGAGGTTTCCTGCTGGAAGTTGTGCTGGGGGGTGGGGGCAGACCTGCCGGCCCAGGTGACCCCAGTGCTGGCTCAGCCCAGCAGTTCCCTGTGTGTGCAACAGCACCATTCTGCCCCGAACACCCACCTGCCATGGGGTCCTCGCCAGGCATGGGGGCTGCAGCCGTGGAGGGGCCAGGATGCCAGGGCCACGGGGGCACGGACTGAGGCAGAGATTCCAGGGAGCAGGACTCTGCGCTGGAGAGAACTGGGCAGCTTTGAGCAGGCTCCCCTCCAGCCAATGATGGATTAGTGGGGTTAGCGAGGGGCCCAGTTGGCACATCTGGGAGACTGCCATGGGGCCCCTCAGTGGGCACCAGCTCTGCCAGCAGGGAGCCCTCAGTGGGGCCCTGGGATGATATGGGACCCAAGCAAGGGGCATCCTCCTCCATGGGCAGAAACGTATCTGGGGGCTGGCTCAGAGACACTGGGGAAGGGGGGGTGGCAGAGGGTAGAGAATGAAGAAGTGGAGACCCAGCCCTGGGAGGGGTTGGGGGGCTGGCAGGGGGTGGAGACCCAGCTCTGGGAGGGGTGGCAGTGTGTGGAGGGCTGACAGGGGGTGGAGACCCAGCTCTGGGAGGAGTTGGGGGGCTGGCAGAGGGTGGAGACCCAGCTCTGGGAGGGGTAGCAGGGGGTGGGGGGCTGGCAGGGGGTGGAGACCTGGCTCTGGCAGGGGGTGGAGACGTGGCTCTGGGAGAGGATGGAGACCCGGCTCTGGGAGAGGATGGAGATCCGGCTCTGGCAAGGGGGGCAGGAGGTGGAGACCCGGCTCTGGGAGGGGTAGCAGGGGGTGGGGGGCTGGCAGGGGGTGGAGACGCGGCTCTGGGAGAGGATGGAGACCCAGCTCTGGGAGAGGATGGAGATCTGGCTCTGGCAAGGGGGGCAGGAGGTGGAGACCCGGCTCTGGGAGGGGGTGGGGGGCTGGCAGGGGCTGGAGACCTGGCTCTGGCATGGGGGACAGGGGGTGGAGACCCAGGTTCAGCCAGGCTGATGGGAGGCAGAGTCATGGTTCCATCTGGGCTGATGTGGAATGAATCTTTGGTCCTGGGCTGAATAGCTGGGAGTAGGGGCCCTGTCCTGCGTGGGCTGGTGAGGGGCAGGGGTTGGGCCCCACGCAGGCTGGTGGGGGGCAGGGGCCCTGTCCCATGCAGGCTGGTGGGGGACAGGGGTTGGGCCCTGGGCAGGCTGGTCGGGGACAGGGGCCCTGTCCCGCGTGGGCTGGTGGGGGGCAGGGGTTGGGCCCCTGGCGGGCTGGTGGGGGACACGGGTGTGGGTCTGCATGGACTGGCAGGAGGAGCAGCCCTGCTGGAGCTGGATTCAGTGGGGCGAGGGCTGGAGGGGGCCGGGAGGAAGTCACCCGGTGAAGTGGGGGGCTCTGGCCGGCGGAAGATGTAGGCAGACTCCGTCAGGCTGCGCTGGTAGCGCAGGTAGGGCCTGTGGGGTGCTCCTGGGGGGAAAGCACAGAGGAGACTGTCAGTAGCTGCTTCCACTGCCCCTCCTGCACCATCACCCACCACTGCCATGCAGCCACCTCTGGGTGCAACACGGCAGCTGCTTAACCCATAGGCCCCTAAGAGCTCCCTCATGCCCCCAGCAAATGGCAGACTCGGTTTGCAGGCGGCAGCACCGAGGGCTCCCAGCCAGGCAGCATTTCGGGACAGGAAATGAAGCCGAATCCCGCGCTGGGGGCTGAGACACTCACCTGGCCTGACACCCAGGGGCGAGAGGGGCGACTGGGCACCCGAAGTGGAGCTGGAGTGTTCCCGCTGCCTGAAGAAGTCCCGGGGATTCTGTGAGCGCTGGGAGACCAGCGTGGCCGCCTCCTGCAATGCACAGAGAGTGAGGGGGGCCCCGAGGGGCCGGGCAGGGGGCTGGGGGTGGGGGCCCAGCCTGAGGGGGGAGGATGTTAGTGTAGGCCCGGCCCAGCAGGGGGTGTCCTGGCCGGGTGGGGGGGCAGGAGGCTAGGACGGGCCCGGGCCAGCAGGGGGCATCCTGGCGGGGTGGGGGGCAGGAGGCTAGGATGAACCCAGGCCAGTAGGGGGCATCCTGGTTGGGTGGGGGACAGAAGGCTAGGAGGGGCCCGGCCCAGCAGGGGGCGCCCTGGCCGGGTAGGGGCGCTGGAGGCTAGGACGGGCCTGCGCCCTGGCCGGGTAGGGGGGCAGGAGGCTAGGACGGGCCCGGCCCAGCAGAGGGTGCCCTGGCCGGGTAGGGGGGCAGGAGGCTAAGACGGGCCTGGCCCAGCAGGGGGAGCCCTGGCCGGGTGGGGGGGCAGGAGGCTAGGACGGGCCCAGCCCAGCAGAGGGTGCCCTGGCCGGGTAGGGGGGCAGGAGGCTAGGACGGGCCTGGCCCAGCAGGGGGAGCCCTGGCCGGGTGGGGGGGCAGGAGGCTAGGACGGGCCCGGCCCAGCAGGGGGCGCCCTGGCCGGGTAGGGGGCCAGAAGGCTAGGACGGGCCCGGCCCAGCAGGGGGCGCCCTGGCCGGGTGGGGGGACAGGAGGCTAGGACGGGCCCGGCCCAGCAGAGGGTGCCCTGGCCGGGTGGGGGGGCAGGAGGCTAGGACGGGCCCGGCCCAGCAGGGGGTGCCCTGGCCGGGTGGGGGGGCAGGAGGCTAGGACGGGCCCGGCCCAGCAGAGGGTGCCCTGGCCGGGTAGGGGGGCAGGAGGCTAGGACGGGCCTGGCCCAGCAGGGGGCACCCTGGCCGGGTGGGGGGGCAGGAGGCTAGGACGGGCCCGGCCCAGCAGGGGGCGCCCTGGCCGGGTGGGGGGGCAGGAGGCTAGGACGGGCCCGGCCCAGCAGAGGGTGCCCTGGCCGGGTGGGGGGGCAGGAGGCTAGGACGGGCCCGGCCCAGCAGAGGGTGCCCTGGCCGGGTGGGGGGGCAGGAGGCTAGGACGGGCCCGGCCCAGCAGAGGGTGCCCTGGCCGGGTAGGGGGGCAGGAGGCTAGGACGGGCCTGGCCCAGCAGGGGGCGCCCTGGCCGGGTGGGGGGGCAGGAGGCTAGGACGGGCCCGGCCCAGCAGAGGGCCCCCTGGCCGGGTAGGGGGGCAGGAGGCTAGGATGGGCCTGGCCCAGCAGAGGGTGCCCTGGCCGGGTAGGGGGGCAGGAGGCTAGGACGGGCCCGGCCCAGCAGGGGGTGCCCTGGCCGGGTAGGGGCGCTGGAGGCTAGGACGGGCCTGCGCCCTGGCCGGGTAGGGGGGCAGGAGGCTAGGACGGGCCCGGCCCAGCAGGAGGCGCCCTGGCCGGGTAGGGGGGGCAGGAGGCTAGGACGGGCCTGGCCCAGCAGGGGGCGCCCTGGCCGGGTGGGGGGGCAGGAGGCTAGGACGGGCCTGGCCCAGCAGGGGGCGCCCTGGCCGGGTGGGGGGGCAGGAGGCTAGGACGGGCCTGGCCCAGCAGGGGGCGCCCTGGCCGGGTGGGGGGGCAGGAGGCTAGGACGGGCCCGGCCCAGCAGAGGGTGCCCTGGCCGGGTAGGGGGGCAGGAGGCTAGAACGGGCCCGGCCCAGCAGGGGGTGCCCTGGCCGGGTAGGGGCGCTGGAGGCTAGGACGGGCCTGCGCCCTGGCCGGGTAGGGGGGCAGGAGGCTAGGACGGGCCCAGCCCAGCAGGAGGCGCCCTGGCCGGGTAGGGGGGGCAGGAGGCTAGGACGGGCCTGGCCCAGCAGGGGGCGCCCTGGCCGGGTGGGGGGGCAGGAGGCTAGGACGGGCCTGGCCCAGCAGGGGGCGCCCTGGCCGGGTGGGGGGGCAGGAGGCTAGGACGGGCCTGGCCCAGCAGGGGGCGCCCTGGCCGGGTGGGGGGGCAGGAGGCTAGGACGGGCCCGGCCCAGCAGAGGGCGCCCTGGCCGGGTAGGGGGGCAGGAGGCTAGGACGGGCCTGGCCCAGCAGGGGGTGCCCTGGCCGGGTAGGGGGGCAGGAGGCTAGGATGGGCCCGGCCCAGCAGGGGGCACCCTGGCCGGGTGGGGGGGCAGGAGGCTAGGACGGGCCCGGCCCAGCAGAGGGTGCCCTGGCCGGGTAGGGGGGCAGGAAGCTAGGACGGGCCTGGCCCAGCAGGGGGTGCCCTGGCCGGGTAGGGGGGCAGGAGGCTAGGACGGGCCTGGCCCAGCAGGGGGTGCCCTGGCCGGGTAGGGGGGCAGGAGGCTAGGACGGGCCTGGCCCAGCAGGGGGTGCGCTGGCCGGGTAGGGGGGCAGGAGGCTAGGATGGGCCTGGCCCAGCAGGGGGCGCCCTGGCCGGGTAGGGGCGCTGGAGGCTAGGACGGGCCTGCGCCCTGGCCGGGTAGGGGGGCAGGAGGCTAGGACGGGCCTGGCCCAGCAGGGGGAGCCCTGGCCGGGTGGGGGGGCAGGAGGCTAGGACGGGCCCGGCCCAGCAGGAGGCGCCCTGGCCGGGTAGTGGGGCAGGAGGCTAGGATGGGCCCGGCCCAGCAGGGGGCGCCCTGGCCGGGTAGGGGGCCAGAAGGCTAGGACGGGCCTGGCCCAGCAGGGAGCGCCCTGGCCGGGTGGGGGCCAGAAGGCTAGGACGGGCCCGGCCCAGCAGAGGGTGCCCTGGCCGGGTGGGGGGGCAGGAGGCTAGGACAGGCCCGGCCCAGCAGGGGGCGCCCTGGCCAGGTGGGGGGGCAGGAGGCTAGGACGGGCCCGGCCCAGCAGAGGGTGCCCTGGCCGGGTAGGGGGGCAGGAGGCTAGGACGGGCCTGGCCCAGCAGGGGGTGCCCTGGCCGGGTAGGGGGGCAGGAGGCTAGGACGGGCCCGGCCCAGCAGGAGGCGCCCTGGCCGGGTAGTGAGGCAGGAGGCTAGGACGGGCCTGGCCCAGCAGGGGGTGCCCTGGCCGGGTAGGGGGGCAGGAGGCTAGGATGGGCCCGGCCCAGCAGGGGGCGCCCTGGCCGGGTAGGGGGGCAGGAGGCTAGGACGGGCCCGGCCCAGCAGAGGGCGCCCTGGCCGGGTAGGGGGGCAGGAGGCTAGGATGGGCCTGGCCCAGCAGGGGGCGCCCTGGCCGGGTGGGGGGGCAGGAGGCTAGGACGGGCCCGGCCCAGCAGAGGGCGCCCTGGCCGGGTAGGGGGGCAGGAGGCTAGGACGGGCCCGGCCCAGCAGGGGGTGCCCTGGCCGGGTGGGGGGGCAGGAGGCTCGGATGGGCCTGGCCCAGCAGGGGGCGCCCTGGCCGGGTAGGGGCAGGAGGCTAGGACGGGCCCGGCCCAGCAGAGGGTGCCCTGGCCGGGTAGGGGGGCAGGAGGCTAGGACGGGCCTGGCCCAGCAGAGGGTGCCCTGGCCGGGTAGGGGGGCAGGAGGCTAGGACGGGCCCGGCCCAGCAGAGGGTGCCCTGGCTGGGTGGGGGCCAGAAGGCTAGGACGGGCCCGGCCCAGCAGAGGGTGCCCTGGCCGGGTAGGGGGGCAGGAGGCTAGGACGGGCCCGGCCCAGCAGGGGGCGCCCTGGCTGGGTGGGGGCCAGAAGGCTAGGACGGGCCCGGCCCAGCAGAGGGTGCCCTGGCCGGGTAGGGGGGCAGGAGACTAGGACGGGCCTGGCCCAGCAGAGGGTGCCCTGGCCGGGTAGGGGGGCAGGAGGCTAGGACGGGCCCGGCCCAGCAGAGGGTGCCCTGGCCGGGTAGGGGGGCAGGAAGCTAGGACGGGCCTGGCCCAGCAGGGGGTGCCCTGGCCGGGTGGGGGGGCAGGAGGCTAGGATGGGCCTAGCCCAGCAGGGGGCGCCCTGGCCGGGTGGGGGGGCAGGAGGCTAGGACGGGCCCGGCCCAGCAGAGGGCGCCCTGGCCGGGTAGGGGGGCAGGAGGCTAGGACAGGCCTGGCCCAGCAGGGGGCGCCCTGGCCGGGTGGGGGGGCAGGAGGCTAGGACGGGCCCGGCCCAGCAGGGGGCGCCCTGGCCGGGTGGGGGGGCAGGAGGCTAGGACGGGCCCGGCCCAGCAGAGGGTGCCCTGGCCGGGTAGGGGGGCAGGGGGCTAGGACGGGCCTGGCCCAGCAGGGGGCGCCCTGGTTGGGTGGGGGGGCAGGAGGCTAGGACGGGCCCGGCCCAGCAGAGGGTGCCCTGGCCGGGTAGGGGGGCAGGACGCTAGGACGGGCCCGGCCCAGCAGGGGGCGCCCTGGCTGGGTGGGGGCCAGAAGGCGAGGACGGGCCCGGCCCAGCAGAGGGTGCCCTGGCCGGGTAGGGGGGCAGGAGGCTAGGACGGGCCTGGCCCAGCAGGGGGTGCTCTCTCTAGGCTCCCACCACTTACCACGGCCTTCTCGATGGACTCGCTGCGCCGGAACCGGTCCCGCATGGCCTCCTCGTGCTCCCGCTGCTGCTGCTCCTGGGACAGGATAAAGCAGAGACCCTCAGAGAGCTGGGGCGCCAGCTGTGGGGGCAGCTTGAGGGAGATGGGCCCCCATGTCCTCTGCCCGCTGCCTGCCTCGGTTCATGCTCCTTCCTGGGGCCGGATTCCCCTGCCCTGCCAGCCCCCAGCCGCAAGACGCCCTGTGCCACCTCCTGCGCCTCCGTACTCAGCCTGTGCCACGCCGGCTCCGGCGCTGCCCCCAGCCCCTCTCAGCGTCTGCCTGGCAGCCCCCAGCCCTTCCCTGGAGGAGGCTCCCCCGCCGGCCCCAGCCCAGTGCTGGCTCCCTGACGTAGGGGCAGGGCGGGCGCTGCTTCCACTCACCCATCGGGCTTTCTCCTTCCTCCGCTCCTCAGCCTCCAGCCGTGCCTGCTCCTTCCTGCAGAGAGAGCCAGGGAGGCAGGACGGGCCCCGGGTCAGCCTAGGAGTGCGTGAGCCCTGGCTGGGCCCGGCTCGGCCCAGGTGCAGGGCTCCCAGGCAGGTCTGCGGATGGGCAGGGGCGCCAGGCCTGGCAGCCCCGGGGGACAGGCTGGGGGACTGACCTCTGCTCCTCGATCAGCCTCTCCTTCTCCTTGAACTTGCGCTCTCGCTCAGCCGCCTCTCTCTTCTCCTCCTCCCTGCGCTCGCGTTCCCAGCGCTTGCGCTCCTCCAGCAGCCGCCGGCGCTCCTCCTCCTTCCGCTGCTCCTCTTCCCTCTGCGTACAGCACAGGGCGCCGAGCTCCAGGGGACCCCAAACAGCCTCCAGCACCGGGGCAGGGCCCATCCCCGAAGCCAGGCGCAGAGCTCCCACCTGGCCCTGGCCCAGCCCCCCGCACCCCCTCCGCGTCTCCAGCCAGCCCTGCTCCCAAAGTCTCCCCAAGGGCAGTACTGCGGGGACGCACCAGTGCTCCATGAAAAGCAAAGTCTGAGAACCACTGGACCACTCACTCAGCATTCCCGCCCCTCCTCATTACACCTCCCCTGGCTGCTCCAGGGGCGCTGTGGGGAGCGGGGCAGGAGCCCTGGCTGTGTGGGGAGCTCCGGGCTAGTCCAGCCCCAGCCTCTCCCAGCAGGGGGCGCTGTGGGGAGCAGGGCAGGAGCCCTGGCTGCCTGGGGAGCTCTGGGCTAGTCCAGCCCCAGCCTCTCCCAGCAGGGGGCGCTGTGGGGAGCGGGGCAGGAGCCCTGGCTGTGGGGAGAGCTCCGGGCTAGTCCAGCCCCAGCCTCTCCCAGCAGGGGGCGCTGTGCAGAGCGGGGCAGGAGCCCTGGCTGTGTGGGGAGCTCCGGGCTAGTCCAGCCCCGGCCTCTCCCAGCAGGGGGCGCTGTGGGGAGCGGGGCAGGAGCCCTGGCTGTGGGGGGAGCTCCGGGCTAGTCCAGCCCCGGCCTCTCCCAGCAGGGGGCGCTGTGGGGAGCAGGGCAGGAGCCCTGGCTGTGTGGGGAGCTCTGGGCTAGTCCAGCCCCGGCCTCTCCCAGCAGGGGGCGCTGTGGGGAGCGGGGCAGGAGGCCTGGCTGTGGGGGCAGTTCCCGGCTACACAGGCATGGGGCAGGGCCTGGGGTAGGGCTCACGCCCCTGAGCAGGGGGTCTCTTGGGACTGCGCTGTCTGCTCACCTCGGCCTGTGCCCAGAACGAATCCCGTTTGGTCCTGCGGATCTCCAGGGCGGGGTTCGTTTTCCTGTAGTTGGTGCCCTGCGGGGAGAGGCAGAAATGGGTCCAAGGAGGGCTCAGAGCAGCCCCTTCCCTAGGACATCTCCATCCCTGTGCTGGGTCATGGCAGCTCAGTGAGGGGGGAGGGTCCCAGGGCCCTGCAGGTGGCGTCACCCCCCCCTTGCACCAGCTGGGCTCCTGTCTGCGCCCGGTGCAGCACATGCCAGCCTGGCCCATCTGCAGGGAAACCCCAACAGCCCCTCCCCTCAAACACCCCACAGCATCAGTCCGTCTGGCCCCAATCCCTGCACTTCCCCTACCCCCTGCCAGCCCCACCTGCCCCCCTGCTCACCACCAGTTCCTCTGAGCCGCTGGCTGGTGCTCGCCTGGAGGCGCTGCCCCCGGCTGGCGCGAGCTGGGACAGCACACGGTGCAGCCCCTCCTGCGTCACCTCATCGGGGCGGCGGGCACCCAGCACCAGGCTGGCCTCCTGCACAGGGGAGGGGAGGACAGCGTCAGCCTCTGCTCGCCCCAGGCCTGGGACACGGGGAGCGCCCCCCGGGGAACCCAGCACACAGCCTGGGAAGGGGGGAGCCAGCTCTCCCGGCGCAGGCCCTGGATGCAGCCTGCTCCATGCCCAGCTCCGGCCTGTGCCCCCCCATGGGGCAGGACGCTGGCTGGCTGGTTTGCAGCCTGGCTCTGGCAGATTCCTGCCCAGCCCCGGCTCCACTCCCACTTATTGATAGGTTCTTGGGCTCCAGATGGTTGAGCCGTTTCCCCTGGGCTAGGCCACGCAGGGGGCTGGGTGCCCGGGCTGGGGGAGGACGGGACAGACAGGGCCACTCACCGGGGCCTGCTCCTGGCCTTGGGGGGAGGGAAGCACCTGTGCACCGAGCTAAGGCTCCAGCACTGGAAACGGGACAGACCCAAACAAGAGACGGGCCGCGGAGGGGTTGGAGAGGGGCCCCAGCTGCTCCCCCACCCCCTTCCTGCCTGGGGAAAGCCGGTGCAAGCCCCCCAGCTCCAGGGCCAGGAGGAACCGCAGCCGAGGCTGGGAACGGCAGAGCCTGAGTTGGCAGCACCAGGAATGTGCTGACCAAAGCATCCAAAGGCCAGGGGCTGCCCAGGGCAGGGGTCTGAGCTGGCGGGGGGGGGAGCTGAGGGAGGGATAGGGAGTGAGTCTGAGAGAAGTGAAGCCAAACACCAGGGACGTGGCAGGGGCTGGGGGGGGGGGGCAGCGAGACAGCCAAGCCCCGGAGCTGCTGGACACACCACACCCCCACAGTGCCCCCTACTGGGAGAGGCCAGAGCTGGAGTGGCCAGGAGCCCCCTCCCCACAGCCAGTACTCCTGCCCCACCCCCCACAGTGCCCCCTACTGGGAGAGGCCGGAGCTGGAGTGGCCAGGAGCCCCCTCCCCACAGCCAGTACTCCTGCCCCACCCCCCACAGTGCCCCCTACTGGGAGAGGCCGGAGCTGGAGTGGCCAGGAGCCCCCTCCCCACAGCCAGTGCTCCTGCCCCACCCCCCACAGTGCCCCCTACTGGGAGAGGCCGGAGCTGGAGTGGCCAGGAGCCCCCTCCCCACAGCCAGTGCTCCTGCCCCATCCCCCACAGTGCCCCCTACTGGGAGAGGCCGGAGCTGGAGTGGCCAGGAGCCCCCTCCCCACAGCCAGTGCTCCTGCCCCACCCCCCACAGTGCCCCCTACTGGGAGAGGCCGGAGCTGGAGTGGCCAGGAGCCCCCTCCCCACAGCCAGTGCTCCTGCCCCACCCCCCACAGTGCCCCCTACTGGGAGAGGCCGGAGCTGGAGTGGCCAGGAGCCCCCTCCCCACAGCCAGTGCTCCTGCCCCACCCCCCACAGTGCCCCCTACTGGGAGAGGCCGGAGCTGGAGTGGCCAGCAGCCCCCTGCCCCCAGCCAGCGCTCCTGCCCCGCCCCCACAGCGCCCGCTTTGCGACAGTCTCTGTGACCCCTCTCTCTCATGGACCTGTCTCAGTGCCCAGCGTTCCCTGGGGTGCCCCCAGCGGGCAGGAGCTCACCTTGAAGAAGGCCTTGATGGCAGGCAGATGCCCCGCACAGGTCTGTCTGTGGGACTCCGGCACCTGCTCCCCCACCTGGGCACCAAGCAGACATCGGCTCAGCCGGGCAGCCAGTGCCAGCGCAGGACCCCACGCCGAGCCAGCTCACTCCACCCCCTGCGCCTCCGCGGCTGGCTGCCGTGCGCTCCCCCTGCAGCCCCTGGAGAAGGGCCCCCCCAGGAGAGACCCGGCTCCCCCTCCTCCCTGTGGGTACAGAATGTCACTGAGCTTGGCAGGCCGTCCCTGCATTCGGCGCCAGGGCTGGGGCTCCCTCAGAGTCCACTCCCCTGTGGGGCATTGGCTGTTCCCTTCCTCAGTGTCCCTCCATTCCCCTAAGTTGGCCAAGTGCCCACTTTCCCCCCGTCCCCCTGATCTTCCTCAGACACCCTACAGACCCACACACCCCCAGCTGACCCCTGCAGCGTGCAGTTGTCTTCGGGAATGCTGCCCGGAGATGGAGAGCGCAGGGTCTGTCTGGACCAAGAGGGACACGCCCTGCTCCGGATGGCGGGGCCCTGCTGCCCAGAACCACAGACCCCGGGACGGTATCGATTCGCTGAGGGGCTCCCCCAGGCAGCAGATCTGCCGCCTGCTCTGCTCAGACAGCCCCAGGGCTGGGTGAGGGGGACCTGGCAGCTGGCCCCAATGATCCAGAGCTCTTGGAACCAGGGAGTCAGGTGTCGGGGGCAAGAAAGCACCCCGATGTGCTGAGAGGCCAAAGCTGGAGTGGGTGGGAGCGTCCCCCACAGCCAGGGCTCCTGCCCCGCTCCCCACAATGCTCTCTGCTGGGAGAGGCCAGGGCTGGAGCAGTGGAAGTGGGGGTGCTCAGTGCCTGTCGCCCCAGCCCCCCCCAGCTGGCCCTCCAGGGGGGCTGCGGCTGTGTGTGCAGAATGGAGAACGGCCTGCACCCTGGGCGGGGCCTATGTCTGGAACTCAAGTGCAGCCTGTGCCAGGGCACGTGGGGCACACGCAGCTCCCTGCGTCTGGGGCAGCACACGCGGGATGTGGGGCTGCACACACCCATAGACCTGCAGCGGGGGTACGCAGCCCACCCCACCCCACCACCACCCTGTCAGATGCCAAGGAGCTGGGAGAGACAAGGAGCCACTTAAGGCCCCATATGTGGCCCCCCTGCTGCCCCCGAATCTCTCCTGCTACCTGCCCATCCACTGAGTCTCCCCACCCTGCGCCCCCCTCGCCCCGCCCCAGTGAGCGGGAACGAGAAGCAGTTGTGTCTGCTGGGTCCTGCCAGCGAGTGAGTCAGCGGGTGGGGAGGCCTCGTGGCCCTTGGTGAGGAGCCTGGGACTGGGCCGCAGCAGCCATCTGTGATCCCCAGACAGGCACCAGCCCCCCAAGCAAACCCCAAGCAGGGACCCAGCCCCCCAACTGGCTCCAGAACCCTCAACCAGGGACCCAGCCCTGCAAACAGGGATCCTGCTCCCCAACCAACCCCCCCAACCAGGGACCCAGCCCCCAACCAGCCCCAGATTCCGCAACCAGGGACCCAGTCCCATAGCCGGCCCCAGCCCTCCCAACCGGGGACCGAGTCCCCCAAGCAGCAACCCAGGCATTAAGGGTACTATAAGCACCCCCAGTAAGTCTGGCCCCCAGCAGAGGGCAAATGGACCCCCTCCCCAGCTGGGGCTGGGACCCGCCATGCCCCCCACCGCCTGCAACTCTCACCCAGTTGATGAGGATGATGCGGGGCTGCCCGGAGCTGGGGTCCTGGACACGGCAGAGGCCGTACATGACGCTGCTACTGGAGAACTTCCCGGACAGCTCGTCTACCCCGCCGGCTGCAATAAGACCGGAGGGAGGTGGGGGTGTCAGCAGGGCCCAGCCCTCCACAGTGCTCCAGGGGGCACTGGGGCAGACCCCCACCGCTGGCTGCCCCCACTCCCTGTCTGGGGGAGGGGCATTGGGGCAGCTTCCCTATGCATCCTTATTACACCGTGCCCCCCCCCGCCCCCCAGGGCAGCTCCCTTAGCTGGCTCCATGGAGAGAGGCCAGGGAGGTAGGAGAGATCAGGAAACGGCAGCTGGATTAGCTGCAGAGAAGTGTTGAGTGCGCTGAGCTGCAGGGAGCGGGTCATGGATCACTAGGGGGCGCTCTCCCCTGGCAGTCAGGGCTGGCCCCAGGGGGGCACTAGGCTGCAGGGAGCAGGGCAGGGGGCAGCAGGGGGGCTCTCCCTGGCAGTCGGTGCTGCACTAGGGGGTGCTGGGCCGCAGGGAGCAGGGGGCGCTCTCCCCTGGCAGTCAGGGCTGGCCCCAGGGAGGCACTAGGGGGCGCTGAGCTGCAGGGAGCGGGTCATGGATCAGCAGGGGGCGCTCTCCCCCAGCAGGCACAGCTGGCCCCACGGGGACACTAGAGGGCGCTGTGCTGCACGGAGCAGGCAGGGGCAGCAGGGGGGCTCTCCCTGGCAGTCGGTGCTGCACTAGGGGGTGCTGGGCCGCAGGGAGTGGGTGGGGGCTCTTCCCTGGCAGTCAGGGCTGGCCCCAGGGGGGCACTAGGCTGCAGGGAGCAGGGCAGGGGGCAGCAGGGGGGCTCTCCCTGGCAGTCGGTGCTGCACTAGGGGGTGCTGGGCCGCAGGGAGTGGGTGGGGGCTCTTCCCTGGCTGTCAGGACTGGCCCCACTTGGCCCCAGGGGGCGCTGGGCCGAGGTGAGCTGTGACAGCGAGGCCGAGTTCTGTGATTATTGACGAATCTCTCCTGTGTCTGAGTGCAGCCCTGGCGTGGGGCGCTGGCAGGGCTCTCTAGCCCCTCGGCACTCTCAGCGGGACACCTGCCCATGCTGCCGGGGGGTGTTACAGAGCTGCCAGACTGCTCCCCAGCTGTGGAATCCTGCGGGTCAGTCAGCTAGGAGAGGGGCTGTGGATCCAGTGCCCAGGCACCTCTTACCTCCCGAGTCCAGGAGCTTCAGCTCATTGTGCTTCCCATATGCAAAGATGGCCCTGGAGTGGGGCAGAAGGGGAGGTCAGATGGGAGGGGTGGATATTGGGGCAACCAATCTTCTCCTCCACCACCCCCAGCTCAAGCACCTGTTCCCCCATCCCAGCAACCCCCTCCACAGGCACCAGCCCATTATACTGACAGCCCGAGCCCTGAGGTTGGATCCAGAGTCTGGCAGGATAGAGACAGTCCAGACCTCCAGGGACAGTGCCCAGGCCTGTGACAGGCTCCCTGTAGGGAAGATCTGCAGAAAAGGACCTAGGGGTTACAGTGGACGAGAAGCTGGATATGAGTTAGCAGCGTGCCCTGGCTGCCAAGAAGGCTAATGACATTTGGGGCTGTATAAGTAGGGGCATTGCCAGCAGATCGAGGGACGTGATCATTCCCCTCTATTCAATATTGGTGAGGTCTCATCTGGAGTACTGTGTCCAGTTTTGGGCCCCACACTATAAGAAGGATGTGGAAAAATTGGAAAGAGTTCAGCGGAGGGGAACAAAAATGATTAGGGGGCTGGAGCACATGACTTATGAGGAGAGGCTGAGGGAACTGGCGTTATTTAGTCTGCCGAAGAGAAGAGAGGGGGGGGATTTGATAGCAGCCTTCAACTACCTGAAGGGGGGTTCCAAAGAGGATGAAGCTCGGCTGTTCTCAGCGGTGGCAGATGACAGAACAAGGAGCAATGGTCTCAAGTTGCAGAGGGGGAGGTCTAGGTTGGCTATTAGGAAACACTATTTCACTAGGAGGGTGGTGAAGCACTGGAATGGGTTCCCTAGGGAGGTGGTGGAATCTCCTTCCTTAGAGGTTTTTAAGGCCCGGCTTGACAAGGCCCTGGCTGGGATGATTTAGTTGGGATTGGTCCTGCTTTGAGCAGGGGGTTGAACTGGATGCCTCCTGAGGTCCCTTCCGACCCCGATATTCTGTGATTCTATGATCCAAGGCCGCTCCTTTAGCTTCCTGCCATGCCCAAGGCCCTGGCTGTCAGCTGGTAACCCCACAGCACCCCCAGTCCAGCTCTGCCCTACAGGAGCTGCATGGGGCGTCTGCGTAACACAGCCGGGGATCTGACACAGCGGCACACGGCCAGCGCCCTGCACATCTAGTGCAATACAGAGTCCAAAGGGGGCTCAGGCAGGGCAACATGCTCCCCTCCCATCTCCTGTCCAGGGCTCTGGGGCAGATCCATCTCCCTTCCATCCCCCTCCACCATAGCCCACCCTGCCTCGCTCTGCTGCATTCCCCGACCGCTGCAGCTGTCCTTTAGCCCAGCGGAGGCGGGGAGGTGCCTGCTGTCGGTTACCGGGCGTAGCTGCACTGCCAGAGGCAGATCCCGACGGCCAGCGCCAGCCCCTCCCCTGCACAGGCTGCTCCATCCCCAGCTGCTGGGGTCAAACTGCAAAGGTCTCCTGTCCCGCCCCGCCTCCGCCCCAGCTCCCTGCCCAGCACGCCCCGGAGGAAGTGGCTTTCCTGCAGGAAGTCAGGCTGTTGAGACGCTCAGATAGGAAAGAGCTTGGGGGGTGGGGGGCCAGGACCCAGCCTGGGCCCAAACTGCTCCGGAGCCAGGGGCAGCAGGGTCCTCTCCTACCCTGGTGACTTGGGCTTCCTCATGGCACATGCCCCCTGCTCTGGGGCCAATGGGACAGGAGAGCACCGGCCCCTGCCCCAAACACTTCACCTCCTAGTCCCCCAGCTCCAGCTGCCCTGCCCCTGGCCAGACAGCCCCAGGTCACCTGCAGGCCCCGCCTCTCCTCCGGTCAGCCCCTCCCCCATACCAGCCCCTCCCCCACCCCCTCTCCTCCGGTCAGCCCCTCCCCCGTACCAGCCCCTCCTCCGGTCAGCCCCTCCCCCGTACCAGCCCCTCCTCTAGTCAGCCCCTCCCCCCTCTCCTCCGGTCAGCCCCTCCCCCATACCAGCCCCTCCCCCACCCCCTCTCCTCTGGTCAGCCCCTCCCCCATACCAGCCCCTCCTCCGGTCAGCCCCTCCCCCATACCAGCCCCTCCCCCACCCCCCTCTCCTCTGGTCAGCCCCTCCCCCATACCAGCCCCTCCCCCACCCCCTCTCCTCCGGTCAGCCCCTCCCCCATACCAGCCCCTCCCCCACCCCCCTCTCCTCTGGTCAGCCCCTCCCCCATACCAGCCCCTCCTCCGGTCAGCCCCTCCCCCGTACCAGCCCCTCCTCTAGTCAGCCCCTCCCCCATCCTGGTCAGCCCCTCTCCTATCCCGACCTCTCCTCTGATTAGATGGTCAGCCCCTCCCTCATCCTGGCCCCTCCTCTGCTCAGCCCCTCGCCCGTCCCTCTGCCCCACTTACCCCAGCCCCTTCTCCAGCCAGCCCCTCTCCCCGCCCCAGCCCCTCCTGGCTCAGTGCGTGGGAGTGCAGCCAGCAGCATCCGCTCCAGGACAACAGGGCTACAGGATCCGGCACAATGGCAGGAGGACCTGTGGCAAGAGCACACACCCGCCGCCTGGGCCCCATGCCTGGTTTAGCGCAAAGGGGTGCACATGACCCATGAACAGCCCCCAGTGGGCAGCACTCCCACACTGATTCCCCTCCCCATCTCCCTGCTGACAGCCAGGGATCCTGCCCTGCCCCCCCCCAGTGCCCCCTGCCGGGAGAGGCTGCTACTAGGGTAGCTGTGAGTGACCCCTCCCATACCCAGCACTCCTGCCCCGCTCCCCCCAGCTGGGAGAGGCTGCAACTGGGGTAGCTGGGAGCATCCCCCCTATACCCAGCACTCCTGCCCTGTCCCCACAGCGCCCCCTGCTGGGAGAGACCAGGCTGGAATAGCTGGGAGCACCCCCTCCTACCCAGCACTTGCCCCGTTCCCCCCAGCGCCCCCTGCTGGGAGAGGCTGGCCTGGAGCAGCCAGGAGCTCCCCCCCAGCTCTCTGGCCCTGTTTCCTACAATGCTGCCATTCCAAGACCCGACATATTCAATTAATTTGCTCAGCTTCCGCTGCGGTGCATCTGAAGCGATCCTGAGGCCCAGCAAGGGGGGGACTCATGGGGGGAGTAACGTACAGAAGCTGCCCTAGAGGCCAGTCCCCCTGTGCTGGGACCCATCACGGCCCTTTCGGTGTCTCTTGGCCAAGCCAGCCAGACTGGGGCAGGAGCCTGGAGCCCAGCTGGGGTGCTAGAGCAGAGAGAAGCTGGCTTGAATCCCTCTCTCTAGGGAGGCTGTCTCCCCAAGCCTTCCCCAACCCGCCTGCGCTTCCCCCAGCTCCCTTTGTCTCTGCGCGGCTCCAATTACCCGTACATGTGACAACACGCTCCGCTCCGAGCACACGCAGCTGTGGAGCTCTGGGAACACACGTGGCTCTGCATGTTCATCTGAACACAGGCAGGCCTGGCACGCCAGACCTACAGGGGTGGGATCCTGCTCTGGTGTAAATCTGGAGCTGCTCTGGCTTCCCACAGCACAGCTGGGCCACGCGCTGGGCATGGCTTTCACTGACACAGGCGCCTTGGTGCCTGGACGGGGTGCAGGATATGGGTGCCAGCCTCCGGGGGAGGGTGTTGTTGCACTGACAGTAAAAATGCCCCGGTGCCAGGGTGCAGGTGGTGTCCCGCAGACCTAGCAGCGTCCAGGCAAACAGGCCTGAGCAGGAGCTGCTCCTGCCCTCGGGCAGACACGCCAGCTTCCTGGGAGCTGGCCAGAGTCAGGGTGAGGGGCAGAGCGCTGGGGTGGGGGGCAGGGGCAGGGAAGATAAGGTGATGAAGGCTCAGACACTTCCCCCTCCCCCCGCCCAGGCTCCTGCCTGCCGCTTCCCCTTGCATTCCCACCTGGCTCGCACCCAGCGTCCCCACAGGGCGACGTCACCACTCAGTTGCGCCCAAAGAGAAACAGCCCAAGCCACAGAGCTGCATGTGGTTTCTGGAGGAAGCCCTGTTCCCGTCCCAGCACAGTGGGGAGGGAGGAGGGGCGCTGGGGACGGAGACTGGAGGGAGCCTGTCCTGCAGAGCCAAGCCTGGGCCCAGCGTCAAAGGGCAAACCTGTGGGCTTGGGGGCTTTCCTGCTGCCTTGTGCCGGGGACAGAGAGCCTGGCCTGCCAAGCATCCCATGAAGTGGGCTGGAGCCCACGAAAGCTCATGCTCAAATAAACGTGTTAGTCTCTAAGGTGCCACAAGTCCTCCCGTTCTTTCTGCGGCTACAGACTAACACGGCTGCTACCCTGAAACCTGGTGTGGGAGGGTGAGTTAATGGGGGGGCTTCCTTCCTGGAGAGCATGGGGGTGCCAGGACGGCTGCTTGCCCCAACGTCTATTTCACTCCAATGCACTTGTTGGAGGCCAAGGCCTTAGCCCCAGAGCCGCCGCCTGCGAGGGAGCGAGATTGGGCACCATGCTCCAGGGCAGAAAACAGAGCATCACGACCCCCAACACACTGGGCTGAAGGCTCTACACATGCCCCAGCTCCTCCTGCAGGCAGAGACCACGTCTCCACGGGGCGCGTCCCTGTGCCACTGCGGGACCAGAGGGGGCACCCCAGGGCAGTGCGATGGCCCCAGAGTCCTGGCTCAATCCTCACCCAGATAACTCGCTCAGTTCCCCTGAATCCCTCTGCTGGGACGCACCCACGGTCCCTGCCCTGTGGCGCTACTGTGTGCTGTGGGATCCTGCTGGGACAGGCCGGGGCTGGAGGAGCCAGGAGCCTCCCCCAGCCAGCGTTCCTGCTCCACCCCCCCACAGCACCCCCTGCTGGGAGAGGCCTGGGGTGGAGAAGCTGGGAACTCCCCCACTCAGCCAGTGCTCCTGCCCCGCCCTCCGCAGCGCCCCCTGCTGGGAGGTGACAGAATTGTTGCTGTAGGAGGTCCATTCTCCTGCCCCTATGGCCTTCCCCAGAGCCACACCGTGGATGAGCAGAGCTCAGCAGCCCAGCTCCTGTCCTGTGAGTGCTGTGAACTCCTCTGGGTTAAGCAGCTTGGAAAACAAGTCCAAAATCCACGGTCATTTCATAACCAGGTTCTCCCCGTCTTTCCCTCCTCCCACTCACTAGCCCCCCCAAAACCCCAGTCGGCCACTCCGCAGAACTGCAACCTCGACATTTTCCGCTTGCAGAAATCCCACTGTCCTGGGGGAGGGGAAATCGGTGCTCCCGCCATGGGGGGGGGGTGACTCCCTGTGGGAGGGCAGAGGCAGCTGGGAGGGGCGGGTTAAAGGCAGCCCAGCCTGGCAGCGCCTTGCTAGAGGTGCGGGTTCAAACAGGAATTGTTCGCTGGCAGTGAGAGCTACTGCTTTCCCCAAATACCCTGCGGTCCAACCAGCTTTCCAACAGTGGGGGCTGGGAGGCAGGACTCCTGGGTTCCGTTCCCAGCTCTGTGGGGAGACTGGAGTCCAGCGGTGGCGGGGATTGAGAGGCAGGACACCTGGGTTCTGGGTCTGATGCTAACTTGCTGTGTGACCTTGGGGAAGGCACTTGCCTGCTCAGTGCCTCAGTTTCCCCAGCTCCTGCTCCCTGTCGCGTGGGAGCAGCGCACAGAATGCAGGCCCAGCGGCTCTGTGACTTCCTGGAGAAGGGCCAGGACCTCACAGGCCTGGGCTCAGGGCAGCGCCAGTGACACCAGCTTTGCCTGGAGGTTCCTGGTCTCACAACCCCACCAAAGGGGCAGGGGGGGGACACCGCGGAGTTCAGCGAGGAGCAAAGGGCTCCAGGAAAGTCTGTTTTGTCTCCGAAAACTCATCACACACCCGCCCTACTGCCCCCCCGCAGTGCCTCACCCCCTCTGCACCCCCCCGCACAGCGCCCCACCCCCTTCTCTGCCACTGTACAGCCCCACTGCCCCCGCACAGCGTCCCACCCCCCTTCTCTGCCACTGTACAGCCCCCCGCCCCACTGCCCCCCGCACAGCGCCCCCCAACATGGCCCCCCGCTCCCCGTCTCTGCCCCAGCACAGCCCCGGCCGGCGCTCACCAGTCGGCCGAGACGCGCCGGCTGCCGATGTCCTCCTTGGCGGCCAGCAGCGCCAGGCGGTGCGTGTCCAGGTCCAGCCGGCTCATGGCTCAGCCCCGCGCCCCGCTCTGCCGGGCCGGGCAGCTCCTGCCGAGGGAGCCCCGCGCCGGCCCCGCCTTGCCCGGCCCCGGTCCCAGCCCGCCGGGAGGGAGGAACCCGGGGGCCCTGCCCAGCTCCGGGAGGGAGGGAGGGAGAGAGAGGCCAGCCCGGCGCAAGGGGCGGGCTGGGGCTGAGCGCGGAGGGGCGCCCCCGGGGGCGGGCGCCGGAACAGCCCGTGGGGGCAGCCCCTCGGCCCCACAGCCTGGCCGGGGGAGGCTGGAGCCTTAGCCAGGGGCTGGACACCAGGACTCCTGGGTTCTCTCCCGGCTCTGGGAGGGGAGTGGGGTCTACTGGTTAAAGCAGAGGGGACTGGGAGCCAGGACTCCTGCGTTCTATTCCCCAGCTCTGGGCGGCAAGTGGGGGCTAGTGGTTAGAGCGGCGGGGGGTTGAGCAAGGACTCCTGGGTTCTCCCCCCCCCAGCTCTGGGAGGGGAGTGGGGGTTAGTGGTTAGAGCAGGGGGTCGAGCCAAGACTCCTGGGTTCTACCCCCAGTACTAGGAGGGTAATGTGGGGCTAGTGATTAGAGCTCGGGAGGGCTAGGAGCCAGGACTTCTGGATTCTGTTCATGATGCAGTGTGATGCCTTAGAGTGAGCCCCTCCCTCTCTTTGTGCCTCAGTTTCCCCCTCTGCCCAGTGGGGATTCTGATCCCTGCGCTCCTGTGAGACTCAGTCTGTTGGGGCTTGTGCACCTGATGGAGTTAGTCCAGAATAGCTGGTGCACTTTAAATTCACACTCTACTTAATCCAAATTAACTCTGAAGTGTAGACAAGTCCTTAGTACCATGTAGATCTTGGAGCTGCCCAGCCCAGGGGGCAGTTATCATGCACCATGTCCTCTCTGACTATCCCACTGTGGCTAGCCCTCATTTGTCTCCAGCTGAAAATCTGGGCCACAGTTTATGTAGGGCCTGCAGTACCACTCAGGTGCTGCTGAAGTGGCCAGCAGGAGGCGCATCAGCGCTCGGGGCCGTGGGGAATGGGGGGCAGTGTGCGTGCAAGAGAACGTTGCTGGGGTTAGGGAGGATGCATGTGACGAGTGCGACGTCCCCAGGCTGAGGGCGTGTGGTCCCTGGCGGGGCAGTGAATGGGCCCATGACACAGGGAGCCGCATGGCAGGCTCTGATGATGCCTACTGCACTGCTTGCGCCCTGCACCCTGTCCCCTGGGAGCTGTCACTGTCCAGGCAATGGGGCCGGGGGAGGCAGCTCCCCGCCGGCTCCATCTCCCATCCTAGGAGCCCCCTCATTTGGAATCTGGCGTTTGCGCAGCCCTTGGCCCTGGGGCAGCTGGCAAAGGCTGCGACAGCGAGCGGCCCGTTCCCTTATTTGGTCAATGAAACCAACAAGCAAAACCCCAAAGCCCCAGGAAAATATTTGCAGAGCCAGGCCTGGCCAGCTGGAAAAATGCAGGGGCAGCACCCTCTGCACACAGCCCCCAGCAGCTGGGATGAGACCCACCCGGGCACACAGGGGGAGTGGCTGGGGCCATACCAACAAGCCACCGGGCCATACGTCCTGTGCCATCTCCACCAAGCCTGGCCCAGCAGCCCAGCCCCTCCCACGCTAGTCTCTATAGCCTGGCATCCCCCCCAGCCCAGGACTGGCCCCATGGCCCCATCTAGCTCAGTAATCCCCACCCCAACCTGGGCCAGAACCGGGGGCCATCTAGCCCGGTATCCTGCCTCGTTCGAAGGCTCCATCCCCTGCCCCTGGCTAGTTGCCCAGGACTGATCTTGGTGGGCGGGCAGGCCGTCCCCAGCATCCGCTCTCAGGTCCCTGCTGTGCGGGTGTCACAGTGTCTCTGGCATGTTGTCCGACAGGCCTGTTCCCACGCACACCCCGCTCCACTGTGCCAAGAGCCCAGGGAAGCTGCTACTCCCCACTGCCTCTTGGGGGGCTGGGCCCAGCAGGGATGGGGGAAACAAGATGACCCAGATCCTTGGCACCCATACACTCCACCCCAAATGCCCAAAGGTGATCCTATGTGGTTCCATATCCACGCCATCCCGTAACCCTGCACACAGCCCCCCATCCCCCAGACCGATCTCCCATCTCAGCACTCAGCCCCCCGTCCCAGACCGATCCCTTATCTCAGCACACAGCCCCCCTACCCCCAGCCCCAGCCCCCATTTCAACACACAGCCTCACAGTCCCAGCCCCCATCTCAGCACACAGCCCCCCAGTCCCACCCCCCATCTCAGCACTCAGCCCCCGGTCCCAGACCGATCCCTTATCTCAGCACACAGCCCCCCTACCCCCAGCCCCAGCCCCCATTTCAACACACAGGCCCACAGTCCCAGCCCCCATCTCAGCACACAGCCCCCCAGTCCCATCCCCCATCTCTGCACTCAGCCCCTGGTCCCAGACCGATCCCTTATCTCAGCACACAGCCCCCCCAGCCCCAGCCCCCATTTCAACACACAGCCCCACAGTCCCAGCCCCCATCTCAGCACACAGCCCCCCAGTCCCATCCCCCATCTCAGCACTCAGCCCCCGGTCCCAGACCGATCCCTTATCTCAGCACACAGCCCTCCTACCCCCAGCCCCAGCCCCCATCTCAGCACACAGCTCCCCAACTCCTATGCATCTCTCTCATTCCCCCTCCTCTGAGCACCCAGCCCCCTGCACCCCCAGCTCCTCCTATCATCAGGCAGCGGGGCCCTAGTTCTGACCCCAGTCCTTTAGTTTCATAAATTTCCCTTTGACGCCACCTTGTGGGCACAGCCTGCCTGCCTCCTGTGGGCCAAACTGCAGCCTGCCCTGGGAGTAGGGGGCTCCTGTGCGCTGGACTGGGGGGCTAGCATGCCCAGGGGCGGCGTGGGGTGGAGGACAGTTGTCTGGTTCCAGTGAGCCCCACCAAACCCCCTCAACCCCCAGGCCTCCTCCTCTGAGCATCCTGCACCCCTCAAATCCCTGCACCCCTATGCCGCCTCCTCTGAGCACCCTGCACCCCTGCACCCCCAGGCCTCCTCCTCCAAGCACCCTGCACCCCTAAACCCCCTGCACTGCTACGCCGCCTCCTCTGAGCATCCTGCACCCCCAGGCCTCCTCCTCCAAGCACCCTGAACCCCCTGAACCTCCAGGCCTCCTCTTCCAAGCACCCAGCACCCCTCAACCCCCTGCACCCCCACACCTCCTCCTCCAAGCACCCAGCACCCCTGAATCCCCTGCACCCCCAGGCCTTCTCCTCTGAGCACCCAGAACCCCTGCACCCCCAGGCCAGGGCAGTGATCCAGGGCCGGCCCCTCATGATCCCAGCGTGCAGGTGCCTCCTGGCCCAGGGGGTGGGCAGTAATCCAGATTGGGGGGGAGGGGCCCTAGTCCCTGCATACCTATGGCTTGTGGGAGCAGGGCCTCCAATGACCAAGGGCAGGTGCCTGCCCCCACTGACCCAAGGGACATGCCCCAGTGATCCTAGGACAGACTTTGATAGGTCAATGAGAGCTCATGGCCAGACGGGACGGTTAGCTGCTCCAGTCTGACCTGCTGCATAGCACTGCCCAGAGAGCGGCCCCCTGTTCCCTCGGGGAGCCCGATAACTGGTGTTGGAGACGTCGGCTCAGGCCACATTGTTACACTTGATTCGGACCCAAACCCACCCGACCTGAGCCCCTGGGACTGGTTCAGTTCCTGGCCTGACCCAAACCCAACGCTTGTAGTTGGCTCCCATCGGGTCTGGGTGGGGTTGGGTTGCAGGGCCCTACTGTGTTGGACTCAAGCGTCTTCAGAAAGGCAGCCAGCCGGATTTGGAGACATCAGGGGATGGAGACTTGCCCATTGCCCTCGGAGCTGTTGCAATGGCTGACCACTCGCGGTGTGAAAGGAGTGCGCCTTCCTTCTGATTGGAATGTGTCTGGTTTCAGCTTCCAGCACCCTTAGTCCCCGGGGATTTTCTCCCCAGGCAGGTACTTACCCATGTGATCACGTTACCCCTCAATCTTCTTTCTGCTAAACTAACCAGGTTCCCTTCCGCCTCTCTCCATCACACGTTTTCTCCAGCCCTTGAATCCTTTGGTGGCTCCTTTCTTTAAAATCTTTAAAAATTGTTGGCACCAGAACTGGATGCAGTATCCAGCATCGGTCTCCCCTCTGCCGTATGCAGAGGGAAAAGCCTCTCCCTGTCCCCGCTCACCGCGCCCATTTATACATCCCAGCAGCGCCCTGGGGGCTCGTGTTCAGATGTGTGTCCACTACGAGCCCAAGGTCTTTGTCAGAATCACCACGGTCCAGGATACAGCCTGGATTCTGTAGCTCTGGCCTGCAGTCCCTGGTCCTCCACCACAGAACGGCTGGAAATCTAGCCCAGGGCCCTGGCTGTGGTAGGACCAAGGAAATCCAGAGGAGCCCTGATGGGGGTTTGTCCCACCTGTTGTTAAAAACCTCCAATGATGGGATTCCACAAGCTCCTTTGGACACCTGTTCAGGAGCTTAGCTCCTCTGAGAGTTCAGACGTTTCCTGTTCTCTAACCTGAATCTCCCTATACTGCAAATGAACCCGATTACTTCTTGTCCGATCTCGGTGGACATGGGGAACGACTGGGCACTGTCCTCTTTATAACAACCTGTACATATCCGAGGACTGTGATCAGGTCCCCCACAGCTGTCTCTTTTCTAGGCCAAACATGCCCAAGGCACCTGCACAGGTCAGGTTCTCACCCTTCCCCATTTCTCTTGCTCTCCTCTGGACTCCCTTCAGTTTGTCCACCTCTTTCCCGAAGCGCAGTGCCCACCACAGGACACAGGACTCCAGCTGAGGCCTCCCCAGTGCCGAGCAGAGTGGGACAATGACCTCCGGTTAAAACACCCCAGAAAGATCTTAGCTTCTTACGCCGCTGCAGCACATTAGCAGCGCATATTCAATCTGTGATCCGCTAGAACTCCCGCAGCACAACCACCTGGCAGGGAGTCCCCGCTTGTAGCTGTGCCTTTGATTTTTCCTTCCTAAGGGCAGTAGTTTGCACATGTTTTTATGGAATTTCATCCTATTTATTTCAGGCCAATTCTCCAATTTATCGAGACCATTTGGTGTAGAGCTTCACATTTGGATGCATTAAACCCATTAGTTGGAATGGGCCCAGCATATCAAGTGATCCAAGTCACCGTTCCTCTGTCCGCAGCTTTATTTACCACCAATCATTATGTCATCCGCACGTTGTACCAGCTGGGATTCCAGATTTACTTCCGGAGCAATGATGAACATGGTGACTAGAACCTGGCTGGGTACGGATTCAATGGTGATCGCCCACTATTTTCTGCTTTCTGTCAGTTAGCCAGTTCTTAATCCTTTCAGCTTGTGCTCTGCTGATACTGTGTAATCAGCTCATTTTGTAATCACGTTTTGCAGCATTAACTCAAATGACTTACAAAAGTCTCAGTAGGTTTCATGTATGCGGTTCTATCAGCCAGTCTTGTGATGTCATCGAAGAATTAATTCACATTTGCTTGACAAACCCTGTTTTCCATAAAACCATGTCATCTGCCATCAGTAACATTCCCACTCTTGTGTTCTTTGTCGTTTGACTCCCATATCGGCTTTCCCATGATTTTGCCCATGAGTGACACCAGGCTAACCAGCCCTGTGCCAGCCTTCTGGAATGTCCCCAGGATTCCACGGTTGATTTCAAATAAACCTCAGCAGGCCAGAGAGCTCGTCAGCCAACACTTTCAGGACTCATGGGTGCAAGTTATCTGGGCCTGCTTATTTGAAAATGTTTATCCCCCCAGTAGATGTTGGTTTACATCCTCTTTGGTTAATTATGGCCTGGAATGTATTTCATCATCCTCATGTGATACAAATACTTCTTCCTGCTCATTTCCAGATATAAAAAAGAAATATTTATGAAACAGTTCTGCTTTTTCTGCATCTGTCATGATATAATTCCCCAATCTGAACCTTAGAGTCCAAAAGATGGGGTACCAGCATGAATTCCTCTAAGCTTAATTACCAGCTTAGATCTGATAGGCTGCCACCACCCAAAAATATAGTGTTTTGGGGCACTCTGGTCCCTCCAAAAAACCTCCCTGGGGACCCCAAGACCCAAATTCCTTGAGTCTCACAACAAAGGGGAATAAACCATTTCCCCTCCCCCTCCTTTCTTCCTCCCAGATCTTTCCCGCCCTGGGTACACTAGGAGATCACCGTGATTCAAACTCCTTGAATCACAAGACAGAGAAATCAGGTTTTTTCTCCCCCTTCTTTCCCCCTCCCAGGCTTTCCCTCCCTGGGCTATCCTGGAGAGATAGACAGATTCAAGCTCCGTGAATCTAAAACACAGAGGAAATTCACCTTTCCTCCCCCACTCCTCCTTCCCTTCTCCCACCAATTCCCTGGTGAGTACAGACTCAGTTCCTTTGAGCCTTAACAAGGGAAAAAAATATCAGGTCTTTTAAAAAAGAAAAGCTTTTAATAAAAGAAAGAAAAAATTAAGAAATCTCTGTAAAATCTAGATGGAATATTACAGGGTCTTTCAGCTTATAAACACTAGAAAGAAGTCTCCCCCCGAGCACAAATACCAATCAAAATCCGTCCAGCAAAATCACATTTGGAAATACAGAAAACAATCAAAAGACTATAACCGCCTTTTCTACTTAATACTCACTATTCTGAATATATAAGAGACTGTAGCAGGAAGATTGGCAAGAAACCTGGTTGCACGTCTGGTCCCTTTCAGAACCCAGAGAGAACAACAGACAAAGAAAACACACAAACAAAGACTTCTCTCCACCAAGATTTGAAAGTATCTTGTCTCCTGACTGGTCCTCTGGTCAGGTGTTTCAGGTTCCCTGTTTGTTAACCCTTTACAGGTAAAAGAGACATTAACTCTTAACTATCTGTTTATGACAGCATCATTGTAACAATTTTACCCTCTCCACCCATTAATCCATAGACTCATCGCTTCCAAGGCCAGCGGGGACCATTGTGACCATCTAGTCCGACCTCCTGCATGGCACAGGCCAGAGACCGGCCCCAGATCATCCCTAGAACAGAGCTTGGAGCAAAACGTCTAGTCTTGATTGAGAAATTGCCAGTGATGGAGAATCCCCCATGACCCTGGGTGATCTGTTCCAACAGTTAATTCCCCTCCTGGTTAAACGTTTACCCCTTATTTTCAGGCTGAATTTCTCTAGCTTCAACTTCCAGCCCTTGGATCGAATTCTCCTTTTCTCTGCTAGATTGGAGAACCCATTATTAAATGTCAGAGGGTAGCCGCGTTAGTCTGGATCTGTAAAAGCAACAAAGAATCCTGTGGCACCTTATAGACTAACAGACGTTTTGGAGCATGAGCTTTCGTGGGTGAATACCCACTTCCTCAGATGCACCATTCCTTGCATCTGAGGAAGTGGGTATTCACCCACGAAAGCTCATGCTCCAAAACGTCTGTTAGTCTATAAGGTGCCACAGGATTCTTTGCTGCCATTATTAAATGGTTCTTCCCCATGGCTTAGAACAACGCTTCCTTAGCTCTCGTCCCCTAACGCCCCTACTCTACTTGCGCTACATTGATGGCATCTTCATCATCTGGACTCATGGTTAAAATCACGGTGGAATTCCTCAAGGGCTTCTTTTCCATTTCCATCCCACTGTCAACCTCAGCCTAGACCCATCCACACAAGCGGTCCATTTCCTAGACACTACTGTGCTAATAAGCGACGGTCACATAAACACCACCCGATACCAGAAACCCACTGACCGCTATACTTACCTACATGCCTCCAGCTTCCATCCAGGACACACCACACGATCCATTGTCTACAGCCAAGCTCTAAGACACTACCATATTTGCTCCAATCCCTCAGACAGAGATAAACACCTACAAGATCTCTATCAAGCATTCTTAAAACTACAGCACCTACTTGCTGAAGTGAAAAAACAGATTGACAGAGCCAGAAAAGTACCCAGAAGCCACCTACTACAGGACAGGCCCAACAAAGAAAATAACAGAACGCCACTAGCCATCACCTACAGCCCCCAACTAACACCTCTCCAGCGCATCATCAGAGATCTACAACCTATCCTGGAAAACAATCCCTCACTCTCACAGACCTTGGGAGACAGACCTGTCCTTGCTTATAGACAGCTCCACAACCTGAAGCAAATACTCACCAGCAGCCGCACACCATACAACAAAAACACTAACCCAGGAACCTATCCTTGCAACAAAGCCCGATGCCAGCTCTGTCCACATATCTATTCAAGTGACACCATCATAGGACGTAATCACATCAGCCACACCATCAGGGGTTCATTCACCTGCACATCTACCAACGTGATATATGCCATCATGTGCCAGCAATGCCCCTCTGCCATGTACATTGGCCAAACCGGACAGTCTCTTCACAAAGAATAAATGGACACAAATCTGACATCAGGAATCATAACATTCAAAAACCAGTGGGAGAACACGTCAACCTCTCTAACCACTCAGTGACAAACTTGAAGGTGGCAATTTTGCAACAAAAAAACTTCAAAAACAGACTCCAAAGAGAGACTGCTGAACTCGAATTAATATGCAAATTAGATACAATTAACTCAGGTTTAAACTGAGACTGGGAATGGTTGGGTCATAATACCCGCACGAGGAAATAAGGAAACAGATCAACAGAGCCAGACGTATACCCAGAAGCCTCCTACTGCAAGACAAACCCAAGAAAGAAACCAACAGGACTCCACTGGCCATCACATACAGCCCCCAGCTAAAACCCCTCCAACGCATCATCAAGGATCTACAACCCATCCTGGACAATGATCCCACACTTTCACAGGCCTTGGGTGGCAGGTCAGTCCTTGCCCACAGACAACCTGCCAACCTGAAACATATTCTCACCAGTAACTGCACACCACACCATAATAACTCTAGCTCAGGAACCAATCCATGCAACAAACCTCGATGCCAACTCTGCCCACATATCTACACCAGCGACACCATCACAGGACCTAACCAGATCAGCCACACCATCACTGGTTCATTCACCTGCACATCCACCAATGTAATATACGCCATCATATGCCAGCAATGCCCCTCTGCTATGTACATCGGCCAAACTGGACAGTCTCTACGGAAAAGGATAAATGGACACAAATCAGACATTAGGAATGGCAATATACAAAAACCTGTAAGAGAACACTTCAACCTCCCTGGCCACACAATAGCAGACCTTAACATGGCCATCCTACAGCAAAAAAACTTCAGGACCAGACTTCAAAGAGAAACTGCTGAGCTTCAGTTCATCTGCAAATTTGACACCATCAGCTCAGGATTAAACAAAGACTGTGAATGGCTTGCCAACTACAGAACCAGTTTCTCCTCTCTTGGTTTTCACACCTCAACTGCTAGAACAGGGCCTCATCCTCCCTGATTGAACTAACCTCGTTATCTCTAGCTTGCCTGCCTATATATACCTGCCCCTGGAAATTTCCACTAGATGCATCTGACGAAGTGGGTGTTCACCCACGAAAGCTCATGCTCCAAAACGTCTGTTAGTCTATAAGGTGCCACAGGATTCTTTGCTGCTTTTATACTAATTGAATCTATTTCTCTATGTTAAATTCTCCTCACACCTTCTATGCGTCATCTCAATTATCACTTCAAAAGTTTGTAAAAGCAGCAAAGAATCCTGTGGCACCTTATAGACTAACAAACGTTTTGGAGCATGAGCTTTCGTGGGTGAATACCCACTTCCTCAGATGCATGTCAAAAGTTTTTTTCCCCTGCTGACGATAGCTCATCTCAATTGATTGGACTCTTCCAGTTGGTATGGCCACTTCCACCTTCTCATGTTCTCTGTATGTATAAATATCTCCTGTCTGTGTGTTCCATTCTGTGCATCTGAAGAAGTGAGCTGTAGCCCACGAAAGCTCATGCTGAAATAAATGTGCTAGTCTCTAAGGTGCCACAAGTACTCCTGTTCTTCTTCCCCACGTAGGTACTTACACACTGGGATGAGTTCAGGTGATAACCTTTGTTCAGCTAAAGAGATTGAGCTTCTGGAGTATATGACTTATAAGGCAAGTTTTCTAATCCTACCCTGCCAGCCAGTCCCCCACCCTATCAGCCAGCCCCATGCCCCACCAGCCAGCCCGTCTGCTCCATACCCTGCCAGCCAGTCCCCCACCCTATCAGCCAGCCCCATGCCCCACCAGCCAGCCCGTCTGCTCCATACCCTGCCAGCCAGTCCCCCACCCTATCAGCCAGCCCCATGCCCCACCAGCCAGCCCGCCAGCCCTGTTACCCACACACATTCTAGGCTATGCACCCACTAGGGCATCCACCCTTCCCCAATTCCTAGGGCTCAGAGCGTACTCTCTTTGCAGGACCTTTCACCAAGGAAAGAGCCTTACCCAGTAATATCCATATCCTCTAGTTATCAACAATTACCAAGCAGAATACACGCGCTGAGCACACAGTGCCATGCTCCCCAGTCCTCATCACGCAGGCGGCCTTTCCCTGGTGGCCAGGCAAGGTCGGCCTCGTCTGGGTCCTGGTTATAGACTCATAGACTCTAGGACTGGAAGGGACCTTGAGAGGTCATCGAGTCCAGTCCCCTGCCCTCATGGCAGGACCAAATACTGTCTAGACCATCCCTGATAGACATTTATCTAACCTACTCTTAAATATCTCCAGCGATGGAGATTCCACAACTTCCCTAGGCAATCTATTCCAGTGTTTAACTACCCTGACAGTTAGGAACTTTTTCCTAATGTCCAACCTAAATCTCCATTGCTGCAGTTTAAGCCCATTGCTTCTTGTTCTGTCATTGGAGGCTAAGGTGAACAAGTTTTCTCCCTCCTCCTGATGACACCCTTTTAGATACCTGAAAACTGCTATCATGTCCCCTCTCAGTCTTCTCTTTTCCAAACTAAACAAACCCAATTCCTTCAGCCTTCCTTCATAGGTCATGTTCTCAAGACCTTTAATCATTCTTGTTGCTCTTCTCTGGACCCTCTCCAATTTCTCCACATCTTTCTTGAAATGCGGTGCCCAGACCTGGACACAATACTCCAGTTGAGGCCTAACCAGCGCAGAGTAAAGCGGAAGAATGACTTCTCGTGTCTTGTTTACAACACACCTGTTAATGCATCCCAGAATCATGTTTGCTTTTTTTGCAACAGTATCACACTGTTCACTCATATTAAGCTTGTGGTCCACTATGACCCCTAGATCTCTTTCTGCCATACTCCTTCCTAGACAGTCTCTTCCCATTCTGTATGTGTGAAACTGATTGTTCCTTCCTAAGTGGAGCACTTTGCATTTATCTTTATTGAACTTCATCCTGTTTACCTCAGACCATTTCTCCAATTTGTCCAGATCATTTTGAATTTTGACCCTGTCCTCCAGAGCAGTTGCAATCCCTCCCAGTTTGGTATCGTCCGCAAACTTAATAAGCGTACTTTCTATGCCAACATCTAAATCGTTGATGAAGATATTGAACAGAACCGGTCCCAAAACAGACCCCTGCGGAACCCCACTTGTTATACCTTTCCAGCAGGATTGGGAGCCATTAACAACTACTCTCTGAGTACAGTTATCCAGCCAGTTATGCACCCACCTTATAGTAGCCCCATCTAAATTGTACTTTCCTAGCTTATCTATAAGAATATCATGCGAAACTGTATCAAATGCCTTACTAAAGTCTAGGTGTATCACATCCACTGCTTCTCCCTTATCCACAAGGCTCGTTATCCTATCAAAGAACGTTATCAGATTAGTTTGACACGATTTGTTCTTTACAAATCCATGCTGGCTATTCCCTATCACCTTACCACCTTCCAAGTGTTTGCAGATGATTTCTTTGATTACCTGCTCCATTATCTTCCCTGGCACAGAAGTTAAACTAACTGGTCTGTAGTTTCCTGGGTTGTTTTTATTTCCCTTTTTATAGATGGGAACTATATTTGCCCCCTTCCAGTCTTCTGGAATCTCCCCCGTCTCCCATGATTTCCCAAAGATAATAGCTAGAGGCTCAGATACCTCTTCCATTAACTCCTTGAGTATTCTAGGATGCATTCCATCAGGCCCTGGTGACTTGCAGGCATCTAACTTTTCTAAGTGATTTTTTACTTGCTCTTTTTTTATTTTCTCTTCTAAACCTACCCTCTTCCCGTAAGCATTCACTATGCTAGACATTCCTTCAGACTTCTCAGTGAAGACCGAAACAAAGAAGTCATTAAGCATCTCTGCCATTTCCAAGTCTCCCGTTACTGTTACCCCCTCCTCATTGAGCAGTGGGCCTAACCTGTCCTTAGTCTTCCTCTTGCTTCTAATGTATTGATAAAAAGTCTTCTTGTTTCCCTTTATTCCCATAGCTAGTTTGAGTTCATTTTGTGCCTTTGCCTTTCTAATCTTGCCTCTGCATTCCTGTGTTATTTGCCTATATTCATCCTTCGTGATCTGACCTAGTTTCCATTTTTTATATGACGCCTTTTTATTTTGTAGGTCACGCAAGATCTCAAGGGTAAGCCAAGGTGGTCTTTTGCCACATTTTCTATCTTTCCTAACCATCGGAATAACTTGCTTTTGGGCCCTTAATAGCGTCCCTTTGAAAAACTGCCAACTTTCCTCAGTTGTTTTTCCCCTCAGTCTTAATTCCCATAGGACCTTGCCTATCAGCTCTCTGAGCTTACCAAAATCCGCCTTCCTGAAATCCATTGTCTCTATTCTGCTGTATTCCCTTCTACCTTTCCTTAGAATTGCAAATTCTATGATTTCATGATCACTTTCACCCAAGCTTCCTTCTACTTTTAAATTCTCAACAAGTTCCTCCCTATTGGTTAAAATCAAGTCTAGAACAGCTTCCCCCCTAGTAGCTTTTTCAACTTTCTGAAATAAAAAGTTGTCTGCAATGCAGTCCAGGAACTTATTGGATAGTCTGTGCCCCGCGGTGTTATTTTCCCAACATATATCTGGATAGTTGAAGTCCCCCATGACCACCAAATCTTGGGCTTTGGATGATTTTGTTAGTTGTTTGAAAAAAGCCTCATCCACCTCTTCCGCCTGATTAGGTGGCCTGTAGTAGACTCCCAGCACGACATCACCTGTGTTTTTTACCCCTTTTAGCCTAACCCAGAGACTCTCCACCCTTCCGTCTCCTATGTCCATCTCCACCTCAGTCCAAGTGTGTACATTTTTAATATATAAGGCAACACCTCCTCCCTTTTTCCCCTGTCTATCCTTCCTGAGCAAACTATACCCATCCACACCAACATTCCAGTCGTGTGTATTATCCCACCAAGTTTCAGTAATGCCAATAATGTCATTGTTGTATTTATTTATTAGCACTTCCAGTTCTTCCTGCTTATTACCCATACTTCTTGCATTTGTATAAAGGCATCTAAGATACTGGTTTGATCTTGCCTCCCAGCTTTGCCCTGACACTCCTTCCTCTCTGCCATTATAGCTCGTGCTCCCTCCTGTTTCCAACCCATCTCCCAGGTCTTGTTCCCCACTTACCTGTGGGCTTTGCTCACCTGTCCCCATCGAACCTAGTTTAAAGCCCTCCTTACTAGGTTAGCCAGTCTGTGCGCAAATAAGGCCTTTCCCCTCCTCGAAAGGTGAACGCCATCTCTGCCTAGCAGTCTTTTCTTGAATAGCATCCCATGGTCGAGGAAGCCAAAGCCCTCCTGGCGACACCATCTTCGCAGCCAGGCATTCACCTCCACGATGCATCTGTTTCTGCCCGGACCCCTACCTTCGACAGGAAGAATCGAAGAGAATACCACCTGCGCTCCAAACTCCTTAACCCGTACTTCCAGAGCCCTGTAGTCACTCTTGATCTGCTCAGCGTCACACCTCGCAGTATCATTTGTGCCCACATGGATGAGTAGCATGGGATAGTAGTCAGAAGGCCGGATAATCCTCGACAAAGCCTCTGTAACATCTCGGATACGGGCCCCTGGCAGGCAGCATACCTCCCGGGCTGAACGGTCAGGGCGACAGATGGGTGTCTCCGTCCCCCTCAGCAGAGAGTCTCCAACCACCACTACCCTACGTCTCTTATCAGTGGTGGCAGCAGACCTCCCAGCCTTAGGGGTACGAGGCTTCACCCCCTTAACTGTTGGGGGTGATTTCTTCTCTCCTGTATCAAGAAGAGCATAACGGTTATCTTTTACCACAGCAGGAGGGTTCGCAGCAGGGGTGGAGCACTGCCTGCTGCCAGAAGTAACCAGCTGGCTGTGTCCACCCTGAGCCTCCTCCTCCACTGGTGTGTCAGATACACCCTCAGGCATCTCCTCCTTCACTGGAGTGTCCGTAGTCCTGTCAACTGGGACAGCACCGTCAGCTGTCTCCACATGGATACTGTCCAGGAATTGCTCATGGACATGGATGTTCCTCAGCCTGGCCACCTCCTCCTGTAGCTCTCCCACCTGCTGCCTGAGAGATTCCACCAGTAGGCACCTTTCACATTGGATGCCACCCCCAGCCTGGATATCAGTAAGTGGAAATTGCAAATTACAGTCTTTGCAAGCCCACACCAGAATCTGGGTAAAAGCATCCATGCTTTGGTGCTCTGTCTGGCTACAGGCGCAGGTGGAGGAGACAGAAGCAGTGCTGGCACAGGTGTTGCGGGTCCTCCTCACCATTGTAAGCCTCCCTCTGTCAAACGCTCTCAAATTCCTGTCTACAGCTCCCTATCCGCTCCTCTCTGCTGTAAACAGAAAGGTTTTCGATGTGGCTCAGGTTATGGGTTCAGGGGACCAATGGGTCACAGATGAGACTGACAAGGGACACCCCCCCTTCCTACTCCCCTTCCGAACTCCCTTGCAAAACTCCCTGTTAGCAGCTCCTGTTCGCTAAGCTCCCTGTTCGCTGGTTGCTGGTTGCTGCGCATCAGTTGTGCAGAGGATTCTTAGCAGCTCTGATCCTAGGCTGAGTCTTGGGGGTGAGTTCTTCTTCCTCCAGGTCTTTCCTTCTTCTTCTCTTCCCAGCTGGTCTCCTTCTTGACCCCAGTTTCTATAGTGAAACTCGAGTCCTGCTTAGCTCGACCTTAACCAGTCATTGTACTGAAATGTATCTAACCAATCCTGACATATTGTAAAACAGCCCTGACTTACACCCAGCAAATTGAATTATGCAACAGACAGAAACAATCACAGAACCAGACAGACAAACAATAGAGAGCTGGGGGCCATAAGGACAAAACAATAACGAAATGAGGGTTTCACACCCACAGCTGTTGGTAAGCGATTCCTTGCCCGACAGGTGCTGCTAGGGGCTGCTCCAGGCCCCAGCACACCAAGCGTGTGCTTGGGGCTGCAAAATGCCTAGAGCCGCCCCTGGGTGCTGCCAAACGAAGTTTTCTTTAAATTCCTAAGCTCTGTTTCTGTGTCTGGTGATGGTGGGGGCTATTCGGACAGGAGCAGAGGTAAAAGTAAGCCGGTACGGTCCAGTATGGTGTACCGGCAAGAGCCAATATGCCGTGCCAGACCGCACGGGCTTCCGCAGCAGGGATTTAAAGGGCTCTGGGCTGCCTGCAACAGCAGGCAGCCCAGAGCCCCTTAAATCCCACCTGTGGCTCCGGCGGCCGGGCCGGGGCCGGATTTAAAGGGCTCTGGGCTGCTGCGGCTGCGGTCAGCCCAGAGCCCTTTAAACCCCCCACCCGTGGCTCTGGTGGATGGGCCGGGGTCAGATTCAAGGGGCTCTGGGCTGCCGCGGCTGCGGTCAGCCCAGAGCCCTTTAAACTCCCCACCTGCAGCTCTGGCGGCTGGTCTGGGGCTGGATTTAAGGGGCTCTGGGCTGCCGTGGATGGACTCTGGGCTGCCTTGGCTGCGGTCAGCCCAGAGCCCTTTAAACCCCCCGCCCGCGGCTCCGGTGGCTGGTCTGGGGCTGGATTTAAGGGGTTCTGGGCTGCCAGGGATGGACTCTGGGCTGCCTTGGCTGCGGTCAACTCAGAGCCCTCTAAATCCCGCCCGCGGCTCCGGCACCCAGAGCTGTGGTGGGGATTTAAAGGGTCTGGGGCTCCCAGCCACCTCTGCAGCTGGGAGCCCCCACGTTTGATTTAAAGGTCCTGGGGCTCCCAGCCACAGCCGGTGCCGCAGGGTCTTTAAATCTTGAGAGGCCCCGCCTCTTCTGGTTGAGACCACGCCCCCCCAGGACTCGGGCAGTACCGGTAAGTCCTGCAAGTTGCTTTCACCCCTGGACAGGAGCCTCCTGAACAGCCGGAAGTGACATCGTTTTGGTGTAATTTAGATGGAAAGTGAGGAGGTGACTTCCTGCTTCTTGGCTCATGGCTGCTGCTCTTCTAATCTGGCTGCAGACAAAGGCCTCAGACCTTACAATGTGGCTACAGGAAATGGCCTTAGCCTTACCCATACACTGCCACCCAGCCCCATACCCTGCCACCCAGCTCAATACCCCGCCAGCCAGCCACCCAGCCCCATACCCCACCACCCAGTCCTATACCCAGCCAGCCAGCCAACCCCATACCCTGCCACCCAGCCCCATACCCTGCCAGCCAGCCAGCCAGCCAACCCCATACCCCGCCACCCAGACTCATACCCCGCCAGCCAGCCACCCAGCCCCATACCTGCCACCCAGTCCTATACCCAGCCAGCCAACCCCATACCCTGCCACCCAGCCCCATACCCAGCCAGCCAGCCAGCCAACCCCATACCCTGCCACCCAGTCCTATACCCAGCCAGCCAGCCAACCCCATACCCTGCCACCCAGCCCCATACTCAGCCAGCCAGCAAGCCAACCCCATACCCTGCCACCCAGACTCATACCCCGCCAGCCAGCCACCCAGCCCCATACCCTGCCACCCAGTCCTATACCCAGCCAGCCAACCCCATACCCTGCCACCCAGCCAGTCAACCCCATACCCTGCCACCCAGCCCCATATCCCACCAGCCAGCCACCCAGCCCCATACCCAGCCAGCCAGCAAGCCAACCCCATACCATTCCACCCAGTCCTATACCCAGCCAGCCAGCCAGCCAACCCCATACCCTGCCACCCATCCCCATACCCAGCCAGCCAGCCAGCCAGCCAACCCCATACCCCGCCACCCAGACTCATACCCCGCCAGCCAGCCACCCAGCCCCATACCCTGCCACCCAGTCCTATACCCAGCCAGCCAACCCCATACCCTGCCACCCAGCCTCATACCCAGCCAGCCAGCCAGCCAACCCCATACCCTGCCACCCAGTCCTATACCCAGCCAGCCAGCCAACCCCATACCCTGCCACCCAGAATCATACCCAGCCAGCCAGCCAGACAACCCCATACCCTGCCACCCAGCCTCATACCCCGCCAGCCAGCCAACCCCATACCCTGCCACCCAGCCCCAAAGCCTGCCACCCAGCCCCATACCCAGCCAGCCATCCAGCCAACCCATACCCTGCCACCCAGCCCCATACCCAGCCAGCCAGTCAGCCAACCCCATACCCTGCCACCCAGCCCCATAGCCAGCCAGCCAGCCAGCCAGCCAACCCTATACCCTGCCAGCCAGCCAGCCAACCCCATACCCTGCCACCCAGCTCCATAGCCAGCCAGCCAGCCAGCCAACCCCATACACTGCCACCCAGCCCGCCAGCCAACCCCATTGCCTGCCGCCCAGCCCCATACCCAGCCAGCCAGCCAACCCCATTGCCTGCCACCTAGCCCCGTACGCAGCCAGCCAGCCAACTCCATACCTTGCCACTCAGCCCCATACCCAGCCAGCCAACCCCATACCCTGCCACCCCAGTCCCATACCCAGCCAGCCAGCCCCATACTCTGCCACCCATCCCCATACCCAGCCAGCCTGCCTCATACCCTGCCACCCAGCCCAATATCCCACCAGCCAGCCAGCCAACCACATACCCCACCAGCCAGCCCCACATTCCACCAGCCAGCCAGCCACCCCCCTACCCTGCCACCCAGCCCCACCAGCCAGCCAGCCAATCCCTTACCCTGCCACCTAGCCCTCCAGCCAACCCCATTGCCTGCCACCCAGCCCCATACCCAGCCAGCCAGCCAACCCCATACCTTGCCACCCAGCACCATACCTCGCCAGCCAATCAGCCAATCCCATAACCTGCCACCCAGCCCCATACCCAGCCAGCCACACAACCCCATACCCTGCCACCCAACCCCATACCCAGCCAGCCAGCCAACCCCATACCGTGCCATCCAGCCTCATACCCAGCCCACCAGCCAGCGCCATTGCCTGCCATCCAGCCCCATACCCCACCAGCCAGCCAGCCAACTACATACCCTGCCACTCAGCCCCATACCCAGCCAGCCAGCCCCACACCCTGCCACCCAGCCCCATACCCAGCCAGCCAGCCAGCCCCATACCCTGCCACCCAGCCCCATACCCAGCCAGCCAGCCTGCCTCATAGCCTGCCACCCAGCACCATACCCAGCCAGCCAGCCCCATACCCCACCAGCCAGCCAGCCAATCCCATACCCCACCAGCCAGCCCTGTACCCCATACCCCTTCAGTCAGCTAGCCTGCCCCATACCCCACCAGCCATCCCCACATTCCACCAGCCAGCCACCCACCCTCTACCCTGCCACCCAGCCCCACCAGCCAGCCAGCCAGCCCCATACCTCACCAGCCAGCCAACCCCATACCCCACCAGCCAGCCAATCCCATACCCCACCAGCCAGCCCTGTACCCCATACCCCACCAGCCAGCCAGCCTGCCCCATACCCCACCAGCCAGCCCCATACCCCACCAGTCAGCCACCCAGCCCCATATCCCATCAGCCAGCCAGCCAGCCCCATACCCCACCAGCAATCCGGCTGGATATCCCACCAGCCAGCCCCGCACTCCACCAGCCACCCACCGCCTACCCTGCCACCCAGCCCCATACCCCGCCAGCCAGCCAGCCCCATATGTTGCCACCCAGCCCCATACCCAGCCATCCAGCCCCATACCCCACCAGCCATCCAGCCACATACCCCACCAGCCAGCCATACATTCCACCAGCCAGCCACCCACCCCCTACCCTGCCAACCAGCCCCGTACCCAGCCAGCCAGCCAGCCAACCCAATACACCACCAGCCAACCAGCCAGCCCTGTACCCCACCAGCCTGCCAGCCCGCCCCATGCCCTGCCACCCAGCCCCATACACTGCCACCCACCCAGCCAGCCAACCCCATACCCCACCAACCAGCCCCACTTTCCACCAGCCACCCACCCAGCCCCATACCCATACCCCACCAGCCAGCCAGCCCTGTACCCTACCAGCCAGCCAGCCTGCCCCATATGCTGTCACCCAGCCGCACACTCAGCCAGCCAGCCAGCCACATATGCTGCCTGTCCACCAGCCAGCCAGTCCCATAGCCCGCTGGCTAGCTAGAATGCAGTCCAACAGGGACTGCCCCAGACTAGGGCTCACAGCATCGACCCATCCATGTTCCCATTTCACATCCTGCAGGAACACGTGGGCCAAGTGGGCCTGGAGTAACCAGCCCACCAGGCTCAGGGCTGTGACCCAGGGCAGTTCTGAGCAGGGCACGGACTAATTCCCCCCACTCCTGAACCCGGCGAGGAGAGACGGCCCCCGGCACAGAGCGTGCCTGCCCATCCCCCCCATCTGGCCTCACCTCTGCAGCGCTGCCAAGTGGCACACCCTGCGGGGTTAGCGCCTGGCACGCGATCCCCTCCTGCTCCATCAGCACCCACCACAAAGGGGGGATTAGCCACTTAGTCCGCTCCAGCGCCCTGGCCTCCTGCATGCTCCAGCGCTCCCCAGCTCTGGCCTGGCCCCTAGCCAACAGCCTCAGAACAGACTACAGTGCCCCCTTCCCCAGTCTCTAGCCATCACCTCAGTAAACACCCCCCCCCCCGACCCTCTCTGCACCCTGCCACAGAGACAGCAGCAGGAGCACAGGCCACAGCCAGCACTACGGCAGAGGGACAAGATGGATTTCCAAGGGCCAGCAGCTACCGCTGTCAAAATGCTGTCAGCCTGTTAGAAGCAGGAAGGCCATGAAAGAACGGCTGGGGCAAAGGGAGCAGTTAAGGAAGAGAAGGACATTGCAGAGGGTGTTGGGTGGTTTCCTACCCCAGCCTGGGTCATCCCTGGTAACAATACCGAGGGGATCTCAGAGATGGAAGGTCACAAGAAGAGGTGCTGGAGCAAACTGAGGGTGTGAAAGGCAGTGAGCCCCTGGACCCAGCTGGTCCAGCCCATGGTTCTGAAGGAGCTTGAGTATAATAATAGGAGATATACCAATCTCCTGGAACTAGAAGGGACCTTGAAAGGTCATTGAGTCCAGTCCCCTGCCTTCACTAGCAGAACCAATTTTTGCCCCAGCTCCCTAAACAGCCCTCTCAAGGATTGAACTCACAACCTGGGTTTAGCAGGCCAATGCTCAAACCACTGAGCTAGCCCTTCCCCCAAACTGTCTGAAACGGTTGAGCTACTAACAGAAAGAGTCCAGTCACTCATTAAACACAGTTGCCCCTCCAGAGGCACAGCGGCAGAACGTGCTGCCCTAGGTGCTAGGGTTGGCCAAGGAATGACAGATCCGTCAGCCTCCCAGCTGCCACTGGGGCACTGGCTGTGTTGATAATTTAATATCAAATAACAGATAACCTGGAAATCATGATCTGAGGCGGTCGAACCAGCAGGGATCTGCCAAGGGAAATTGAGCCACTTGGAACTGGGCGAATGTGTCGGCAAAGGAGCGGCTGGAGGTGACCAGCTGACCGAGTTTAGTCAGAATGGGTCACCAGGGGGTGAGGGGCAAAGTATTGTCCGGGATCAGACCCTGCAGAGGAGACAGAGACCAAAGCGCAGGATTCAATGGACAGTTTCCATCCCAGGGGAAGGGTCATGGGGGGGGCCATGAGGCTCTGTATAGAGCCCAAGTTGTTTAATACATGTATTAATGATCCACCAAGCGGGGGGTGAGAAGGGAGGTGGAAAAATGTGCAACTGAGACAGTTATTTAAGTTAGTCAGGACCAGAGACGATTGTGAGGAACTTCCAGAGACCTGCCTGAGCCAGGGGTGGGCACCAGGCTGGCAGATGAAATTCAAGGTGGACAAACGGACACGGGAGGAAACAAGTTAAACTCCCCAGGCACCTGGCAAAGGCCTGGAAAAACTGGATCAAGCCAAGAAACTCATCACCGTGGGCAGCTAGATGAGACCTCGAGCCAACGTGCTGCTGTGGGTGAAGAAGCAGACGAAGCGTTTGGCTGCATGGGGAGGATGCTACGGCAAATATTCAAACACTGCTCTATAAACAAGCTGGGTGGCCCCTCTGGATGTTGTGCGCAGTGCTGGGAGCCCCTCCCTTGCCCCCCAGGACAGTCCCATCCGTGGATCCCAAGGCCGGAAGGGACCATTGTGATCACCTAGTCTGACCTGTACAGCCCAGGCCAGAGACCGGCCCCGAACTAGTTCCTGTGAATTAGAGCAGAACTTTTAGGAAAACAGCCAATCCAGATTTCAGAATGACCCATGATGGCGAATCCACCATGACCCTGGGTAAATTGTTCCAACAGTTATGGATCTTGTTATGTCTTTCTCTGGTCGGCTGAAGAGCCCTCACCTATCAAATGTCTGTTCCACATGTTCAGACAAGGTGGGGGAGGTAAGATCTATTGCACCAACTTCTGTTGAAGCAGCAAAGAATCCTGTGGCACCTTATAGACAAACAGGCATTTTGGAGCATGAGCTTTCGTGGGTGAATGCCCACTTCGTCGGATGCATGTAGTGGAAATTTCCAGGGGCAGGTATATATATGCAAGCAAGAAGCAAGCTAGAGATAACGAGGTTAGTTCAGTATCAGACGGGTAGCCGTGTTAGTCTGGATCTATAAAAGCAGCAAAGAATCCTGTGGCACCTTATAGACTAACAGACGTTTTGGAGCATGAGCTTTCATGGGTGAATACCCACTTCGTCAGATGCATGTAGTGGAAATTTCCAGGGGCAGGTATATATATGTGGGCAAGCTAGAGATAATGAGGTAGTTCAATCAGGGAGGATGAGGCCCTGTTCTAGCAGTTGAGGTGTGAAAACCAAGGGAGGAGAAACTGGTTTTGGAGCTGGCAAGCCATTCACAGTCTGTTCAATCCTGAGCTGATGGTGTCAAATTTGCAGATGAACTGAAGCTCAGCAGTTTCTCTTTGAAGTCTGGTCCTGAAGTTTTTTTGCTGCAGGATGGCCACCTTAAGGTCTGCTATAGTGTGGCCAGGGAGGTTGAAGTGCTCTCCTACAGGTTTTTGTATATTGCCATTCCTAATGTCTGATTTGTGTCCATTTATCCTTTTCCGTAGAGACTGTCCAGTTTGGCCGATGTACATAGCAGAGGGGCATTGCTGGCATATGATGACTTCTGTTGGTGAGAGAGACGAGCTGTCAAGCCCCAGCGAGCGCTTCTCCACATGTAGGTACTTACAGACAGGGATCAAGTCACCCATAATCTGCTCTTTGTTCAGCTGCCAAACAGACTGGGCTCCTTGAGTCTCTCACTAGAAGGCGGGTTTTTGGAATAGAAACATTTAAACATTGAATCATTCCTGTGGCTCTTCTCTGACCCCTCTCCAATTTATCAACATCCTTCCGGAATTGTGAACACCAGAACTGGGCGCAGCATTCCAGCCACAACCACCCCCGTGCCAGATAAAGAGGGAAAATCACCTCTCCACTGCTCCTCGAGATTCCCACACCTCCCAGGATCACATTCGCCCTTTTGGCCACAGAGTCACACGGGGAGCTCATGCTCACCTATTATCCATATCTCATTCAGAGTCACTGCTGCCCAGGATAGAGTCTCCCATCCTGGATGAACGGCCCGCAGTCTCTGTTCCTAGGTGCAGACCTTTACATTTAATTGTATTCAAACATATTGTTTGCTTGCACCCAGTTTCTCAAGGAATCCAGCTCGCTCTGCATCACTGATCTGTCTGCTTCATTATTTACCCCTCCCCCAATCAGTGTCACCTGCAAACCCTGGCAGTGAGGAGTTTAGGTTTTCTGCCAGCTCATTGATAAAACATGTAAACAGCACAGGGCTGAGGACCAGTCACTGGGGTCCCCCACTGGAAACAGCCTCGCTTGGTGAAGACTCCCCATTTACACCGAGAGAGAGTCAGAGGTGGTTGATTTGAGGGGGGATTTGATAGCTGCTTTCAGCTACCTGAAGGGGGGTTCCAAAGAGGATGGAGCTTGGCTGTTCTCAGTGGTGGCAGATGGCAGAACAAGGAGCAATGGTCTCAAGTTGCAGTGGGGGAGGTTTAGGCTGGATAGTAGGAAACACTATTTCACTAGGAGGGTGGTGAAGCACTGGAATGTGTTGCATAGGAAGATGGTGGAATCTCCCTCCTTAGAGGTTTTTAAGGTCAGGCTTGACAAGGCCCTGGCTGGGATGATTTAGTTGGGGTTGGTCCTGCTTTGAGCAGGGGGTTGGGCTAGATACCTCCTGAGGTCCCTTCCAACCCTGATATTCTGTCATTCTATGATATGGATGAATTGGGGCCTGGAGAAACTCTCCCATGAGCAAGCACTGACCAGCCAGGGTTTGCTGCTGGGCAGAGGAGACCAATGAGATGGGCCAGGCAGAGGCTACAAAAGAAAATGAGCTAGAGAAGCGGGGTTGGAGCTCCTGTTCTCCCCACCTCACAGAACACTGGAACTGGTCAGGGGAAATTCAAAACTGATCACAGGAAATACTACCCCAGGCACCGTGTGATTAGCCTGTGGAACTCACTGCCACAGGAAGATGTTGGCACCTGCAAGGTTCCACAAGGGGGGGGACAAGTCTACGGACAGCATGAATAGGCTGTATTCCTGACAAATTCTGGCAGGAATACAGCCCTTTCTGCTTCAGGGCTTGTCCATCTCTCATGCTCAGAGGCCGGGATGGACCTAATGTGAATGCAGCTTGTCTTACACCTGCTACTGCATGGTTCTTACATCTGCCTCTGCAGCACCTGGTGCTGGCCCCTGCCAGAGACAGGGCACTGGACTAGATGGACCTTGGGGCTGATCCCGTCAGGCAATGCTGTGCCTGCCCTGCCATTCTGTGACACTCTGTACCTTGGGGGAACATCCTGCACCCCCATGGTCATCCTTATGTAAGCAGAGTCAGGATAAGCTCTACCCTGACATCTGGTGGAAAGAATTTCAGAGAGTGTATTTGCATAGGCACGCCTACCCTATCCCAGACTGCCGAGCTGTGGGACTGCTTTGTGACAAATGACTCACCCTCAGTTGGGTGGTACTGGCTAGACAAGGGACATGGGTTCCAAAACCCAGTGAATTGAGAGAGGCTGGGGACAGGTGTCTGTGCCTGGTGGTGCAGTCTCCTTGTGGAGCCAGAAACACCAGTTCCACCCCCTCCTCTCTCCACTGTGGAATGTCAGAGGTGATTTTTTATTCCCTCAAGAATCTAAATACAGGTTACTGAGCTGAACTCACTTTGGGCTAATGGTGCACTAGCACTGGGGCTCCCCTCCTATGAGCTGCAATCACTAAAGAGCTGAAATCACTGAGCTGAGTGCACTGAGTATGGTGCTAACTAGTGGGGAGCCTGAAGCTATACTGTGGAACAGAGCTGCTGGTGGAGTGGAGCAGTTTGTGGGGATGGCTGGTGGCAGCAGAGTGGCTGACAGAGCGGAGTAGCTGTGGGACGGGTGGAGCGGCCCACAGAGCGAGCGGAGCTGAGCAGTTTGCAGAGAGAACTGGAGCAGCTCATGGAGCAGAGCAGCTGGTGGAGCGGAGCAGTTTCTGAGGACGGCTGGAGGAGCAGCGTGCAGCGGCTGGTAAAGCGGAGCAGTTTGTGGAGAAGGTGGGAGCAGAACCCACGGAGAGGCAGGGCAGTTGGCCCAGGACCACGTAAGGTGCCCCTTTCTATCCAGGCTGGGGGGAGGGATCTCTACAGATAAACTCTCGAACTCTGGGGTGGCATTGACCAGAGACTTTTGGGTTGTTGGACTTTGGGGTAATTGGACTTAAAACCCTAAGGGGAAAAAGGACAGTGCCAAACGTACTTGGAGGTGGGTTTTTGTTTATGGTTTGTGTTATAACCCTGTTTGTGGTGTTTTTCCAATGGGATGCCGCATTAATTCCTTCCTTTATTAAAAAGATTTTGCTACACTCAGACTCCGTGCTTGCGAGAGGGGAAGTATTGCCTCCTAGAGGCGCCCAGGGGGGTGTGGTATGTGAGTGTCCCAGGTTACTGGGTGGGGACTCGAGCCAGTTATGCATTGTGTTACTGAAACGGAACCCCTGGATACTGAACCTGGCCCTTGTTGCTGCCAACTCAGAGGGGCAGAAGGGTTACACTTATAATAGGATTGTATGATATCCAGTGCAAAGATTGTCATGTCGGGTGTCTTCGGAAGGCTCACGATGCCCTGAGCATTGTTGTTATAGTGATGTTATAGGCTGTAATTTCATGTATGTAGTTATGAGGCTGAAAATGTGTCTTCATGGCTTAAAACAAGCCCAGGCAAAAACTCTCCAAGAGCAGAGGGCAGTTCACACCTCATCAAGGCAGGTATGGGACAAACCCAGCCCAGGCTCACAGGAACACTGGCCTAGGCAGCAACAAATGATCTGTTGGACTCTCCAGGGAGTCACCACACTTCCCTTGGTCAGTGTGGGACTGCGATGAGGTAATGTTCACTGTTGTGTATTTGGTTGTCATAGTTTTTGTTCTCATGGCAACTGAGTTAGATTATTAGGGGATAGCCCAGCCAGCTTCGGCGGGTTAGGTGAGCTCTGTGTCTGTAAATAAATGGTAGTTTTGTTAGCTGTCTGCTGTCTGGCCTCAAGTGATTTCTTCCTGAACCGGCTGCCCTCAAGGATGTAACACTCACCTGACCCTGAATGTGGGAGGGCAAAGCCAAGAGGGAAGAAAGGACATGGTAAAAGGGACAGACGCTTGCTCTGCTCTTCCTCTCTTCCACTGAGAATGCATTTTGCTTTTATTTCATTTGACCAAATCCGACTTGTTGTGCTTTGATTTATAATCTCTTAAAATCTGTCTTTGTAGTTAATAAATCTGTTGGTTTGTTCTACCTGAAGCAGTGCGTTTGGTTTGAAGCGTGTCAGAGACTCCCCTTGGGATAACAAGCCTGGTACATATCAATTTCTTTGTTAAATTGACAAGTCATATAAGTTTGCAACATCGAGTGGGCACAACTGGACACTGCAAGACGGAGGTTCCTAGGTATGTGTCTGGGACTGGGGATATTGGCTAGTGTCATTCGGTTGCACAATCTAAGGAGCAGCTTACATGCCAGAGGGTGTGTGTGAACATCTAGGAGTGGGGTTCTTGCAGCAGAGCGGGGTCAGGCTGGCTCCCAGAGTCAGGGATTGGAGTGACCTAGCAGATCACAAATCCAGACAACACCAGAGGGGAACATCACACATTCCTGCAGCCCAGCCTGTCCTGGGAGAGCCTGGCCCCAATGGGAAGCTGAGGGGAGGGGGGCTACATGGGATAAACCTAGGGTGACCAGAGGACCCAACTGTATAGGGACAGTCCTGATATTTGGGTTTTATTCTTAACTAGGTACCTGTTACCCCCCATCCCCATCCTGATTTTTCACACTTGCTGTCTGGTCACCCTAGGTAAACCAGGCACCACAGCTTCTTTATTTTTATAGGGAATATTTGATATGGGACCCCCAGCTTGGCACGGCCACCAGCCACTCAACCTGAGGGAGGCATTCCCTTGCCCAGCCTGCCGCCACCCCCAGTTCAACCTGGGGCAAGCGTTCCCTGGTCAATCTGCCCTGCTCAGCTCAGCCTGGGGGAGATGTTCACTAGCCCAGGCTGCCCCCCTCTCCCCCCAGCTCAGCCTGGGGGAAGCGTTCTCAGGCTCAGCCCGGCCCCCATAGTTCAGCCTGGGGGAGACATTCCCTGGCTCAGCCCGGCCCCTGCAATTCAGCCTGGGAGAGATGTTCCCTGGCCCAGCCTGGCCCCCACAATTCATCCTGGGGGAGATGTTCCCTGGATCAGACCGTTCCCCTCCCATTTCATGGCCCAGCTCAGCCTCAGGGTAGTTCCTGTCAGCTTGGCTCACCCTTGTCTTTGGACACCCCCCAGAAATCACGACTTCTCTGGCTAGAGCTCCCTGTGTTCGAGCCCGTGTCTCCATAGAGATGTGTAAGCTGGTGGCTGCACAGAACATGCCTAGGCCACCACATCCCCCTCCCTCCGGTGCCCTCCACTGCCTTCCCTCCTGCCCCACCGCCAGCTCCCCTCGCTCGCCCGGCAGCCCCCAAGGAGCCCACCACCAGCTTGGCCTTGGGGAGCAGGGGCCCAGGACCAGGGTGGGGGGCCCTTCCCGGGCCTGGGCGGACTGGAAGCTGGAGTGGCTGAATGATTTATGCATGGGAGGGGCAGGCAGCTGAGCTCGGCGCTGGGACGGGGCCTGAGTGGCATGTTAATGGGGAGACAAAGGAAGGATCCAGGGGAGGGGGGCTCCGAAGTAACCCCCTCCTTTCCCTGAGCCTGCCAGGAGCAGATGCAAAAAAGGCGTCCATGCTGGGCAGAGGCAGGAAACGGCGCAGACGGGGCGGGGGCCAGCAGTTGCAGAGCTCCAGCTCCGCCAGCAAGCACTCAGCCCCGAGCTGGGCGCGACAGGGACCCAGTCACCGCAGGATGCGAGACGCTGACTCTCCCTGGCTCCCCCTGGGCGGGGGGGCTGCCAGGCATTTCTGCTGCAACACAGCGTGGGGGGAGCTGAGGGAGGACATAGGGCAATGGGATCCAGCCACCTACAGTGTCCCAGCTGGCGCTTCACTCTGGCAACCCGACCAGACCCTGCACCGCCTCCTCCAGGGGCCCACAGCCCTGCCCAGGGCTACAGGGAATCGCCATGCACTGCCAGCAGGATAGGGCCTATGTCACACAGCTGGGCAGCCAGCAGAGGGCAGTGGTGGCATGAGCACCCCCAGGCAGGCGGCAGGGGCACAGAGCTGTCTGAGAGACTGGCAGCCCTCATCTCACTGCGCTGCCTTTGCTAGCACTCCACTTTCCACATGAGGCGCAAAGCTCCCCTGGGATTCAGGGACACCTCAGGGTCCCCATTTCCCAGCCTGGCCGAGCTCACACTAGACAGGAGCACAGTGGGGTAGGGAAATGAGAGCCCAGGAGTCCTGACTCCCAGTCCCCCCTCCCCAGCCCAGGAGTGGGGACTCTCAGACCTGCTCTACCCAGAGCCCAGGTTGTCACAGGGCTCAATGCTGCGCCCAGTGCTCGGGGACATCCAGTGACAGCTGGGACGGACGAACGTAGGGCCACTGGGCCAGCGAGGGGCTGGGACAAGGCCCCCCCCCCGTCTGGGGCTCAAGCCGCCTGTCCTGGGGGAGGGCAGGCCATGCAGCGTGGTGCTGGGAACACGAGGGGCAGCTGGGAAGGAGAGAGGGATGGGACGAGAGCTGAAATTTGCTGAATAAAGAATCCCACTTAACTGTCCTCTGCTGCTAAGTTCAGCCCAGCCTGGAAGCGAGGGGCTGGGCCCTGGGCCAGGCCCCGGGTGTGGATGCTGGGTAGCGTTCCCAACCCTCCCAGTTTCACCGGGAGTGCCCCAGAATCAGGTCCTATCTCCCGGAAGCTACTGAAGCCAAACTGGGAGATTTTTGGGGCTAGAAGTCTGGTGGTGCAGCGGGGCTAAGACAGGCTCCTTCCCTGCCTTGGCCCCACGCTGCTCCAGAAGGCAGCCAGCGACCCTGTGGCCCCGCGGGGTGCGAGGGGCAGAGGGTCTCCACACGCTGTCCCTGCCCTGAGCACCTACTCCGCAGCTCCCATTGGCTGGGAATTGTGGCCAATGGGAGCTGTGGAGTTGGCGCTCAGGGCATGGGCAGCGTGCAGAAACCACCTCCCCCCTCGCCCTGCAAGGATGTGCTGGCCACTTCTGGGAGTGGCACGGGGCCAGGGCAGGCAGAGAGCCTTCCTTAACCCCAGTGCGCTGCCGACTGAGAGCCACCCCAGGTAAGCACCTCCCGGCCTGAGTCCACAGCCCTTCCTGAACCCCAAACCCCTGGCCCAGCCCTGAGCCCCCTCTAGTACCCAAACTCCCTCCCAGAGCTTGCGTCCTGCATCCCAACCCCTTGCCCCAGGTTCAGCCTGGAGACCCTCGCACACTCCAAACCCCTTGGCTCCAGCCCGGTGAAAGTGAGTGAGCATGGAGGTGAGTGAATAACAGAGGGAGGGGCCTTGGGGCAGGGTCAGGGCCTCAGAGAAAGGGCAGGGCAGGGGGTGGGGCAAGGGCGTTTGGGTCCGTGTGATTAGACAGTTGGCAACCCTAATGCTGGGGCGGGCCCTGGGTGTGTACGCTGGGCTTGGGCCTAATTCACATATCCCAAGGCTAGAAGGGAGTAGGGTTGCCAGTGTGATGTGGGAGTCTTCAAAATCTTTTCTCTGAATACTGTGTGGGTGCCTCAGTTTCCCCTATGCAGTTCTTAAGTATCGAAGTGGTGGGATCAGGGGGTGTGATTGTTGCAGAGCCCTGGAGGGCAGGTGTGATGCTGGCTGCACAGAAAATGGCTGACACTCTGTCTCCTGCAAAGGTGCCAGCTGAAGGTGTGGGAGAACAAAGAGATCAGGTGACCACCTGGCCTGGAAAAGGGGAAAGCCCAGAGGAGGAGAGGCTGAAGAGTTTCAGTTTGAGGTTGGCTGGGGACGAGGAGTGAAGTGCAGACGTGGGAGTCTGGCTCACTGGCCCCCAAAATGGACCCGGCTGAGGGGTCCCGTTCTCTGTACCTACAAGCTCTGTTTTAGATCGTGTTCCTGTCATCGAATAAACCTCTGTTTTACTGGCTGGCTGAGAGTCACGTCTGACTGTGAAGTGGGGGTGCAGGACCCTGTGGCTTCCCCAGGACCCCACTGAGGCTGGCTCACTGTGGGAAGCGCCTGGAGGGGCAGAGGATGCTGAATGCTCCAAGGAGAGACCCAGGAGGTGAAGACGTGTGAGCTTCCTTCCCTGGAGACAGTCTGCTCACAGAGAGGAGGCTCCCCAGAGTCCTGCCTGGCTTTGCAGGGAGCAGTTCCAGAGCATCGCCCAGGGACTCCGTGACAGCCAGGCATCTGGTTTGCCACTGGAACGCCTGGTCAAAAAGGGACACTGGCAGCTTGGGTCGGCAACAGTTTCTATTCACTTTATAGTCCATTCATCCAATCCAGTGGTTCTCAAACTTTTGTACTGGTGACCCCTTTCACACAGCAAGCCTCTGAGTGCGACCCCCCCACATAAATTAAAAACACATTTTTATATATTTAACACCATTACAAATGCTGGAGACAAAGCAGGGTTTGGGGTGGAGGATGACAGTTTGCGACCCTCCATGTAATAACCTCATGACCCCCTGAGGGGTCCCAACCACCACTTTGAGAACCCCTGATCCAATCCATACTTTTTTAACTTGCTGGCAAGAATACTCTGGGAGACGGTATCAAAAGCTTTGCTGAAATGAAGGTATATCACGTCCACCGCTTTCCCCATGTCCACAGAGCCAGTTATCTCATCATAGAAGGCAATCAGGTCGGTCAGGGATGACTTGCCCTGGGTGAATCCATGTTGACTGTGTCATGGGATATGCCATCAGAGAGCTAATAACTCACGGCTCAGTAATATGCTTGTGTGATGATGTACAGTCAACCCATAAAGGACCATGCAAATGTGTTTAAACCAGGCAGGTCAGGGGCTGCTGACAAACAGGTTGTCTCCAGACAACAGAAAAAGGCCTGGCCAGCCCCTCACACCAGGTGTGGCCAAAATCCCTGGGACATTCATTTGTAAGGGAGGTTGCAGGAAGAAATCGTTTGCATTTTAAAAATCACCAGCAGAGAGAAAACTGCTACCTGACCCAGCCAGCCGGGAAGAGCTGTACCTGAGGATTCATGTCAGAGATCTGTTTCAAAGGTTTACTGGACTATCAAGAGGGGGAGTGAACTGCTACGTTAGCCTTCCTTCACCCGAGGAGACAAGGAAAAGCAGACCCTTGGCTTTGATCTCTGGGGCCAGTCAGCCATTGCTGGGAAAGGAAGGATTGGAGCCGGGACACTGGATGGGGAGGGCTCGCAGTTACTGAAGGATCCTTGCCCAGGTGTCTGCCTGGTGGGTCTCGCCCACATGCTCAGGGTCTAACTGGTCACCATAGTTGGGGTCGGGATGGAATTTCCCCCAGGTCAGATTGGCAGAGACGCTGTTTTTTTTTCACCTTCCTCCTGCAGCCTGGGGCATGGGTCACTTGCAGGTTTAAACTAAGGAAAATGGAGGATTCTCTGTAACTCGAAGTGTTTAACTCATGATTTGAGGACTCCAGTGACTCAGCCAGAGGTCAGGGGTCTGTTACAGGAGTGGGTGGGCGAGGCCAGGTTTGGGCTGGCAGAGCCCCGAGGAGTTTGCTGTTGCACCAGGGAGTCCTCCCCTCCCACGGCAGAAGTGCAGCAAAGCGCCCTCTTGCTGAGGCTGAGGCACAGCGGGGGATCTCCCAGCTCTGGGTTTCCCCAGCAGCAGTCACACATCTAACCTCCCTGCTCCTACGGGAGATCCCTGTTTAAACAGCCCTTTTGGCCACAGCATCACACTGCCAGCTCATGTTCAGCTGATTATCCACAAGGCCACGAGTCTGTCACCGAAGTCACAGATTCCAGGACTTTCCAGGACTTCTGCAGCAGCCACTGTGGCTGGCCCAGGAGCTGCTCGGGCAACCGCTGGGCCAGCTGCACCAGCCTCTGCTGGGGCAGTCTTGGGCTGCCATGTCTCCCGCTCCCCAGCAGCAGCGGGGTTCTCTGGCCACCATGCTCCCTGCCCCCCCACAGCACCAGCAGAGGTCCTGGGGTGTGTGCTGCCTCCCCGCCCCCAAGCACCCACAGCATCTCCGGGCTGCCCATATCCCCGTCCAGAGCACTCGTAGCATCCACGAGCTGCCCCCACTCTCCCAGAGCACCCGCAGCATCCCCAGGCTGCCCATACCCCCCCAGAGCACCCAGAGCATCCCTGGGCTGCCCCCACCCACCCAAGCCCCTGCAGCATCCCCGGGCTGCCCATACCCCCCCAGAGCACCCAGAGCATCCCTGGGCTGCCCCCACCCACCCAAGCCCCTGCAGCATCCCCGGGCTGCCCCCACCCCACAAAGCACCCACAGCATCCCTGGCGCCCCCCCCCAAGAGCACCCAGGGGTATATCGTACAAGTCATAGACAGGTCACGGGCCATGAATATTTGTTTACTGCCCATGTCCTGTGCATGATTTTTACTAAAAATACCCACAACTAAAACGTAGACTTAATAATCTACCACGACTCCCAAGTCTTTTTCAGTCATTGCTTCCCAGGCTAGAATCCCTGTAGTGGCTCCAGTCTCTGTTCCTACGTTTAGCTGTATTAAAACACATATTAGACGTTATTGATGCTTGTGTCCAGTTCACCAAGCGATCCAGATCGCTGATTAGCAGTGACCTGCCCTCTTCATTAGTTCCCACTCCCCCAGTTTTTGTGTTCTATGCAAATTTTACCAGTGATGATTTTATGGTTTCTTCCAGGTCGTTAAAAAAAATGTTGAAAAGCATTGGGCCAAGAATCGATTCCTGTGGGAGCTCCCTGGAAACACTCGTTAGATGATCATTCCCCATTTACAGTCACACTTGGCACTTCTCTGCTAGCCAGTTTTTAATCCAGCTCATGTGTGCCATGTGAACTCAGGAGTTTGCTAGTGTTTTAATAAGAATGTTGTGTGAAACCCCTAAGAGAACTCTACATAGTACATCACTCTTCAGCAACCTAAACTATAATCTCATCCAAGAGAGAGATCAGATTAGTTCGACAGGATCTATTTTCCATAAACCCACGTGGATTGGCATTACTTATATTACTCTCCTTTCGTTCTTTATTAATCGAATCCCATATCAGCCGCTCCATTATCTGCCCAGGATAGATGTCAGACTGACATTAGCCAGATCTTTCCATTGACCCTTTTTAAATACTGGTACAACATTACCTTTCTTCCAGTGCTTCCCCAGTGTTCCACGACATATTGAAAACTAGTATGAATGGGCCGGCCAGCTCCACAGCCAGCTCTTTTAAAACTCCTGGATGCCAGTTATCCAGACCTACTGATTTAAAAATATCCAACTTTAGCAGTGGCGGTTTAGCATCCTCCTGAGAGACTAGTAGAATGGAAAGCAAAGTAGGCAGGACCCCCCAAGTGTGTATGCTGGGTGGTGGCTTGAGTGAGTTCACATGGCAGTGTGAATGTGTCCACATGTGTGAGCACATTTAACTCTGGTGCAGGCTCCTCTGCGCTGCACCCTGACCTGAAGCCCTGCTCCCCATGCTCTGCTGGCTGGCTGCCCCACAACAAACGTCACGGTGTGAGGGGGCCCTGGTCTTGGCTCCCAGCTCACTGCTTGCCTGTGGCAGAGTGCGCTGGAGGAGCAGCACGTTCCAGCTCCCCTGTTCTATGCCTTTGCTGGGTCACTGCCCTTCAGCACAGAGCTGGCTCATTGATCTGCATTGATCCCAGCCTCCAGAGCACACCCAGCTCAGCCTGTGCAATCCGGCCTGGCCACCACCCAGAGGGGACAGCCAGGGGCTCCTGCAGGACATGGTCACCTTCACCCCACAGCTTCCTCAGCCAAGAGTAAGGTACCAGGATGGAGCACAGGACCATATACCAGCTCTCCCAGCCAGAGTGGGACTCTGGATCAACTCCCTGCTCAGCTGGGCCAGGCCAGGTGGGTACCAGAGGGCGGCCTTCAGGGAAAAGCCAAGTGGTGCAGGGCGGCGGGCAGACATGCTGCAGCGGAGTCACTGTGTGCCACCTGTCCTCAGGTGCACTGCAGGGCGCCTGGAGCAGGAGGAAGAGGTTGCACGTATCCTGCTGCCCATCCACACACACAGGGGTCAGACCCTGCCCTGAGCTGACCATGGTACATTAGGGGGGTGTGTGGGGATTCGGCCTGGGGTGTCTCTGCCAGGTCTCAGCACCACCCACTGAGACAGGGGAGGGGACAGAGCTGGAGACAGCTTGTCCCAGGGCAGGGATGGCAGCTTCCCTGACAGAGGGAACCCTATGCCCTGGGGGGAACGGGCGGGCTGGACTCTGCTTCCTCCAGGCCTCTGCTTCCCATCTCCTTTCTCCCCTCCGCAGCCAGCCAGGGGGAAGCACCTGCCCAGGCCCAGCCTAGGTATCTGATTCTGCCAAAGGCTGCATGGCTCATGGCATGGGGACACTCCAGAGCATGCAGCTGGCTAGGGGAGCCGGCCCCAGCATCGGCTTCCTATGAGCCACATTCTAAGCCTGCCCAGCAGGTTCCCCCATCACACCCCCTGCAGAGATGGGGGATCCCAATCCCATCGTTCCTTGCCTGGCAGGTCCCACAGTATCCTGCCACCTGGCCATTATTAAGGGGTTGCCCCTTACCGTGAAGGACAAGCATCAGTGGGGATCTCAGGACAGCTCTGCCACTTCCCTTCCACTGAGGGGCAGCCAGGGCCCGGGACCCACTGGGAGAGCAGAGGCTGGCTAGCCAGGACAGCCAGGTGCAGCAGCCAGCAGCGCTGGGGTGGGCAAACTTTTTGGCCTGATGGCCACATCAGAGTATGGAAATTGTATGGCAGGCCATGAATGCTCATGAAATTGGGGGTAGGGGTGTGGGAGGGGGTGAAAGCTCTGGCTGGGGCTGCGGGCTCTGGGGTCAGGCCAGAAATGAGTTCAGGGTGTGGGAGAGAGCTCTGGGCTGGGGTAGGGGGTTGGGGCATGGGTGTGTGTGTGAGGGCTCTGGGCTGGGGTAGGGGGTTGGGGCATGGGGCTCTGGCTGGAGGTGCAGGCTCTGGAGTGGGGCCGAGATGAGGGGTTTGGGGTACAAGAGGGGGCTCCAGGCTGGGATCAAGGGGTTCAGAGGGCAGGTGGGGGATAAGGGCTGTGGCAGGGGATTGGGAGGCTGGGGGGGGGCTCAGGGGTGCAGACTCGTGGCAGTGCTTACTTCAAGCAGCTCTCGGAAGCTTCCCCCCTGCTCCGGCTCCTCTGTGCAGGCACGGCCAGGCGGCTCTGCGTATTGCCCCATCCGCAGGCACTGCCCCCGCAGCTTCCATTGACCAGGAACTGCCTGCGGACGGGGCAGTGTGCAGACCCGCCTGCCCACACCTCTGCTTACTACATAGGAGCTGGAGGAGGGGTCATGCTGACTGCTTCCCGGGAGCTGTGTGGAGCAGGGAAAGCCCCTGCCCCCGCTCCCCGGCTGGAGCTCGAGGGCTGGATTAAAAGGTCTGATGGGCCGGATGTGGCCCACGGGCCATAGTGTACGTACCCCTGCATCAGTGTTAATAGCCAGCAACTAGCAACCTGAGCCAGCCAGCCAGGGAGGCCCTGCTGGGAGCCACAGACCCCTTTGTCTGCTCTGCAAACCAGCCTCAGCGCAACCCCCTGCTCCTGGCTCCACATACAGCCCCAGGTCCAGCTGGCCCCTCGCCTGATCTCAGGGGCGGAGCCGGCTCCAGGGGTTTTGCCGCCCCAAGCAGCAGAAAGAAAAAAAAAGCCGTGATCGCGATCTGCGGCAATTCAGCAGGAGGTCCTTCGCTCCTAGTGGGAGTGAGGACCCGCTGCCGAATACCTCGATGTGCCGCCCAGCTCCAGAGTTGCCACCCCAAGCACCTGCTTGATAAGCTGGTGCCGGGAGCTGGCCCTGCTCAAGGGAGCCCGAACTGGCTACGGTGGGGCTAGGGTCCCACGGCACAGACAGGCCAGGCCCCAGCCCACAGGTGCGGTAGGACAGAGGCCTGAGCTGCTCTCCCCCTAGTACTCTGCCCCCCAGAAAGCCCCCCAGAGAGGAGCCCTGAGAGAAAGGTCCCCGGCTCAGTGGGGAGATGCAGAGAAATGGCTGCAGGCTCCCAGGCCGCCACAGGGAAGATTAAAGTCTAAGCCAAACCCTGCAGCATCCTCCTCTTCTCCCCCCTGCCTAGGAACTGGCCTGTTGTCCCCCCCCCCCCCCCGGCCCCACAGCCCCACTGAGTGCGGCATCTCTTGGGTGGACTTCACCTTCCTTCTCCACCCCACATCTCCCTATGCAATTTCTACAGGCCTTGGACCCTCGAACAGAGAATGGGGCTACCCAGAATGTCTCTCCTTCACCTAGGGGGACCAGACAGCAAATGTGAAAAACTGGGACGGGGGTGGGGGTAATAGGAGCCCATATAAGAAAAAGACCCAAAAATTGGGATTGTCCCTATAAAATTGGGACATCTGGTCACCCCCTTCCCTCAGCTTGCTGCAGAGATCCTGCCCCCCTCTCCGTCTCGGGCGTGGGGGGCCTTGGTGCACTGGGTCCCTGAGGTCCCAGTGTTCTAGTGCAGAGCTGCCCCTCCTTTGCTGGGGGCCCTCCCCCCCGGCCCCGGCGGTTTGGCTTGGTGGGGCAGCCTGTGTGACCAGGGGAGCAGCACTAGGGCAGGGCCCCACGGCAGCAGCACAGTGAGGGACCATGCCCAGGCCCTGCAGGCAGTTCATGGCTCGGTTCGGCTGCAGCCAGGTTCCCTTTGCGCCCGTTGTGCTGGATTGTGGGCAGAGGGGGGGCCCGTGTGCTGAGCTGGCAGCTGCAGCCTTTGTCCCAGACCTGCCACGTTTCTGCCAACACAGTGAGATCCACAAGGTTCTTTTGCTTCATCAGCAGCAGCCGCTCCCTGCCCCGAGGGTGCCAGGGGGGCAAGGGGGGTTATTGTCCTGGGTGGAAAGGGGAAGCTGGGCACAGGGCTGTCCAGCTCTGAAATGGGTTTAGTGATCCTTGTCTCTCAGGGGCTCCCGAGTAAACGCGCTCTGTGTCCTGCGCCCCATGATCTGCCAGCCAAGCCTCTCCCAACTGGGGCTCTGAGGGTGGGGCGGAGGACGGAGAGGCTGCATGACTGGTGCAAAATGGAGGCTGGGGGAGGCTAAGCCTCCCCAGCCCTTGCACCACCGGGGTGGGGGCAGTGGCGGATTATCGCACAGGGGCAGGGCCGTGGGGGAAGGGGCAGAATGGGGCAGGGCTTTGTGTGGAATGGGTGGGACCAGGGGAAGGGGCAAAGTGGTGTGGGGGTCATGGGTGGAAGGGGTGGAATGGGTGAGGGCCTCCAGGCTCAGGCCAGGGCTGGTGCTGAGAGCTGGACCTGGGCAGGGGCCATGTGGGGGGCTGAGAGCAGGGAAGGGCCTCAGCCTGAAGAGGCAGGATTGGGGTCTAGCCTCCCTAAGGGGAAGCTTCACCCGCCACCCATGGGGGACTGATGCCTTTCCGAGGGCTGCCTTGGCTTCTGCAGGGCCCACGTGACAAAAATGTTAAGGTCGCCACAGGCAGGGCCTGGGCCCCTGCAGACCAGAAAGGGCCATTTCCAGAAACACTCACCAGGAAAATGTCCTGTGACTGCCCACGGTCAGTAGCAGAAGCGGAGCCCTGACTCCCAGCCCCCTACTCTAACCACTCCACCTCACTCTTCCCACACAGCTGGCAAAAGCACCACGGAGCCCTGCCCTGCTGTAACCCCCTGGCTACGCCCCCTTCCTATGTAAATAAAGGAAGCTGCAGAGAAACCCCAGGGCTTGACCCTAAATAACTCACTTGTCTCCCTACGGTGTCAGTCAGACCAGCTGTGCTCAGCACAATGTGGGGGGTGGGCTTTAGAGCAGGTCTTACATTTGGGGCTTCTCATTCGCCTGTTCTCGTGGCCAGATTCCCAGGCAAGCTGACATGGGGGGGGTCAATCACACCTGCTGGTCAGTGAATCTGCCTGGGCCCCAGTGGGCCTAGAGCCTGGGGGTGGGTAGAGGGAGGTCTCAGCAGTGTCCCCACTGGGGCAGGGTCAATTTCCAGTCACAGCGACATGGCCATTAACATCTGCAGCGTTGTCACGTCCTGCGGATCCTCTCTGCGGACTGCGTGCGCCAGGCAGCCCTTCTGAGCCAGGCGCTGGACGAACTCTGCCCCAAAGCGCTGCTCAGGGAAGGGTCAGCCTGGGGCGCTACCAGGGGGGCCAGCGCTCTGCCCTGGGGCGAGGTGGTGGGGGCAGATCACACAGGGACAGGGACAGGGACACCACAAGGCAGACCTGGATCCGAGGACTGCCCAGGAGAACGCAGCTCACGCTGCTCTCTGGGAGGGTACGCTGGGCTCCCACACCAGGGACGGCCCTTGCCTCCCCCTAGCATCCAGGAGACCTGTGGCTGCAGGCCTGGGAACACCTCCTCCTGTCCCGGCCTTTGTCCTGCTGATCCACAGGCAAAAAAGGATGCTTGGCTTGGCTTCCAATGCTGCCTCTTCCAAAGCAGCACACGCCCTGCAAAGCAGCCCTGGATGGGAGAGGAGCCCCCAGGAAAGCCCCATCTGCTCCCCCCAGGGTCTGCAACACCAGCTGCTTGGCTGGGGCAAACTGGGCACCTTGTACCTGCCCCACCAGAGGCCCAAGTGGTGTTGGTAACAAGGACTCCAGGAATGGTGCTGGCACTAGGAGTAACAACAGTGTGGGCCCCAGACAATACACCCCATAGTGGTGGGGGGCATCAGGCACTGGGGGTACTGTGGCGGGGGGGTGGTGCTGGAGGGTATTGGGGTGACAGTAATGGTAACAGGTGCTGGACAATGGGGGTGTACTGGGGTGGGAGTATTGGGGACAGACATGAGGGGGAGCAGTAGTGGTGCTGGGCAAAGGGGGGTCCTGACATTGGGGGGCTGGGGAGGGTGTCCTGGGGCCACAGCAGTGAGTCTGGGCACCAGGGAGGGGAGTGGCAGTAGTAGTGCTGGGCAAAGGGGGGGATCCTGGGGTGGGAACAGAGGGTCAAGACTCCAGAGGGGGCACTGGGCTGGGAGCAGGGGGGCCAGGCTCTGGGCTGGGAGCAGCAGGGCCAGATTCTGGGGGGGCACTGGGCCGGGCTCTGGGCTGGGAGCGGGGGGACTGGGCTCTGGGGGGGCACTGGGCTGGGAGCGGGGGGGCCGGGCTCTGGGGGGGCACTGGGCTGGGAGCGGGGGGGCCGGGCTCTTGGGGGGGCACTGGGCTGGGAGCGGGGGGGCCAGGCTCTTGGGGGGCTCTGGGCTGGGAGCGGGGGGGGCCAGGCTCTGGGCTGGGAGCAGGGGGGCTGGGCTCTGGGGGGGCACTGGGCTGGGAGCGGGGGGACTGGGCTCTGGGGGGGCACTGGGCTGGGAGCGGGGGGGCCGGGCTCTGGGGGGCTCTGGGCTGGGAGCGGGGGGGCTGGGCTCTTGGGGGGCCCTGGGCTGGGAGCGGGGGGCCGGGCTCTGGGGGGCTCTGGGCTGGGAGCGGGGGGGCCGGGCTCTGGGGGGGCACTGGGCTGGGAGCAGGGGGGCTGGGCTCAGGGGGGCCCTGGGCTGGGAGCAGGGGGGCCGGGCTCTCGGGGGGCAATGGGCTGGGAGCGGGGGGGGCGGGCTCTGGGGGGGGCCGGGCTCTGGGGGGGGGCCTGGGCTGGGAGTGGGGGGGCCGGGCTCTCGGGGGGCAATGGGCTGGGAGCGGGGGGGCCGGGCTCTGGGGGGGGCCTGGGCTGGGAGCGGGGGGGCCGGGCTCTGGGGGGCCCTGGGCTGGGAGCGGGGGGGCGGGGCTCTGGGGGGCTCTAGGCTGGGAGCGGGGGGGCCGGGCTCTAGGCTGGGAGCGGGGGGGCCGGGCTCTGGGGGGCTCTGGGCTGGGAGCGGGGGGGCCGGGCTCTGGGGGGCACTGGGCTGGGAGCGGGGGGGGGCCGGGCTCTGGGCTGGGAGCGCGGGGACTGGGCTCTGGGGGGGCACTGGGCTCGGAGTGGGGGGGCCGGGCTCTGGGCTGGGAGCGGGGGGGCCGGGCTCTTGGAGGGCCCTGGGCTGGGAGCGGGGGGGGCCGGGCTCTGGGGGGCTCTGGGCTGGGAGCGGGGGGGGCCAGGCTCTGGGCTGGGAGCAGGGGGGCTGGGCTCTGGGGGGGCTCTGGGCTGGGAGCGGGGGGGGCCAGGCTCTGGGCTGGGAGCAGGGGGGCTGGGCTCTGGGGGGGCACTGGGCTGGGAGCGGGGGGGCCGGGCTCTGGGGGGCTCTGGGCTGGGAGCGGGGGGGGCCAGGCTCTGGGCTGGGAGCAGGGGGGCTGGGCTCTGGGGGGGCTCTGGGCTGGGAGCGGGGGGGGCCAGGCTCTGGGCTGGGAGCAGGGGGGCTGGGCTCTGGGGGGGCACTGGGCTGGGAGCGGGGGGGCCGGGCTCTGGGGGGCTCTGGGCTGGGAGCGGGGGGGGCCAGGCTCTGGGCTGGGAGCAGGGGGGCTGGGCTCTGGGGGGGCTCTGGGCTGGGAGCGGGGGGGGGCCAGGCTCTGGGCTGGGAGCAGGGGGCCCGGGCTCTGGGGGGGCTCTAGGCCAGGAGCGGGGGGGCCGGGCTCTGTGGGGCTCTGGGCTGGGAGCGGGGGGGGCCGGGCTCTGGGCTGGGAGCAGGGGGGCCGGGCTCTGGGGGGCTCTGGGCTGGGAGCGGGGGGACTGGGCTCTGGGGGGGCACTGGGCTGGGAGCGGGGGGGGGGGGCCGGGCTCTAGGCTGGGAGCGGTGGGGGGTGGAGCGGGGGTGGGTGGGCAGCACTGGGCTGGGAGCGGGGGGGCCGGGCTCTAGGCTGGGAGCGGGGGGGCCGGGCTCTGGGGGGGTGCTGGGCTGGGAGCGGGGGGGCCGGCTCTGGGGGGGCCCTGGCTGGGAGCGGGGGGGGGTGGGCAGCACTGGGCTGGGAGCGGGGGGGGCCGGGCTCTGGGGGGGCCCAGGGCTGGGAGCGGGGGGGGCCGGGCTCTAGGCTGGGAGCAGGGGGGGGTGGCAGCACTGGGCTGGGAGCGGGGGGCCGGGCTCTAGGCTGGGAGCGGGGGGCCGGGCTCTGGGGGGTCCTGGGCTGGGAGCGGGGGGGCCGGGCTCTGGGGGGGCCCTGGGCTGGGAGCGGGGGGGGTGGGCAGCACTGGGCTGGGAGCGGGGGGGCCGGGCTCTGGGGGGGCCCAGGGCTGGGAGCGGGGGGGGCCGGGCTCTAGGCTGGGAGCGGGGGGGGGTGGGCAGCACTGGGCTGGGAGCGGGGGGGCCGGGCTCTAGGCTGGGAGCGGGGGGGCCGGGCTCTGGGGGGCACTGGGGTGCGATCCTTATGGGGGAGGTGGTGGATCTGCAGGCAGGTGCTGGGGGGGGGTTGGGGGCAGCACTGGCAGGTCCTGCTGGGGCCGGGGCAGCGCTGAGGGCTGCGGGAGCGGGAGGGGGAGGGAGAAGGGCCGAGGGGTGGGGCCAGGCTGTTGCCCCTTTAAGAGGCGGTCCGGCGCCCCGGGCGGGGCGGCCCCGGTGGGCGGAGCTCTGTGTGTCACGTGGGCGGGCGGCGGCTCCCGCGGGTCTCCTTTGTTCGCGGCGGGGGCGGGGCCTGGCCGCTGATTGGCGGCGGGCGGGGGGATAACGGGCCGCGCGGGGCGGGGCGGGGAGCGGCCCGGCCGGGGCCCCATGGGCCGGAGCCGGAGCCGGAGCCGCCGCGCGGGACAGGGGCGCGCCCGGAGGCCGAGCCGGGGCCGTGAGCGGCCCGAGCCGCCCCGAGACCCCCAGGCAAGTGAGGGGCGCGGGGCGGGGCCTTGGGGGGGCAGGCGGGAGGCCCGGGCCGGAGCCCGCCCCCGGCCGAGCCTAGAACCTGCTCCCGTCCCCCCCCCGGTCCGGGAGCTCCGGGCATGGACCCCCCCGAGCCCGCCGCGCCCCGTCCCCTTCCCCCGGAGCTCCGGGCATGGACCCCCCCGGAGCCCGCCGCGCCCCGTCCCCTTCCCCCGGAGCTCCGGGCATGGACCCCCCCGGAGCCCGCCGCGCCCCGTCCCTTTCCCCCGGAGCTCCGGGCATGGACCCCCCCGGAGCCCGCCCCTCCACCGGTCCCGGAGCTCCGGGCATGGACCCCCCCGAGCCCGCCGCGCCCCGTCCCCTTCCCCCGGAGCTCCGGGCATGGACCCCCCCTCGGCGCCCGCCGCGCCCCGTCCCCTTCCCCCGGAGCTCCGGGCATGGACCCCCCCGGAGCCCGCCGCGCCCCGTCCCTTTCCCCCGGAGCTACGGGCATGGACCCCCCCATAGCCCGCCCCTCCACCGGTCCGGGAGCTCCGGCCATGCACCCCCCCGGAGCCCGCCGCGCCCCGTCCCCTTCCCCCGGAGCTCCGGGCATGGACCCCCCCGGAGCCCGCCGAGCCCCGTCCCTTTCCCCCGGAGCTCCGGGCATGCACCCCCCCATAGCCCGCCCCTCCACCGGTCCGGGAGCTCCCGCCATGGACCCTCCCGCCCCTGCCCCCGGGCCGAGCGTTCCAGGCATGGGCCCCTCCGGAGCCATCTCCCCGGGCTGGGCCCCCCGGCCGAAACCCGATTCCCCTCCCCGGAGCCTGCCCCTCCCCTCGGGCTGTGCCCCTTCCCTGGAGCCGCCTCCTTCTGGGCTCGGAGTTCCAGGCATGTCTCCCCCCCCCCCCCCCAGCCCTCTCCTCGGGCTGTGCCCCCTGGCCGGAGCCTGCGCCCCCCGGAGCCTAGTTCCCGTCAGAACCCCCTCCCCTACCCCTGGGCTGGGAGCTTCGGGCATGGACCCCCCCCAGAGCCTGCCCCCTTTTCCTGGGCCGAACCCCAGCTGGTCCGGGAGCTCCTGCTGGCTCTTGGCCGCTGCTTTGGGGGACTAGCCAGCAATTGTGACAGATCCGAGCACTTTTTTTCTTGGGGGGGGGGTATGGCTCCCCTTCTCGGACAAAGCCCCTAGTACCAGGGTTCCGGGTCACCCTGCTGGGTGGTGCCCCTGAGCGCCTGGGTCCCAGCGGGCTCCCCAGGGAGCTCCAGGGCTGCAAGCTCCTTTCCAGCAGCTGCCCAGTCTATTAGTGGCAGACCCCGGCTGAGGCGCTGGCCTGGGAGCAGGGTCTTGGCTGGGGGCTTGTGTGTCTCCCCTGCTGGGGCCATGCCCCTCCCTGTGCCCCATACGCTGTGCAATGACTCCCTTGCCTGCTGTTCCTGCCCAGCTGTGCCCTGATGGATATTGATCTGGACTATGAGAGACCCAATGTCGAGACCATTAAATGTGTGGTTGTCGGGGATAACGCCGTGGGCAAGACACGCCTCATCTGTGCCAGGGCCTGCAATGCCACCCTCACCCAGTACCAGCTGCTGGCCACCCATGTGCCGACCGTCTGGGCCATCGACCAGTATCGCGTGTGCCAGGAGGTGAGAGCAGAGCGGGGATGGGCCCGTGCCATGGGTGAGACCCCTCCCGAAGGCCCCTGGGTGGTACCATGGGTAGCACAAGGCCCCCTTGAGGTGTGAAAGCCTGAGTGGAGGAGAGGGGGAGCTGAGGTGCTGTGTGGGGGTTCAGGGGCCGTGGTAGAGCGGGAAGCTGGCTAGGGGATGGAGACCCACCTGAGCTGTCCTGCTGTGCTTTCCCTGGGCAGGTGCTGGAGCGCTCCCGGGACGTGGTGGACGAAGTCAGCGTGTCTCTGCGGCTCTGGGACACCTTTGGGGACCACCACAAGGACAGGCGCTTTGCCTACGGCAGGTGAGAGCCTGGCGGCTTTGGGGGTCCCTGCTCCTGGCTGTCCCCCCTCAGCCTGGTTCCTGGGGGCATTGTGTGTGGTGCTGCAGAGTCCCCACTGGCCTCCAGCCCAGGGCCGTGCTGCCTGCACCCCCAGCTGGCCTCACTCCCATTCTGTTCAGCCTCCCATATCTCCCCTGGGCCTGGAAGGTGGAGGGGCCCTGAGCTTCCACCCCTCTGCTTCCTGGTGGGGAGAGCATTGCTGGAAGGGGGCATGACTCCTCCATTGCTAACAAGTTCAGGGCCTGAGGCTCCCATGTCCCAGCTGCTGTGGGGGGGGCACTGACCTGCTGCTTGACTCTGCCTGGAGCTGGGCACGTGATTCTTCTCTTCTCCTCTCCCTTCCCCCTTCTCTCTGGTGGGGGCTCCCCTCAGAAGCTGCTCAGACAGCTGAAACCCTCAGGGGAGGGGACTGGCCCCCCCAACGGGGGGTGGGAGTGTCTGGTTTCAGCCCCCCAGGGAGGTGGCAGTCTCAGGTAACAGCAGCAGGGAGGGGGAGGCCTTCCCATCCAGCAAAGGGGGTGGCTGGTCAAGGGGGTCTCCTGGGGACATTGGCTGGAAAAGCCCCTTGGCCGCTTTGGGGAACACACCTGGCCCCACATGCATGAGCCCAATGTGTGCAGTGGGGGGCCTGGCTGCTGAAAGCTGGGGGGGCTGCCAGCTCACCGGCCATGCTGATCCTCCCCTCCCTTGTGCCTAGGGGTCTGAGTTGGGGCCGTTCTGCTGGGTGCTGTACGACACAACGGGCAGGCCCTGCCCCAGGGGCTAGCAGTCCCTTGCGGGCCGGGGGGAGGGATATCTTGTGTTCAGCCTCAAGTGGCTGGGCCCTTGAGCCTGAATCCCCAGGCCGAGCTGAGGAGCCTGGCACAGCCCATGCCCACGTATTCCTGTCCCAAGGGAGGCTGGCTAGAGCTGTCCTGGCTAGTGTGAAGTGCATAGGGGATGAGGCAATTCCCTGGCCAGTTCTGCCATCCTGCCAGGCACCGACGGGCCACCCAGCCCCTCTCTGGGGATGTTTCCTGTCTCGCTCTAGCCTGGCTCCACACCCTCCTGGGCTGAGCCAGACAGGCCTGGTCCCTTGCCTCCTCCCAGGTCCCCCTGCTTTCCTACAGCTGCTTGGAGCGCTCTCCCCTCTGGTGGCAAGGGGCTGGGGCTGGGCCCAGGGCCACCCGGGGGGCAAGTGGGGCAATTTGCCCTGGGCCTCGCAGGGGCCCCCACAAGAGTTTTTCAGGGCCCCTGGAGTGGGGTCCTTCACTCGCTCCAGGGTCCCCAGAAAACTTTCACGGGGCCAGGGCGCCCGGAGCTGCTTCTGCTCTGGGGCAGAAGGACCCCCTGCTGCTGAATTACTGCCAAAGCAGGGGGGACCCCACCACCAAAGACCCAAGGCCTCCTGAATCCTCTGCTCATCCCTGGCTGGGCCCAGGCCCCACCACGGCGCAGGCCCTGTCTCAGGAGAGGCTGCACTCTCTGCAGGGGTTTCCTGTGTGTGCTTCACCCTGCGGAGCCTGGCCACGCTGGGTCACAGCTCTGCAGCCAGCTCGCTGACTTGGCCCCTCGCTGTGTCATGGGGCAGGGGTGGGGTCTGCTCCCTCCCTGCTGGGCACCGCTCCTGCCTTGGCTGGGTTCCTGTGGCGGCGGGCAGGCGGGAGCCACTCGGTCTGTGATGTGGGCCTCAGTCCAAGTGTGTGTCCCGGTCACGTCTCAGGGAGGCACCGCTAAAACAAACAGGGCCCAGGAGTGGCTCAGGCTGCTCCCTGCCTCCTAACAAGGGCCCTGGGACAGCAGGGCTCCCAATGGCGTCCTGCACTGCATTCCAGTTGTGCCACCTGTCCCACCCAGGTGGGAGCCTGTCTGCCCACAGCCAGCGCACCCCTAGCTGAACCCCAGCGACACTTGGGAGACAGGGCTGCTACTGGCTGGGGAGCATGGCAAGGATCCCGTATGTAGTGTCTGCTAGTGGGCAGGAAAGGTGGTCCCGCAGGAATAGACCCCTCCCATTCCAGTCCAAGCACTTCACAGGAAGGGTTGCCTGGCACTGGAATGCAGCCACCTCTGGCATGGAGCGTGGCAGCTGTCTAACAGCTGCGCAGGAAGGAGACTCTCCCAGCTAGCTGAAGCGGCAGGGGAAGTTCAGGGGAGTAAATGGCTAAACTGAAAAGAGGCACTAGCAGTGACCAGAGGGGCTGGGACCCTGGACTCCTGGGTTCTTGTCCGAGTTTTGACTCGCTGTGATCCTGGGTGAGCTGGTGTCAGAGTACTGGGGCACCTTACAACCTCTGCACGGGACGGCACCTCCAGCCACGCGGTGCCCCTTGCACTTGAGGGGTGAGCCCCCCATGAGCCCCCACCTGCCACAGCTGGGTTTTCCTCCCTCCCATGTGCTGGTCTGGCCTGGCTCTGCTTAGCCTCTCACATGGGCTGGCGGGGGGCAGTCTAGGGATGGCCCCAGGCCCCATCCCCTTGCTCGGAAGGCGGCTGTAGGGGTGCCTGTGTTGTGGGACTGCTCCCCTTCACCCTTCCTGCCCTGTGGCACTCTGCTCCTGGGGTGTCTGCTAGCAGCGCCTGGCCCTGGTGCTGAACATCTCTCCCCAGGCACAGCCTAGGGCGGGCAGCGTGTGCCGCAGGCCTCACAGAGAAGGGGCCATGGGCTCTGGGCTGGTTCAGGGCCAGAGCACCCCCTTGGGGAGAGGCCCAGTCACATGCTGAACCGGTGGCTGCTGGAGCCCAGCCAGAAGCAGCTGCCTGCCCCAGTGCTAATGATGGGGAATCCCCTGCCCTTCTGCTGCTGCCCAGGGGCTGGCAGTGTGAGCTGTGTCGCTGGGGCTGCTCTTGTCCCCAGCCGGGTTCAGGCTCTGTGGCCCGTGAGGGCTTTGCCCCGGCTCGGCCAGCATCTGCTCTTCTGGCTTGCACAGGATCCTCCCCACCATTCCCAGCAGCTGTCCCCCTGGCTTGGGGAGGGCTGGGCTCCTGTTCGGGGTTTGCATGGGCTCTGCTGGCTTTCACATGTGCTGCTAGTGAGGGGGCGCCCTGCACTCCTGAAATAGCTGCCACCTGAGTGCCCCACGCTGGGCTGCTGCAGTAACCTTTGTACCTAGAGATTTGGGGCTGTGTGGGGCCATGAGCCAGACCTCTCCCCCCCATTCCATGGCTTCTTGGCAGACATGACTGTGGTGCCCAGCTGTCAGGAGACTGGGGGCCTCGTGAAGTGCTCGTGCCATAGCACTGGGGGCTCCAGAAGTCTGATGGGGCAGGATAGGGCCCTTCAGTCTGTCCCCTCAAGGATCTGCCCCCTCCTTGGCTGGGTGCCTCCTTGAGGGCTGGTGGGCATGGGGGGTCCCCTGAGCTCCTGGGCTCTGTTAGTGCCTGGGCAGCTCTGCTGGGGGAGCCTGGCTGCTAGATCCCTTGGGTGCAGTGCAGAGGGTGAAGTAGGGCCCGTGTAGGCAAGAGGCCGGGCGGGGGTGTGTGGCATCAGTCTGAGCTGGGAGCTTGCTGTGCTGCTCTGTGCCCTAAGGCAGCAGTCTCCTTTGGTGGGACTAACAGGTCTGGAGCTCCCCCGTCTTCCCCTCCCGCCTGCAGGTCAGATGTCGTGGTTCTCTGCTTCTCCCTGGCGAACCCCAACTCCCTGCGCCATGTGAAGACCATGTGGTACCCGGAAATCAAACACTTCTGCCCACGGACACCCATTGTGCTGGTAGGGTGCCAGCTGGACCTACGCTATGCTGACCTGGAGGCAGTCAACCGTGCCCGGCGTCCGCTGGCCAAGTAAGGGTGCCCCCTGCCCTGACCAGGGCACAAAGGACATAAGGGTGCCCCCCCGCCTGGGGCCCCCAGAACTGAATGCCAGGTACAGGCAGCTGCAGGGGTGAGGCTGCTTGCAGCCCCATTGCATCCCTGAGTGCCAGCTGCCTGCACCTTGTGCTCAGCCCTGGGTCTGGTACAGACACCGCATGGGGCTGTGGGCGGGGAGGATGGCACTGCTGCCTGTAGGCTCTGAGTGGGAGCAGGGTGTCCGAGACCCATGCCTTGCTCAGCAGATCGTTGGCATCCCCTGTCTCGCTCGGGGCTCTTGCGGGCAGAAAGTGCTGGCTCCTTGGTGTGTGCCCAGCCTAGGTGGGCAGAGTGGCTCCCTCCAGCCCTGACACTGGGCTGTCTGTCCCCTAGCCGAGGGCTCCCTGCTGACCTGCCAGCTCCTCTCCCTTGCCAGGCCCATCAGACCCACGGACATCCTGCCACCCGAGCGGGGCCACGAGGTGGCCAAGGACCTGGGAGTGCCGTACTACGAGACTAGCGTAGTGGCGCAGTTTGGCGTCAAGGATGTCTTCGACAATGCCATCCGTGCCGCCCTCATCTCCCGCCGCCACCTGCAGTTCTGGAAGTCCCACCTGAAGAAGATGCAGAGGCCCTTGCTGCAGGCACCCTTCCTGCCCCCCAAGCCACCCCCGCCTGTCATCCACATCCCAGACCCCACCACCAGCGGTGGCCAGGGCCCTGCTGCCCTCTTCTGCACCCCCCTCTGTGCTGATGTGGTCTTCCAGCTGCAGGGGGGACACAGTGTCTTCGCCCATCGTGTCTACCTGGCCACGTCCTGCTCCAAGTTCTACGACCTCTTCACTCTGGCAGGGTCGGCGAGCCAGGCCCAGGAGCCCTGTGGTGTGGAGCGACGGGCGGCCAAGGAGCCGGCTGCCAGGACTAAGAGCCTGGAGATGGAGAAGACCCTCCTGGGCGATGGGGCCCAGGCCCCTCTCAGGACTTCGCAGAGTGACGATCCCCTGCGGCTGGTGCAGGGCGAGGGCCAGCAGCTCTCAGGGGCCGGGGGCCAGGAGCTGTCGGGCTGGGGACGGGGCTTTGTCAGCATACAGCTGGGGTTGGTTCAGGACCCCGTGACCCAGCAGGAGAGGCAGATGATGGTGGTGTACATGGACTGCCTGATCCAGCCGGGGCCCTTCCGCGCGGTGCTGGAATATCTGTACACGGGCCACCTGGACCAGGGCCGCGCAGACCTCATGCAGGTGGCCACCATCGCCGAGCTGCTGGAGGTCTTCGACCTGCGCATGATGGTGGCCAACGTGCTGAACAAGGAGAGTTTCATGAACCAGGAGATCACCAAAGCCTTCCACGTGCGCCGTGCCAACCGCGTCAAGGAGTGCCTGGGCAAGGGCGTCTTTGCGGGTATGGGCGGGGCCTGGGGCCTCTTCTAGCCTCCAGGGGCGTGGAAAGGGGGGCTGGGGAGCAATAGGGAGCAGGGAAGGGGGGTCGGTGGGGGGGGCGCGCTCTCCCCGGTGCTGCAGGGAGCAGGGCAGGGGGGTCGGTGGGGGGCGGGCTCTCCCCCGTGCTGCAGGGGGCAGGGCAGGGGGGTCGGTGGGGGGCGCGCTCTCCCCGGTGCTGCAGGGGGCAGGGCTGGGGGGTCAGTGGGGGGGGCGGGCTCTCCCCCGTGCTGCAGGGAGCAGGGCAGGGGGGTCGGTGGGGGGCGCGCTCTCCCCGGTGCTGCAGGGGGCAGGGCAGGGGGGTCGGTGGGGGGTGGGCTCTCCCCGGTGCTGCAGGGGGCAGGGCAGGGGGGTCGGTGGGGGGCGCGCTCTCCCCGGTGCTGCTGGCCCCTGTGCAGTGCTCCTGGATGCAGTTTAAAATTGGGCCCTTCCCCTGCATGTCCATGTCCTGGGGTACCCTGCCCAGTCCTCTGGGGGGGGCCTGATCGGCCCCAGCTGGGTGATTCCGGTCTGCTGGCCCCTGCAGTTTCTGGTGGATGTGGCATTCCCCTTCCCGTGCCAGGCTGCCTGGTTGTGTGGCGCTGCTCAGCACTGGCGTGTCGTTCCCCAGGGTGGCTGTAGTCACGTGGCACCCTCTGCCCAGCACGAGGAGCAGGGCTGGGGCCAGGCCATACTGACTCCCTGCCCGCTCTGCCCTCCTAGACGTTGTGTTCCTGGTGGACGATGGGTCGGTGCCGGCCCACAAGCCGCTGCTCATCGCAGGCTGTGACTGGATGGTGGCCATGTTCTGTGGCAACTTTCGGGAGAGCTATGCCTCTGAGGTAAGGGGGGCGGGGGGCTGCGCTGGGTGGGCTTGGGGAATGTGGAGGGAGGGTAAGGGGGAGATGAGGGATCCCTGGGAGTGGGGGATCATGGGAGCAAAGGGCAGGGCTGGGGGAGGGAGCTCCCCAGGATCCAAGTGGGGAGCAGGGTGGGGAAGAGGTGGTTCCTCCCCCAGCAGGTGAGGGGCTTGGGACTGGTGGGAAGAACTGAGGGGCAAGGAAGGGAGCTGGACAGAGCTCTGGAGAGGGGCTGCTCCCAGCTCAGCCTGGTGGTGAAGCTGCTGCTGCCTGCTCCCTCCTCCGACCTGGCCCAGGGTGCTCCCCCCCCATGCCTCCTGGGGGCCAGAGCCCTTGGGCAGCTGTCCCTTAGCGTGAATAGCACCTGGAGGGGGGCGGGAGGCATGTGATCTGAAGGTTCCCTTCGCCTGCCAACGGAGCAGAGCGGCTGCAGCGTGTCGTCGGAGATAAATTGGGAATCTCAAAAGTAAAAAGGTCAGGGGGGGGGCAGGGAGAGGCAGGGGATCATGTGGCAGGGTGTGGGTGCCAGGGCCAGACCCCTGCACAGGGCCACCACCTCCTCTCATTGCTCCCTCCTGATCCAGCCTGCTCCTAGCCCCACTCAGGAGAGGTCCAGCACGCACTTGGGGGTGATTTCTGGCTCTGACCCCATGAGCTGCGATTTCCTGGTAGATTATTGGCTGGCTCTGCTGGTTTTACCGTTGGGTTTGGGGGATTACAACCAACTTGTTCCCAGCAGACGGGCCTGTGAATGGGGGAATAGCTGCGAGCATCAGCAGAGTTGCGGGGGTGGGCTGGGCTGGCTGGGGGAGTGCAGGGGGACGCCTGTTCCTGAAGGGGGGAGGTTGTTGGGGGTGAGTTCCTTAGGTTCCCCTTGTCACCCCCAGGTCTCCCTGCCTGGCACCAAGTGCGCCTGCCTGCGCGCTGTCCTGGAGTTCCTCTACACCGGGCATTTCGTCCCCACTCCCGACCTGGATGCCATGGAACTCCTGGTCTTAACCAACCGCCTGTGTCTGCCCCGGCTGCAGGCGCTTACAGGTGAGGCTCGGTGTGGTGCCTGGCTTGAGGCCTCCTCTGAGCTAACGAGGCTGGCGAGCGCGGCAGGTCGACGTGTCTCTGGAGCGTCACTAACACGTAACTGTTCTGTAAGGGCCCCGGGAGCAGTGCTCGCCCCTTCATGCAGCCTGAGCCGGGGGGCAGCTGCTTCCCCCCCACCCTGCCCAGCGAGGCCATTGGTCCCGCTACAAACAGGACAGTTCTTGTGAGAGGCTCGTCCCCACTGGTGCCAAGACAGAACCACACGTGGCTTTGTCTGGCATTGGACGGGACAAAGAACACCCTGGTCCACCCGTGCAGGTGGGGTCCTGGGGGGTGGGGTCAGCTGGTATTGTGGGAGTGCACGAGGGCCCCCCCCACCCCATGCGTGCAGGGCTCAGCCTGGGACCCTCACCGTCCCCGTCTCTGCCCTCCCAGAGCAGTATGCGGTGGACGAGCTGCTCCGAGCCTACGTGCAGCAGGTGGAGATCGACGAGCAGGTGATCATCTACCTGGAGATGACTCAGGTACGGGGAGGGTGGGGCGGGCCAGGCCTCAGGGTGTCTGAGCTGTGGCTTCTGCTCAGATTAGGGTGGTTCCAGTGAAAACGTGAGCGGCTGTCCGGGGTCATAGCAATGGTCCAGCTGGCCAGTAGCCAGTCTCCAATGGTGGCCAGTGCCAGATGCTTCTGCCAGCTGGTGGTTTTGGGGCATCTGGAGCATGGGGCTGCATCCCTGCCCGTTGTCTGTCTCTCTGTGCTCCGAGGGGGGGCTGGTGGAGCCTACAGCTCTCAGCGTGCCATTCTCCATCCAGGTCTGCTGTGACTGCTGCCCAGTGCCCTCTGTCCACTGCCAGGCTCCCGCTGCCTGGCTGCGCTGCATGCTGGGACATGGAGCCCCATGGCCTCTTCCCTGGGGCCCCTGGCGTGTTACCAGCCTGCCCCTTGGTTTGGTGCGCAGAGCTGCAGCCAGGAGGCTGCTGCAGGATGCCACGAGGGCGAGGCTGCACAGATCCTTTGGGGGTCACTGGAGACCAAGCCCAGAGCCTGCAGGACACTGGGGGGGTCTGGGGCCCCCCTGCCTTGCTGTCAGGCTGCTGCTCTCTTGCAGTTCCACAATGCCCAGCAGCTGGCAGCATGGTGCCTGCACTACATCTGCACCAACTACAACAGCGTCTGCCGCCGCTTCCCCAGGGAGATGAAGTACATGGCGCCAGGTAGGGGCTGCGGGGGTGTGTGTGTGTGACAGCCCGGGGGTGCTGTGGGGAATAGGCCAGGGGCTCGGGCTCCCTCTCGCTGCCTGCAGGGGGCAGGCTGGCATGGCAGGAGTGCCTGGTCCCCTGCTCCTGAGCAGAGCCCCACCTCGGTTTCCCAGCCTGGCACTGTGCTCTGAGGGGAGAGGGTGGGGCCCTGCCCCCAGCCTGGCTGTTCCTCCTTCCCCAAGTGGCCTGCATGAAAGTCATGAGGGAACTGGGCTTGTTTAGTCTGCAGAAGAGAAGAGTGAGGGGGGATTTGATAGCTGCTTTCAGCTACCTGAAGGGGGGTTCCAAAGAGGATGGAGCTTGGCTGTTCTCAGAGGGGGCAGATGACAGAACAAGGAGCAATGGTCTCAAGCTGCAGTGGGGGAGGCTAGGTTGGATATTTGGAAACACTATTTCACTGGGAGGGTGGTGAAATCTCCTTCCTTAGAGGTTTTTAAGGTCAGGCTTGACAAAGCCCTGGCTGGGATGATTTAGTTGGGGTTGGTCCTGCTTTGAGCAGGGGGTTGGACTAGATACCTCCTGAGGTCCCTTCCCACCGTAATAATCTGTGATGCCACTGTCAGGGAGTATGTGGGAACACAAGGCCCTGCACCCCCCGCTTCCTGTGATTCTCCAGGACTCTCAGCCAGCCAGTAAAGCAGAAGATTTATTTGGACGACAGGAGCATAGTCCCAGACAGGTCTTGCAGGCACAGGCAGCAGGACCCCCTTTAGTTAGGTCCATCTGGGTCCCCCAGGGAGGCTATAGCCCCGTGGGGAAACCCAAGCCCCGTCGGGGCTCCCCTCCATTTCCAAGCCAGCTCCCAAACTGAAACTCCCTCCAGCCCCTCCTTCTCTGGGCTTTGTCCCTTTCCCGGGCGTCTCCAACACCTTCAGCTGGCACCTTTGCAGAGGGGGGGCCCAGGCCATCAGTTGCTAGGAGACAGAGTGTCAGGCATTTAGGTGCACTGGCCCTTTGCTCTGCAGCAATCACACACCCTTATCCCACCACCTAGATATTAAGAACTGCCATGGGGACACTGAGGCACCAACACAGTATTCAGAGCAACATTAAGAACATTCTCAGTTTGCCACAAGCACCCAATGGCAGACGAGTGTAGCATCTCAGCTCGCCAATAGGAGCTGGAAGGTGCCAGCCTCTTCTGGGGTGGGAGGGAAAGGGAACTAAAACAGCAGGGGAAAGAGAGACACCCCCCCGCCCCAACTCCCGGAGGGCCCCTCTCTGGGCCTCTGCGTACCAGCCTGAGCCCCAGCTCCAAGCAGCCCCTCATTCTCCCTGGTTCTTGGGGAGATCCAGTCTTCAAGATCCTGCTCCCTGTGCCACATTTTGACCCCCCCAGTTCCCCATGCTCCCCAGCTCTCAGGGGCTCCCCCTCATTCTTGCTCATCCCAAAAGGAGGTGTCAATGCAGGGGGTTGGGGATATTTCGGGAGCAAACCTTCCACCATCACCACCCACCCTAGCTATCTCCAGTGCACTGGAGTGTGCATTTTAACCCCACTCCACCCCCCTGCCAAACAACCCCCCTTCCCTGGCACTGGGGAGAGGCACTTGAATATTGCAGATGCTCCGTGCTGGGGTGTGGGAGATGGGCCCTTCTGGAGCCCCCATGTCACTGCTCCCCACCTGCAGGGAGACTGTCTGTATTTCTCCAGGTCCCTCCCCCTTTCTGAGGCTCCCCAGTCACCAGGCTCCCTTCCTTGTCTCTGCCCCTGGGCTGCTGACCCGGTGTGGGAGGCAGCGGGGACTGTACCCAGGGTGCTGTTCTCCCCCAGGCTGGCCCTGGGGGAGGTGTCCCAGCCCAGGCCGGGAGCTCAGTGGCTGCAGAGCAGCTCCCCTGGCAGGAGGCAGCGCTTGGCCCATGACTTCGGGTTTGCTGGCTGGGGCTGTCTCGTGGGCTGCCAGTGGGGACTGATGCAGTTGTGGGGATGGGACCCCCTGGTACGGCCACGGGGTCCTGTGGGTGGTTGCTGTGATGTTGGGGGAGGGGGAGAGATGGGACCCTCCCCTCCCCCGGTACAGCCACGGGGTGCTGTGATGTTGGGGGAGGGGGAGAGAGATGGGACCCTCCCCTCCCCCGGTACAGCCACGGGGTGCTGTGATGTTGGGGGAGGGGGAGAGAGATGGGACCCTCCCCTCCCCCGGTACAGCCACGGGGTGCTGTGATGTTGGGGGAGGGGGAGAGAGATGGGACCCTTCCCTCCCCCCGGTACAGCCACGGGGTGCTGTGGTGTTGGGGGAGGGGGAGAGAGATGGGACCCTCCCCTCCCCCGGTACAGCCAGGGGGTGCTGTGGTGTTGGGCGACGGGGGAGAGAGATGGGACCCTTCCCTCCCCCCGGTACAGCCACGGGGTGCTGTGATGTTGGGGGAGGGGGAGAGAGATGGGACCCTCCCCTCCCCCGGTACAGCCACGGGGTGCTGTGGTGTTGGGCGACAGGGGAGAGAGATGGGACCCTCCCCTCCCCCCGGTACAGCCACGGGGTGCTGTAGTGTTGGGGGAGGGGGAGAGAGATGGGACCCTCCCCTCCCCCCGGTACAGCCACGGGGTGCTGTAGTGTTGGGGGTGGGGGAGAGAGATGGGACCCTCCCCTCCCCCCGGTACAGCCAGGGGGTGCTGTAGTGTTGGGGGAGGGGGAGAGAGATGGGACCCTCCCCTCCCCCCGGTACAGCCACGGGGTGCTGTGGTGTTGGGGGAGGGGGAGAGAGATGGGACCCTTCCCTCCCCCCGGTACAGCCACGGGGTGCTGTGGTGTTGGGGGTGGGGGAGAGAGATGGGACCCTCCCCTCCCCCCGGTACAGCCAGGGGGTGTTGTGGTGTTGGGCGACAGGGGAGAGAGATGGGACCCTCCCCTCCCCCCGGTACAGCCAGGGGGTGCTGTAGTGTTGGGGGAGGGGGAGAGAGATGGGACCCTCCCCTCCCCCCGGTACAGCCAGGGGGTGCTGTAGTGTTGGGGGAGGGGGAGAGAGATGGGACCCTCCCCTCCCCCCGGTACAGCCAGGGGGTGCTGTGATGTTGGGGGAGGGGGAGAGAGATGGGACCCTCCCCTCCCCCGGTACAGCCAGGGGGTGCTGTGATGTTGGGGGAGGGGGAGAGAGATGGGACCCTCCCCTCCCCCGGTACAGCCAGGGGGTGCTGTGGTGTTGGGGGAGGGGGAGAGAGTTGGGACCCTCCCCTCCCCCGGTACAGCCAGGGGGTGCTGTGGTGTTGGGGGAGGGGGAGAGAGATGGGACCCTCCCCTCCCCCCGGTACAGCCAGGGGGTGCTGTGGTGTTGGGGGAGGGGGAGAGAGATGGGACCCTCCCCTCCCCCCGGTACAGCCAGGGGGTGCTGTGGTGTTGGGGGTTGGGGAGAGAGATGGGACCCTCCCCTCCCCCCGGTACAGCCAGGGGGTGCTGTGGTGTTGGGGGTTGGGGAGAGAGATGGGACCCTCCCCTCCCCCCGGTACAGCCATGGGGTGCTGTGATGTTGGGGGAGGGGGAGAGAGATGGGACCCTCCCCTCCCCCGGTACAGCCAGGGGGTGCTGTGGTGTTGGGGGAGGGGGAGAGAGTTGGGACCCTCCCCTCCCCCGGTACAGCCAGGGGGTGTTGTGGTGTTGGGGGAGGGGGAGAGAGATGGGACCCTCCCCTCCCCCCGGTACAGCCAGGGGGTGTTGTGGTGTTGGGCGACAGGGGAGAGAGATGGGACCCTCCCCTCGCCCCGGTAGAGCCACGGGGTGCTGTGGTGTTGGGGGAGGGGGAGAGAGATGGGACCCTCCCCTCCCCCGGTACAGCCAGGGGGTGCTGTGGTGTTGGGGGAGGGGGAGAGAGATGGGACCCTCCCCTCCCCCGGTACAGCCAGGGGGTGCTGTAGTGTTGGCTGCTCTGCAGTGAGGCGGGGGGTCCCGGCCCCCTGCCCAGCCGGGTGGGTCAATGCTGACACCCTCCTGCCCCACAGAGAACAGGGCGCACTTCGAGCGGCACCGCTGGCCGCCCGTCTGGTACCTGAAGGAGGAGGACCTGTACCTGCGCTCGAAGAAGGAGCGGGACCTGGAGGAGCAGCTGCTGCGGAAGCAGCACGCCCGCAGCAAGTGGTGCTTCTGGCGCCCCTCGCCCCACGTCTCCTGAGCCCTGCTTGTGCCTTGCTGAGGGCAGGAGGGGCTGCCAGGCGGGCCGGGCCAGGGTAGGGCTGGCAGCTGGGTGCCTGTGTCCGTCATTCCCACTTCCATGGGCACGGCAGCACTTCCTGCTCCCAGGCAGGGCTCCTGGCCAGCTGCTCTCATGGGGCCGGGCCCCCTTTACTGGCCCCGTGGCCCACTGAGCCTAGCTCTGGCACGTTTACAGGCTCTCCTGGCCACTGCTGCCCTTAGCTTCCAGCTGTGCCTCTGCTGCAGCGTGGCAGTGCATTCCGGGGGGTGAGCAGGCCCCCAAACCCAGCAGAGCTGTGGGGTTTCCTCTTGTCTAGCAGTGTGGAGGAGTGGGGGCTGCACTCGGGCTGTGAGCATGACGCTGCTGTGCTTGGGCAGGGAGGGCACCCCTGGGTGGGGCTTGGGTCACAGCTGTCCTTGCCCTTCTCACCTGATGGTGGGGATGCTGGCAGGGTCTGAGCCCTGAGCCCACGGGGGGCCTCAGAGCAGCACTTTCCTCCCCGCAGGGTTGGGCTGCACCTCCTCTCCCCGTTCCAGGCTTCCCCTAGGCCTGAGGGCAGCAGAGCTGTGCAGGGGGTTGGATCAGGGAGCTGAGTGGAGGGGGGGGCTGGGGGCAAGGGCTTGTCCTTGGGACACTAACAGAGCAGTGAGGAGGTGGCTGAGCTGGGGGCAGGTGTGGGGTGGAGCTCTGTGTGGGGGGTGGGGTCTGAGCTTGGGGGGTGCATATGGGAGCTGGGTTTGGGCAGGAGATTTCTGGTTTTGGTAGTTGTAGGAGCTGCTCCATTTGTGCTTTGCCTGCTCTTGGGATGGGGGCAGCCTGGAGCCCCCAACCGGCCCCTTTGCTCCTCTGTGCCTTTGACACTACAAGCCTCTTCCCCAGCTCACCTGCCTTGTGAGAGGGGCTGGGTCCCTGGGCAATGGCCCCCTTCCCCCTTTTGATACACCTTGGTGCATTAAGGGAACTGCCCCGGGGTGGCAGGGCCGTGCGTGCCACGTGCACAATGGGGTTTACACTTTTCTAGGGAGCCCGGCTCCTGCCAGGCCTCGCGGAGCAGGGTTCCCACGCTGAGCCGTCCCCTCACTCCGATCGAAGGGCTGTTTGTATCTGCGTTTCTAACCACTGTGAGCCAGCCTTGCGCTGCCTGGCCTTTTTACACCTCGCAGTATTGGACTGTTTTAACCTTTTATTAAAACCTTTTGTAATGTGCCTGGGGCTGCCTCTCTGGGGGCCAGGGAGAGCGCAGGCTGTGCTGCTCGGGGAAATCCCCTCGGCTTCGCTGCGCCGCCCCGGGAGGGCCTGCGAGCAGGCTGGTGGCCCCATGCGGCCAGGGGAGAACTTGGTGTAGGGCTGCAGGTGGCTGAGAGCCCCTCCCTGGTGTGAGAGCTCAGGGCTGGGTGGGCGCTTGGCTCAGGTAAGGGGCAGGCTGGCTGTGCCCTCCAGGCCTCCTGCACTAATGCCCCCCAGCGGCGCTCACGAGCACTCGAGACCTCTCAGAGGAACCCCCGGGAGTGTCTGAGCCGGGGCTGAGCCAGGGGAGGGCATTGACCCCACTGCTGAAATGAGCAGCTGGAGCAGGGCCGGCTCCAGGCACCAGCTAAAGAAGCAGGCGCTTGGGGTGGCACGTCAGGGTCTTCGATGGCGGGTCACTGGGTCCCTCAGAGCGAAGGACCTGCTGCTGAAGAGTGGAGCGGCACGATCTGCCTCTTGGGGTGGCAGAAACCCTGGAGCCGGCCCTGGGCCTCACTGGATTATTTGTTCTACCCTAGCTCTGGGCAGGGGCCGGGACCGGGACCGGGACCCTCCAGTTCAGTGCTGGTCTCTTCCCCAACTGCTGCGTGGCTGAGTGCCGGAAATGACCCTCTCCCAAGTGCCAGCATGGCCAGCGCTGTACCGGCGAGAGCTCTCCTGCCCCCTGCCCCCCCGGTCTGCACTGGGGTTTTACCTGCCGAGGGGAGAGCACTCCTGCCCCCCATCCCCCCCCGGATCTGTGCTTGGGTTTTACTTGCCGAGGGGAGAGCTCTCCTGCCCCCACCCCGGTCTCGAGGGGAGAGCTCTCCTGCCCCCACCCCGGTCTCGAGGGGAGAGCACTCCTGCCCCCACCCCACTGTGCCAGGGTTTTACCCGCAGAGGGGAGAGCTCTCCTGCCCCCCCCCCGGTCTTGAGGGGAGAGCTCTCCTGCCCCCACCCCGCTGTGCCAGGGTTTTACCCGCAGAGGGGAGAGCTCTCCTGCCCCCCCCGGTCTCGAGGGGAGAGCTCTCCTGCCCCCACCCTGCTGTGCCAGGGTTTTACCCGCGGAGGGGAGAGCTCTCCTGCCCCCCCCCCGGTCTTGAGGGGAGAGCTCTCCTGCCCCCCCCCGGTCTCGAGGGGAGAGCTCTCCTGCCCCCACCCTGCTGTGCCAGGGTTTTACCCGCAGAGGGGAGAGCTCTCCTGCCCCCCACCCCCCCCGGATCTGTGCTTGGGTTTTACCTGCCGAGGGGAGAGCACTCCTGCCCCCCCCACCGGGTCTGTACTGGGGTTTTACCTGCCGAGGGGAGAGCACTCCTGCCCCCCCCCAGCGGGTCTGTACTGGGGTTTTACTTGCCGAGGGGAGAGCTCTCCTGCCCCCACCCCGCTGTGCCAGGGTTTTACCCGCGGAGGGGAGAGCTCTCCTGCCCCCCCCCGGTCTCGAGGGGAGAGCACTCCTGCCCCCACCCTGCTGTGCCAGGGTTTTACCCGCGGAGGGGAGAGCTCTCCTGCCCCCACCCCGGTCTCGAGGGGAGAGCACTCCTGCCCCCACCCCGCTGTGCCAGGGTTTTACCCGTGGAGGGGAGAACTCTCCTGGCCCCCCCCCCCCGGTCTTGAGGGGAGAGAACTCCTGCCCCCACCCTGCTGTGCCAGGGTTTTACCCACGGAGGGGAGAGCTCTCCTGCCCCCACCCCGGTCTCGAGGGGAGAGAACTCCTGCCCCCACCCTGCTGTGCCAGGGTTTTACCCGCGGAGGGGAGAGCTCTCCTGCCCCCCCTGGTCTCGAGGGGAGAGCACTCCTGCCCCCACCCTGCTGTGCCAGGGTTTTACCCGTGGAGGGGAGAGCTCTCCTGCCCCCCCTGATCTCGAGGGGAGAGCACTCCTGCCCCCACCCCGCTGTGCCAGGGTTTTACCCGCGGAGGGGAGAACTCTCCTGGCCCCCCCCCCCCGGTCTTGAGGGGAGAGAACTCCTGCCCCCACCCTGCTGTGCCAGGGTTTTACCCGCGGAGGGGAGAGCTCTCCTGCCCCCCCCCCCCCGGTCTTGAGGGGAGAGAACTCCTGCCCCCACCCTGCTGTGCCAGGGTTTTACCCGTGGAGGGGAGAGCTCCTGCCCCCCCCCCCGGTCTTGAGGGGAGAGCTCTCCTGCCCCCACCCCGCTGTGCCAGGGTTTTACCCGCAGAGGGGAGAGCTCTCCTGCCCCCCCCCCGGTCTTGAGGGGAGAGCTCTCCTGCCCCCCCCCCCGCTGTGCCAGGGTTTTACCCGCAGAGGGGAGAGCTCTCCTGCCCCCCCCCCGGTCTTGAGGGGAGAGCTCTCCTGCTCCCACCCCGCTGTGCCAGGGTTTTACCCGCGGAGGGGAGAGCTCTCCTGCCCCCCCTGGTCTCGAGGGGAGAGCTCTCCTGCCCCCACCCCGCTGTGCCAGGGTTTTACCCGCGGAGGGGAGAGCTCTCCTGCCCCCCCTGGTCTCGAGGGGAGAGCTCTCCTGCCGGCACAGTGTCCGCTAGCCGTGTTGCACTGTGTAAGACAGACAGAGGCGTGCAAGGAAACATTCAGAGAGTCTGTGGCCACAAGGGCCCCCTCTGCTCAGCTAGCCTGACTGTAATGCAGGGCACAGACCTGCCTCCCCATCGCAGCTCTCACACCGGCCAGTCTTGCTGTGAGAGGTGCTGGGGCTGGAGAATGCACCAGGACCTGGGGTAAGTTCTATTAGTTAATTACACTTGTTAAATTTATGCCTGATTTCCAGTCTGAATTTGTCTTCAACTTCTAGCCCGTGGAGCGTGTTCGACTCGCCTCTGCTAGACAGCCGGGCCTGTTCACAGAGCTCTGTGCTGGTCAACGGTGCATTGTCCCTGCAGCTCCCAGGTCATGTCCACACTGCAGCAGAGCCTCCCTGAAGCCCACCGCGCGTGCAGCTGCTGGAACGTGCTGTGCTCCTTTCTCTGAAGGGGGGGCACCTACCCAGCAGTGGCTGCAGTCTGGCTGAGGGGGGGCCAGCCCTGTGAGACTGACTGAAGTTCTGCATGGAGCTGGGCCAGGGACCTGTTTCAGTGCTGGCTGGGTGTGGGCAGCTGAGTAATTGGAGGTGCTCATACCGCAGCCTCCAGCGGTGCCTCCTCCATGCTGCCCTCCAGCTCCAATGCAGGAAGGCGGCTCAGCCTGGGGTGGGTGCTATAGGTTGCAGCTTCTGCATAGGCCTGAAACCAGCGGGCCTGAACCTGCCCTGCCATGGGGAGGGGGAGCAGGAGCCAGGGCCAAGCTGTGGCCTGAGTCTGGGCCTGGGCCTGATTCCCCAGCCCCGAGAGCAGGGCAGGCTCTGATGAATGCTCTCGGTGCTGGCCCCTTGCAAAGGGGATTTGAACCCTCTGCCTCCCTGTGCCCTGGCTGTGCTTACAAGCCCACGGCAGGAGCCTGCAGCTGTTGCTCACCCTGTACCAGGCTCCCACCCACTGGCACCTGTGGGGTGGGTGCAGGCCTATGCATGGGGCCAGGGGGCTGGGCAGCACGATGCTCCCTGGGACCCAGAGCAGAGCCAGCCAGGCCATGGATCTGAGCAGCTGAGCACTGGCAACTTCCCCTGCAGGGCCAGAGCTGAGCAGCTGGTCAGCCCCTCGCTGCCAGGCCAGGCCCGGCCTCTCTGGCCCCTAGGGGGTGGTGCCTGCATAGGGCAGTGAGTTGCAGCCAGGTGCTGATGGCAGGTGGGGGCGGGACATGGGTGCTGCTTCTGGCTTGGGCCTGGCTCAGTGAGGGGGCACTGGGGGGCTTCAGCCCCTGGTCCCCAGACCCTCACTGCCAGGAGCTCAGGGCCTGTCCCCCAGTGGCGCTGTAGCCACAGGCCATGGCTCAGGAGGGGACCCCCTGTTGACACGTAGCACGGAACCGGACTCTCACCTTGTCCACCTGGGTCCAGGCGCTGGGACTGGGCAGAGCCAGCGATGCCCCCCTGCAGGCTGGACGGGGTCAAGTGGACCGGGCATGGGACAAAGTGATCTGGGCCCGTGGGGAGCAGTGTTTGGCAAAGGCCTGTCAGTCACTGTGGTTAACCCCTTTGCCCCCCAGGAAGCGTGGGTACTGCTGGGAGAAGCTGGAGGGCCCTGCTGCAGGGAAGGGCCATGGCACGGGATTGCAATAGCCCTCCTCCACCCCGAGTCCACAGCACAGACCCCCGCTGAACAGAACAGCCCAATGCTCCTGCCTGCCCAGGCTGCTGGCTTCTGCCAGGGAAGAGCTGGGTAATTATCCTGTGAGCCGGCCTCCCAGTCCCAGCCTCTGGCTGCCAGAGGGTTCGTGACAGCCAGAGCAGGGGGGTTTGGCTAGATACATTCATGGAGGACTAGTCCATCAATGGGTATTGGCCAGGATGGGCAGGGATGGTGTCCCTGGCCTCTTTGCCAGAAGCTGTGACTGAGTGACGGGATGGATCACTCGATGATTCCCTGTTCTGTTCATTCCCTCTGGGGCACCTGGCACTGGCCATTGTCAGCAGACAGGACACTGGGCTGGATGGACCTTTGGTCTCACCCAGGCTGGCCATTATGATGATCAAGTGATTGTTCATGTCCATTCCAAGCAGGTGTGTGCACGCCCCATGCACGTTCTTCAGAAACTTTCCCCCTTGGCGGCTGCCATCGGGTCGGCCAGGGAGCCCCCTGGAGCAGTGCCCTCATGGTGCTCAGTGTATGGCTCTGCCGACCGAACTCAACACCCAGCCACTTCAGTTCTTTCTTACCGTCCAAGGCAGCATTGGCACTGCGTTTCGCTTGCTTGTCAGTGTTCCCCTGGCTATTACTTTGTTGTACTGTTTTGTTCTGTAGTTAAAGACAGACTTGGTGACTGGGTCCTTCGCTCCTCACGCCACCTCGGGCTTCGGGACATGCCTCAAGCCCAAGGATTTAAATCTTGTGGTGTAGGCAAAGAGCCTCTGCCCAATAGCGACCCTCACAACTTGTGCCTGAAGTGTCTAGGGGAGGTGCAGCAGTCCGAGCGCTGTAAGATTTGTAAGGCTTTCAAGGCCGGGACTAGGAAGGTACATGACTTCCATTTGAAGCAGCTGTTAGTGGAAGCCGCTCTCCATCCAATGGCACCTCCCCAGGCCTGAGCTCGGTGTGGAGTGCCCCAGCATCGGTCCATGAATCGGTACCGAGGAAGGACTCTGCACTGGAGACCCTGGCATGGCAGCGCGGAGCGGCCCCCCGGCATGGCATCCCACAAGCACCATAAGAAGGCGGACAGAAGGCGCTCTCCTCAGAGAGTGAGACCATCCAGGGAGACTTTGCTGCCTCAGAGGAAGGACTCAATTTCCAAGCAGCAAAGCTCGGGCTGTGGACTCTGGCGCTCCAGTTGGCACCATTGAGCCCAGCCCTTAGTGACTCTCTGGTGGGGCAGTGCCTGGTGGAGGAGTTGGAGCCCCTCTCCACCCCAGGCACTGTCGAGGCTGCAAAGGAGCTTCTAGAAAGTACCACACCTCAGCCCCTTGCTGTCAGAGAGAAGCCTCCGGCATCACCCAAACAGGTGCCATCTAGAGGCAACCCCACAAGGACGATCCTTTTTGTAACCAGACCAGCACCGTTCCCGGCCCCATTCCCTGTCTACATCACTGCAACAGCCCCCGGCATCGGCCTCAGTACAAGACTGCCTGGGGCAGGCAGCGTGATGATCCGTGTCTTCGGCACCCATCACAGTCGCCCTCTCTTGGCCAGGACCAAGACAGCACTGAAACACGAGTCGTTCTCCGGCACCTAACCCATAACCTGGGCCTACAGGGAGAGGAAGTCATCAAGTCAGAGGACCTGGTGGTGGACATTCTCGCACCAGAAGGCCCTTCCAGAGTGGCGTTACCGGTCATTAAAACTATTTACAATTCTAATGCCCTGTGGCAGACTCCAGCCTCCATTCTACCCATTGCCAGGGTGTGGAGAGAAATACTTTGTTCCCTCCAAGGGATATGAGTTCTTATTCTCCCACCCTTGCTTGCACTCATGTACCCCCACTTCAGGCATCTAGACCATTCATCCTGGACTATCTACTGCATCTGAAGCAGCAAGGCCTGGCCAGATCATCAGGGTACAGCTCATGGCCATCCCAGCATTCCACCCGGGAGAGTTGGGGCGCTTGCCAATCCTATGGTAGGTCATTTCCTTAAAGGCATGGAACGGCCACACCTTCAGTCTCGCCCACTGGGACCTCAGTCTGGTCCTAGCTTGGCTTATGGGAGCCCCATTCGAGCTGCTTGTTACATGTTCCCTTCTGTATCTCTTGTGGAAGGTAGCCTTTCTGGTTGCCATCACGTTGTCCAGGAGGGTGTTGGAGTTAAAAGCATTAACCTCCGACACCCCCCTACCCAGCCCTCCACAAGGACAAGGTACCGCTCAGGTGGCACCCAGCCTTCCTGCCCAAGGTGGTATCCCACTTCCACCTCAGCCAGGACATTTTTCTCTGTTTTCTATCCCAAGCCATATGCTAACGCAGAAGCAGAGGCTTCCCTCACTCGATGTGCAGAGCGTTCGCGTTCTACATTGACTGCACAAAGCCTTTCAGGAAGTTGAACCAGCTGTTTGTGGTGGTGGCGGCAGACCGGATGAAGGGGCTTCCGGTCTCACAACACCTCTCTTCCTGGATTACAGACTGCAGCCGTACCTGTTATGGCCTCACCGAGGCCATAACCCCAGCTAGAATGACCCACTTGACACGAGCTCAAGCCTCGTCCACTGCTTTCCTGGTCCAGGGGCCTATCCAGGAGATCTGCAGAGCGGTGACCTGGTCCTTGGTGCCTACCTTTGCCACCCACTCTGCCACGACCCAGCATGCTGGAGATGCTGCAGCTCCTGCTAGAGCACTGCTCCAGTCAGAGTCCTTAACTCTGCCCCCACCCCCTGCTAGAACTTGGGAGTCACCTGATTGGAATTGACGTGAGCAATCACTCAAAGAAGAAAAGACGGTTACTCACCTTCTCATAACTGTTGTTCACGTCCATTCCCAGACCCACCCTCCATCCCCTCGGTCGGAGTAACCAGCAAGAAAGAACTGAAGGGGGGTCGGGTTGGCAAGGTCATATATTGAGCGCCATGAAGGCGCCACTCCGGGCGGCTCCAAGGCCAACCCCCTGGGAGCTGCCGAGGGGAAAAAAGTTTCCGAGAACCGTGCCGGTGGCGTGTGCACACCTGATTTGGAATGGAGGTGACCACCACCTCACAGAACAACAGTTCCAAGGTGAGTAACCGTCTTTTCTTGTGTCACTGAGCGTCTTGGCTAACAGCCAGCGCTGGAGCCAGCCTCCAGTAATTTATCGAGTTCTTTTTTGAGCCCTGTTAGTTTTGGCCTTCTCAGCATCCCTTGGCAAGGAGTTCCCCAGGTTCCACTGCTGCAAGGGGTAAGACCCCTCTGCTCCCCAGAACCCCCAACCCTATCCTGCAGCCTCCCCCCGCTGTCCTCCCAGAGGCCCTCCCCTCCATAAATGAGCTCAGGCACACGAGGAGTTTCAAGCTGATTTATGGTGGCAGCAGCAGCATGCCCTGGGCACCCGAGCGAAGCTATGGAGAGGCTGCTACAGTGGTACTGCCAGTAGCAGGGAGCCTGCCCAGCTGTGTCAAGGCCTGGGCCAAGGGCACTGCTCCTCTGCACGTGCTGCAGGGCCAGGCGCAGCAGGTGATGACAGAGCCCAGGGCCAAGGCAGAGGCAATACATGGGCCTAGGGGCAGTTTGGGGAGGGGCAGGGGTTTGAAAGCCTCATGCCAGCAGGGCTGGGTTAGAGGAGAGGCCCTTCACCTCCACCATTCTACATGCAGCCCCTGGTGAAATGCAGCTACCTCTAGGGTGAGCACTGGCAGCTGTTTAACAGCACACACAAACGCTACAGGGCAGGGTCAAAGCGTGCTGCGTTTAACACGCTACAGGGGCTATGGGGCATTGAACAGGCCTTAGCCCAGCCAGCGGGATTAACCCCCTACTTCAGCACTGTGTCTATTAGGTCTATTGGGAAAGGACCCCAACGGCTAGCGGCAGGCTCAGGCCACCACCCAACAGCAGAGGAAGGGAAATGTCATGCACTTTTCCTGACAGCAGGAGAACGCTGGCCCCTCGGGCCACCCCGGGGTGTCTGTGCCGCTTGCCGGGTTCCCCGCTTATCTAAGACAAGCGTTTCCAAGGAACCAGGCCCCACACACAGCCTCAAATGCTCCATCACCTGAGAACCATCCCGGCAGGCTGGGGCAGCAGCCTGTGCTCAAAGGGGTATGTCACCCCCTCCTGGAGAGGGGCTACACCCAGCCCCTACCTCCCCTCAGCCAGGCCATGCCAGTTCCAAGTCTCTCCCTGCAGCTCTTCAGGGGGCTGTATTTGGGGCTGAGAGCCAGAGGGCACACAGGGACAATCCAGCCCGCAAGAGGCTCCAGGGGGGAGCCTTCATCCTGCAGCTTCCTTGCCCTGGGGGAGCTGAGCACAGCAGCTGTTCCCATGTCAGTCCAGGGCACCCTGCCTGTCCCCAGCTGGGTGGTTACTGAGAGGGCCCCCTCGTCTAGGCAGCTGAGGGGAGAATGGTATTAGCTCTTCTCTAGCACTTTCCAGCTGTAGGGCTCACCGTGCTTTACAGGGGAGCACAGTGAGCCTGTCCCCATTTTACAGATGGGGAAGCTGAGGCACAGAGCAAGGTCTTCCCCAACGTCATACAGCAGGCCCATGGCAGAGCCAGGTCTCCTGAGTCCCAGTCAAGTGCTCTGTGTTCTCGGACACACTGCCTCTCACACCGCCAGCCCAACTGAGAGCCGACTGCTCTCTGAGCTTGGGGCCTGCTCAGAAGCTGTGCAATGACCCAAGTAGCAACAGGGGCTTTGGCGAGAGCTCTCTGCAGCTCGTGTTCAGAGGAGGAAAGGAGCCGGGTGGGCCCCCCAGGAGCAGGGATTCATTTGCTCCTCAGTTACTCTACCCCACCCCACAACTCAGGGCCTGCCCAGCTCTGCACCTCTCCAGGCTCTGGTCTCCATACAGGAGCAGAGGGGAATCACAGCCTGCAGGGGCCTTGGGCAAGGGGCTCAGCACAACAGAGCTGCCCCAGGCAGGACATGTCATCTGCCTGCCCTGCCCACAGGGAAGAAAGATCATGGGAGGCAGGAGAGGGGGGAGATGAGCAGCCAGGGGGTGTGGGCAGGTGTCTGGCCAAAGGGACCCTGAAGTTTGAAGAGATCTGGGCTCCATTTAGCTAAAGCAGCACCACCCCCACACCTTTGTGCATGTCCCCCCACCTCAGCTCCCCTGTGTCTGTTCACCCAGGTGGGGGGCATCCTCAGCTGCATGCAGCGGCCCCAGCACCTGTGCAACGGGAGCCAGGGGTCTGCACAGAGTCCCTGAGTCACAGTGGCCCATTTGCAGGGGGGCTGGAACATGCTGCAGCAGCACGGTGCCTGCAGGTACCTCCCCGCCCCGCAGTGGGGCAGCCTAGACCTGGCCATAGCGGACGATCTCGCTGAGGTCATAGCCGGTCGCAGCGAAGGAATTTCCCTCGGGGTCACAGAAGCGGGCGCCGCAGAGCTGGGTGTCAGTCACGCACTCCGAATGGCAGTGCTCGATCTGCAGGGGGAAGGAGAGAGCGCCCTTGGACTACGCAGCCCAGCCAGGCCCCCGGGGCTAGACAGGCCTCCCCTGGAGTCCCACCGGGGCATGGGCACGAGGCCCCGGCTTGAGTGCAGGTGCCCCCTGAAGGCTGCAGCAAGGGGACAGAGTGTTTCATCTGAACTTTGGGGGCTAGAATGTCACAGGGATATGAGAACCACGCTCGGGGGCTCTCTCCCCTCCCCAGCATCCAGCCCCAGGCTTGGGGCAGCGCTGAGGGAAATGGAGGCACAGCATGCCCTCCCCAGGCTGCCAGGGATTTCAGTGGGGCTGAGGATGTGCTCAGTGGAAGATGGGGAGAGTGGGGCAGCTGACAGAGGTGCAGGCTGGGGGGCGGGGGTAGCAGGGCAGGGCCTGTGGAGGGAAGAGGAAGTCTGAGTCTATGAGCACCTCAGAGGAGTAGCTGGAATAGTGCAAAGGGCGTGGTCACGCCAGGGCCTGACTGAGGGGCTGCCGGGAGAGCAGGACAAGCTGGCCCCCTGGGGCAGGAGGATGGCTGGGATATGGGGGCCCCACTGGCACCAGCAACTGGCAAAAACATGCAGAGGTGTGGAGAATTGCAGTGGTGGGGGACATGCAGGGGAGTGGGGGAGTCTAGAGGGGGGGTGAGACAGCCCCTCCGAGACAGAGGTAAAACCAGTGGCTGTTGTGTGTTCGGCATGGAAGTGTGGGGAATTTTGGAGGGTTGGGGAAGGGGTAGCTAGATCAAAACTGGGTGGAGCTGTTGAGGGTGGGGGATTGGGATTGGAGGGCAGCTTGTGGGGTTGGATCAGAGCCGGGAGGGGGTTGGTGCAGCGCTGGAGGAGACCGAGCGGGGAGCTCTGAACCAGGGCTAGGGGGGTGGATCAGGGCATTGGGAGGCAGGAGGGGAGCCAAAAGGCCCATGGATTGAGGGCAATAGGCAGGGGCAGCGGAGAGCTGGACTGGGGCTGTGGGTGAGAGGCGTGGTTTTAGAATCAGGAAGGGGGTCCAGGCCCCTCACCTATTCTTGGCCCAGGGCCCCCTGGGGCCTTGTTGCACCACTAGGCCACCTTGTCCCCAGCTCATCCTCACAGCCCCTTGTGGCAGTGGTGGAATGTCATGGGGGGAAACTGAGGCACAAAGGAGCAGTGACTGACTGAAGGTTGCACTGAGAGTCAGTGGCAGAGCCAGGACTGGAACTGAGGAGCTCCTGGCTCCCAGCCCCATGCTCAGACCATTAGCCCCCAGGGTTCTCTGCAGGGGCATGTGGGCATCACAGCACTGGCCCCTCACCTCAATGTCCCCGGTGTCTGGGTTCCGGCTGAGTTTCCAGATCTGAACATAGGAATCCTCGGCACCTGACAGCAGCTGCAGTGGGAGGCAGAACAGAGGCGGTGAGGGGGCTGCAGGTGGTGGGAGGGCTCTGCCAGCCTCTGAGCTCGGGCCCAGTGCTCACTGCAGCGAGCAGAGCCTCTCAGCACCGGTGCCACCAGATGCTGCTGAAGCCTGCTGCACGCAGCGACTGAGGCAGTTCTACTCCTTGGCACACTGGCTCCGGGGCTCGGGCCTCTCTCCCTCGGGCAGGCCAGCAGGCACCACCTGGGGCAGAGGGCGGCAGAATGCAATGGTAGGTGTGTGCCCCCTCCTGGCTAGTGTGGGAGCTGCAGCTCTTCCCAGCCCCAGTGGAGGATTCAGGCAGGCAGGCTGAGGAGCTGAGCCAAGCGGTGTTCAGAAGGCAGGCAGGCGGTGCCGTGCAGCCGGGGGATTGCCAGGAGGCCTCGCACAGGTTTACCTTCCCTGTCAGGGGTGCCAGGTCCAGGGCGTAGATCCAGCGAGCGTGGGCGCTGACCGTGGCACGCAGGGCCCCGCTCGTGGCCTCGTACAGCCGGATCTGCCCATTCCCATAGCCAGCAGCAATGACCCCGTTCCACAGCTTCACCGAGGAGCAGGTCCACCTGGGCACAAAGCAGACAGGTCAGCCCCACTGGCTCCATTGGGGGGTGGGGGGGGAGTTATGGGCTTCCCCCTTCCCCCAGCACTGTCCACACTGTACGAGAGTGACCTCTCCGCCTGCAGGTACCACCCCCCTCGCCTGGGGCCCACCTCTAGCAAGGCCCGGTGGGGAGACTCTGGGCTCAGCTCACTGCCCCAAGGAGCTGTGGCAGCCCCCGCCCGGCCTTACCCAAAGGCAGAGATTTTGGTGAGCAGGGAGAACTCCTCCTTGGCTCTCCAGACACACAGGGCCCCGGAGTCATCCGCAGTCAGCAGGTCAGCAGCCCCATTCTGCAATGAGAGGAGCAGCGTCAGTGCCATGCCATGGGCCCCTCCCAGCCAGCCAGAGCACGGGGAAGTCAGCGATTAGTCAGGGTACTCCAGAATGACCAGTCACCAAATAGCTCTTGGGCAGAAGTGCAGGAAAGTTGCTTTTTAACCGAATGAGCTCCCAGGACATTGACACTGAACCATCCTTCTCCGAATAACTAATAAGCTGGTGCACGTCACTGGCCTCTAGTGGGCAGCCTGAGAACTGTTCAGCTGTGTGGCACCTCCCCTGTCCTGGGAACAATGGATGGAGACTCTCCTTCCATTCCAGTGGGCAGGCCCGGGGCTCCAGGAGCTTGAGAATTTGAGGGCTGCCCCGTGTTATGCAGCGTAGGGACACCCACATGCCAAGTGACCAGATCTGACCTGTCTCTTGCGCTTTCATCCCAAAAGGTTTTACTGGCCGCCACTGCCTCTGGAATGAACAACGGCCCACGTGGGAGGCGGGGCGAGGATGCGGGGAGCTTTGGTTAAGGGTGGTGAGACACTAAGGGAGTGCATCTGTAACTCTCACTCCAGACCTATGAAGAAGTGGGGTATTTTTACCCACGAAAGCTTATGCCCAAATAAATCTGTTAGTCTCTAAGGTGCCCCCAGACTCCTCATTGTTTTTCTGGATACAGACTAACACGGCTACCCCGATACTAAGGGAGTGGATACAGTCTGACCTTGCTAATAAATGGCCTTGAGTCCAGGGAGGCTTTCATAGCCCCCAGCTGGCTGAGAGACTGGTGCTGGCACTGGGCTTAGGCAAAGTGGCTGACTAAAGTGCTGCCTCCATCGATTTAATTGTTCCAAGGTCTTCATTGTTAAGATGTCCTCATTGTCTTGAGCTGGTCAGTTGCTATTCTCAGAGTGGTAGCTATGCTAGTCTGTATCGGCAAAAAGAACGAGGAGCCCTTGTGGGGACAGAGCCAGAAGAGTACCACTTCATATGAATTGTGGGGATTGCCAAAAAGTCTTTGGTACAGTGGATAAGACAGGTTTATGGAAGCTGCTACACCACTATGGAAAGCCTCCGAAATTTGTGAGCATCATTCAGAGGTTCTATGAAAACACCACCAGCAAGGCAGTACAAGACAGTGAACTGACTAAACCATTCAAGGTTACTACGGGCATCAGACAAGGATGCTTTGTGCCACCTATGATCTTTTTACTGGTAGTGGATTGGGTAATGAGAGACCACAGAACCACCAAGGGAGAGAGAATGGACTTTCACACAGAAGTTAGAGAACCTTGATCTTGCAGCTGAAATCACCTTGCTATCCCGCACCCATAGAGACGTGCAAGCTAAAATCAATACTCACTAGGCCTATGCACAATTAGGAGAGTTGAAAATCAACACTGAGAAAACTCAAACCATGAGAATCAACACACAACGAGAACCTCCAATACAGTACCACTTTCTGGAACCAACATGGAAGAGGTCTGATATTTCATGTATCTTGGCAGCACTGTAAGTAAAACAGGTGGAGCAGACGAAGACATTACAGCCAGAATAGCAACAGCCAGATGGGCCTTTGTATCTCTAAGGCCGATCTGGAGAAATAGAAATCTTGCCTCCAAACTAAACTTTGAATATGTAACATCATTGTAAATATGGCACTGAAACCTGGAGACCATTAAGACCTTACTATCTAAAAATACAAGTTGTTAGTTGCCTTAGACAAACCTTCTATATCAGATAGCCAGAAAAAATCACGAATGAAGAACTCTGGAGGAGGATGAAACAAAAACAGGACAGGAAATTATGGAACAAAAATGGAGTTGGCTCAGACATCCATGGAGCAAAGACCTGCACAATGTAACAAGAGAAGCACTGAACTGGAGCCTCTAGGGCAAAAGGCAACAAGGTAGCCCAAGGATAACAGAAGCAGAATTGGCAACTATCCAAGCGATATGAAAAAAGCTAAGGCTGTGGCAGGAGAGTGGCACAGAAGGACAGCTGTGGTGAAGGCCACATGGACTAGAGAGGCCCAAGAGAAGAGAGAGTAGGGTTTGAGCCACCTACTGTCCCCATCCTGCAGGGACTGTAGCAGCCCTGGGAGGGGTCAATGAGCCCTGCCTTTCTGCTGGCTGGCTCTGGGTGGGAGTGAGGCGTCTTCACTGACCTCTGGGGCACAGTAAGGACCACCCTGGCTGCTGGAAAGCCTCGGCACGAAAGGTTTTGGTCTAGGCTCTCCCAGGAAGGACTTTGGCATCATTAGTGTCCAGGCAGAGCAGGTGGGGCCTCAGCTCTGCGTCTCCCGCACTGGGAAGCACATGGGAAAGGGGAAGGGCTGACAGGCTGGTTTTCAGTTGCCTGTAGGCAACTCCCAAGGAAGGAGGGGCCCAACTGGCTGCTCTAGCATTTGGCAACCCGGCTGCAAGCCATGTGGCCTGGCCTGGCAGCCAGCTGTTCGCGCTGAGCCTGGGATAGGAGCTGTGCGCGGTGCTGGAGGCTCCGTACCGGGTTCTCACCGACCTCCGAGGTGATGTCAGTGATGGAGTCGTGATGCTCCTCCAGAACCTCGCTCAGCGTGATGTTTGTTCCCTTGCTGGGGACATCAAACACCAGCACCAGTCCCGACGAAGTCCCTGCGGATAAGCGAGGGAGATGCCACTGGCAGCCAGTCACCGGACCCCACCCCACTCTGCACTAGGAATCAGCCTCCTGGTCTTCCCACCTCCGAGAACCAGTCTCACACCCCACACCAGTCCTCACACTCTCCCCAGCCCTCAGCTCAGTAACTCCTCCAGCTTCAGAAGCCTAAACAAACCCTTCTTCCTGTTCCCCACATACTCCACTCCCATCCTCCTGGGCCCAAGTGTCCCTAGTGCAGCACATCCACAGCCCAGCCCCCTCACCCAGCTGCTGTATGCAGGCCCACTGCTTCCCCACTCTCCCAGCCCTCTCCTCCCCTGCCCACCTGGCCTCAGCCCTATCATGCAGAAGATTAGGTGCCCAGTTGCTGCACCTGTAGATACCAGAGATCCTACTCCTTGCCCCTCATTCCGTTCGCCAGCCTCCCGTTTCCGTACCCCACTCACCCACACAGATGAAGCGCCCACTGGCGGCAGCGATCCCTCGAGCAAACACTGCCTGGGCTGGAAGGAAATGGAAGCCCCATTACACCCCTGCAGCAGCTCCTACCCCAGAGCTCGATGGAGACTCCAGGCCACAAGGGGACACTTTGAAAGTGAGGGCCACAAGGTGTGAGGGACCCAGACACCCTGATTTAAGGCCAGATCACAGAGAAACTAGATTGTCTAGCCAGAAAGGAACATTGGGGTCACCTTGTCTGACCTCCTGCACGACATGGGCAATAGACATCCTGGAATTAATTCCTAAATAAAACCAACATCCTCCCTTCTGATGGCTCCCTGGGCCAGAGCCCCCTACAGCCTATTGGCTCCTGGGGTGGAGGAAGCCAAACTGTGCCACACAAAATCCATGCCCATGGTTCATCTTGCCCTTCCAGGGCAGTTGGTGGCAGGGGAGAGAGCTCTGCAGAGCCCTCCTCCCTAGGCTCCTGCTGCAGCAATGCCCCCAGCTAGGATCTATATTTACCTGGCGGTGGTTCCAAGACGTCGAGGGCATGCCAATAAACCATGATGGAGCCATCTGACTCATACATCTAGGGAGTGAAAACACCTGGTCAGCTCGTTGCAGAGTCACTTCTGGGTGGGGTCGATGAGCCTGAAGCCATCAGGAGGAACCCCGAGTGCTGCCCCCACAAAGATTTCCAGAGAGGGGGAAGTCACCCTCCAGAAGGCACCTTGTAACAGGTAGCTGCCAAGATGGGCCAAGAGACCTGGGGCTAGCCAGCCCTGATCAACCAGCCGCATCTGTGCAGGGGACGGGAACAGTTTTTACAGGGGGAGTGCTGAAAGCCAACGAATAACACAATCAATCCATACGTGATGGGAGCTAGGCGTTTGGTTGCTATTATTGCTTCAAGCCAGGGGCCACACCCATAGCTCCAGCACACCAGGCCTGTGCCATAATTACTTGTCTCCCAGCCTAGGATGGCCGGAGAGAACACAGTTTAATAGAGGCTTGACAGGCAAGCGCAGGCTGTGTTCCTGAGGAAGGAGTGCAGGGAAGCAGTGCTCTATCTCAGAACAGAGAGATTAGAGAAACTCCGAAGAGACAGGAAACTGAGCCTGGAGATTGGGCTGAAGAGGGGCCCAAGTGGGTGGGAAAAAATCTTGTTTGTTTGGGACTTTTATTACCCTGGAAGGGGACTGCACTGTGAGAATGACCCAGCTGGAGGCCTGAGCCACGTGAAACCCTGGGAGAGACAGGATATCCTGGGTGAAGGGAAACTGAGGCAGGAAATGCCTGCATAGCCAGACTTCCCCAGCAGAGGGTACTATGGGGCAGTCATGTCCTATAACATGCCTCCATTGACCTTCCTGCAGCTCAGGAGACTGTTCACACAGAAAAAAGAACAGGAGTACTTGTGGGACCTTAGAGACTAACACATTTATTTGAGCATAAACTTCAATCAGTCCACTTCATCGGCTGTAGCCCACGAAAGCTTATGCTCAAATAAATGCGTTAGTCTCTAAGGTGCCACAAGTACTCCTGTTCTTTTTGCGGATACAGACTAACAGGGCTGCTACTCTGGAACCTGTTCACACAAAGCCCTCCACCACAGGCCCCACCCCCTCCTTTCCCAGAGCCAAGAAAAGGAAGCAGCACTCTTACCTGGATGCCTTTTTGAGAGGTCAGGACCAGGAGAACTCGAGAAGGCAGGACACACCAGGAGGCCTGAAAGGGAAAGGAGCTGTTGCAGCCAACACCGGGTAATTCTACATGATATCTTATCCTAACAGCTAAAGGGGAACTGATCGCAGAACTAAAAGTTAATGGTACAAATGATCATGACTTGATCCCATTTATAATGTACAAACAGAATAGGGAACTGGATAAATTCATGGTGGTTAAGTCCATAAATGGCTATTAGCCAGGCTGGGTAAGGAATGGTGTCCCTAGCCTCTGTTCACCAGAGGATGAAGATGGATGGCAGGAAAGAGATCACTTGATCATTGCCTGTTCGCTTCACTCCCTCTGGGGCACGTGGCATTGGCCACTGTCGGTAGACAGATGCTGGGCTAGATGGACCTTTGGTCTGACCCGGTACGGCCGTTCTTATGTTATGTTCTTAATAAAGTCCAGACCAGTAATAGATATAGTTGGTGTTTTACAAGGCCATTTTCACAAACCTGAAAATGATTATGGGCCAAATCAGCTGTGAGGAAGAATTTAACTCAAAAAGTAGGAATGACGATTGAGAATCATTTAAGAACACCTTACTAGATGCCCCAAAAGCCACACTCAAGGCAGAAGGCTGTGCTGGTTTAAAAAAAAACAACCACGTTTAGAGGGGAAGTGAAGGCAGCTGTAACATATAACAAAGGGAAGAATGGGGAATTTGATAGTAATGAATATAAATGAGAAGTGAGAAATTGTAGAAAATTGATACGGGAAGTCAAAGGACACAAGGAAAAATATACAGCCAGTAGAGTTAAGAACAATAAGGAGTTTTAAAAATATATTAAGAACAAAAAGAATCCTGACAATGGTATTGGTCTATTACAGGGGTTGGCAACCTTTCAGAAGTGCCGTGCCAAGTCTTCATTTATTCACTCTAATTTAAGGTTTTGCGTGCCAGTAATACATTTTAATGTTTTTAGCAGGTCTCTTTCTATAAGTCTATAATACACCTCTACTCCTATATAACGCTGTCCTCAGGAGCCAAAAAATCTTACAGCATTATATGTGAAACCGCATTATATCTAACTTCCTTTGAACTTTGATCTGCTGGAGTGCGCAGCCCCGCCCCACCGGAACGCTGCTTTATCGCGTGGTATCCAAATTTGTGTTACATCAGGGTAGAGGTGTATATAACTAAACTATTGTTGTATGTAAAGTAAATAAGGTTTTTTAAATGTTTAAGAAGCTTCATTTAAAATTAAATTAAAATGCAGAGCCCCCCCAGACCGGTGGCCAGGACTCAGCCAGCGTGAGTGCCACTGAAAATCAGCTCGCGTGCCGCAGGTTGCCTACTCCTGGTCTAGGTAGTGTTTTGGGGCAATGCTGGCTGGATTAGAGCCATTTCGGGGTGGCCCTGGCTTGACACCAAACTGCCCCCAGAGTTCTACCGAGTCTGTTGTGGCCTCCACTGGGAGGAAGGAGGGAGCTGTTCTCCCTAAGTATGGTGACCAGACAGGAAGTGTGAAAAAGCGGGATGGGGATGGGGGGTAATAGGTGCCTACAGAAGAAAATACCCCCAATGGGACTGTCCCTATAAAATCAGGACATCTGGTCACCCTACCCCCGAGGAAGGGCAGGGGACGTGAGGCTGGGTCATGCGCCCACAGCGAGTTGGTGCAGACTCGGGAGAGAACCCAGGAGCCCTTTCTTCCACTCGCCGGTGCTCTAACCACCCGCTACACTGGGTCTGTGCCCAGGGCTGGTTCTCCCCTCAGCTCGGGCTGACTTTCCTGGCGTGTCCCACGCCCCCGGGCAGGGGAGCCGGAGTGAGCTGCGGCCCTGCCCCGAGGCGCTCGCTGTGCGAGGGCACCAGCCCTGCGCGGAGCCGGGGCTCCCGGGCCGCCCCTACCTGGGTGACTATGGAGGCGCTGACCGCCGGGCCGCCCTCCTTGGCCTGCAGCTGGCGGTGGGAGACGCTGAGCCCGTCGGCCGCGGCGCTGGCCAGGCTGACGGTGCTGCCGTGCACGGCGGCGAAGTAGGTGAGCGGCTTGTCGCGCAGGGGCAGCACGCTCAGGTTGTTGTACAGCGCCGAGCTGCTGCTCTTCAGCGGGACGCTCCGCGCCTTGCGGTACATCCTGGGGCGGGCGGGGGCCGAGCCGGGCTCACGCGCACTCGGGGGGGGCGGGCACTCGGGGTGCGGGGGCCGAGCCGGGGTCACGCGCACTTGGGGGGGCGGGCACTCGGGGTGCGGGGGCCGAGCCGGGGTCACGCGCACTTGGGGGGTGCGGGGGCCGAGCTGGGGTCACGCGCACTTGGGGGGGCGGGCACTCGGGGTGCGGGGGATGGGCCGGGTCACGCGCACTCGGGGGGGGGCCCGGCACTCGGGGTGCGGGGGATGGGCCGGGTCACGCGCACTTGGGGGGGCGGGCACTCGGGGTGCGGGGGATGGGCCGGGTCACGCGCACTCGGGGGGGCGGGCACTCGGGGTGCGGGGATGGGGGGGCCGGGTCACGCGCACTCGGGGGGGGGCCCGGCACTCGGGGTGCGGGGGATGGGCCGGGTCACGCGCACTCGGGGGGGGCCCGGCACTCGGGGTGCGGGGGCCGAGCCGGGGTCACGCGCACTCGGGGGGGTCCGGCACTCGAGGTGCGGGGATGGGGGGGGCCCGGCACTCGGGGTGCGGGGGCCGAGCCGGGGTCACGCGCACTCGGGGGGGGTCCGGCACTCGAGGTGCGGGGATGGGGGGGGCCCGGCACTCGGGGTGCGGGGGATGGGGGGGGCCGGGGCAGAGCCCGAGCCAGGGGGTCGAAAGGGGCCCGGTCCCTCCCGCTCACCCCGAGTCCCCCGCAGCCATGGAGACGGCGCAGCGCGTTCTCAGGGCGCCGGCGTCGCAGCGCGATGACATCACGGCCCGGGACGGGGCTGGCGTTGCCTTGGTGACGGGACGCAGCCAGCCGAAGGGGGGCTCCAGCCGGCTCGGTGAGGGGGCACCGCTGGAGTGGGGGGCGATGGTTGCAGGGAGGGGGCGGGGCTGGGGGTGGTGGGTGCAGTGGGGGTGGGGCGTGGCATGACTGGAGGTGCTGGATGTGGGAGTGCAGTGGGGGTGGGGAGGGGCATGGCTGGGGGTGCAGTGGGGGTGGGGAGAGGCGTGGCTGGGGGTGATGGATGTGGGGGTGCAGTGGGGGTGGGGAGAGGCGTGGCTGGGGGTGCTGGATGTGGGGGTGCAGTGGGGGTGGGGAGAGGCGTGGCTGGGGGTGATGGATGTGGGGGGTGCAGTGGGGGTGGGGAGGGGCGTGGCTGGGAGTGCTGGATGTGGGAGTGCAGTGGGGGTGGGGAGAGGCGTGGCTGGGGGTGATGGATGTGGGGGGTGCAGTGGGGGTGGGGCGTGGCGTGGCTGGGGGTGCTGGATGTGGGAGTGCAGTGGGGGTGGGGAGGGGCGTGGCTGGAGGGCGGCGCAGGGGGCGGGAGCTGCAATGGCTGGGAGGGGGCACAGGTGCGGGTGCAGTGGGGGGGCGGGGAGGGGCATGGCTGGGGATGACTGAGGAGGTGCTGGAGGGTGCTGTTAGGACACAGTGACTCAAAGGTCACAAATAAAAAGTGTCAGGAGAGGCAGTGACACACACACACACACACAATGCTCTGTCATGGAGAGCCAGGCCTCCTGGCTTCTATTTCTGGCTCTGACATTGATTTGCTGTGTGGCCCCTCCTTGCCTCAGTTCCCCCCCCCCCCCCCAGTGGGGACATCTTAAGCTTTTGTGTATCTGGCGCTCAGGTACTGAGAGATGCAGCACTGCCGAATTTGCCCTCTCTGCTTGATGCCTCCCTTCTCACCTGCAGAGCCAGCACCACCCAGCAGCAGGCACAGCAGCACAGAGGTGCTGGAGGGGAGGCCAACGCCACAGGCCCCCACTGAACTGCCTGCTTGCTTGTCCTCATTGTCCCAGCGTCACTCACCAGAACTCCCCTGCGTTCTGTGACCAGCGAAGGTCCCCAGTGCTAAAGGCAGGGAATACCATGAGAGCCCAGTCCCTCCTGGGGAATGTTCCAGCACCCAGGAGTCCTGACGTCCAGACCCCTGCTCTAACCATTAGAGATCACTGTCTCCCAGGACTGGGGGATACCAGAACAACACTCACATGAAGCCCTGCACAGATTCTTGTCACCAGTCCCTGGTGTCCCTGTGAGGAGTGGATGGGAGATGCACCAGGGCACTGCCTCTAGTCCCCGTGCCCCTTGCATCCATTTTAAAGCTGAGGGTGACTGTGGGCCAGTGTACAGTGCTAGGAACTGCCTGTGGCCAGCAGGCCATACTGGGGCACCCTGACTTAGTCCTTCACTCAGCGTTATCCCCAGCTGGTGGCCCTGTTGCCCATGTTGCTTGTTGCCCTGGGTAGACCCCATATAAAATGATGGGGTCTAAATGAGCTGTTGTCACAGAGTATGGGGGAGTCAAGGCCCTGCACCCCCAGCTTCCTGCGATTCACTGGGACTCGCAGCCAGACAGTAAAGCAGAAGGTTTATTTAGACGACAGAAACAGAGTCCAAGACAGGCCTTGCAGGTACAGAGAACAGGACCTCTCAGTTAGGTCCATCTGGGGGGCCAGGGAGGCCAGAGCCCATCTGTGCTTCCCTCCATTTCCCCACCCAGCTCCAAACTGAAACTCCCTCCAGCCTCTCACTCAGCCTCCCCCCGGCTCCTCCCCCAGCCTTTGTCCAGTTTCCCCGGCAGAGGTGTCACCTGGCCTCCAACCCCCTTCCTGGGTTCACATGTTACATGCTCAGGTATCCTCCCTCAAGGAAAGTCTCCCATTCCCAATGCAGCAAGTCCCAGCAAAACTGCCCTGCAACCTTCCCAGGCCAACACTCCCCCCACTCAGCATTCACAGAACACATTAAGAACATTCCCAGTTCGTCACAGCTGTTACCACTCAAGAAGGAGATCTTGGAGTCACTGTGGATAGTTCTCTGAAAACAGCCACTCAATGTGCAGTGATGGGCAGGGATGGTGTCCCTGGCCTCTGTTTGCCAGAAGCTGGGAATGGGCGACAGGGGATGGATCGCTGGATGATTACCTGTTCTGTTCATTCCCTCTGGGGCACCAGGGCATTGGACACTGTCAGCAGACAGGATACTGGGCTAGATGGACCTTTGGTCTGACCCAGCATGGCTTTTCTTATGTTCTTATGGGTACAGTGCTAATGGGATGGTGCTGATGGGCACTGTCATATTTCCCTGCAGAAAATGACGTCCCGGGACCGTGTGCCTCTCTCCAAGTCGCGGGCGGAGAAGTCACGCCCCCCAACGGTACCCATCCCTCAAGTGGATATTGTCCCAGGGCGCCTCTCTGAGTCAGAATGGATCTCCCTGGTCACCATGGAGGAAGGAGAGGATGGAGTGGGAGATATCCTGGAAGGGATGATAAACCAAGTGATGGATGAGTGCTATAAAGTATACTTGGCTCGGCAGGTGAGCGTGCCAGGCTGCAGTTTTCCATGGAATCCAAGCGGTAGAGATGGTCCCAGCTTCGGGCTCAGGGCAGGACTGTTCCCTACAGGACTTTGTTCACATTACATCTGAATGGCCCCAGCCGCAGGGTCTGGCTTCTGCCTGCATTCCAGAGGGAGCCACTGAGGACACTGGCTGTGTGAAACCAAGCTCTGTGGTAACAGATGGAAGGGCTTCAGGGAAAGGTGTTGGTCCAGAGGGACCGGGCCATCTGGCTCGGAGCAGCTCTATGCTGCTGCTTGCTTCATGGAGAGGAAGGAAAGCGGAGCAGGGATCCAGGACAGACCCTTTCTGTGGCCACTAGAAATGGAGCTTCTGGAGAGGATGGGGCAAGAGCAGGGGTGGCTCTAGGTATTTTGCTGCCCCAAGCATGACAGGCAGGCTGCCTTCGGCGGCTTGCCTGCGGGAGGTCCCCGGTCCTGCGGATTTGGCAGCATGCCTGCGGGAGGTTTGCCGAAGCCGTGGGACCAACGGACCCTCCGCAGGCATGCCGCCGAAGGCAACCTTCCTGCTACCCTCCCGGCGACCGGCAGAGTGCCCCCCGTCGCTTGCCGCCCCAGGCACGCACTTGGCGTGCTGGTACCTGGAGCTGCCCCTGGGCAAAAGGTTCCTATTGCAGTGGTCTTTGTGTGGTCCTGACTTGGCTGCCCAGCTCCTTGCTCGATGCTGGGTATGTATCCCCCTCCCTCTGGCTGAGAGCTCCTGGAACCCCAGGGGAAATCTCTCTGCTTCCACAGAAGTCTTCATGCTCCCATCGACCCTGGCAATGGTTCCCAGGCTGAGTACACCCTGAGTCACACTCATCCCACTGGTGGCGCTGTCATCTCCTGCCCTCAGCCCTTAGGCACTCAGATACCGTGGTGATGGGCGTGGTATGAGACCCCGACTAGAATGGGCGTCTCCCTCCTGACCTTCGAGTCTCCTCTCAGCTCCGTTATGGAGATAATAGCCTCTGCTCTCCAGGGGTGGGACTGCATCAGTGCTCTGGAGCGCTGAGCTTCATGCAACGTGGATTATTTTACTATATGCAGATTACTTAGTTGGAAAGGGTACCTGAGCCTGCAACGTCCTGACAGTCACCTCCCTGGCCACACGCCTCTCTTCTAACTCAGCACATGAGCTGCACCAGCTTGGACTCCCTTAGATTCAGTGGGGCAAAGTCAGAGTTGGCCTGGACAGCAAGGGCACACTGATGGGTGGGGTGTGTCGATGGGAGCTGAGATGGAGTCTTGCTCTCCTGTCTCACTTCTAGCCAAAGTCAGGAAGCAAGTGGGTGGTGCTGGGCTCATTCTGTCTCTGCTCTGCTTTCCCAGTGCATCCCATTCACCATCAGCCAGGCAAGGGATGCTATCCTGCAGATTGCCGAATGGCGCTTCCTGGTGCGGGATGAGGGGGAGGCCACCGTGGAAGAAGATACCACCTGGCAGGAGGAGGAAGAGCCAGTGGCCTGTGTCACAGACTCGTGGGCACAGGGCTCAGTCCCCGTCATGCGAACCAGTCTGACCCTGTTCCCGCAGGAGAGAGAGGTACTCTAGTACCAGGGCTTACCTTAGGCGCACTGGCCCTGGAGCAGTGCAGGGTGAGGAGAGGGAAGCAGGCTGGTCCTGAGTGCTTGTCCTGACAGAGGCATTCTGGGCCTGGCAGGGCACAGGAGATGAGACCTGAAACTGCCTTCAGTCTGGTTCGTACTCTAGGGCCAGAGAATTACAGAAGCACCAGCATCATGTGGCCTGGTCACATGTCCTTGTAGAATCACAGCAGCCATCACTCACAGGCTATCTGCAGCATTCTCAAGAAGGCTCCCTAGATGGGGAATAACCTTCTCCTAAGGCCTTGTGTTTTTCCTAACAGCCCATTACTCTGAGTAGGCCCTTCCCCACCTGCTGTCTAGACTGAAAGCATCTTGTCTAACGGGCATTACCCAGGTGTAACTTCATCTGAAGTACAGATACAGAGTCAGTATTTATAACTTCAGGTACAAAAAATGATACATGCAGAAAAATAGGATAATCCTATTCAGCCAATCTTAACCTTTTCAACGACATCCTACGTGACCCATCTTGCATAATATGTATCGTAGTTGTGCCATAATCCTATCAGAATAATACCACTGTGAAGACTATGGGGTGTGGGTGTCACAGGATGCTGATGTGTTGGAAAGGAACCGGATGATCAGGGGCCCAGCTTATTCCCATTTGTTGCTACATGCACTGAAAGGGATTTGTTTGCTGTAGGACCTTGCAGCAGTTGCAGGATGTCCCACGGTGGAGCATCTCTTGGAGCTGCTTGGGCAGGAGAGATAGAGGGCAGATGCAGGGTGAAGAGCAGAGTTAGCTCAGCCCTTCATCCAGGCAAGGCTGTCCACTGGGAGGGGCATGGGAGGAGTGATGTGCCAGCATGACCTCACCAACCAGCTCCCTCTCTGACCCTGAAGATCTTGACCCCAAACGCCCCCTGCACTGTGGCCTGGCTCTTGCCCTCCACCCATTTGCTGGGGTATGAAGAAATGGCCCTCAGGCCCTGCTGCTAAGTGGGCAACAGCTTGTCCTGGGTGTGGTGGCCACTCTGGCCTGTGACGCTGAGGCTTCCTCTTTACTTTAATGGCTATTTCCAACAGGTGTCTTTAGACAAACTCCCTGAGGAAACAGTTTTCCATGAGGAGACATGGCCCTCCACAGGATCCCCCGAGGTGCCAGCAACCCCCCCCTCAGAACTGCCTTCTCAAGAGAGGGGGGTCAAGTCTTCAAAGTCATCCAAGCCCCAGAATCTGCTTCCCCAGCCAGCCCCGCCCCCCGCGCCCAAGACCAGAAAAGCATACAGGGCCCATCGAGGACTGCTGCGTTCAGCCAGCCTGAAGAGCATGGCCAGGCCCCTACAGGAGACTGAGAAGGAGCTGCTCCGGCAGCAGCTCTCACAGACCCTGCCTGAGGAATCACCGCAGGAGGATCTTGGCAGCCTTCACCAGCTCCTGCCCATGTCATGCAGCAACCTGCTGAAGATCCAGATGGGCAGGCCCCCCAACATCAAGGGTGTGACGTACGATGAGTTTGGTACAGTCATCGCCATGCCCAAGCTGGACCCAGCCCGTCTACCCAAGTGCTGGATCCAGCCTCAGGTGGAGGTGCTGGATCCAGATGTTGAGGCCAAGCGGCAGGAAGTTCTCAGAACCGTCTCAGGGCGTGGCCAGAGGAGTACGAAGTCCCACAGCCGTGCAGCCCAAGGGCCAGGGCTAGGAGAGCTCATTAATGCTAAGCTGCTCCAGGACACGGGGCCCATGCTCAGTGGGGGGCTAGCCCAGGCTTTCTGTCCAAGCCACGCAGACAAGAGAGCACAGCATTTGCCTTCCACAGGGAAAAGCCTTGAACCCAGCAGCCATGTCTCCTGGAAACCCAGCAACCTGCTGGACTCCATTGAGCTGGCCCCAGGAGTGGCAATCAGGGACAGTAGCAGTGTGAAGTGTGGGCCCCACCATGGGGCACTCTATGAAGAGGGAGAGGAAGGGGTCTTCCAAGGAAAGCTCAGGCCCATCCGCCCCAGAGTGCCACTGCCCACGGTTGCTGTGGAGCAGCTCATCCGTGATCACATGCCCCATGTCCGGCCAATGGCTCTGCTCAGATCGCTCCTGTCATCGGGGCCAGTGCACTTGTAAGTGGAACATACTCCCTGTCCTCCCCTCTGGGACTGGGCTGATGTGCCATACCATTGCATGGCCTGATACCAAACCCCAGCCTCTCCAGCCAGCGTAGTGTGCAGGGGCAGCTCACTGCTTGGCTGTGGTAACCAGCTGGTGCATGTGACGAGGGACCTGCCTGCGCTGACCTCTCATCTTCCCCAGCTCTTGGTAACAATAAATCCCGAGCACCCACAGCACGACTCACTTGCCTGCTTTGGTTCCATCTCTCTGCACACCAGCCTCTCTGACCCAGGAGACCCTGTGGTGTCAGGGGGACAGCCTGGGCCCCAAGGCTACATGCCCCCTGGATGCTGTTAACTTACCTGCTGTAACCTCGCCCAGCTGCAGCAGGGATGGTTGCTTAATGAACTGTTCCTCCCCTCTCTTTTCTCAGAGGGTCTCCCTAGACCAGTTAACATCAGGCCTAACCCGTGGTCACCATGGTCCCTGAGCACCTCGCTGTGTGGGTGTGAGTGGAGGTTGCAGGGAGGAATTCAGTTCCCTTCATTGGTTACTGTTCCAACCCTAAGCTACATGTCTACACTGGCAGTGTAACTCTGCCCAGACTGGACTAACAGTGTAACTCTGCCAGTGTAGACATGCCCTGAGCTTAATCCTGGCAGCAACTCACCAGCATTCATTAAAGTCTAAACATTAGACACATTCTTATAACCTAACCAGCGCAGAGTAAAGCGGAAGAATGACTTCTCGTGTCTTGTTTACAACACACCTGTTAATGCATCCCAGAATCATGTTTGCTTTTTTTGCAACAGTATCACACTGTTGACCCACAAGCTTAATATGAGTCAACAGTGTGATACTGTTGCAAAAAAAGCAAACATGATTCTGGGATGCATTAACAGGTGTGTTGTAAACAAGACACGAGAAGTCATTCTTCCGCTTTACTCTGCGCTGGTTAGGCCTCAACTGGAGTATTGTGTCCAGTTCTGGGCACCGCATTTCAAGAAAGATGTGGAGAAATTGGAGAGGGTCCAGAGAAGAGCAACAAGAATGATTAAAGGTCTTGAGAACATGACCTATGAAGGAAGGCTGAAGGAATTGGGTTTGTTTAGTTTGGAAAAGAGAAGACTGAGAGGGGACCTGATAGCAGTTTTTAGGTATCTAAAAGGGTGTCATCAGGAGGAGGGAGAAAACTTGTTCACCTTAGCCTCCAATGATAGAACAAGAAGCAATGGGCTTAAACTGCAGCAAGGGAGATTTAGGTTGGACATTAGGAAAAAGTTCCTAACTGTCAGGGTAGTTAAACACTGGAATAGATTGCCTAGGGAAGTTGTGGAATCTCCATCTCTGGAGATATTTAAGAGTAGGTTAGATAAATGTCTATCAGGGATGGTCTAGACAGTATTTGGTCCTGCCATGAGGGCAGGGGACTGGACTCGATGACCTCTCGAGGTCCCTTCCAGTCCTAGAGTCTATGAGTCTATAATCCTAGGACCTGTCTTAACAACCCTAACACTCAGGGGAGCCAGGCTGATTCCAGCCATGGATTTGTCAGTGTTCACTTCAGACCTGGGGACTTTGGCATGAGCTGGCACCTGGTCTGCCAGCGTCACAGACTAGACTTGTAATCTCATTAAAAAACAATAGCAAGTTTGTCTGACAAAATCTGTTTCCCATAAAGCCACATTGACTGGCATCACGGTGCTTCAATCCTCGAATTCTTGCATCCCATGACAGCCTTTCTAGGACTTTCCATGAGACATGATGATCATATGCAACAACTCCCAGGAGCCCTCTCTGTCATGCAGCAGGACTTCAGCTGTATTTATCCCCTTGTCACAAGTCTCAGACTTTGGACTGTGCAGTGTAGCTGGTCTGCAGAGCTGCTTCTGTCATGACAATGTGGCCATTCCTAGCAGTGATTTCCCCCTGCTAATTTCTACAGACGAGTTATACAATACTGGCATAGTTACTCCAGTACAACCCTACTAGTGTCAACCCAGTTATCCCAGAGCAAAGGCTCCCAGAGCCGCATAGCTAGTCCTGTATGGGAAGGGAAATAACCCTTTACTGGTATAACGTACCTCCAGGCCAGTAGAACCGCATTCACATCTGGAGTTGTACTGATATAACTAGCTTGGTACAAAAATCAGTCCCACCCCAAACCTAAATAGTTTAGCCAGTACAAAAGCTGTCCCTAGGCCAGGCGTTCCCAGAGACTTTTTTGGCCAGCTGGACTAACAACAGAAGGTTGCCCCTGCCCCGGCACTGGGGAGCTGCTTGATGTTTTTCTTTGCTCTTCCTTTGATTCTCAATTCCTTGATTTAGCTCTAATCAAACTTGAGGCTGATGTGCAAAGTGAAGGGAAAGGAAACATACAAAGCTCCAAAACCAGCTGACGTAGAGGAGTGAGAGTGGAGTAGCTACTAAGGGAAATTCAGTCCTAAACCTGGAGTCCAACAGCCAGAGAGAGGAAAGGAACAGCACTTCTAATGCTGGAGGGCAGACCAGAGAGCCACTGCACTGTTGCACTAAATCATTTCTTTCTTCCCAGGGCCGAGCGTGCAGTGGGGAGGTTGTGGAATGCGGACTGGGAGTCTGGAAGAGGTGGTGCCCACAGGTTGCACTTGACCTCAAGGAATGGCCAGAACAAGGTCTTGTGCACAATGCTGAAATTTACAAAAATATTCTCAGCAGTTCAGCTGAACCGCTCCCTAGCTGGGGTAAGAGCTCTGTGGGGCTCCCTGCACAGCAACTCTTTGGGGCAGGTAGCAGGGCAAAGTTCCCAATCCCTGTGTGATCCTCCTAAGGGTGCAATGGCTACTCCTGACTGTTCAGCTTGGAATAACCATTACTGGAGAGGCTCTGCCTCTCTTCTTTGGGCTAAGGAGGGAGTTCAGCCCACCAGGGCTGTGAGAGGTGGCAGCCACAAGGTTGCACAAGAGTGAGAGCAGGATTTTAGTCCCCGGTGCTGGCAGCGCAGAGGTCAAGGGTGCAGCCAGCGATGTGACACGCGTGTTTACAGTGACCCAAGAGCGGCCCTCCAACACCGTCCTATTGCAGAGATCGTGGGCATGACGGTCCCATCCAGTGGCGGGTTAACCAGAGATCAGTTGCCCATGAAACTGTCTCCCCAGAAAACTGTTCTGCTCTGCACCAGCTTTACCTTCCAAAGCGTTGGAGGAACCCATGGAGTGCATTTCAATGAGCCACTCTCTGAGAGAGAGGGCCTGGATCCCTGCAGCCCACAGCCTAGGGAGATGGTGGACCAGGCCAGGACGGTGTGATGGGCGGCACAGTCCCCATGCTGGCTGGACAGGGGTTAATGAGAGCCTGTGGGCTCAGTCCACTCGGCCCCATTACACCTGCGGAGGCTGTCAGGCCAGCGAGACCAGGGCCGGCTCTAGCCATTTCGCCGCCACAAGCCCGGTGGCATGCCGCGGGGAGCGCTCTGCCGCTCGCCGGTCCCGCGGCTCCGGTGGACGCCTGCGGATTCTCCACCGGAGCCGCCTGCCGCCCCCCGCGGCATGCTGCCCCAAGCACGCACTTGGCGCGCTGGGGCCTGGAGCCGGCCCTGAGTGGGACCAGTTCAAAGAAGAAAAGCCCAGGTCAGCCTGGGCTGACCGGGCGAGGGAGTGGCCCTGTAGCGCTAGCCCTGTGAAGGAAGGCTGGGCTGGGTTAGGGGCAGGGTCTATCCTGAGACTACTAGACCCCAGGGTAAGGTTGCTAATTCTCCCAGATTGGCCAGGAGTCTCCTGGAATCGGCCTCAATCTCCCGATGACTATTCTAGGCAATCTGGGAGATTTTAATAGGCCAAAGTCCGGTTGGCGGCGCAGCGGGGCTAAGGCAGGCTCCCTACCTGCCTTGGCTCTGTGTGGCTCCTGGAAGTGGCCGACATGTCTCACTCCTACGTGCAGGGGCGGCCAGGGCATCTCCACACGCTGTCCCCATGCCCCACCCCAAACGCCGACTCTGGGAATTGCAGTCAATGGGAGCTGTGGGAGCAAGCAGGGGCAGCACACAGAGCCACTTGGCCACCCCGAGCCAAGGAGCCGGACTGCTGAATGCTTCCGGGAGCCAAAGCCCACACCCCCTGCCACACGCCAACCCACTGCTCCAGCCCTGGGCATCGTCCCGCACCCAAACTCCCTCCCAGGACACACACCTCCCACCCCCTCCCACACCCCAATCCCCTGCCTCAACCATGAGCCCCCTCCTGCACCCCAAACCCCTCATACCCAGCCCCACCTGAGATCCCACACCCCCAGCCAGAGCCCTCACCCCTCCCATATCCCAACTTCCTGCCCCAGCCTGAAGCCCCCTTCCCACCCTGAACCCCTCATTTCTGGCCTCACCCTGGAACCCACACCCCCAGCTGGAGTTTTCACCCCCTCCCATTCCCCACCTAGGACGACCAGACAGCAAGTGTGAAAAATCAGGATGGGTTGGGGGGTAATAGGAGCCTATATAAGAAAAACACCTAAAAATTGGGACTGTTCCTATAAAATCAGGACATCTGGTCACACTATCCCCCACCCCCACCCCCCCGCCCCAGCCTGGTGAAAGTGAGTGAGGTTGGGGGAAAGTGAGTGACGGAGTGGGGGATGGACTGCATTGGGGCAGGGTCTTAGGGGCGGGGCGGGGCGGGGCAGGGGGCGGGTGTTTGGGTTTGTGCAATTAGAAAGTTGGCGACCCTACGCCAGAGCCCCCTGGGGCAGGTAGGCCTGGCCTAGGCCCTTCACAGTGTGCTCACTGTAGCTCATCTCCTTTCCTCGTGGGCCTGCGGAGGAGGATCTTACCACAGCCACAGAATCTCTGTCTGTCTGTCTGTCTGTCTGTCTCTCTCTCTCACACACACACACACACACACGTTCAAGCTGCCTCCCTCATATGTCCCAGGTTCAGCACATCCCTATCCCCACTTTCACATTGCAATTAGGGTGACCAGACGTCCCGATAAAATTGAGACCGTCCCGATATTTAGGTGTTTGTCCTGCGGCCCGACCAATCTTTGGTCGGGACGCAATTTGTCCCGATATTTCTTTCCGCCGGCAGCACTCGCCTTTTATTTATTTATTTAGCTGCTCCGCCGGCAGCACTCGGGTCTGCTGGCAGACACCCCCCACCCCCATTTGTCCCGATATTTTCTCCCTCTCATCTGGTCACCCTAATTGCAATTGCCCTGGTAGTAACCCACTTGATGAGCAAACCCCACAGGATTTTGGGCACTGCAGGAATCTTTAGCATAGGTACGAGAAGCTTTGCTGCAGAGAAAATGAGGAAGCCAAAAAACACCCACAAAGGGGAGAAAGAGACAGAGAGAGAGAGAGAAGCAACCAGCTTAACCATGAAAGTTATTTATTGCCGGGAATAAACGTAGGGGAGCCAAACAAGCAAAACAAGGATAATATTAAATCTAACTTCAATTTGATGATGTGATGAACTAGGAATGTTCTTAATGTTTTCTCTGAATACTGTGTTTGTGCCTCAGTGTCCCCATGGCAGTTCTTAAGTATCTGGCAGAGCAAAGGGCCAATGCACCTAAATGCCTGACCCTCTGTCTCCTAGCAACTGATGGTCTGGGCCCCTCCTCTGCAAAGGTGCCAGCTGAAGGTGTTGGAGACAGAGATCAGGTGACCTGGCCCGGGAAAGGAGCTGAGCAGAGAGGAGGGGCTGGAGGGGGTTGTTAGTCTGGAGCTGGCTGAGGGCAGACGTGGGGGGTCTGGCTCACTGCCCCCCAGAATGGACCCGGCCGAGGGGTCCTGTTCTCTGTACCTACAAGCTCTGTTTTAGCCCCTGTTCCTGTCATCTAATAAACCTCTGTTTTACTGGCTGGCTGAGAGTCACGTCTGACTGCAAAGTGGGGATGCAGGACCCCGTGGCCCCCCGGGACCCCACTGGGGCGGGCTCGCTGTGAGAAGCGCCCGGAGGGGCAGAGGATGCTGAATGCTCCAAGGAGATCCAGGAGGTGAAGACGTGTGAGCTTCTTGCCCTGAACAAGTCTGCTCCAAGGGAGAGGAGGCTCCCCAAAGTCCTGCCTGGCTTGGTGGGGAGCAGTTCCAGAGCATCGCCTGGGGACCCCGTGACAGATGATAAAAGTCAGGTTTAGAAAACTCTCACTGATCCCACAAGTCAGGGTCGGAAGCTAAACTGAGAGAGAAAGCTGGGTTCTCATCACTCTTTGAAGCTTTAATCAATCGGGGGTCCCAGATGGTGGTGGTAGCTGAGGGTAGGTTGACCAAACAGCAAGTGTGAAAAATTGAGATAGGAGGTGGGGGTAATAGGAGCCTATATAAGAAAAAGACCCAAAAATTGGGACTGTCCCTATAAAATTGGGACATCTGGTCACCCTAACTGAGGGTCCGCTGAAGTGCTGGAGGCAGGCAGAGCCCCCAGCACAATCAGTCAGGAGAAGATGAAGGGAGAACACTTGATCTGTTTATGGGTAAACTGCTGGCTCAAGGGAGAATAACAAGGTTGTTTTGTTCAGGCTAGACATGGGAACTGCTCATTCCTGGCTATGGGTGGTGTTCCTCGGAGGGAGCTCACAATGCAATTAGGGAGCTTCACTATTTTGGATCCCAAGAAAGGATTTATTACTAGAATTGGTCTGGTAACTACTGAGATGGGTGTGTGCAGGTGGGTTCCTTAGTTGGGGATTGGTCCTGCTTTGAGCAGGGGGTTGGACTAGATACCTCCTGAGGTCCCTTCCAGCCCTGATATTTTGTGATTCTATTAACATCTGGAGCAGAGATAAAAATAAATAAATAATTGGAGATATATCTATCTCCAAGACCTGAAAATGACCTTGAAAGGTCATTGAATCCAGCCCCCTGCCTTCATTAGCAGGACCAGGTACTGATTTTGCCCTAGATCCCTAAGTGGCCCCCTTAAGGGCTGAACTCACAACCCTGGTTTTAGTAGGCTGATGCTCAAAACACTGAGCTATCCTCTCCTCCTACACCATCATGCCCTGCGCTCCTGGTCCCAGAGTTCTGTGCAGCTCTTGCCTTGGAGTCTCTGTTCTCCATTCTGCATGCTAATTGAGATGACTACCTGTCCTATCTTCAATGCAAATGAGGCTAAGGGAGTTGCTTTAATCCTGTCACCATTGTCCAGAAGGGTTTAGTGTGTCTCCCACTGCATTCTCATTGCTTTTTGTAAGTCTTTCTTCTGATTCATTTTCATTCAAGCACAGGCGGAGGGCGGGGGGTCTTTCGTGAGTCAGACAGGCTGGGTCCCTGGTTCCCCGAGAACACAGAGCTGACAGGTAACAAGTGAGACCAAGAAGGGGCTGTAAGGCCCAGAGACAGGCGAAGGTGGGAAGTAGCCCAGGACGGACACGGGAGCTGAATAGACGGACCTTAGCTCCTTGCTCCGGGGTCCTTGGGCTGGAACGCAGAGCAGAGGGTAGGCCTGGCTTCCACTCTCGTCCACCGAGGACCCCCTGGAGATGTGGGCTGGAAGGCCAGTAGAGCTGAGGTCAGGCTGCAGACTTAGGATGGAGCCTCTAGAATGTGGTTGCACTGGACTTGATTTGCCCGGCAACCCATGACCCGGCCAGAGGGCGAGTCCCAAGAAGACGTGGGCTGCCCCTTGGCTAGAGGGGCTGTCAGCATGGGCGCCAACCCAAAGGAGAAGACCCTGCTACTGCCCACCCAGCCACCAAGGGGCATGCTGGCGGTGTAACCTTTCTCCAGAGCCCTTGGCTAGTGTCACCACCTGAGAATCTGGGAGCGGCTGAGGGTCCAAACTCACCTCACATGGGGAAGGTCTTAGCCTGTCATAACCTATTCCCAGATTTGGACCTTAGCGTCCAAAATATGGGGGTTAGCATGAAAACCTCCAAGCTTAGTTACCAGCTTGGACCTGGTAAAGCTGCCACCACCCAAAAAATTAAGAGTGTTTTGGGGCACTCTGGTCCCCCCAAACCTTCCCTGGGGACCTCAAGACCCAAATCCCTTGAGTCTCACAACAAAGGGGAATAAACCATTTCCCTTCCCCCCTCCACGTGTTCCCTCCCTGGGTTCCTGGAGAGATATACAGAAGCAAGCTCCGTGAATCTAAACAGAGAAACTCCACCCTCCCTATTTCCAGTCCTGGAAACACAAGTACTTCCCTCTTCACCCAGAGGGCATGCAAAGTCAGGCTAGTAAATATAACACACACAGATTTTCTTTTCACCCTGACTTCTTCCTCCCACCAATTCCCTGGTGAGCTACAGACTCAATTCCCTGGAGTCCCCCACTAAAGAAAAACTCCAACAGGTCTTAAAAAGAAAGCTTTATGTAAAAAGAAAGAAAAAGTACATAAAAATGGTCTCTCTGTATAAGGTGACAAATACAGGGTCAATTGCTTAAAAGAAATATGAATAAACAGCCTTATTCAAAAAGAATACAATTCAGAATACTCCAGCAACTACACAGATGTAAATACAAATATATATATATATATATATATATATAAACCACTGTCTTATCTTTTTGTACTCACAACTTGGAAACAGAAGATTAGAAAGCCAGGAGATAGAAAATCCTTCCCATAGCCTAGAGGGACAGACACAAGACAAAGAACTCAGACACAAACTTTCCTCCACCCAGATTTGAAAAAGTCTTGTTTCCTGATTGGTCCTCTGGTCAGGTGTTTCAGGTTACTTCTTTCCAGGTGAAAGAGACATTAACCCTTAGCTATCTGTTTATGACACGCCCCCCCAAATTGCAAACAGTGGGGAAGCTCACTGGCGGCGATTTCCTCCTAGACTTTAAAATAAACAGATTAATACAACACATGCACCTTTACATATACCACTAAGTATATACCTAACAGACTTTTACATTTTAAGAACACTTTTTAACTACTGTTTTTGCGGCTGCCATTTTTCCCGGTGTCCACTAGAAATAATTCCTTATATAAAAGTCCTTGGTCTATAACAAACTGGGATCGATTAGAAGAGCTGAGAGGCGGTGGGGTGCTTCGTGCCGCCACCCAACCTTTCTGAAGACTGTTATTTGCTTCCTGATCAGTCTGGAACTGTTCCTTTGAGGCTGGGGTCACCAGTTTTTCCTCAGACTGTGGACTTGGGCTTGGTCCCTCTGGAAGCAATGTAGGTGATGGGGTTGTTTCCGTTGCTGGTGAACCGCTCCCCGCTGGTGCACCTGAGGGTATTTTAGGCTCTGGCTGAGTCTTTTGGGTATGGCTGTCTGTTGCTTCTGCCAGTTTTGGCTTGCTGGCGCCCTTTGGCGTTGAGTTTGAAGATGTGGTTGCAATTGCTGGTGCTGGTTGCTGTTCCAGTTCCGGGCCTGGGACTGGAGGTGCTGTGGCTGTTTCAGTGGTTGGCATGGAATTCGGGTTTACTATTTCTGTCTGGGTCTCTGGTAACACAGACAGGGCGTCTGTGGATGGCTCAGGAACAGGAATGGGTCTGGAAGCTTGCCTGGTTTGGCTACGGGTAACCATTTTCACTTTTTTGGCCCGCTTCACCTGGTTGGCCAAGTTTTCCCCCAGTAGCATGGGGATGGGATAGTTGTCATAGACTGCAAAAGTCCACATTCCTGACCAGCCTTTGTACTGGACAGGCAGTTCAGCTGTAGGCAAGTCTACAGCTTGTGACATGAAGGGGTAAATTGTTACTTGGGCCTTTGGGTTGATGAATTTGGGGTTTCCGAAGGATTGGTGGATAGCTGACACTTGTGCCCCCGTGTCTCTTTACGCAGTAACCTTCTTTCCGCCCACTCTCAAATTTTCCCTTCGCTTTAAGGGTATTTGAGAGGCATCTGGGCCTGGGGATCTTTTGGGTGATGGTGGTGTAATGAACTGCACTCGGATGGCGTTCTTTGGACAGTTGGCCTTGATATGTCCCAGTTCATTACACTTAAAGCATCTTTCATTTGATGGGTCACTGGGTTGAGGTGAGTTACTGGAGACTGGTGAGGTGGAAGAATAGGGCGTCTGTGGCTTTACTTGGGTTGTATGTGGGGTCTTTGGCTGTTCCCAGTTGTAGGGTTTATGGTCGGTGTGCCCCCTGGGGTATTTGTTTTTCTTGACAGTAGCTTTTTTGCTTTTTGCTACTTCCATCCATCTGGCTTTAATTTTTCCCGCCTTGGTGAGATTTTTGGGTTTTTTATCTTGTATGTACCGTGTTATGTTTTTAGGAACACTATCCAAGAACTGTTCCATTTGTATGAGGAGGTGCAGTTCTTCCAAGGATTTAACATTGTTTTCTGATATTCAGGCCTCATAATTTTTCCCAACGTAGTAGGCGTGTTTGGGAAATGACACATCTGGTTTCCACTTTTGGGTTCTGAAATGCCGACGGGCATGATCCGGGGTTATCCCCATTCTGTATTTGGCCTTGGTTTGAAAAAGTTTATAGTCGTTTATGTTTTCCTTAGGCATTTCAGCTGCCACCTCTGCTAAAGGTTCACTGAGCTGTGAGCTCAATTCTACCATGTACTGCTCTTCAGGGATGCTGTACCCAAGACAGGCTCTTTCAAAATTTTCCAAGAAGGCCTTAGTGTCATTACCTGCCGTGTAGGTGGGAAATTTCCTGTGCTGTGGAACAAGTACTGGCGAAGGGTTGTTAGGATTGGCTGGAGCAGGTTGCTTAGCCTTTTTTAATTCCATGGCCTGTTGGTGGGTCATCCTCTGTTTTTCCAACTCTTGTTGGTGGGATGCATTGTTGGCTTCTTTTTGTTTTTGTAGCCTTTTCATTTTTTGTTTGTGAGTTGCCTCATCTTTGGCCATTGGTGTTTTTAGCAGTTCTATTTGTTTTTTTATTGCTTTCAGCTGTACTGCTTTTGGTTTTTGTGACATTTTATTTTTTTGTGTTGGGGTGCCCTCTGGTGTTTATTTTCTGAACTGCAGGTTTTCTGTTGCTTCCTGGGGTCTGCCTAGCAACAGTGCCTTTTTTCCTTTCTTCCTCTAGCTAATCTTTTCAATGTAAAGTAAACCAGAAAAACCACTTTATTTGCATGTGTATTGTGCTGGTAATTGCCTTTTAATGAGAGTGCTATTGTGTGACAAAAGACCTGTTTGTCACAGCTTAATGGTTCCTTGCTTAAAATGCAAGCCAAAAACTGCAAGAGAGAGCAGAAAAAAAAAGTGTTCTGTGTTTTCTTTTGAAACCAAACTTTTTTTTTGCTTAAAAGCCCCTAGCAGAGAAAAGAAAAATATAATATTCCTACTGGCTTTTGGATTTTATCTATCCCACCGCTACCACCATGTCATAACCTATTCCCAGATTTGGACCTTAGCGTCCAAAATATGGGGGTTAGCATGAAAACCTCCAAGCTTAGTTACCAGCTTGGACCTGGTAAAGCTGCCACCACCCAAAAAATTAGAGTGTTTTGGGGCACTCTGGTTCCCCCAAAAACCTTCCCTGGGGACCCCAAGACCCAAATCCCTTGAGTCTCACAATAAAGGGGAATAAACCATTTCCCTTCCCCCCTCCACGTGTTCCCTCCCTGGGTTCCTGGAGAGATATACAGAAGCAAGCTCCGTGAATCCAAACAGAGAAACTCCACCCTCCCTATTTCCAGTCCTGGAAACAGAAGTACTTCCCTCTTCACCCAGAGGGCATGCAAAGTCAGGCTAGTAAATCTAACACACAGAGATTTTCTTTTCCCCCTGACTTCTTCCTCCCACCAATTCCCTGGTGAGCTACAGACTCAATTCCCTGGAGTCCCCCACTAAAGAAAAACTCCAACAGGTCTTAAAAAGAAAGCTTTATGTAAAAAGAAAGAAAAAGTACATAAAAATGGTCTCTCTGTATAAGGTGACAAATACAGGGTCAATTGCTTAAAAGAAATATGAATAAACAGCCTTATTCAAAAAGAATACAATTCAGAACACTCCAGCAACTACACACATGTAAATACAAATATATATATAAACCACTGTCTTATCTTTTTGTACTCACAACTTGGAAACAGAAGATTAGAAAGCCAGGAGATAGAAAATCCTTCCCATAGCCTAGAGGGACAGACACAAGACAAAGAACTCAGACACAAACTTCCCTCCACCCAGATTTTAAAAAGTCTTGTTTCCTGATTGGTCTTCTGGTCAGGTGTTTCAGGTTACTTCTTTCCAGGTGAAAGAGACATTAATCCTTAGCTATCTGTTTATGACATAGCCACAGACCTGCCCCATGGCTCTGGCTACCCCAGACCATCGGCTTACAGTCAGCTGTGGGGACGCTGGCCCATGTGATCTCTGGGGCGGGTGGGCGCTGGCTTCTCCACAGTGGGATATGTGTGCATGAGCACGTGACAGCGACAGAGAAGGGCAGAAATCCACAAGCCAGCATGACAATGAGGTTGCAAAAGTTGTTTAAAGCCAGGAAGGGCAAGAGGTGCCTTCTTGTCAACTGTTGGAAATGGGCCATCCTGATTATCACTACAAACGTTTATTTTTCTCCTGCTGATAATAGCCCACCTTAACTGATCACTCTCGTCAGAGTTGGTATGGCAACAGCCATTTTTTCATGTCCTCAATGTGTATATATATTCCTGCTGTGTTTTCCACTGCATGCATCCGATGAAGTGGGTTTTAACCCACGAAAGCTTATGCTCAAATAAATTTGTTAGTCTCTAAGGTGCCACAAGTATTCCTGTTCTTTATACAACTTTATACAATTCTTCGCCTGTGACGGTGCTGCCCGTGGAAGCCAGCTGAGGTCACTCAGTCAGGGTGAACTGCAAACAAAACGGGGCAGACAAATCCCAAACGCTGGTGGTTATTCCAATACTTAGATTTACCAACCAGCACAGAACAGCTTCTATGCTGTTGAGAGTCTCTGGGTTAGGCTAAAAGGGGTAAAAAACATGGGTGATGTCATGCTGGGAGTCTACTACAGGCCACCTAATCAGGCGGAAGAGGTGGATGAGGCTTTTTTCAAACAACTAACAAAATCATCCAAAGCCCAAGATTTGGTGGTAATGGGGACTTCAACTATCCAAATATATGTTGGGAAAATAACACCGCGGGGCACAGACTATCCAATAAGTTCCTGGACTGCATTGCAGACAACTTTTTATTTCAGAAAGTTGAAAAAGCTACTAGGGGGAAAGCTGTTCTAGACTTGATTTTAACAAATAGGGAGGAACTCGAGAATTTTAAAGTAGAAGGAAGCTTGGGTGAAAGTGATCATGAAATCATAAAATTTGCAATTCTAAGGAAGGGTAGAAAGGAGTACAGCAAAATAGAGACAATGGATTTCAGGAAGGCGGATTTTGGTAAGCTCAGAGAGCTGATAGGTAAGGTCCCATGGGAATCAAGACTGAGGGGAAAAACAACTGAGGAGAGTTGGCAGTTTTTCAAAGGGACGCTATTAAGGGCCCAAAAGCAAGCTATTCCGATGGTTAGGAAAGATAGAAAATGTGGCAAAAGACCACCTTGGCTTAACCACGAGATCTTGCGTGACCTACAAAATAAAAAGGCGTCATATAAAAAATGGAAACTAGGTCAGATTAAAAAGGACGAATATAGGCAAATAACACTGGAATGCAGAGGCAAGATTAGAAAGGCAAAGGCACAAAATGAGCTCAAACTAGCTATGGGAATAAAGGGAAACAAGAAGACTTTTTATCAATACATTAGAAGCAAGAGGAAGACTAAGGACAGGGTAGGCCCACTGCTCAATGAGGAGGGGGGTAACAGTAACGGGAGACTTGGAAATGGCAGAGATGCTTAATGACTTCTTTGTTTCGGTCTTCACTGAGAAGTCTGAAGGAATGTCTAGTATAGTGAATGCTTACGGGAAGAGGGTAGGTTCAGAAGAGAAAATAAGGAAAGAGCAAGTAAAAAAGCACTTAGAAAAGTTAGATGCCTGCAAGTCACCAGGGCCTGATGAAATGCATCCTAGAATACTCAAGGAGTTAATAGAGGAGGTATCTGAGCCTCTAGCTATTATCTTTGGGAAATCATGGGAGACGGGGGAGATTCCAGAAGACTGGAAGGGGGCAAATATAGTGCCCATCTATAAAAAGGGAAATAAAAACAACCCAGGAAACTACAGACCAGTTAGTTTAACTTCTGTGCCAGGGAAGATAATGGAGCAGGTAATCAAAGAAATCATCTGCAAACACTTGGAAGGTGGTAAGGTGATAGGGAATAGCCAGCATGGATTTGTAAAGAACAAATTGTGTCAAACTAATCTGATAGCGTTCTTTGATAGGATAACGAGCCTTGTGGATAAGGGAGAAGCGGTGGATGTGATATACCTAGACTTTAGTAAGGCATTTGATACGGTCTCGCATGATATTCTTATAGATAAACTAGGAAAGTACAATTTAGATGGGGCTACTATAAGGTGAGTGCATAACTGGCTGGATAACCGTACTCAGAGAGTAGTTATTAATGGCTCCCAATCCTGCTGGAAAGGTATAACAAGTGGGGTTCCGCACAGGTCTGTTTTGGGACCGGTTCTGTTCAATATCTTCATCAACGACTTAGAGGTTGGTATAGAAAGTACGCTTATTAAGTTTGCGGACGATACCAAACTGGGAGGGATTGCAACTGCTTTGGAGGACAGGGTCAAAATTCAAAATGATCTGGACAAATTGGAGAAATGGTCTGAGGTAAACAGGATGAAGTTCAATAAAGATAAATGCAAAGTGCTCCACTTAGGAAGGAACAATCAGTTTCACACATACAGAATGGGAAGAGACTGTCTAGGAAGGAGTATGGCAGAAAGAGATCTAGGGGTCATAGTGGACCACAAGCTTAATATGAGTCAACAGTGTGATACTGTTGCAAAAAAAGCAAACGTGATTCTGGGATGCATTAACAGGTGTGTTGTAAACAAGACACGAGAAGTCATTCTTCCGCTTTACTCTGCGTTAGGCCTCAACTGGAGTATTGTGTCCAGTTCTGGGCACCGCATTTCAAGAAAGATGTGGAGAAATTGGAGAGGGTCCAGAGAAGAGCAACGAGAATGATTAAAGGTCTTGAGAACATGACCTATGAAGGAAGGCTGAAGGAATTGGGTTTGTTTAGTTTGGAAAAGAGAAGACTGAGAGGGGACATGATAGCAGTTTTCAGGTATCTAAAAGGGTGTCATCAGGAGGAGGGAGAAAACTTGTTCACCTTGGCCTCCAATGATAGAACAAGAAGCAATGGGCTTAAACTGCAGCAAGGGAGATTTAGGTTGGACATTAGGAAAAAGTTCCTAACTGTCAGGGTAGTTAAACACTGGAATAGATTGCCTAGGGAAGCTGTGGAATCTCCATCTCTGGAGATATTTAAGAGTAGGTTAGATAAATGTCTATTAGGGATGGTCTAGACAGTATTTAGTCCTGCCAGGAGGGCAGGGGACTGGACTCAATGACCTCTCGAGGTCCCTTCCAGTCCTAGACTCTATGAGTCTAAGAGTCTATAATACCTCACTGGTTACTTACAAGTTCAAACAACGCAGTTCCCTTAAAGTACCCAGCGTCAGGCCTCTGTCCAGACACACACGTCAGATAGGATGATGATTCCTGAAAATCTTATCATATAACAGAAAAGGTTCTTCCAATCCCAAAGGATCAGCCACATACCCAGGTTTAATTATAATTTAGATCTTACCCAAAATACACGCTATCGTCAATTCTTATTAACTAAGCTAAAATGTATTAAAAAAGAAAAGAGAGAGAGAGTGTTGGTTAAAAGATCAATATATAGACAGATTTGACTTCAGTTCTTGAGGTTCAGATACACAGCAGAGATGAGCTTGTAGTTGCCAAAAGTCCTTTTAGAAATAGTCCGTAGGTTATAGTTCAGTGTCCATACTCAGGGTGACTCCAGTCAATGACTGGGGATCTTAATCCTTGTGGCTTAAGGTTTCCCCTTCTTGAAACCCAAAGGAGATCTGAGATGATGAAGGATCGTGTCCCACGGTTCTTATACATTTACATGAAAAAACAATAGGCTTAACTCCTTCTCCCAAACATCCTGGCAATTAGCACAGGGTAATTTATCCATTAAACAGTTCAGATACAGGTTACCACAACCTTCAAAGAAACACATAGACAATAATACTATTTCACTTCAGTATCATCATAAATGCTAATATTCCTTTTTTGATCTTTGAATTAAAATTATAGCAATAGACAAGACTTGTTTGCTTACATCACAAGACCTGAGCAAACATCTACCCTTGAGATCTCTACCAATGCAGACTAGCATTTCAAAGCTCTGTTCATTTACAGATCTTCGTAACTAGTCCTTAAGGTTCACCCATGGGTCAGGTCAGTCGGTGAGGTGAGTTAATTAACTCTTTCTGGCCCTGTCACCTTTCAATGAGATATTCTATCACACTCATAAGGTCACAGCCTGCCAGAGAGTTTTTAGAGTTTGCCAGATACCTGGCAATACTTCAGTTCTGTCAGTTTGCTGAGGTTTGGCCTCAGTGACTGAGCAGTTGAAACCTTCAGGATTGCAGCAAGGTCTGCACCAGACAGTTGTGTTCAGTATTTTGACTTGTTTGTATTCATTGTGGAAAAAAGTGACGCTGCCTCCATGACTGACTCTGCGCGGTGACTGGTGATGGTGTCTCTGTCCCTCTCCCCCAGCCAATGGGAGCTGCGGGGGGCGGTGCCTGCAGCAGACATTGGGCAGCGTGTCTGCATGCGTCTCTCCTCCGCAGGCCGCCTGCAGCGGGGGGTTCTCGGGCTTCAGATGCCTGCGGGCTGGGGCTTTGAGACCCCTGCGGTAAAGGGTTAAAAAGCCCATAGGTAAAAGGAAGAGAATGGGCACCTGACTAACAGAGCCAATGGGAAGGCTAGAACTTTTTAAAATGGGCGGGGGGGGGGACTTCTCCTTTCTCTGTCTGTGTTGCTCTCCCGGAGAGCAGGGGCAGGGCTGAAACTGTGTGTTAAAAACTTTGGGCCAGGTATGAAAAATCACCAGATCGTACCTAGAAACTACTTATTTGAAACCCCAGATGTGTAAGTAGACCAGGAAATGTCTAGGAAGATGCGATTAGGTTTATCTCTTTTATTTCTTTATGGCTTGTGGACTTCTCTGTGCTAACCCCAGGTACTTTTGCTTTGCTTGTAACCTTTAAGCTGGACCTAAAGAGAGCTAGCTTGATGCTTAATCCTTGTAACTGGGTGTTTTTTTTTTAAATCTAGCAAAAAGCCTAAGTTCCAAATGTAATGTCTTTTGGTTTTTAATTAAATTTACTTTTTTTTTTTTTTTTTTTTAGGAACAGGATTGGATCTTTGTGTCCTAAGAGGTTCGTGCATGTTGTTTAATTAGCTGGTGGTATCAACTGATTTTCTTTTGTTTTCTTTCTCAGCTCTTCCCTGGAGGCGGGGGGGGGGAGGGCTTGAGGGCACCCCACAGGAAGGAATTCCCAAGTGTGCTATCCTGGGTTCTCAAAGGGGTTTTTGCACTTGGGTGGTTGTCACGGACTCACAGGTCGTGCCCACTCTTAGCCCCATGCGGTCTGTGGGGGGTGCCCCTTTCAGTGCGACAGCCCTTCTCGGGTCCACTCTCTCTCGGGGTCAGGCCCCTCCACCTCCTGGAGCCGCACCTCTCTGAGCCTCAGCACGTCTGTCTCTGCCGTGGGCCCCCTCAGGGAGTCCCCTCGCTCTGGACCTCCTGGGCCTCCTCACTCCCAAAGGGGTTGATGCAATCCTGTTCTCTAGCCCAGAGCGACTCTCAGCCAGCGTAACACAGGAGGGTTTATTGAGTTGAACCCAGCACAGGAAACTCTCAGGGCCTCAGGCCTGGCCTCCCTCAGCCCAGCATATCCCAGTCCCCCTGCAGCCAGGTGGGCTCTGCCTGCTTCCCCTCTCCAGCCCAGAGCCCCCCTGCTTCCCAGCTGGGCCTCCAATATCCCTGGCCCCAAACCCCCCCTCTGTCCATTGTCTTCTCTCCAGGTAAGCAGGGTTGTAAAACAGGAAGGCCTGGGTCTCCTCTCCTCTCAGCCCTTGTCATGGTATCTTTCCCCAGTCTGAACCTTAGAGTCCAAAAGTTGGGGTACCAGCATGAATTCCTCTAAGCTTAATTACCAGCTTAGATCTGATAAACTGCCACCAACCAGGAATTCCAGTGCCTGATACACTCTGGTCCCCACAAAACCTTCCCTGGGGACCCCCAAGACCCAGACCCCCTGGATGTTAACACAAGGAAAGTAAACCCCTTTCCTCACTGTTGCCTCTCCCAGGCTTCCCCTCCCTGGGTTACCCTGGAAGATCACTGTGATTCAAACTCCTTGAATCACAACACAGAGAAATTAGGTCTCCTGGAGAGAGAGACAGATTCACGCTCCGTGAATCTAAAACAAAGGGATTCCACCCTTCCCCTCCCTTCTCCTTCCCTGGTAAGTGCAGACTCAATTCCCTTGAGTCTCAACAAGGGGGAAAATCAGACAAGTCTTAAAAGCAAACCTTTTAATAAAAGAAAAAAAGAATAAAGAAAATCACTGTAAATTCAAGATAGAATATTACAGTGTCTGTCAGCTTCTAGAAACTGGAGAAAAAGCCTCCTCCAGCAGAAATACAATTTAAAACTCTACCAGCCAGATACACATTAAAACTCTACCAGCCAGATACACATTTGCAAATAAAGGAAAACCAATTAAAAAGAATATAACCGCCTGATCCTTACTAGATACTCACTATTCTGAATATATAAGAGACTGTAGCAGGGAGATTGGCAAGAAACCTGGTTGCACGTCTAGCCCCTTCCAGGACCAAGAGAGAACAAAGCAAAACCCAAAAAACACAAACAAAGGCTTCCTTCCACTGAGATTTGAAAGTATCTTGTCTCCTGATTGGTCCCCTGGTCAGGTATTTGGTTCCCTGTTTGTTAACCCTTTACAGGTAAAAGAGACATTAACCCTTAACTATCTGTTTATGACAGCCCTCCTCTGGCTCCAACCGGCTGGTCAGGTCACCGGGGTCCTCTCCCCACAGCCCATTGTCCCCCACTGGCCAGAACCGGCTGTGTCTCCTGAGCTGGGTCTCCGGGTTGTCAGGTCATCAGTTGCTGGGGTCTTCATTCTCTAGGCCATTTTCTGGGGTCCCAAGTTCCCTCTCCGGTCCTCTGTAACAACAAACTCCCTCTCCCCTTCCCTCGTTAAACCAGTAACACCTGGGGACACTGAGTCCCCCTCCTTCTGCATGTAACCCACTGGAAAACACAGAAAACCCAAGAAGACCCCCCACTTCGTCACAGTGGTGGCAGCATCTATCTGCCCATCCAAGGTCAGAGAGAAGCTGTGACCTTGGGAGTTTAATACCAGCCTGGAGAGGCCAGTATAAATTTTTAGAGTTCTTGCGGGCCCCACCTTCTGCACTCGGAGTGCCAGAGTGGGGAATCAGCCTTGACAGAGATGTAGGACTAGAATGGCCAGCTGGATCACTGAGTCCAGTGCTCTGCTGTCGCAGATAGTCCTGGAGCGTCAGCTGCCTCCGTTCTGTATTGTGTGTCTGAGCGAGGGGCGCGGGGCACAGGCTGGCAAAGGGAAAAGCAGTTCCTGGAAATTCTGTCTGAGATCCAGTCACTGCCAAGCTGGCAAAGTCCTTGGGATGCCATGGCTGCGTCTCATCCTTTGCTGCTGCTACGTGTGTAAACATGAGGAAAACAGAAATTAATGGACCACAGTTGGTGTGTTGGACATTAGACCTAATTGGTGGACAAAATAATGAGGGGATGAACTATTATTAATTTTAACCATGCTAATGGTAAGTCCTACCTAGCTGTAGTGAAGTATTACCCAGGGTGGGGAGGGAACACTGACAGGACACCATCAAATTAGGCCTGAATAAAGACTAGGAGTGGATGAGTCATTACAAACCTAATTTTACTATCCTAATTTCCTCCTACTGTTACTCACACCCTCTTGTCAACTGTTTGAAATGGGCCATCCTCATTACCACTACAAAAGTGATTTTTCCTCCTTTGGTATTCTACTGTTAATTGAGTTGTCTTGTTAGACTGACCCCCGCACCTGGTAAGGCAACTCCCATCTTTTCATGTACTATACCTGCTACTGTGTTTTCCACTCCATGCATCTGATGAAGTAGGTTCTAGCCCATGAAAGCTTATGTCCAAATAAATTTGTTGATCTCTAAGGCCTGGTCTACACTATGCATTTATACTGATTTTAGCAGCGTTAAACCGATTTAACCCTGCACCCGTCCACACAACGAGGCCCTTTATATTGATATAAAGGGCTCTTTAAATCGGTTTCTGTACTCCTCCCTGACGAGAGGAGTAGCGCTCAAATCGGTATTGCCATGTCAGATTAGGGTTAGTGTGGCCGCAAATCGATGGTATTGGCCTCCGGGTGGTATCCCACAGTGCACCACTGTGACTGCTCTGGACAGCAATCTGAACTCGGATGCACTGGCCAGGTAGGCAGGAAAAGCCCCGCGAACTTTTGAATTTCATTCCCGTTCGCCCAGCGTGGAGAGCTCACCAGCACAGGTGACCACGCAGAGCTCACCAGCACAGGTAGCAATGCAGTCTCCTGAGAGTCGAAAAAGAGCTCCAGCATGGACAGCACGGGAGGTACTGGATCTGATCGCTGCATGGGGAGAGGATCCGTGCTAACAGAACTCCCTTCCAAAAGACGAAATGAAAAAACATTTGAAAAAATCTCCAAGGCCATGATGGAGAGAGGCCACACCAGGACTCAGTGCAGTGCCGTGTGAAAGTTAAGGAGCTCAGACAAGCCCACCAGGAAACCAAAGAAGGAAACGGAAGGTCCGGGGCAGGGCCGAAAACATGCCGCTTCTACGCTGAGCTGCATGCAATTCTAGGGTGAGCCGCCACCGCTACCCCACCCCTGTCCCTGGATTCCGAGGTGGGGGTGGTAATCGCAGCCATGGCTGAGGATTCTGCTGATGGGGAAGATGAGGAGGAGGAAGAGGAGGATGAGCTTGCAGAGAGCACACAGCACTCCGTTCTCCCCAACAGCCAGGAGCTTTTTCTCACCCAGACGGAATTACCCTCCCAGCCCTCCCAAGCCAGTAGCCCAGACAATGAAGCCATGAAGCGACCTCTGGTGAGTGTACCTTTGTAAATATAAGACATGGTTTAAAAGCAAGCGTTTTTTAATGATTGATTTGCCCTAAGGACTTGGGATGCATTCGCAGCCAGTACAGTTATTGGAAAAGTTTGTTAATATGTCTGGGGATGGAGCGGAAATCTTCCAGGGACATCTCCATGAAGCTCTCCTGGAGGTACTCCAAAAGCCTTTGCAGAAGGTTTCTGGGCAGGGCAGCCTTATTCCGTCCACCATGGTAGGACACTTGACCACACCATGCGTGTAGCAAGTAATCTGGTATCATTGCATGACAAAGCCTAGCTGCGTATGGTCCCGATGATTGCTGGCATTCAAGCAACATCCGTTCTTTATCTCGCTGTGTTATCCTCAGGAGAGTGATATCGTTCATGGTAACCTGGTTGAAATTCAGGAATTTAATTGTAACCCTTCTGCCCCTCTGAGTTGGCAGCAACAAGGGCCGGGTTCAGTATCCAGGGGTTCCGTTTCAGTAACACAATGCATAACCGGCTCGAGCCCCCACCCAGTGACCTGGGACACTCACATACCACACCCCCCCGGGTGCCTCTAGGAGGCAATACTTCCCCTCTCACAAGCACGGAGTCTGAGTGTAGCAAAATCTTTTTAATAAAGGAAGGAATTAATGCGGCATCCCATTGGAGAAACACCACAAACAGGGTTATAACACAAACCATAAACAAAAACCCACCTCCAAGTACTTTTGGCACTGTCCTTTTTCCCCTTAGGTTTTTAAGTCCAATCACCCCAAAGTTCAACAACCCAAAAGTCTCTGGTCAATGCCAGCCCAGAGTTCGAGAGTTTATCTGTAGAGGTCCCTCCCCTCAGCCTGGATAGAAAGGGGCACCTTACGTGGTCCGGGGCCAACTGCCCTGCCTCTCCGTGGGTTCTGCTTCCGCCTTCTCCACGAACTGCTCCGCTTTACCAGCCGCTGCACACTGCTCCTCCAGCCATCCTCAGAAACTGCTCCGCTCCACCAGCTGCTCTGCTCCATGAGCTGCTCCGGTTCTCTCTGCAAACTGCTCGGCTCCGCTCGCTCTGTGGGCCGCTCCACCCATCCCACAGCTACTCCGCTCTGTCAGCCACTCTGCTGCCACCAGCTGTCCCGTGATCCGCTCCAGCCGTCCCCACAAACTGCTCCACTCCGCCAGCAGCTCGGTTCCACAGTATAGCTTTGGGCTCCCCACTAGTTAGCACCATACTCAGTGCTCTCAGCTCAGTGATTTTCAGCTCTTAGTGATTCCAGCTCATAGGAGGGGAGCCCCAGTGCTAGTGCACCATTAGCCCAAAGTGAGTTCAGCTCAGTAACCTGTATTTAAATCCTTGAGGGAATAAAAAAATCAACTCTGACATTCCACAGTGGAGAGAGGAGGGGGTGCAACTGGTGTTTCTGGCTCCACAAGGACACTGCACCACCAGGCACAGATACCTGTCCCCAGCCTCTCTCAATTCTCTGGGTTTTGGAACCCACATCCCATGTCTAGCCAGTACCACCCAACTGAGGGTGAGCAATTTGTCACCAAGCAGTCCCACAGCTCGGCAGTCTGGGATAGGGTAGGCGTGCCTATGCAAATACATTCTCTGAAATTCTTTCCACCAGATGTCAGGGTAGAGCTTATCCTGACTCTGCTTACATAATTAAGGGGACAGACATGACCATTCCTACTGGCCTGTTTGCCTGTTGCTTAAAAGAAATCCTTCCTTGCAGGTAGCCAAGCAGGGGGAGGGGAGGAGGGGTAACGGCCCTTAGCTTTTTCGCATTTGGCTAGCAGGGATCTTCCCTGCTGCCAGCCACTCGGTGGGGGGGAAAAGGGGGATGTTTAGCAGTGATCTTCCATGATACCAGCCACGCGGTGGGGGGAGGGGTAAAGCGATCATCCCAGAGAATTGGATGGGGGGGTGGTTTCTGCCACTGCATGTTAACAGGAAAGAAGCAGCACTGAACGGGCTTTGCTTGGTATTTGGTAAAGGAGGGCACTGTGTATATGAAGGCTGCAGAAGACGAAAGACAGTGGCTTACCATGGCCGCATGCAAGCTGAATTCTGCTGTCCGGACCTGCATCTGTGAGATCTGTAACACCAGAGCCGCAGGCACTCAATATTAAGATGCAAAATGCAACCTTGTAGTGAAATCACATGTGCTATGTAAGGTGAATAGTGTTGTTCACTGTGAAAGAGTATGACCATTGTTCTGTAAAATGTATCTTTTTAAATACTCCTCTCCCTTTTTTCCCTCCCTCAGGCAGCTGCAAATTTATCAAGCCTCCCTACTCCATCCCTAAGGCTATCTCAGATAAGGCGGAGGAAAAAAAAGACGCGAGACGAAATGTTCTCAGACATCATGGAAGTGACCCGCAATGAAAGAGCTCATCTGAATGAGTGGAAGGATGTGGTATCAAATTACAGGAAAGATGCCAGTGAATGTGAGGACAGGAGGGACCAACGTGAGGAGAGGAGGGACGCTCGAGATGAGAGGTGGTGGCAGGAAGATCAGAGGTGGCGGCAGGAAGATCAGAGGTGGCGGCAGGAAGATCAGTGGTGGCGCGATGCAACGCTGGGGCTGCTGCGTGATCAAACTGACATCCTCCGACGTCTGGTGGAGCTTCAGGAACAGCAGCAGGGTCACAGAGTGCCGCTGCAGCCCCTGTGTAACCACCCTCAGTACTCACTATGTTCCTTATCTTCCTCACCCAGCCGTGTAAGAACGCGTGGGGGAAGGCTTCATGCACCCGCCCACTCCATCCCTGTGGACAGCCCAACCAAAAGGCTGTCATTACTTTGAAATATTTGTAGTGGCCTTTTCCTTCCCTTCTATCCTCCTCCCAAACCACACCCGAGATACCTTGTCATTTCTCTCCCTCTTTTTATAATGACTTTTTAATAAAGAATACATGATTTTTAAACGATAGTGACTTTATTTCCTTAAGCAAGCTGTAATTGAAGGGGGAGGGTGGGTTGCTTACAGGGAACGAGTCAATCAACGGGGGGGTTCATCAAGGGGAAACAAACACAACAGTCACACTGTACCCTGGCCCGTGATGAAACTCTTTTTCAAAGCTTCTCTGATGCACACCGCTTCCTGGTGTGCTCTTCTAATCGCCCTGGTGTCTGGCTGCGCTTAATCAGTGGCCAGGTGATTTGCCTCAGCTTCCCACCCCGCCATAAAGGTCTCCCCCTTACTCTCACGGAGATTGTGGAGCACACAGCAAGCAGCAATAACAATGGGGACGTTGGTTTGGCTGAGGTCTGAGCGAGTCAGTAATGTGCGCCAGCGCGCCTTTAAACGGCCAAATGCACATTCTACCACCATTCTGCACTTGCTCAGCCTGTAGTTGAACAACTCCTGACCACTGTCCAGGCTGCCTGTGTATGGCTTCATGAGCCATGGCATCAAGGGGGAGACTAGGTCCCCCAGGATAACTACAGGCATTTCAACATCCCCAACTGTTATTTTCTGATCTGGGAAGTAATTCCCTTGCTGGAGCCATTTAAACAGAGTAGTGTTCCTGAAGACGCGAGTGTCATGAACCCTTCCCGGCCGTCCCACGAGGATGTTGGTGAAACATCCCTTGTGATCCACCAGTGCTTGCAGCACCATGGAAAAGTACCCCTTGTGGTTTACGTACTGGGTGCCCTGGTGCTCCGGTGCCAAGGTAGGGATATGGGTTCCATCTATCACCCCCCCCCCCCAGTTAGGGAATCCCATTGCAGCAAAGCCATCCACTATGACCTGCACATTTCTCAGGTCTGGTCCACACTACGCTGTTAAACCGATTTTAACAGCGTTAAATCGTTTTAACGCTGCACCCGTCCACACTACACTGCTCTTTATATCAATTTAAAGTGCTCTTTAAATCGATTTCTGTACTACTACAAAACGAGAGGAGTAACGCTAAAATCGATATTACTATATCAATTTAGGGTTAGTGTGGACGCAAATCGACATTATTGGCCTCATTCTTTTACAGTAGCTACCCACAATGCACCGCTCCAGAAATCGACGCTAGCCTCGGACCACGGACGCACACCACCGAATTAATGTGCCTAGTGTGGATGCACACAATCGACTTTATAATATCTGTTTTATAAAATCGGTTTTAGCTAATTCGAATTTATCCTGTAGTGTAGACGTACCCTCAGAGTCACAATCTTAAGTAGCAGCAGCTTAATGATAGCTTTGGCTACTTGCATCACAGCAGCCCCCACAGTAGATTTTCCCACTCCAAATTGATTCCCGACTGACCAGTATCTGTCTGGCGTTGCAAGCTTCCAGAGGGCTATTGCCACTCACTTCTCAACTGTGAGGGCTACTCTCATCTTGGTATTATGGTGTTTCAGGGCAGGGGAAAGCAAGTCACAAAGTTCCATGAAAGTGCCCTTACACATGCGAAAGTTTCTCAGCTGATGCGAATCGTCCCACACCTGCAAAACTATGCGGTCCCACCAGTCTGTGCTTGTTTCCCGGGCCCAAAATCAGCGTTCAATGGCTAGAACCTGCCCTATTACCAGCAGGATCCCCAAAGCGCAGGGGCCCGTGGTTTGAGAGAATTCTGTGTCCATGTCCTCATCACTCTCGTCGCCGCTCTGCCGTAGCCACCACCTCCTCGCCTGGCTTTGCAGGTCCCAGTTCAGCATTGACTGCATGAGAATGCGCGAGGTGTTTAAAACGTCCCTGATTGCTGTCTTGAGCTCAGCAGGATCCATGCTTGCCGTGGAATGGCATCTGCACAGTTCACCCAGGAAAAAAGGTGCAAAATGGTTGGCTGCTGCTGCTTTCACGGAGGGAGGGGTGAGGCTGTACCCAGAAGCACCAGCGGCAATGTTTGTTGCCCCATCAGGCACTGGGATCTGTGACGTTATTGATATAAAATGGGACCATATAGAACATGGTTTGCAACTAAGGTCCTGTAGTGGCACCAGATCTTATGTAAAGGGAGTCATATAAGGTGACTAAGACCAGGTTACGGGTTACTGGTTATGATTATGCTGTCTGTATGTCTGTATCATATTGTAGTTATGAATATTGGCTGTATGCTGTCTGTATTTCAAACTTGTGCTGTGTTACCGGGAAAGATCCCAGACAAGTTGGTGTTAGCTCTGCTTAGCCTGCTTGATGGCCCCTTAAGGACCATCAGCTACACAATTGACCCATTGAGAGGAGGCAGATATGCCTTGTGACTCAGCAGGGTGTGCAGAAACTGGCCCATGTGACTGCAGACTCCATTTTGCTGTAATTTTCCACAGTAAGAACAAAGAAGTGTTCTTACACTTGGAAGTGCCTATATAAGGCTGATGCCTCATCTCCATTTGGTCTTCAGTCCTGCTTCTTACCTCTGGAGGGACTTTGCTACAAACTGAAGCTCTACACAAAGGACTGATGACCCATCCCAGCAGGGGATGTTCTCCAGAGACTTGATTTGAACTTGCAGTTTACTCCATCACTGCTACAAGCCTGAACTAAGAACTTTGCCATTACTGTATGTAATTGATTCCATTTAACCAATTCTAGCTCTCATCTCTATCTTTTTCCCTTTATGAATAAACCTTTAGATTTTAGATTCTAGAGGATTGGCAACAGCGTGATTTGTGGGTAAGATCTGATGTGCATATTGACCTGGGTCTGGGGCTTGGTCCTTTGGGATCCAGAGAACCTTTTTCTTTTACTGGGGTGTTGGTTTTCATAACCATTCATCTCCAGGACGGGTGGCACTGGTGGTGATACTGGGAGACTGGAGTGTCTAAGGAAATTGCTTGTGTGACTTGTGGTTAGCCAGTGGGGTAAAACCGAAGTCCTTTTTGTCTGGCTGGTTCGGTTTGCCTTAGAGGTGGAAAAAATCCAGCCTAGGCCTGTAACTGCCCTGTTTAAGCAATTGGTCCTGAATTGGCACTCTCAGTTGGGTCCCGCCAGACCCTCATCGTCACAGGATCTCAACCCAGAATTCCAAGGGGCGGGGGAGACTGCGGGAACTATGGGATAGCTACAGGATAGCTACTCACAGTGCAACCCTCTGGAAATCAACGCTAGCCTTGGTACACGGACGCACGCCACTAAATTAATGTGCTTAGTGTGGCCGCGTGAACTCGACTTTATACAATCTATTTTACAAAACTGGTTTATGTAAAATCGGAATAATCCCGTAGTGTAGATGTACCCTAAGATGCCACAAGGACTCCTTGTTTTTGCTGATACAGACTAACATGGCTTCCACTCTGAAACTTTTCTCTCCCTCTGCATTCCTGGAGTGCCTCTTTTACTATTTCTAGCTGGCTCTGAGTATTCGTAGCCAGTACCTCCCAATTGTCTGCTCCCTTCTCCGTTTGGGTTAGCTTTTCCTGTAGAAATGCCTTTTCCTCTTTACGGGAAGCTAAGCGGAGGTGACAGTCATTACATGCCTCCCACATCAACCACATTGCTGCTGCATCTCTTTTGGCAGCACTAAAAGGTTTGTATATGAGGAGATACTGAGCCAATTTATTCTCTAGGTCCGAAATGGTGCAAACATCAGCTAGGGCTTGTTCAGTCCAACGACTGGTCCCAAATTTTTGAAGGATTTGCTTAAAAGGGGTGATCTCCTGAACAAATCGTGAGGTTGGGGCTCTCTCTGGTTCTATTCCCCCTTCGGGCGAGAGCTTAACCTGTCTTCTCTTGAACCTATCTTTAAAAGCTTGTTCAAACTTTCCTGTCACAGCTGACACCGGTCAGCGAGTGACACTGCCTAGGTTCCGGGAAACTTCCTCATCACGCCTGACACAATTCAGTGAGTGACACAGCCTGGATTCTGAAATTGTAGCTGAATAATATTTACCTCTGCCTATATATATTCTTCAAGGCCAGGAGGTTGATTTACTCCGTCTATATATATATCCTTCAAGACCGAGGACTCATAGACTCATAGACTTTAAGATCAGGTGGACAAACTTCTATATCCTTCAGAGTTTGTCTGGTCAGCAAGACTGAAGTGTCAAGCTCTCTAGAGCTGGCGGTGTGCACACCAATTTTCACAATAACCAAGACATATGCCAATATTCCCCCTTTTGCAATTTTCCACCAAAATGTTATACCAAGAAGATAAAAACCAGCAGCATTTTATTCAGAGGATAAGGCAATATGCCGCATTTATTGTGAATACAGAAAGAATCATAATAAGCAGTCAATTATAGCCATAACATTCCATTCAATTTCACATTCATTCATACACCACAGGTTCTGCAAGGTTATCATAGTTACCAGCCTTAGAGTTGCTCATGCCAAGCCTCTGGCAAGGTGGCCTGGACATGAGGATGGAGCCGGACCTTGTCTGATGTGCATCCGATGCTTCTGGAAGTTGATTTGCAGAATTAGACCCAAAGTCCTCAGTCTTCGGGGTCTGTTCTTATAGAGATCCATCCTCATGTATTTGCCTTGTCATGCTATTCTCATGTTTGAAGTGATAATCAATCGTGCAGATGGCACAGCAATGACAGAATGTCTATCTCATTCTTCGGTTCTTTGGCTCTCCTGGGTTATCGGCTATCTCTTCTGCTGTATTCTTCAGCCAAACGGTCTTATTTTAAGGCTGGCACCTCAACTTTAACCTTTGATTCCTCATTCAATCACAAATACAATCACACTCACACTCCAACCTATATCCTGTCACAGCTGCATTTTAACACCTACCCATACTTTAACACAACCATTCTAAAATCAGTGGGACATGGCAGACTTCAATAAGTCTATTCATCCCACTTGTTACATCTAAAAGGAAACAAACAAGGTAAGCATGCAAGTCGAGGGAGGGTTCACAAATCTTATTCTGGAGTTCGGGAAGACAAAGTTGTACCAGCCATAAAGGACAGCTGTTATCTTGTTACTTTTAGAACAACCTCTTTGTCTCTGGCTATTTTTCTACAATTAACACAGACCTTGCAAGCTGGCAGTCCTGTTTCAGTTAGCACAAACTCAGCAGGCTGAGAGACATATTTCTTTCTAATGGTCAGACCAAATCTGGGGTCTGCTCTGGAATCACTGCTTCTTACATTTTCCACAACATAAATGTATTAATTATTACTTTTAGTCCAACATAGGCACAACCAGTACAACCCTGCTCACCGATTTCCCTCTCTGTGTACGGTAACTAAATCTGGTCCCTAAGCTAGAATTAATATAAAGGAGAATTGATTAAATTAGTTGGTTAACACCAGTGATTCAAGATACCAAGTTCTTCACCAGCAACCATCAGAAACAGTTTGATTCAGTTTAAAGATCTTTTTTTTCTTGGACACGACAGTAACCATCCTCTGCTACCAAATGTTGGCACTAGGGGGCTACTACCCCTGAAATGGGTCTTTACGGGCTCCCAATGGAGCAGGTCCACAGTAATTATCTTGCATACACAGCAGTTTATTTGAGAAGGACTTACACAAGTGGTAAAGGGTTACATCAAGCACATAACTCCTATGTTAGACATTCAAGAACTAGACATTAAGAGCGATACACTCCTCTTAGCGAGCCTCTCTATCACAAACATACACAAATAGGCCCTGTGCTCACCTCATCCAGTTCCTGCTTGGCAAACAGACGGTGGTTACCAATTCTATGGACAACTTCTTCTCTCCAGATCTGGTCTCCTCAGCTCTCTGGTTTGTCTTGGATTCCCTCAAGGCCAGGCCTTGGCTGCCTGGAAACCCCCCTGGTCGCAGTCCTACTCGAGCCCACAAAGCAGAGTTTTGGCTACTCTGTCTAGCAGCTTCTTCAAGCATCAATTAAGGAATCCCCTATGTCTCTGACAGTAATTTACTTTGCTTGATTCTTTTTCCTAAAAAGAGTCACATGTCTCAAAAGCATGCCCAGTGGACGTGTGGTTATTAATTTTGGCTGATTGGTATTTTGGAAGGGGCCGGGGGCAGGGCCCAAACAAAGACCACCCCACGTTTACTCACTCGTCAGTTGTTCACTCTGGCTCACTGCGTGGTGCCCTGGCTGTAGGGTCCCTATAACCAGGTCGGCCTGTGCTCCATGCTGGAACTTTAGACACCGGATATTTACTTTTGCATAGGCCCATATTTGCCAACCAATAGGTTCAATATCGATTGCACATGCAGGCTTTGCCAGTCCTTTATGAAATCTGCTTCTGCGTAAAGAGCCCCTGCTCCCAGGATCCTCTGCAGCCCTTCAGCCGTGTTTAAGTCATGTCAAGTTATGCTTACACCATTCCTTCAGCACGGCCACACCAATTTGGCACCATCCCAACATAGACCAGGCCCTAGTGCAAGCCAGGCCGAGGTGCCGTCCCCACGGCTATCTATTATTCTCTATGCTGACTGAATTAGCTCTGAAACCCGCCTCGCCTTAGGTGACGAGTCACTTTAGCAGCTTTGTAACCTAATAGTCTCCATTTGACATAGCTCATAAACTATTTCCTGTACAAATATCTCCCAAGGACCATGACAATCAGCTAGTTCCTAGCCCTTGGCAGAGACCACATATGACCCCCTTCAGGCTAATACTGAGAAACTAGCTGGATGCAGGGGCAGGACACCTGCCTGGCATGTCTGGGTACTTGTGGACTCATAGACTTTGCAGCCAGAAGGGACCATCATGATCTAGTCCAGGGGTCAGCAACCTTTCAGAAGTGGTGGGCCAAGTCTTCATTTATTCACTCTAATTTAAGGTCTCGCATGCCGGTAATACATTTTAAAGTTTTTAGAAGGTCTCTTTCTATAAGTTTATAATATATAACTAAACTATTGTTGTATGTAAAGTAAATAAGGTTCTTAAAATGTTTAAGAAGCTTCATTTAAAATTAAATTAAAATGCAGAGTCCCCTGGACTGGTGGCCAGGAGCTGGGCAGTGTGAGTGCCACTGAAAATCATCTCGCGTGCCACAGGTTGCCTACCCCTGTTCTAGTCTGACCTCATGCACATCACAGGCCACAGAGCCGCACCACCCACTCCTATAACAGACCCCTGGCTTTGGCTGAGTTACTGATGTCCTCAGATCATGAGTTAAAGACTTTGGGTTACAGAGAATCCACCATTGACACTAGTTCAAACCTGCAAGTGACCCGTGCCCCATGGTGCAAAGAGCCCTCCCCATCTCATGTCCCATTGCCAGCCGTTGTGGATATTTTCTGCTGGCAGTCGCAGATTGGCTACATGCCATTGTAAGCAGCCCCATCATACCACCCCCTCCACAGAATTCTCAAGCTCTGTCTTGACACCAGTTAGGTTTTTTGCCCGCACTGCTCCCCTGGGAAGTGGGTGTGTCTGGGTATTCCCTCTTGCCCGGACTACCACTGACACGCCTCGTCTGAGTAGTTTGCCAGGCTTTGCAACTGGAATGCTTGAAATTCAATTCTGAACCCGTTTCTTCCCATCACTCTTGCTTGGTTTGATCTAGGAGGCGAGAAAAGTCTCCATGGTCATCCAAACCCTCCTGGCCATGCTTGGCGGATCTCAGTTCCGGCTGGGCAGTCAGCCGGCTGTTCAGGAAGGAATAGCTGGGGAAATCCCTGAGGTGTGAAGTGATTTGCCGTGGCCAGACCGGCACTGCAGAAAGCGTGGTAGAGAGGCCTGCACTGGAAAGGAGGGCCCTGGCCCCCGCCCCAGGCTGAGCTCAGGCTGCCCTCAGCCCCCCACCCAGCAGGCCTGGTTCTGAATCACGTGCTCCCACCATGGGATCCTGAGTTCATCTCCTCTGCCTGGGATGGTGGGCTGAGGCTGGTTTGGGGCACGCTGAGCCCCAGAGGGCCACCTCACCTGTGACACGCAGCTCAGACTGGGTGTTTCTCCCTTCCCCGTGTAAGCTGGGCATGTGGGAGCTCTCCCTTACACCTAGTGACAAGCTGGGGCACAAGGCTTCAGGACCAGGCCGTATTTCCTGAAACCCACGAATGCTGCCTGGGTTCACTTCTGAGCACCGCAGTCTGCTGATCGCTTTCAGCTGGCGGTGGGCTACAGATCACTTTCGTACTGAGGGCACGGGTCACGGGCAGCCCGTCATGGAGCCGGTTCTGTGTTGTATGATTAAGAGGGGCCCCTGGCTATTGAACCTGACCCATGTTGCTCCCGACTCCGTCTGGCAAAAGAGTCACACAATGGAGGGCTGGGACTGGCTGGTGTCAGAGTTAGGACACCAGGCCAGATGGATGCCTGCCAGGGAAGGGCCGGGAGTCCATGGCTCCCTGACGAGGGTTGAGCTGGCTGGGATTCGCCCTGGGGGGAAGGGCTGGGGTCTGTGGCTCCCTGATGAGGGTTGAGCCAGCTGGGATTCGCCCTGAGGGGAAGGACCAGGGTTCCTCTGGCTCCCCCATGGGCTGGATCCATCTGGGAATCGCCCCGGGGGGAAGGGCCGGGGTCTGTGGCTCCCTGATGGGGGTTGAGCTGGCTGGGATTCGCCCTGGGGGGGGAAGGGTCAGGGTCTGTGGCTCCCCAACAGGGGCAGAGGGTTTACCCAGCCAGAAATGGACCCCAATGGGAAATTGCGGGCCCCTCACTGTGAATGATTATCACTGGAGGGAGTCTGGTGTGGCCAGGCCTTGCAGCCAAGCAGTGTGTGCTCAGTTTTGATATCAGCCTGCCCTTTGCCCCTCCCCGTGTGGCAGCCGGGAGTGTGTAACCCTGAGCCAGCTGGAAATGCAGCCTGGGGTGTGGCGGGCAGGCGGGTGGGCGGACTCCTTGCTCCTGATGCCAGCCAGCCTCCCTGAGAACTTACCACACTGATCATCTTGGAGGAGGTGAAGTTTGCAGCCTGCTATGGAGCTCTCCTGCTTCGGCAGCCACCTGGGCTGGGCTGTGTGTGTGCTGGCACTGGCCCTGCTCCTCCGAGCCAGGAGAAAGGGCTCCTGGCACCCAGGCATGTCTCCCACTGACCTGACGGGCAAGACAGCCATTGTCACTGGAGCCAACTGCGGTGAGTCTGGCCCCAGCCCCCTGGGCGCAGCAGGGGGGCTGGCTAGTGCTTGGGGCTGTTCACTAGTAGCAGCTGGAGGTGCCAGCCTCTCCATACTCCCTGCACACCCTGTCCGCATGGGAGCAGCTGGGCTGCAGGGAGCATCAGGCAGGGAGAGGGGAAGAAGGTGGCTGGGGGTTCCCTGCCTTGCGGCTCCCAAGCCCTGCTCCCCTGGGCCTGTGGGGAGGGGGAGACTGGACAGCAATACGCCCCGCCTGGGGCAGGGGGCCGTGGTGCCCTCTCATGGCTGGGCTCACAAAAAGGAAAAGGGACCCACCACTGCTGCCAGACAGAGTGAGCAGGCGGGGAAGAGGGGTTACGGCATTACTGAGGGCCAGATTAATGCAGCAATGGTGTGTGAGATGAACGTAGGGATCCAGCTTGCAAGGGAATCAGTCGTTTAAAAGAGAAATGTAAATAAACAGAGCAGGGAAGGTATGCATGTGCATGCAGGTGGATGCATTTGTGTGTGTGCCTGTGTGTGGATGTACATGTGCATGCAGGGGCTGGTTCTGTCTCCGATCCCCACAGGGCCCACATGCCTGAGCGCAGCCTGGGAGTACTTCCTGTCCCAGCAGGTGGAGTTTCAGAGGAAGGAGGGTGCGGTAGGGGTAGGGCTGGTGATGGGGCGGGGGGGCTGAGCACAGGAGTGGAGTGCAGCTGGTTCGTACTGTGGCATTGGCGGGGGGAAGCGCTGGACGGCTCACACAGGGTGGGGGGGCTGGACGGCTCACACAGGGTGCGGGGGCTGGACGGCTCACACAGGGTGGAGGGGCTGGACAGCTCACACGGTGGGGGCGCTGGACGGCTCACACAGGGTGGGGGCGCTGGATGGCTCACAGAGGGCTGGGGGGCTGGACGGCTCAAAAAGGGTGGGGGGGGCTGGACAGCCCACACAGGGCAGGGGGGCCTCTCACCCCTTAGCTGACTGTTCAAATCCTCTGTAATCCTGAATTTCCCCTGCTCCTTTCCAGCCTGATGCTAGCCCCAGAGCCCCAATGCCACCAGGAGTGAAGCCATTTGCTGATCATTCCCGCTTCCCTCCCCCCGCACCAATGTGTTAATACCCTCCCCACACACAGACGCTCCTTTGCTGTCCTCCCCTTCCTTCCTCTCTAAAACAGCTTTCCCTGCGGTTAATGACGGCCTTGTCAAGGGCAGGGCCTAGCCCGGCAGCACCTGCTCAGGGCTCTGACCTCCACAGGGGCACATGGCTGTTAGCGACACTCCAGCCACGCCGCCAAGGCCCCGAGGGACGGGACGGGATGGGGCCCTGCTCTGACTGCAGCCAGGCTCTAAGCCAGGCAGCCAGGCCAGTGCTGAGCTCCCTGGGGACGTGTGCTGCTTGGGTTTAGCTTAAACCTCTTCCCAATTGACTAAAGTGAGCCCCAGAAACCTGCTTTCTGCCTGGAACAGGGACGCCCCACATGGATCGCACCACCTGCCTGGGGCAATCTGGACTGATGAACAGCAGTGTCCCCCAGCTCGCTAACCTGGGCGTCTTTCACATTGCTTTGCTGGAGGAGCTGCCACTCCTGCTCTGCTCCCACCCAGCCACCAGCGTGAGTTACTCCAGTGATGGTGTCTGTGGCCGCAGCCAGCCACTCGTACATTACGCTGCAGAGCGACACTAGCAATCGCCCTGGCCCGGACGTCCCTGGCAATGTGTGTCTGGTACTGCCCAGTGCCCCCGTACGCACCAACCCTGTCGTCCCAAATGGAGCTTCCCAAACACTTCAGTTCAAACACACTGGTTTAGATAAAACACATTTATTAGCTAAACGAGGATAGATTTACAAGAATACAAGTAAAGAGATATCAAAGTCTGAATTGGTTATGTGATGGGGCATCTGCCCCACACTGGCAGAGAAGGGGTTAACAGAGCACTAGGGAGGCTGTGTAGAAAGCAGCCAATAGGAGAGAGGCTGTGGGAAACAGCCAGTCAGGGTCCAGCTGGTCTCTATAAAAGGGAGCTGCAGGGCAGAGTAGGGTCAGTTGCTGCTGGGAGCTGGGGGGGTAAGGACTGCGTCCCTGGAGGGCAGAGACTGGGAAGCCCCTGGGACAGAGCAGTGGCTGGCTCCTGGGACTGAGCAGCTGAGGCCCTGTGCGATGAGGCGGGAGCAGAGTCAGAGTGCCAGTGAGCAGACTGCGGACATGGGCGTTAGCCTCGAGCTAATCCCCAGCACGGCCCCACGTGACAGTTTACAAGGAAAATAAAAGTGAAATGCAGCTAATCCCTAACTTCACAAATGTGAGTGAATTCCAACATGTCCAGCACATGTTACAGCAGTTCTTTGTGCAGCCAGGATCCCTCCCCCTGTCCGATGCTGCTGCTTTTGGTCTTCAGGTGTCCTGGGTGCTGCGGGAAGAGAGAAAGGGAGGAATGATTGGGGGCCGTCTGCCCTTTCTTCGAGAAGCATCTCTAGCTGAGGTTCAGGAGACAGTCTGTGTGGATGGGAACCCCCAGCCATTTCTTTTTAAAATGCTGATTTGGTTGTGTGTGTCCCTTTTCCTGCCAGTGAATCGCTCTTCGCTGGCGATGGCCCATTTGGCCTGGTTACACCTGGCTGAGGTGTCAGCTTGGCTTGTCTCTGAGGAACTGGCTTAGCTTCTTCCCAGACGTGGCACACGTTTTAGGGTAGTTCTCCCCGTAAAACGCTGCATTGCTAGAGCTGCGGCACTGTCTCGTGGTAATGAAGATCTCTGAGCTGCCAGGAGAGAGCTCTCCTGTCGGCCTAGGCCTTGCCTATTGGGCACAGTTTTGTGGACAGACGCCGCTTTTGCCAACAAAGCCATGGAGGTGTACACGCTACGATGCTCCTCTCACCGACAAAATTCTTCTGCCTTGCCAACAAAACCAAGCCACCTCGCCAAGAGGCGTGGAGATCGACAAATCATCAGTGTAGACATTGTGTTCATTACATCGCCGTAACTGGCCTCCAGGAGGTATCCCACAATGACCACCGTGACCACTTTGCTCACCGTTTTGAACCCCGCTGCCCTGCATCCAGGTACATAGGCAGGTGCCCCTCCCCTTTCAGACCCCTCGGAAGTTTGAAACTGCTCAGCAGGCCTGCTGACGGGGGCTGGGGGCAAAGGGGGCTATTGCTCAGGGCCCCAGGTGAGCAGCAGTGGAGGCCAGGAGCCCAGGGCCCTTTTCAATTGCCTGACTGGGCCCCTGGCTCCAAGGCGCTCGCGGGGTGGTACCAGTGGGGCGAAGGCAGCCGGGTGGGCAGGTGGAAGCCCTGGCTGTGCCGGAAGAGCGTGTCCAGCAGTACAGCCGGCAGCAGCTCGCTAGGCACCAGCAGCACAGGCGTGGCACCGCCCAGATGTCAGGCGGACTGCATCAGCGTGGGCGCAGCTGGTGTGTGTGTGTGATGGAGCCCAACTCCAGCCCACCCTGCACAATGCGTAGTGACAGCCCAGTGACTCTTCCACCCTGGGCCCGGAATTGCTGTCGGTGGGTCTGCGGCTCAGCACGGACGGCTCCTGTAGCTACTTCCCTGCTGAGCCTGCCGGCTCCCGGCAGCGAACACGGATCTCCTGGGGCTGCGGGGAGAGGAGGCTGGGGGAGAACGCAGAGGGAATCAGAATGTTAGTGCAGAATCCTGCTCTCCTGGGACTAGGACCACAGCGGCAGGCAGGCAGATGGGCTGCTGTTTCGGGGAGGGAGACGGGCTGATTGCAGGGTGCCTCCCTCCCTGTGTACCAGCCTCTGCCGAGCCGGGGTGAGGGGACAGGGGGACACCAGCTGTCTGTGCACCAGCTTCTACCTCAGGCTTGGTTGCTGCCAGTTGCTGTCTGAATTTAAAGAGACAGCGTGCCGACATACACTCCCCCAACACACACTGTCTCTCTCTGATGCGCACACAGACCGTCTCACACACTTCTCCCTCGCCCCATTTCTCCTGTTATGGCTCAGCGATGTCAGTTTGGTGATGTTACAGTGGATCGATGTAAAAAGTGATGTACAATGTGTTGCTTTTCGAGCACACACAGCGATCATTACAAGGTTCCTAGCTTGGTGCAAACAAACAGTGCCAGGTTCCGCATACTACCGCAAAACACACTCCTGGGGTTCAGGGTTAATATGCTCTGTCAAGGCATCCCCAGCTGGATAGCCTCCGCTTGGGCTCCTCCTAGCCTTGTGTTCATAATGCACAGCACAATATTGAACACCGTGCAGGGTCCAGGCTTTCTGATGATGGCTGGGCTGCAGGTTACCAGGGCAGTTGAAAAGTGGCTGGCCCATGGAACGATGGGACTGAGAAACCTTCAGCATATCATGCTGCACCTGCCCCATGAGGCATTGCAAGCCTTTCCCAGAGCACCCTGCAACCAGTGGGATAGCTCCCAGAGGGCACTGCTGTTTGTGTCCATGCAAGAGCTGCTATTGTGGATGCACTCTGCCAGCACAAAGAGCATAGTGTGGACATGCAACAGCGGTTTAATTACAGCAGTGGTTGGACATCGGCATAACTTAAGTTGACTTTTCTTTGTAGTCTAGATATACACTAAGGGTAAGTCCAGACTACCTGCCGGATTGGCGGGTAGTGATCAATTTATCGGGGATGGATATATCGTGTCTCATCTAGACACGATATATCGATCCCCACCGCGCTCCCGTCGACTCTGGAACTCCACCAGGGCGAGTGACAGTAGTGGAGTCGATGTGGGAGCCGTAGCCGTTGACCCCGCGCCGTGAGGACGGGAGGGAAGTCGAAATAAGATACGTTGACTTCAGCTACACTATTCCCGTAGCTGAAGTTGTGTATCTTACATTGACCCCCCCACCTCCACAGTGTAGACTAGGCCTTAGTTAATCCACCTCTGAGAGAGGCGGTAGCTTTGTTGGTAGGAGACACTCTCCCACTGACAGTGCTGACTACCCTGGTGCAACTACTTCACTCAGGGGTGTGGATTATTCAGACCCCTGAGCAATGTCATCACACCGAAGAAATACTGTAGTGTAGCCCAGGGCCCAGGGATACCATGGAGTGGAATCTTACAACTTTACATACAATGTTGCTGCACACACTTTATTGGGACAATGTTGATCAGCGAGGTCTGAGTTTTCCAATGATACCTCTGATGGCACACTTGTACACCGATTACTATAATCGTAGGCCAGAGGTGAATACGGGGGTACAGAGCGCCACACTTCCTTGCATGGATTTAAATTCACCCTCCACTAAACTAGTGCAACTTCTCATGCAGACAGGGCCTTAGTTACCAAGCAGTTGTGAGGGGCAGGGTGTGGCAACCAGCCCAAAAGAGCATGGTGCTTTTCCTACAACAACCCTTTCTACAGTTTCTAACCCTCATTAGACAGTCTGGAAATGGCCAGCCAATCCCTGCTGTCTCAGGATCCATTGCTCAGCCCCACCGTCCCACATCCAAGCTGAACTGGACTTCACTCTGGTCTCTTGCTGGGTGCATCCTGCTCGTTTGATGTCATTCTCTATGTCATCGCTTCCAAAGCCAGAAGGGACCATGGTGATCAACTAGGCCTCTATCATATCCCCCTTAGCTGTCTCTTTTCCAAGCTGAACAGTGCCTGTCTTATTAATCTTTCCCCATGTAGGTACTTACAGACTGTGATTACATCACCCCATAACCTTCTCTTGAGCTCCTTGAGTCTGTCACTATAGGCAGGTTTTCTAATCCTTTAATCATTCTCCTGGCTCTTCTCTGACCCCTCTCCAATTGAAATGCCCTCCACACTGGAGAATCTGAGCCTCACAACCATTAATAGACTCCATCCCCAGGAGGAGGGCAGGGCTGCTATCCTCGTGTACCGATGGCAAACTGAGGTCCAAAGCAGATGAAGTGTGTTTCCCAGGGTCACCCAGGCATCATAGTCCTTTCTGCATCGCTCCCCCTCATTTCCCAGAGCACTGCAGGCTGTCTGAGCGGGTGAGCCGGGGGGCACGAGGGTCTGGTGAGGAACGAGCAATGCCTGTATTGCTATGGGATTTGCTGACTCCCAGGCAGTGGAGGGTTCTACAGGGGTGGGAGAGTTTACGTTTAACTAGGCTCTTAGCTCCAGGAGCTAGGGGTGCTATAGCTGGGGTAGCAACTACCGAGGGTTGTGTCTATCCTTCCCCTTCGTAACTCACCTACTAATGCCTCAAGCGCTGAAAGCCCCACCCACCAGCAAGGTCAGCAGAGAAGGAGTGAAGCCCGCAGACTTCACCAAGCCACTAGCAGCTGCGGTGAGTTACCAAAAATTAGGATCAGTTTAAATGTCAATGACAAGGGCGGTTTTCAAACCCCGGGAACTAGCTCCACAGCTGGTGTGATCCAGCGTAGCTAACTGCTGGGGTGACCAGATGCCCTGATTTTATAGGGACAGTCCCGATCTTTGGGGCTTTGTCTGATATAGGCTCCTATTCCTCCCCGCCCCCGTCATGATTTTTCACACTTGCTCTTTTGTCACCCTACTTACTGGGGACAGCACAGCCCTGTGCTGGTTTATGCTAGCTCAGGAGCTGGCCCTGAGCTTTAAAATTCCTTTTCCAGCTTTTTCCCCAAATCTTCCCAGCAAAATACTCTGCTGGGCTGAGGATGTGGGATGTGATGACATCTCCAGTAGGCACGGGGAGTTGTATTGGAGGAAGATTAAGGAGGGAAAAAAACATTGACCTTATAATGGGAAGCGACCTTCACCCCCAGGCACTATTCAGGGTGATGCTGTGAGCTGCTGGGGCTTGGGCAGCCTACCTAGTGGTGGCCAGGACCTTGCCTGGTGGTTGTGCTGGCAGAAAGGACTGTGCAAAGTTTGAGGGGATCAGTTTCCATGATGAAGGCCCGAGTAGGGTGTGGGTGGTTAGGGTGGGCATGGATGTGAAGGCTCTTTAGCCTGTGCCTTGGTGGACCAGGTGGGCCTAACCCCCTGCTTAAAGTGGGATGTTAAGGGGCAACCAGGTTGGAAAAACCCTACGGCAGTTTCGGCCACAGAGACCCCCTTGGGACTGTCACATGATGGGCTGGAATTCCCTCAGAGCCCGATTTCCCTGTACCTCAGAGTTACCCTTTATATATCTAGCTTCAGATGCAAGAGTGATACGTGCAAACACAGAAGATGACCACACTCAGTAGATTATAAGATTTGTAATGATACCTTACAAGAGACCTTTTGCCTAAAACATATTCCAGTTACATCATATTCACACTCATTAGCATATTTCTATAACACATCTGGAGTGCAACGTCGCACCCTCCTCCTGAACTTACAGCCAGAGACTTGCACACAGGAGAGGCAGTACACGTAAAACTCTGGTTTGTCTCTGGTTACACACCCTCTTACAGTACCTTTAAAGCCATTCCTGGGAGTCCTAGCAAGGTTTGGGCTTCCTGGTCCCCGGGTGCCTGAAAAGAGGTTGGAGTGCAGTATTGCTAACAGAATGCAGACAGCAATATCTGATAAAGTGGAGGTGTCTTGGCATTTAGCCACCAATGCCATGAGGCAGTGTGCCTCAGTTTCCCCTTCCACACAGCAGTGTAGGCCTGTTATGTGTTTTCTGCTGTTCCAAGCTTCCAGCCTGTTTACAGGTATAAGCTGAAAAGCAACATGCTTGTGGGACTGTCTTGTCACCACCCCGAGCATGTACAAAAGTTTCTTCCAAAAATTAGGTACGGCACACATCTTCAAAGGGTTTACCATTGGTATTAACTCCTTTGTCTTGACGCACAGGTGGACTAGCAAAAGACACAAGATTAACAGCCAGTCTATGGCAGACAGACTCTGTTCACACAGTTTGGTTTGTTCAGTGTCTGTTGCATTTTTCAATTCCTTTGTGTACCACAGTAGTGTTCAGATACAGATACTCCTGTCTCTTTGGAGAAGGCTCTTAATTCAGTATGTATTTGGGGTTTTGGCCAGGAAAGGATGCACTGCAGCCAGGGCTGGCTCCAGGCACCAGCATTCCAAGCAGGTGCTTGGGGCGGCAATCTGCAAGGGGCGGCAGTCCGTGTGTTTTTGCCCCCAAGCAGAGCGCCGAATTGCCGCCGTGGATGGCAGGGTCAGTCTGTGTGCTGTTGGGGTGGCATGCATGTTTCCGCGGTAGTGGCAATTCGGCGGCAGCTTCTATGTTCAACTGTCCATGGCGGCGCAGGTTCTGTCTTCTGGCTGAAGACAGAAGCTGCTGCCGAATTGCCGCCGCTGCGGAAACGCATGTGTTGCCCTAATGGAGCACGGACTGCCCCTGCCATCTGTGGCGGTAATTCGGTGCGCTGCTCGGGGCGGCAAAAACAGTAGAGCCGTCCCTGACTGCAGCCATTCCTGCCCTCGGCCCCTCCCTCTGGAATCTCTTTGTGTTGGGCCCCACCTGCTTGTGAAGCTTCCCAAATGCAAAGTTTTTCTTCCTCCTGCCTTGAAGAGACAGTTTTATCTCTTACAAGTGTAGCAGGAATAACATCTTTCAGTTGGGTGCTTTGGATTGGTGAGATCCCCTCAGTCACCCCATTCTCTGTTCCCAAAAGGTCAGCTGGGTGGACTCTCCCCTCCAGGAGATCTGACCCCCACTGTTCCCTTAAAACCTGATCCAGGGGTGAGGGGTCTGGGATTTCAGATGCAGATCCCTCACCCTCCTCCTAGGGAAAAGTCTTCCTACAAAAGAGGGGCAGCCCCTCCTGTCCCCCCTCACCTTCCATCTGGACTTCCCTCTCTGGGCTGCCCTCTGGGGCAGACACTCCTGTGTCCCCCAAAAGGGAAAGTGATCCTGATCCAGCTGTGGACTCACAGCTTCCAGCTATAACAGACTCTTCACTAGCCAGCAAAATCCCGCCCCCTCCCCTGCCCCAACTTCGCTCAGGTTGGGCTTGCTTCCACTACAAAGTCCCTGGGTCTGTTCCCACTGCAGCAGTCATCAGGACCCCAACTTCCACCTCTAGGATACATGTCACTGTGCATCTCTCCCACTCCATAACCGCCGGTTCATGCTTCTGGGTCTCGATTTGTGCTTGTCTCTGGGCCTCAATTTCTTGGTCTTTTAAGTGCAGGGTTTGCTGGTGAGCAGCCGTTTGCCTTGCTGCTTCTACCTCCATAGCAGCCTTTTCTTTTTCCAGGGCAGCTTTTTGTTCTCCAATTTGAGCCTATTTCTGGGTCTCAAGTTCTTTGTCTTTTAATTCTACGACTTGCTGGCTCTCGCTTTCCTTCTTAGCAATTTGCAACCTGTGCAGTTCTAGCTTCTTCTGAGCTTCACTCTCACCCATTTTGTTAATTTTCTGCCTCTAGTTCCCTGAAATAAGCAAACAGAAAATAACAAACCAGTAACCACTTTGTCTGTTCTCCAGCCAACACACTTAAAACTCACTTAAAATCACTACGAGTGTCTCAAAGCAATCAGCCATGCACAGATCCTGCTGACTACGCCACTGTGATGGGTTTGGTCACAAAGATGCCTTTGGGACTGTCATGTGATGTGCTGGAATTACCTCTGAGACCATTTTCCCTGTCAGCTTGGGACTCCAGAACTTTGCCTTGTTGAGCCAGACGCGCCAGCCTGCTGCAACACAGACCTAGGTCTGGTCCATGCCCCCAAAGCTGCAGACTTAACTGAAAACAGCTCAGCAAGTCACCCATCTCCAGCACCCAATGGGATCCAAACCCCAAATAAATCCGTTTTACTCTGTATAAAGCTTATACAGGGTAAACTCATAAATTGTTCGCCCTCTGTAACACTGATAGAGAGAGATGCACAGCTGTTTGGCCCCCAGGTATTAATTACTTGCTCTGGGTTAATTAATAAACAAAGGTGATTTTATTAAGTATAACAAGTAGGATTTAAGTGGTTCCAAGTAATAACAGACAGAACAAAGTAAGTCACCAAGCAAAATAAAGCAAAAACACGCAAGTCTGAGCCTAATACATTAAGAAACTGATTACAGGTAAATCTCACCCTCGGAGATGTTCCAATGAGCTTCTTTCACAGACCAGACTCCTTCCTAGTCTGGGCCCATCCTTTCCCTGGTACAGCCCTTGTTCCAGCTCAGGTGGTAACTAGGGGATTTCTCATGATTGCAGCCCCCTTTGTTCTGTTCCATCCCCTTATATGGCTTTGGCACAAGGCGGGAATCTTTTGTCTTTCTGGGTCCCCTCCCCACCCCTCCTCTAAATGGAAAAGCCCCAGATTTAAGATGGCTTTCATTACCAGATGACATGGTTACATGTCCTGTCAGACCCCAAATCTCCATTCTTCCTGGCCTGACTCACAGGAAGGTTTGCAAGTGAACAGACGTCTGCAGTCAGTTGTCCTGGTTGATGGGAGCCATCAAGCTTCCAAACCACCATGAATGGCCCGCACGTTGCATAACTACAATAGGCCTCAGAGCTATATTTCATATTCCTAGTTTCAGATACAAGAATGATACATTCATACAAATAGCATGAACACAGTGGTAGATTATAAGCTTTGTAATGATACGTTACTAGAGACCTTTTGCACAAAGTCCATTTCCAGTTCCATTATTGAAGGACATAAATCCACACCGTGTAGAGGTCAAGCACAGGAGTTTATTACACACAGCGCTGGTGGAGTGTCATTTTTCTTATTAGGCTCAGAGACACTGTCAATTGGTTAATAAAAGATATAGATTGTTTATAGGTGGGGGAAAGTGACGGGATAGGCAGCAAGACAAGATAGCACAGTAGCCAATGGTTAATAGGTTACATAATGTCTCCGCCCAAGGTTTTAAGTTAGCTAATTAACATTTAATTAATACTTCGATAAATGTTATTAATATAAAATATCTATGTTGAATTCTGATTTGGGGTCCATAGAAATGGAGCAACTCCTTTGACTGTCCACCAGGTACATTCCTAGGGGTTAAAGCAAAGAAACAGTGAAAGTATATGGCCTTAAGGATTGTCTCCTTTACGTCTTAAGGCAGGCATTGGTCCCTGGGAAGGGAGGTGGAAGAATGCCATATCTTATACTGACATGTGCCAACTTCTCATAAACTCAGGGTTGGATCTGTGGGAAGAACGTTCCCTACAGAAGAGACTAACACAATAGGAACAGGGATCCTTGTTTAATCTGAAACATAATGAAACATAATTATTCAGTTATGACTTCAACATTTGACATTTCTACTGACCAAGCGTGTCTTAGCAAAGGCAATGTTACCTTGTTTACCCCAGCTTTCTCTTAGCTAATCACTATTTGCTAGGCCTTTGGTCTCTTGACCAAACTCTGGACTTTGGGTCTGGAAAAGAGCTGGCACAATCCATAGACTAGGTTGTTATACAAAATGCACGTGGATTTTAACCCTTCAATTATGTTCACACTCATTAGCATATTTCCATAAAACATATGAAGTGCAGCGTAACAAACCCCTTAATGAATTGCCTGCTAAGGTTGGCAAAGCCCAAGAATCACTGACACCCCCCCCCCCCACGCACACATTAAATAGTGCCTTCCGCTCTGTGGTTGCTGCTGTTCTGAGGTCCAGGGTTAATTCTGCTGGGGATGGGATGTAACCTAGGAACTCCACTGTGTCCTTGTCGAAGTCCCACATTTTGGGCTTGGCACAGAGCTCGTTCTGACAAAGTCTGTCTGGAACGATACATACATAGTGGTCACGGAGCTCTTGATTTGCAGAGAAGATGAGAATGTCCTCTAGATCTGACCAAGGCTATCCCTAACAATGTCATTTGTAAAACGCTGGAAGGTAGTGGGAGCATTACAGAGGCCAAACAGCATGAGCACCTATTTAAGATGGTCGTACTTGGTTCAGAGCACTCTCAGGCTCGTCTCCTCGCTGATTCTGACCACGTAATATGCTCCACCCCGGACTGACTCTGTGAGAAGGAGTCTCTGCATTAACTCGTTAGTAAGGAGACAGAGATACCAATTGCATTCTGTGATTTGATTTAGCGGCAGGTCTTCGATGCAGGGTTGGAGAGAACCATCCTTCTTGGCTACCAAGAATAGAGAGGCACCAAGGTTAAATTCCTTCCACAGGTTTTCCTCTAGCTATTCCTTGGAGCTGTGGCTCAGAGAGAGGGTAAACGCATCCGAAGGGAACCTCTGTTCCCGGGCCGAGTTCAGTAGGGCAGTTGTTATGGTGGTGGGGTCGTAGGGGGCCTGACTTCAGTCTGTCAAACACCTTGGCAAATTCCAGGTATTTGAAAGGAATCTTCTGTGTGTCTGGATGTGCTGCTTGCCTCTCCTGGCATCTTGGGGGTTGGAGCGAACCCCAGAGCACAGTCAGCTGTGGCCTGGGGCTTGGGAGGCGATCTCGTTGGCACTGCAGTTCGCAGTGATTACCAGCCGATTAGGGAGTCATGGGCAACAAGCCAAGGGGCACCAAGGACAACTGGTGAATGTGGGGCCCAGATCGCCCTGAAGTGCATGATTCCCTGTGACCGCTGCTGCTGCTGACCTCCAGAGGTGCTGTTTGACAGGTGACGGGCCCCGAAGAGAGAAGTGACCCCTCAATGAGCTGAGAGCAGTCCTTGTGCGGGGTAGGAAGCTGATGACCCTTGACAATTTCTTCATCAATGAAGTTACCAGCTGTGCCCGAGTTGAGCAGTGCCTCCAAGCAGAGGCTGGGCATTGCAGGGTGCTGAAAGGGCAGGTCAGATGAAGTGGAGTGGTGCTCTGGTTAGGGATGTCAGCATTCGCATGGGTGGCTCACGGTGTGGTGGAGTGAGGGACTGACCCAGCTCCAGCCCTGCCACTGGACCTGGGACCTGGAGTTTTCTGACCCAGGGGGGCAGAGGTTCTTGGCTGGGCAAAATGCCTGGATTCCCCATAGCACAGGTAGAGTCCTAGAGTTCAGGGCCGGTCCGTTTCATCGGCGGAGAGTTGGGGTGGAATTTGGCCGCTCTGCGTTGGCTCGGGGTCTGGCAGATTACCTGGGGTCGTATAGCAGGGAAGGAGCCAGTTCAAGGGGGTTGGCTGATGCACATCTTTTCCTGCCCTCGTTCTGTTAGTTGGTTGCCAGTCCCAATGCATGGATCGCTCCGGGCCCCTTGGCTGGGCGGTTCCACCCCAGCTCGTTCAGCTGTAAAAGAACCACTCAGTCCTTGCCAGAGGTGGTGTCACTGGCTGGCTGCGCTTTGGGCTACGAGTCATTGGAAGGGGATGCAGGCATAGGAGCCAACTTCCTCTCTACCTGGGGGGGGTGCTCAATCCCCTGTTCCACCCCTTCCTCAAGCCCCCGCCTCCAGGCTGCCTCTTCCTGCCCCACCTCCGCCCCGGCCCCACCCCCACTCCACCCCTTCCTCCACACCCCCACCCCCGTCCTGCATCCAGGGCTGGAGCACCCACAGAGTCCGCACCTATGGGTGCAGGGCTCCTGCTGTGGTAGTTCCAGAAGAGACCACGTCATTCAGCCTGCACCCTTCCTACGTCTGGTCTTTTCAGGGTGCTCAAACTGCAAGTGGCCAGGGCCTTGGCACCTACCTAGGGGTGGCGCAGGACCTTGCCTGGTGCCTGTGGTGGAAGCCGAGAGAAATGCCAAGTGTAGATTCAGGAATCAGGAGTCAGTCCCAGGGTGAAGCTGGTGTCAGAGCTGAGGGGCCAAACTGAAGGGCAGAACTGGAGTCAGAAGCCAAAGCCTCAGCCGAAGGGTCAGAGCCGTAGCCAGGAGTCAGAAACCAGAACGGAGCAGGACCAACTCGCTTTCCCTGCCCCCACCCCCACCCCCACCCCCACCCCCACCCCCCTGGCCCCAGAGGGGAGCTTGGCTGCCAGTGGGTGCCGAGCACCCACTAATTTTTTCCCATGGGTGCGCCAGCCCCGGAGCACCCATGGACTCAGCTCCTCTGCACCCTCCAAGTTGCTCCGACTGCCCTGTGCAGTGTGAGTCGATCAGTGCCATGCTCGGCCCCTCTGAGCAGCCAGCACTGCTGCTGGGCCTGGGGGAGGCTGTTCCCACGGGTAGGGCACCCAGGGCCCAGTTTTCGTCTGTGTCTCGCGTCCCTAGGCCCTGGCCTTTTCCTTCCCTTGCTGCAGCTAATACCCTTGCCCTATCTTCTGTCCTGCCTCCTCCTCTCTGACTGCCCACCCCAGAGTGCCCCCGAGGCTGCTCTGCCCCACCTGCCTCCCTAAGCATGTCCTGCCCCTATGAATCTCCCCCAGGCTGCCCCTTCCCCACCACCTCCCGTGGTCACCTTGGGGTCTGCAGGACTCCAGCTGCCATTGGTCCAGCCTGGCTGCAGCTGGAAGCCTCTGCTCCTACCTCTCTGCTTCCCCCGGGCTCCCTCTCCTTCCTGCCATGCTGCCCCCACCCCTCTGCTCAACCCTTCCTGCAAACCCAGTTCTTCTGCGATACCTGCAGGAGAACAGACTCCCGCGGCATGTCCTGCACCCTGCTCACTCGTGAGTGACTGGGGAGGGGCGCACGTTGGTAGGGGAGCGGCAGCGCGATGTTGGGCACTGGAGCAGGCAAAGGGGCTGAGTTCTGGAGGGAGAAGGCGAAGTCAGAGCATCACCATGTGACGCAGGCCTGTGTGTATCCACAGGGATCGGGAAATATGTGGCCTTGGACCTGGCCCGCAGGAACGCCCGCACCATTCTCGCCTGCCGCAGCAGAGAACGGGGGCAGGCGGCGGTGGAGGAAATCCAGAGGGCCACCGGGAACCCCAACGTGCTTCTGAGGATCGTGGACATCAGCAGCATGGCCTCCATCCGGCACTTTGCCAAGCAGATCCGGCAGGAGGAGAAGCGGCTGGACATCCTGGTCAATAACGCCGGAGTCACAGGTTGGTGACGTCGCGTAGGGATGGGGACAGGCCTTCAGCAGAGTGTGCCCAGCCCCTGCCAGCAGAACCCCCCTCCCCTGTACCATGTGCCAGCCCTGTCTGCCCAGCCCCTGTGTGCGGAACCCCCCTCCCCTGTGCTTCGCGCCAGCCATGTCTGCCCAGCCCCTGCCAGCAGAACCCTCCTTCCCTGTGCCATGTGCCAGCCACATCTGCCCAGCCCCTGTGTGCGGAACCCCCCTCCCCTGTGCTTCGCGCCAGCCATGTCTGCCCAGCCCCTGCCAGCAGAACCCTCCTTCCCTGTGCCATGTGCCAGCCACATCTGCCCAGCCCCTGTGTGCGGAACCACCCTCCCCTGTGCCATGTGCCAGCCCCGTCTGCCCAGCCCCTGTGTGCGGAACCACCCTCCGCTGTGCCACGTGCCAGCCAGTCTGCCCAGCCCCTGCCAGCAGAAACCCCCTCCCCTGTGCCATGCACCAGCCACATCTGCCCAGCCCCTGTGTGCGGAACCACCCTCCCCTGTGCCACGTGCCAGCCAGTCTGCCCAGCCCCTGTGTGTGGAACCACCCTCCCCTGTGCCACGTGCCAGCCCTGTCTGCCAAGCTCCTACGTGCAGAACCCCCTTCCCCTGTGCCAATGCACCAGCCCCGTCTGCCCAGCTCCTGCGTGCAGAACCCCCCTCCCCTGTGCTTCACGCCAGCCATGTCTGCCCAGCCCCTGCCAGCAGAACCCTCCTTCCCTGTGCCATGTGCCAGCCCCGTCTGCCCAGCTCCTGCGTGCAGAACCCCCCTCCCCTGTGCCATGCACCAGCCACATGTGCCCAGCCCCTGTGTGCGGAACCACCCTCCCCTGTGCCACGTGCCAGCCAGTCTGCCCAGCCCCTGCCAGCAGAAACCCCCTCCCCTGTGCCCATGCACCAACCACATCTGCCCAGCCCCTGTGTGCGGAACCACCTTCCCCTGTGCCACATGCCAGCCAGTCTGCCCAGCCCCTGCCAGCAGAAACCCCCTCCCCTGTGCCCATGCACCAGCCACATCTGCCCAGCCCCTCTGTGCGGAACCACCTTCCCCTGTGCCACATGCCAGCCAGTCTGCCCAGCCCCTGCCAGCAGAAACCCCCTCCCCTGTGCCCATGCACCAGCCACATCTGCCCTGCCCCTGTGTGGAACCCCACTTCCCTGTGCCTCGCGCCAGCCATGTCTGCCCAGCCCCTGCCAGCAGAACCCCCCCTCCCCTGTGCCCATGCACCGGCCACATCTGCCCAGCCCCTGCCAGCAAAACCCCTCTCCCCTGTGCCTTACGCCAGTCATGTCGGCCCAGCCCCTGCGTGTGGAACCCCCTTCCCTGTGCCATGTGCCAGCCACGTCTGCCTAGTCCCTGCCAGCAGAACCCCCCTCCCATGTGCCCACACATCAGCCACGTCTGCCCAGCCCCTGCCAGCAGAAACCCCCTCCCCTGTGCCCATGTGCCAGCCACGTCTGCTCAGCCCCTGCGTGCAGAACCCCCCTCCGCTGTGCCATGCGCCAGCCATGTCTGCCCAGCCCCTGCCTGTGGAACCCCCCTCCCCTGTGCATCGTGCCAGCCACATCTGCCCAGCCGCTGTGTGCAGAACCCCTCTCCCCTGTGCCCACGCACCAGCCACGTCTGCCCAGCCCCTGCGTGCGGAACCCCCCCCCCCCGTGCCTCGTGCCAGCCACGTCTGCCCAGTCGCTGTGTGCGGAACCCCCCTCCCCTGTGCCACGTGCCAGCCACATCTGCCAAGCCCCGTCTGCCCAGCTCCTGTATGTGGATCTCCCCTCTCCTGTGCCACGCACCAGCCCCGTCTGCCTAGCCCCTGCCTGCAGAACTGTTGTACAGACAAAACTACACAGGATCTTTTCAAGGAGCAAGACAAAGATGCCACATTTATTAAGATAACTATTTGATTTATGACCAATAACTAATATCTTAATCCTTATACACACACATTATACCTAATACCTATACACACACACACATACATTCACACACACACACACATCCATCAGATGTTCTGCAGCTGCTGCATAGTTACCAGTCCTGGACATAGCTTGAGTTCGTGGCTTGATTTTGCAGCTTGGGTTCGTAGCTGGTGGCGGTAACTGGCCAGGAAAGTCGGGCAGAAGGACGAGCTGGGTCTCTGTTGGGCCTGCACCGATGTCCTTCCATGTTGGCAGCAGAACGTTACCCTCCAAAGTCTTCCATCTCACCCATCCTTTTTGTAGGCTTTAGTTTGAATCCAGAGTCTATAGGTCTTTCTGTGTCCTGATGCCTCTGGGTTTGGTGATTGATCACCCGTCAACTGCAGGCCTGACTTTCAGCCTCAGACCTGGCTTTGATCTTCCTTCTATTGTTCCTTTTCTTTTTAGGGTGGACACTTCTTACTTTGTTAGGGCTCTTGTCTGCATCTTCAGCCGGTGGAGTTTGAACTTTATTTCATTAGGACAGGCTGGGGCTGGAGGTTGATTCCATCATCCATCCATACCTCAGTCACACATCTAAACTAAACTAATAAGATTACAGCAGGGTTTGCAAAAATGAAGGTTGGAGGAAGCTTTTACAAAATGGAATGAGTGTTCTAAAACGGGGTTTGAATTACAATATGGCTGTGACAATGCGATTCTGGCGGGACCCAACTGAGAGTGCCAATTCAGGACCAGTTGCTCAGACAGGGCAGTCACAGCCCAAGGCTGGGGTTTTTCCACCTCTAAGACAAACCAAACCAGCCAGACAAAGAGGACTTTGGTTTCACCCCACTGGCTAACCACAAGTCACACAAGCAATTCCCTTAGATACTCCAGTCTCCCAGTATCCCCAGTGCCACTCATCCTGGGGATGAATGGTTATGAAAACCAACACCCCAGTAAAAGAAAAAGGTTCTCTCGATCCCAAAGGACCAAGCCCCAGACCCAGGTCAATATACACATCAGATGTTACCCACAAATCACGCTGTTGCCAATCCTTTAGAATCTAAAATCTAAAGGTTTATTCATAAAAGGAAAAAGATAGAAATGAGAGCTAGAATTGGTTAAATGGAATCAATTCCATACAGTAATGGCAAAGTTCTTAGTTAAGGCTTGTAGCTGTGATGGAGTAAACTGCAGGTTCAAATCAAGTCTCTGGAGAACATCCCCTGCTGGGATGGGTCATTCAGTCCTTTGTGTAGAGCTTCAGTTTGTAGCAAAGTCCCTCCAGAGGCAGGAAGCAGGACTGAAGATAAGACGGAGATGAGGCATCAGCCTTATATAAGTACTTCCAGGTGTAAGAACACTTATTTGTTCTTACTGTGGAAAATTACAGCAAAATGGAGTTTGGAGTCACATGGGCAAGTCCCTGCACTTTGCTGAGTTACAAGGCGTATCTGCCTCCTCTCAATGGGTCAGTTGTGTAGCTGATGGTCCTTAGTGGGCCATCAAGCAGGCTAAGCAGAGCTAACACCAACTTGTCTGGGGTGTTTCCCAGAACTGCAGCATCAATTTGAAATTCAGACAGCATACAGCCAATACTTATAACTTCAACTACAAAATGATACAGACATACAGACAGCATAATCATAACCAGTAACCCATAACCTGGTCTTAGACACCTTATATGACCAACTTTACATAGGATTTGGTGCCACTAAAGGACCTTGGTTGCAACCCATGTTCTATATGGTCCCAGTTTATATCAATAACGTCAGTGAACAGTGAACAGAAGTTACAATATAGACAAGTGCAGTGGATGGCAAACAGAAGTTACGTTAATAATTAAAAACAATTTCATTATCAGTTCTACAGAACCCCTCTCTGCTGTGCTCCTTGCCCTGATGGGTGGTTGGTATAAACAGGGCAAACGAGTGCTTCCACTTAAAGCTTTTACTTTATTTAGTCTCCAGCACTTATACACGTCCACCACCAATTAGCAGAGCACCCCAAAACAATCCTTACCAATGTCTGGAGTGGTCTTTGAGTGGGTCAGTGTCAGATTTCTGGGGGCCAACCTTCTGTCTGCCACAAGGACCTTAAGATGTGTCCACCTAACTCAGACCTTTGCCCCATGCATAGCTTATCAATAAAAACAAAACCGAAACAAATACAAAAAGAATCATATACGGACAAAAAAGAGATTCAACAAGGACAAGTGCAGAGTCCTGCACTTAGGATGGAAGAATCCCATGCACTGCTACAGGCTGGAGACCGACTGGCTAAGCGGCAATTCTGCAGAAAAGGACCTGGGAATCACAGTGGATGAGAAGCTGGATAGGAGTCAGCAGTGTGCCCTGGTTGCCAAGAAGGCTAACGGCACATTGGACTGCATTAGTAGGAGCATTGCCAGCAGGTCTAGGGAAGTGAATATTCCCCTCTGTTCGGCACTGGTGAGGCCACAGCTGGAGTATTGAGTCCAATTTTGGGCCCCCCACTACAGAAGGGATGTGAACAAATTGGAAAGAGTCCAGCAGAAGGCAAGGAAAATGATCAGAGGGCTGGAGCACATGGCTTACGAGGAGAGTATGAGGGAACTGGGATTGTTTCGTCTGCAGTGCCCCGCCATGCATGAGTTTGGGAATGGAGGCTAAGACTTGAAGCCTAAAGAGAAGGTGTCATGTTGGGGGTGCAGTCCGGACCAGTGAGGGGTTGTGCACCATCTGCTCTGCAATCTGGGGCACCTCACAATGCTCAGTGCATAGCTACAGCCCTGGTCCAGCACCTCTGAGCCAGGCAGCAACACAGCAGCCACCCTCTGGCTTCCACCAGCCTTGGTCACGACCTGCAGGGTGACTCCTGGTCCCGGATTGTCCCCAAATCGTGTGTTCTGCACGTCCAGCCCTCTCTGGGGCAGCTCAGACAGTAGAGGGCTGTTGTCCCTGTAAGAGGTCAGTATCCAGCAGTTCGTTGCTTTAACTGCAGTTACCGAAAGAGCTCCGTTCAAACACAACACTGGGTTAGTTTAGATTAAAAAGATACAAGATGTTTATTTAGTTCCAAAGAGGTAGGTTTTAAGTGAGTACAAGTGTAAGGCATTTAAGTCAGAAATGGGTACAAGAGAAATAAAGAAAAAAATCTTCCTAGTAGCTAAAACTTAACAAACTAGATCTTGATTCAAGCTGAAACCCTCACCACATGTTCCCAGCAACAGGATGACTAAATTCTCAGGCCCAGATCCCCCCAAAGTCAAAGGGCTGGTTCCTTTGTCTTCTTAGGTGAGAGAGAGAGAGAGAGAGAGAGAGAGAGGCCTTCCTGCTCTCCTGGAAGGATCTCTGAGCTATGCCTTCCCGTTCCCTCCCATTCCATTAATACCCTGGGTCCTGCGGAAAATCTGCTCGGACAGTGCTTGAGTCATCCTTATTGTGCCGAACTGGCTGAGACAGTTCTGCTTTATGCACCTACTGAAGCTCTCAGCTCCACGCTCACAAACATCTGCCCATTTTGGACCTTCTAAGATGACCCACGGGCACTTCCAAGCACCCCAGTCCAGAAACACGGCTGCTCCGAGCCTGGCGATTGGATGGGCGTCTGCTGTAGAGCGCTCATGTTGCAACAGGATGCAAACCATCCTCAACCAAAGCAGGAAAGACTCAAATAGGAGATGTTACTCAGCAAAATGGAGGCATTTCTCCTCCTGAGCTCAGCAACGCCCATTATCTCCAGAGCTGCTTGGGTGCCTGCTGTCCTGGAATATCCACTTACCCTTAAGTCTGTAGATTTCTTGGTTCTCTTTGGTGCATTTAGCAACATTTCATCCTCCTGTTGATAGCAGCGTGATCTTCTCTCATCCTGGCACAACTGGATTTTTACAGGGGCTTCTTCAATCCTTAGAATCATAGAATCATAGAAGATCAGGGTTGGAAGGGACCTCAGGAGGTATCTAGTCCAACCCCCTGCTCAAAGCAGGACCAATCCCCAACTAAATCATCCCAGCCAGGGCTTTGTCAAGCTGGGCCTTAAAAACCTCTAAGGAAGGAGATTCCACCACCTCCCTAGGGAACCCATTCCGGTGCTTCACCACCCTCCTAATGAAATAGTGTTTCCTAATATCCAACCTAGACCTCCCCCACTGCAACTTGAGACCATTGCTCCTTGTTCTGTCATCTGCCACCACTGAGAACAGTTTAGATCCATCCTCTTTGGAACCCCCCTTCAGGTGAAAGCTGCTATCAAATCCTCCCTCGTTCTTCTCTTCTGCAGACTAAACAATCCCAGTTCCCACAGCCTCTCCGACCTTTGGTGATGGCTGCGCCCCAGTGGGACCTCCAATTTCATTCTTTCAGCTCTCGCTAGATCCTCCTTTGAACCCCTAGACATGTGCTCCGTGGCCCATCTGTCTATGAAAATGGCCTTTCTAGTCGCAACACCATAAGCCAGAAGCCAGTGATCTGGGAGCGATCACGGTGGATTTGCCAGATGCTACCTTCCGTAAAGAAAAGTTCTCGCTGCACCCACACCCAAGATTCATCCCTACAGTAGTTTCAGACGAGTCCAACCATCCACTTACCAGTATTAGTTTCCTAAACCATGGGGCTCAGTTTAAGAGAGGAGGCTGCATTTCCTGGACGTCTGAAGGCCACTGGCCTTTTATCCACAAAGGACAAAAGACACCTCAACTATTTGTTCCATAGCAGAGAGATCAAGGGGTCAGGCTCTATCTGGGCAGCAGCTTTTGATATAGACCCCTGGCTGCCTTATTCTTTGTTACCAGCTAGCCCACATTCCACTAGAACTCAAGCAACCTGTGCTGCATCCCCAAGAGACGTACCCCTTGCTAGAGATAGGTAGGGCAGGCACCCGGCGCTCCCTACACACCTTCATGAGATGTTATGCCTTGGTCCAGCCTCCTACTGCAGATCTAGCTGTGGGCAGAGCAGTCCTACAGACAGCTATCACGTCTGCCTTCTCCCACCCACCTCCTGTTCGGCCACTGCTTGCTAAGCTCCTGCACACTTGAAGAAGAAATGGAGGCTACCCAGGGCCGTCCTTAGGATTTATGGGGCCCTAGGCAGTATTATTAAACTGGTGCCCCTATGCCGGATGGCAGCCCAAGCTCACAGCCTGGTGGGGGAGGGGGAGGAGGGACTTGACAGCAAAGGATAATGAGATGCCCAGCCTGCCTCATGGTGGCGGAGTCACAGTTCCCCGCAGAGACTTCCATGCACTCTCCCTCATGCAGAATGGACATGAAGAAAGTACCTAATTAAAAGCACTAAAATTTGGGAATAAAAAATGCCAGTCACAGGTTTTTTGATATGCCCTGAAGTTTGTCAGAGATTTATTTGCAAAAACTTCATAGTAAGGGTGAGTCAGCTGTCCTGCTGAATACAACATTACATATAATGGAATACATGATGCAGCTCTTCTCTGTTTTACATTTTCTTCATCAGTATTTCTAAGTTGAATTTATATTTTAAATGTACTCAAATCTTAAGCCAGCATTCCAGATTACTACATATTTAACTCACTGAAACAAAGACATTCTTTTAAATTAATCAGAGAGGTTTAGTGTGTTCATAACAATGTTCATTGCTTTTAGAAAAAGGGAACAGTAATTTACTTTGTGTGATCTCCATAACAAGAGACATGGTTATGAAATTTCACCAACTTTAAAAAAATATGTTTCCAAAGATTTTAGGTATAACAAGGATTTTGTCTTACTAAGGTACTGATTTTGCTGGAGGGTTCTTTTAAAATTAGTTTGTCGGATAGTCAGAAGTAAAGAAAGGGAACTCTTTGTCCAGCTATCTGGAAGGGAAGGACTGTTGTCCCTTTAAGGGCTCTCTTCAGTGGGGAGTGGGGGGAGAGGTGGTGAAGGGATGGACAGAAAGGACACAGGAAGACTTGGAAGCACTTTTTTTTTAACTATAGTAATTAAAATGTGTATTTTAGATAAGGGAGGTCTTTTGAAGGATTTATTTAAAAAACTATGTGTGAAGATCCACACATTTAAGGCTAAAGATGATTGTGCATCTAAAACTCTATGCAAGCATTTTTTAGAAATGTGATTTTATAATCTTCACCAGCTCACTAATGAAATATTTTTAAAGCAAATTTTAAACTAAGGTCCTGTAGATTGACATGTTCTGTGTAAATATTACATTAATGCACAACTGTTTTTGTCAGTAAAGTCAGAAACTGACAGTATAAAAATATATTTGGGCATAAGCTTTCGTGGACATCTGATGAAATGGGTTCTAGTCCACAAAAGCTTATGCCCAAATAATCTGTTAGTCTTTGAGGTGACACAAGGACTCGTCCTTGTTTTTGCTGATACAGACTAACAGGACTACCACTCTGAAACCTGTCAGTATATACCTTGGGGTTGGCAAATGCCTGTTAAATGGCTTTATTACCCCTTGAATGTCTCTTTAACAGTTTCAATGTTGTGCTAATAGGGCTGGCAGGCTGGAGGTTTTTTCACTTTTAACTACTAGATTCCCTCCCAAGGAAAACTCACCAGGCTAGAGCAGCCATCTGTGGGAGCCTGCAGGAAGGGTCAGAACAGGGATAGGAAAACAAGAGGGTGGACACTAAGACCCAGTGGTGCCCCAAATTTTCAGGTGCCCTACGCAGCTGCCTATGTTGCCTATGCCTAAGGACGGCCCTGAGGCTACTTACCTGTAACAGGTTCTTTGAGATATGTGTTCCCATCTGCATCCCACACCCACTCTCCAGCCCCTCTACTGCTGATTATCTGGATTTGCTGTAAGAGAAGGAACTGGAGAGGTACCAGGCTGCACGCCTCCTCAGTTTGGAGCAGGAGGTTCACGTGCGGATCAACAGACGCGGCTTGCTAAGAAAGTTCTGGCCTCAGGCCCAGGTGTGCATGCGTATCCCACGCGTGGAATCCAGACCGGGACCGCACATCTCCAAGAACCTCCGGGTACAGATAGACAACGGCTTCCGAGTATGTATTAACCCTATAGGCACCACACTGGGTGCCAGAAATGTATTAACTTCGATGAAATATAGAGGCTAAAGGTGTTACCGTAACGCAGCCACATTACAGTGTTTAAAACAGGTTTGGAGTTTGGTACCCACAGACCTCAGCTGCTTAGTGCCATGGCAAACACCCCATTAAACGTCCGTTTAGCCGGTTATTAAAGATACGGCAAAGAAGGGAAACCAGCGAAAGCTGGTGCTAACTATGCTGCCTGGGAAAGGAGAAGACTAGTTGAGACAGGCTGGAGCTGCTGCTGCTGTTAAAGTCCCAGCCCGTCCCCTTGTTCTTCTGTCTAGCAGCAAGGTCTAGCTTCCATCGCACCAATCCAGATCCCCTGAGTTCTGCTTCTGTGCAATTCTCCTTGCCCCGGTCTGGTCTGAGCCCAGCCCTTGAGTTCCCTCACGAGGCCTTTCTCTTCGTACTCGTTCAGCCTGTCCTGCAAGTACCAGTGAACAGACAGAGCTTAGCAGAAAGCAGGGGTCTCAGCTCAGCCTGGGTGCCTGCAGGACACAGCCCGGCCGGGGGCTGGCACCAGTGAACAGACAGAGCTTAGCAGAAAGCAGGGCTCTCAGCTCAGCCTGGGTGCCTGCAGGACACAGCCCGGCCGGGGGCTGGCACCAGTGAACAGACAGAGCTTAGCAGAAAGCCGGGCTCTCAGCTCAGCCTAGGGCTATGGCAGGCAGGGGGCATGAATCCGAATGGCACCCACCCCCGACTGCCCAGTCAGGGCCTGCTGTGCCAATCCGCTCCTCTCTCCCAGGTTTGCCGTTCTCCATCACCTCCGAGGGGCTGGAGCAGACCTTCGCCACCAACTACCTGGGCCCTTTTCTTCTGACCAATTTGCTTCTGGGTAAGGGCTGCCCCAGGATCTGGGTGCTTGCTGGGCTGGGGGAGGGGCTGCACTGACACACACTCCGCTGGGGGAGGGGCTGCACTGACACACACTCCGCTGGGGGAGGGGCTGCACTGGGCACTCGCTGGGCTGGGGGAGGGGCTGCACTGGGTGTTCACTGGGCTGGGGGACGGGCTGCACTGGGCTCCGCTGGGCTGGGGGAGAGGCTGCACTGGGCGCTCACTGGGATGAGGGAGGGGCTGCTCTGGGCACCGGGCACTCGCTGGGCTGGGGGAGGGGCTGCACTGGCACACGCTCCGCTGGGGGAAGGGCTGCACTGGGCGCTCGCTGGGCTGGGGGAGGGGCTGCACTGGCACACGCTCGGCTGGGGGAGGGGCTGCACTGGGCACATGCACGGCTGGGGGAGGGGCTGCACTGGCACACGCTCGGCTGGGGGAGGGGCTGCACTGGGCACACGCTCGTCTGGGGGAGGGGCTGCACTGGCACACGCTCGTCTGGGGGAGGGGCTGCACTGGGACACGCTCGTCTGGGGGAGGGGCTGCACTGGGCACACGCTCGTCTGGGGGAGGGGCTGCACTGGCACACGCTCGGCTGGGGGAGGGGCTGCACTGGGCACACGCTCGGCTGGGGGAGGGCCTGCACTGGCACACGCTCGGCTGGGGGAGGGGCTGCACTGGGCACACGCTCGGCTGGGGGAGGGGCTGCACTGGGTACACGCTCGGCTGGGGGAGGGGCTGCACTGGCACACGCTCGGCTGGGGGAGGGGCTGCACTGGGCTCCGCTGGGCTGGGGGAGAGGCTGCACTGGGCGCTCACTGGGATGAGGGAGGGGCTGCTCTGGGCACTGGGCACTCACTGGGCTGGGGGAGGGCCTGCACTGGCACACGCTCGGCTGGGGGAGGGGCTGCACTGGGCACACACACGGCTGGGGGAGGGGCAGCACTGGCACACGCTCGGCTGGGGGAGGGGCTGCACTGGCACATGCTCGGCTGGGGGAGGGCCTGCACTGGCACACGCTCGGCTGGGGGAGGGGCTGCACTGGGCACACGCTCCGCTGGGGGAAGGGCTGCACTGGGCGCTCGCTGGGCTGGGGGAGGGGCTGCACTGACACACGCTCAGCTGGGGGAGGGGCTGCACTGGCACACGCTCGGCTGGGGGAGGGGCTGCACTGGGCACACGCTCGGCTGGGGGAGGGGCTGCACTGGCACACGCTCGGCTGGGGGAGGGGCTGCACTGGGACACGCTCGGCTGGGGGAGGGGCTGCACTGGGCACACGCTCGGCTGGGGGAGGGGCTGCACTGGGCACACGCTCGGCTGGGGGAGGGGCTGCACTGGGACACGCTCGGCTGGGGGAGGGGCTGCACTGGGCACACGCTCGGCTGGGGGAGGGCCTGCACTGGCACACGCTCGGCTGGGGGAGGGGCTACACTGGCACACGCTCGGCTGGGGGAGGGGCTGCACTGGGCACACGCTCGGCTGGGGGAGGGGCTGCACTGGCACACGCTCGGCTGGGGGAGGGGCTGCACTGGGACACGCTCGGTTGGGGGAGGGGCTGCACTGGGCACACGCTCGGCTGGGGGAGGGGCTGCACTGGCACACGCTCGGCTGGGGGAGGGGCTACACTGGCACACGCTCGGCTGGGGGAGGGGCTGCACTGGGCACACGCTCGGCTGGGGGAGGGGCTGCACTGGCACACGCTCGGCTGGGGGAGGGGTTGCACTGGCACACGCTCGGCTGGGGGAGGGGCTGCACTGGCACACACTCGGCTGGGGGAGGGGCTGCACTGGGCACACGCTCGGCTGGGGGAGGGGCTGCACCGGCACACGCTCGGCTGGGGGAGGGGCTGCACTGGGCACATGCTCGGCTGGAGGAGGGGCTGCACTGGCACACGCTCGGCTGGGGGAGGGTTTGCACTGGGCACTTGCTCGGCTGGGGGAGGGGTTGCACTGGCACACGCTCGGCTGGGGGAGGGGCTGCACTGGGCACACGCTCAGCTGGGGGAGGGGCTGCACTGGGCACACGCTCGGCTGGGGGAGGGGTTGCACTGGCACACGCTTGGCTGGGGGAGGGGTTGCACTGGCACACGCTCGGCTGGGGGAGGGGTTGCACTGGGCACACACTCGACTGGGGGAGGGGTTGCACTGGTTGCTCGCTGGGCTGGGGGAGGGGTTGCACTGGCACACGCTCGGCTGGGGGAGGGGCTGCACTGGGCACATGCTCGGCTGGGGGAGGGGTTGCACTGGGCACACGCTCGGCTGGGGGAGGGGTTGCACTGGCACACGCTCGGCTGGGGGAGGGGCTGCACTGGCACACGCTCGGCTGGGGGAGGGGCTGCACTGGTTGCTCGCTGGGCTGGGGGACGGCTGCCTTGGCACACGCTCGGCTGGGGGAGGGGCTGCACTGGCACACGCTCGGCTGGGTTAGCGGTTGCACTGGTTGCTCGCTCGGCTGGGGGACGGCTGCACTGGCACACGCTCGGCTGGGGGAGGGGTTGCACTGGCACACGCTCGGCTGGGGGAGGGGCTGCACTGGGCACACGCTCGGCTGGGGGAGGGGCTGCACCGGCACACGCTCGGCTGGGGGAGGGGTTGCACTGGTTGCTCGCTGGGCTGGGGGACGGCTGCCTTGGCATTCCCCTGGGGCATGGACCCAGGCCTCACACTGGCTGTGCTGAGGCTGCCAGCTGATTCCCCGTCTGCTGCCCGAGGGTCTCTCTGAGCTGGGGCTTCTCCCCGGCTGCCTCCTTAGCACGTGGGAGCCTCCTGCACCGTGCCACCCCCGACATGAGCCTGTTTGCTTTGCCTCCCCCGCCCAGAGACCATGAAGGGCTCCGCTCCCGCCCGCATTGTGAACATCTCATCCTTCAGACACGTCCAGGGCATGGCCAACATGAAGCACCTGACCGGGGAGGAGAGGCCCAAGAACTTCGACCAGTCGTACACGAGCACCAAGCTCATGAACGTCCTGTTCACCAACGAGCTGGCCAGGAGGCTGCAGGGCACGGGTCAGTGTCATTCCCTGCCCCCCCCGGGGCCAGCACCCCAAAGTGACCAGCACCCCGGGGCCCCTCCTGAACCCCCCCCAGCTGCGTTTGCTCCTCATGTCCCCCTGGATTTATGCAGCACCTGAGCAGAAAGGGAAGTGATGGGCATTGGCACTGTGAGCCGGAGGCGCCGTCCCAGCAGACAGGCCTCCCGGGGGTCCCACCCAGCAGGACCTGAGAAGGGCCCTGAGCCTAATCCCTGCCAGCTAAGAGGGGCCAGGCCTAGCTGCCCTGTCCTGCAAGCACCCACTGGCCCAGTTACCACTGCTGTGAGTGCTGTGCCCCGACTCCTGTTCCACTGGGCAGCCGTGCTCCCTCGACTCGCCCCAGTCATGGGACCGAGGGAGCCGGGAGGAGGGGAGTCTCTGCTTGCAACATGTCCAGATTACTCACCAAGGCTGTCAAGGGTGTGACTCCCCGAGGCAAGGAACAGATGCTGCTAGGCGCCACCACCTCCTCATCCAGGGGCTGTGAGCTGTGCAGGCAGTGTAAGGAGTGGGGCACGGGGAAGTCTCCTTGCAGGTGAGCTTGTCTGCCTCCTAGGTTGGCTGCGCCCGGGGCTGCTCGTTCCATGGCGAGCTCTTCCAGCCCTTCCACTGCTTGCGGCGCTAGAGAGGGCAGCGCACCATAGACATTTTCTAGGACTTGGTGAGAAGCTGCCAGGGGTCCGGCATGTACCCCAGGTAGTGGCGTGGGGCTTGACTTCCTAGCAGTTCCCAGGTGGTCCCACTGGCGATGGTTTGGGGCAAGGTTGGGCTAACCAGGTAGCAGGAATTACCAGCTTTTATTTCTGTAACTCGGGTTGTTCTCATCGTCCATGTATATTTCCAACCCTCTCTTGATGCTGCAGTGCAAACAAGACCCAACGGCCAGATTTTCAAAATATTTTGGTGCCTAACTCTCATTGAAATCAATCTCTGGAGTTCTGATTTTTTCTATACCCACGGGGATAACAGTGTTGCCCTCTGTGCCCTGAGAAGCTAGCCAAACGTTGGGGCTCTTGTTCGTTGTTCCAGGTCGGAGGATGAATTGGCGAGAGTCGGGGATTTCTTTGGTGCAGTCTTGTTTATTTACAAAAGGTGTACGAAGTCCTGTTCCCCTGGACAGAGAAATCAAACAGCAGGAGCCAGTGTCTGCTCCCTGCTCCAAGTCTGCCTAGCCACCAGCGCTCTGCACCCAAAGAGCTGTCTCTCTGAGCTCTCGTTCATGGCCACATTACTAGTTGTCTGTTACTGTCTGCTTGGTTGTCTCTTGCTGCTTCAACATGCCCTCCATCTCTCTCACCCCTCTCCCCTGCCCCTCACAACCTTCCACCTATCCTCTTGGGCCACATGTTTTAGCTTCTACACACCATTTCCATGTGCCTGTGTTTTGGGAGGCTACTGCCATTGTTTCAGCGACCTCCTTACGATGACTTTTTTCCATCTATCCTCAACGGAAGGCGGTGACCAGGTCTGACCCATGACAAGGTTTAACCGAACCCGTTGCTGTAATGCTGCCTGCTGCATGCAGGGCCTGTGAGAATCAAGGCACTGAAGGGTCAGGTTGTGAAGCGTCAGATACTACAGTGATAGCACCTGAGATGGACAGAAATTAGAACAGACCATGCATGGTCTGGCCCCTCCTGCAGCTCTTCTGGTAAATGTTCTGAGAGGGGACGAATGCCGGGGGAGAGGATAACGAATGGGGTAGAGCAATTGGGGCACTTGTATTGACCCTCTCACAACACAAGAACTAGGCAACAGTCAACGACACTGACAGGCAGAACATTAAAACTGATCAAAGGCAATACCGTTCCGCAGTGTGAGATTAGCTTGTGGAACCCACTGCCACCGTAAGTGGTTGAGACCAGGCGGTTAGCAGGGCTCAGCGAAGGGTCACCTGGATAATGAGAACCATCTGAGTTACAGAAGTAAAGGCTGGGAACTTTTCTGCTTCAGGGCACACACCACTCTCTAACTGTCTGGGGTCAGGAATGTCCCCCCTGGGGCAGGTTATCCCATCACTGCCTCCTGCCTGGGTTCTTGCTCCTCGCTTTGGTGCAGCTGGTGCTGGCCACTGTCAGCACCAGGAGACCGAGTTGGATGGAGCGCAGACTTTGGCAAGTCACTGTCTGGAGCTCATTGTCCTGGGCTAACTCCCCCACCCCCCCGGCCATCCACCGGGTCTAGAAACGGGCCCTCGGCTGGACTCTGGGGGCATTTGTCATGGCCAAGCCCTGTGCTCCTCCAGCTTTTCCCATGTTACTGGCGCTGGCAGCAACATGGCCACAATGACTCTACAGATTCGCAGTTTCTGATCCCCAGGTGTTGTGCCCTGACTGGCATCACTGCCCTCCCAGGCCTCTTTCAGCACTGTTGTTTTCCCAGTATCTTATGGTGCCCGATTCTCCCCTCGTTTAGGTGGTTTTGACCTGGGGCAGCTCTGCTGATCCACACCAATGTTAGTGAGAGGGGAACCGGAGCAGGTGAGAAATGCCCCGTGTTCCCAGCCCCCCTGGAGCTCTGAGCCCTATTGCTCCTCGCCTGGCTGTTGTCTCCAGCTGGGATCTGCTTCTGCCGCGCTGAAATCCTGTTGTCTTGGGCCTTTCAGTTGAGTCATTTGGTGTGGTGACTCCTTCCCGGGAGGCAGCTGTCCCTGAGAACAGGCTGGACATGATCTTTGGGTCTCGTTTATTTCATCATGTCCTTACATCAGCCTTGCTTTCATCTGCAGACATCTCCGTCTGGCTTGACGCAAGGTGCAGCCTCAAGGCCTGGCTTCTTGCCCCAGGGAAGCTGTGATAGCTCTGGGTGCCCATGCTGTTCACTTGATCGCATGTTAGATGGCAGAAAGTCTGTCTGATCATCCATTCTCGGGGCCTCTGTCACTCCCTGGCTGTCGCTAGCCCCTGCTCTCTCACTCTGCTGTTTAAGGCCCTTCCTGCCCCACTGCGAGCTGGCCCCTGAGTGGCAGACCCCATGGTGGCTCCCCAGGCCTATGTCCCCTGAAAGTTGGGTCAGTGCCACTAGTTCCACATAGGGTGCACCTCAGAACCTGCAGCTGGTGCAGAATGTATTACACACTGCATCTCCCAGGGAGCAGGTGATCTCCAGTGGCTCCCACTAGGTCTCTGGGCCTTGGTTTTGACCTGGAGGATCTGGGTACCAGGGAGCTTTTAAAAACGAAAAGGGATCCAGCTCGGAAATGGAAGGAGGGGCACGTCACCAAGGAAATATACATGGGACCGCGTGAGTGTGCAGGGAGAAAATCAGGAAAACCACAGCAAGGAAGGAGTTACAACTGGCAAGGAGGAAGGGGTTCTCCAAATACGTCACACACAAAAGAAAGCACTAGGACGGAGTGGGTGCGCTGCTCAATGGAGAAGGTGAGCTGGTAACGGAAGATGATAGGAAGGCAGAGCTGCTCAATGCCTACCTTGCTTCAGTCTGCTCACAAAAATATCATCTGACCAGACAGCTAGCCAAGTTACCATAGGCTACATAGGAGAAGGGATGCAGATCCGGATAAGTAAAGAACACGCCAGAGATCTTCTGACTGAGCCCTGGTCTACACTACGTGTTTAAACTGAATTTAGCAGTGTTAAATCGATTTAACCCTGCACCCGTCCACACAACGAGGCCCTTTATATCGATATAAAGGGCTCTTTAAACCGATTTCTGTACTCCTCCCCGACGAGAGGAGTAGCGCTCAAATCAGTACTGTCATGTCAGATTAGGGTTAGTGTGGCCGCAAATCGACGGTATTGGTCTCCGAGCGGTATCCCACAGTGCACCATTGTGACTGCTCTGGACAGCAATCTGAACTCGGATGCACTGGCCAGGTTGACAGGAAAAGCCCCGCGAACTTTTGAATTTCATTTCCTGTTTGCTCGGCGTGGAGCTCTGATCAGCACGGGTGGTGATGCCGTCCCAAATCCAAAAAGAGCTCCAGCATGGACCGTACGGGAGATACTGGATCTGATCGCTGCATGGGGAGACAAATCTGTTCTGTCAGAGCTCCGTTACAGAAGACGAAATGACAAAGCATTTGAAAAAATCTCCAGGCTACGATAGACAGAGGCCACAGCAGGGACTCAGCACAGTGCTGCGTGACAAGCGTAACGGAGAGCCAAAGAATCAAATGGATGCTCATGGAGGGAGGGAGGGGGGACTGAGGACTCCAGCTATCCCACAGTCCCCGCAGTCTCCAAAAAGTATTTGCATTCTTGGCTGAGCTCCCAATGCCTGTAGGGTCAAAAACATTTTCCCGGGTGTTTCAGAGTATATGTCGTCAATTTACACTCTTCCCCTCACCCCAAAAGAAAAGAGAAAAAAAAATTTCTCACCTTTTTTTCAGTGTCACCCTATGTCTACTGCATGCTGCTGGTAGATGGGGTGCTGCAGTGCTGAACAGCAGCATCCCCGTCCCAGTGGCAGATGGTACAATATGACTGTTATTCATTGTCATCATCAGCCTGTGAGTGCTCCTGCCTGGCCTCAGTGAGGTTGGCTGGGGGTGCCTGGGTAAAAAAGGGAATGATTCCTGGCAGATGGTACAGAATGACTGGTAACCGTCTTCATCATAGCAACGGGAGGCTGAACTCCATCAGCCCCCCCCTTTCATGTCTAAAGAAAAGATTCTGTACTGCCTGGACTATCATAGCAGCGGGAGGCTGCGTTCCTCTCCCCCTGACCCTTTAATGTCCTGCCTGGACTATCATAGCAGCGGGAGGCTTCCTCCCCCTCATTTTATCTCACTGAAAAGTCAATGTTTCTTACTTCATCACACAAATGGAGGGACACTGCCACAGTAGCCCAGGAGGGTTGAGGGAAGCAATGGGTGGGGTTGTTGCAGGGCACCCCCTAGAATGGCATGCAGCTCATCATTTCTGTGGGATCTCTGGGGCTGTGACCCGGAGCGGCTGTGCTCTCTGGCTCTCTAGTAGACTTGCCCCATATTCTAGGCAGGACTGACTCTATTTTTAGACAAAACATAAAGAAGGGAATGACCCGGGGAGTCATTCCCATTTTTGTCCATGTGCCCCCGGCTGACCTCAGCAAGGCCAGCCAGGAGCACCCATGGCAGCAGCAGACGGTACAGAATGACTGATAACTGTCATCTCATCACCAATTTACAATGGCAGACAGTGCAATAGGGATGGTAACCGTCTCTGCTACCTTGCAAATGCAAATGAATGCTGCTATGTAGCACTGCAGTACCGCCTCTGTCAGCAGCATCCAGTACACATACGGTGACAGTGACAAAAGGCAAAACAGGCTCCATAGTTGCCATGCTATGGCGTCTGCCAGGGCAACCCAGGAGAAAAGGGCGTGAAATGATTGTCTGCCGCTGCTTTCACGGAGGAAGGATTGAGTGACGACATTTACCCAGAATCACCCGTGACAGTTTTTGCACTGGGATCTCAACCCAGAATTCCAATGGGCGGGGGAGACTGCGGGAACTATGGGATAGCTACGGGATAGCTACCCACAGTGCAACACTCCGGAAATCGACACTAGCCTTGGTACATGGACGCACACCGCCAAATTAATGTGCTCAGTGTGGCCGTGTGCACTTGACTTTATGCAATCTGTTTTACAAAACCAGTTTATGTAAAATCGGAATAATCATGTAGTGTAAACATACCCTAAAATTTGAATGAATTCAAATCAGCAGGGCTGGTGCCATTCACCCCAGGGCGCTGAAGGAATTGGCTGAAGAAATCTCGGTGCCACTGGCAATGATATTTACAAATTCATGGCTGACAGGTGAGGTCCCGGAAGCCTGGAGAAGGGGTAAGGTAGTTCTCATCCTTAAAAAGAGGAAAACGGAGGAGTCAGGGAACTATAGACCAGTCAGTCTGTCCTCCATACCCGGGAAGCTACTACAGCCATGTATAAAACATTCCCTCTGCAAATACTGGGAGGATGGAGGGGTGATCACTAGCCACCACCATGGACTTACTAAGAACAAATCATGCCAAACCAGCTGAATTTCCTTCTCTGACAGGGCAATTGATTTAGTGGATGAGGGAAAAGTGGTGGACATAATCTACTTGGATGTTAACAAGGCGTTTTACACAGTCCCACGTGACATTCTGATAAGTAAGCTGGAGAACTGTGGGCTCAGCAGAGCTACCATTAGGTGGATACATAATTGGCTAAACAACCACAATCAAAGAGTAACTGTTAATGGAACGATGTCAGATTGGAGGGAGGTCTCAAGTGGGGTTCCACAGGGATCTGTTCTGGGCTCGACGTTATTTAACATCTTTATCCATAACGTGGAGGTAGGAATATGGACCAGACTGATCAAGTTTGCATGACACAAAGCTAGGGCGTTGCAGACACTTTGGAGGCTAGAGCTCAAATCCAGAGGGATCTTGATAAATTGGAGAACTGGACTTTAGGCAACAACATGAAATTCAACAAAGGCAAATGTGAGGTGCTACAACTGCACAAATACAGAATGGGGCAGAACGGGTTTGGCAGAGCACTGCTGAGAAGGATCTGGGAGGCAGGGTGGAGCCCAGCCTCAACATGAGTCAGCAATGCGATGCTGTTGCAAAAAAAGCAAATGCAATTTTAGGTTGCATTAACAGGCCTCGCATGCAGGTCACAGGAGGTGATAGTATTGCTCCACGTGGTGCTGGCTAGGCCGCAGCTGGAATTCTGGTTGCCAATGTAGAAAGGATGGAGAGAAACTGGAAAGGCTCCAGGGGCGAGCAACAAAGCTGATCAAATGGATGGAATACAGCCATATGAGCAAAGGCTGAAGAAACAGGTATGTTAGTTTGGAAAAGAGGAGATTAAGGGGGGACATGACAGTGGACTTCAGATACTTGAAAGGCTCCAGCACAGCAGATTAAATCTCACTGTACGAACAGTAGGACAGCGGAACAGACGCCTCGGGAGGTCGTGGAAGCTCCTTCGCTGGAGGGTTTCAAAAGGAGGCTGGAGCCGTCTGTCTGGGATCGGTCAGGCACACCACATCTTGGGAGGGGTTAGACTAGACCCCTGCAATCCCTTCTAACTCGACGGTTCTATGAGCTTGTCTCCCCTCCCCCAAGATACTACAGTAGCCACCGTCTGCAAGGGGCCCCTACTTTAACCTGTCTCTGCATCTGAGCTGGCCTGACCATCGGCTACTGACAAACCCTTTGTGCCTGCGGACCCCCGACAGACCCCGGGCATCAGCGGGCGGGATTGAACCTGGGACCTCAGTGCATGAGCTGCTATTGCATGAGCTAAAAGCCAGCTAAAAGTTAAGCAGACTCATTTTCTCTCTCTTGAAGTGGTCTTGGTGCCACTGGCGGGAACCTAGGAGGTGTGTGGGTTACGCCTGCAGAGGTCAGGCTGCCCTGGGGTATCTCAGGCTCGTCCTGAATGCTGAGTTCAGCAAAACTCAAAAGTCAGAAACCCGGGAAACAGAGGCCACATGGCCCTGCCTGCTCTACCCACAAGCCTTTCCCAACAGTGTCTGTGCCCTTCTGAGCACACCAGGCTGGGGGCTGGCCTTGGGCAAGGTGCCCTCGTGGTGAGCGATCACCTGGGGGAGAGCTGCCACTGCTCCGGGCTGCAGGGCTGGGAGCCAAGCATCCCAGAACCACTCTGGGGAAGCAGAGCCGTCGGCACCAGAACTTGGGGTGCCGTAACAGCCCAGGGTGCCTCAGTCCCTATGAGAGAGACACGGCTTCCCCACAGCCTGCTCCCTCCGCCCTGTAGGAAGAGCCCCACTGCTGTAGCCACTGGATGGTTCAGGGTTTCAGTCACTGGCATGGCACCATGGTGACACACAGAAGCAGGGCCAGCGTCCCAGTGGGGTGTGGGCAGTGGGGGGCACTGATGGCAGTTTGGCACAGGCTCCTGCACCCCACAGCCTCTCCGAGGGAAGGACGGGCCAGCTGGGGTGCAGCTGTGGGCGTTCCCAGCCTGCCTCACCCTGGAAGCATGAGACCCAGGTGGGAAAATCCCATGAGAAAGGGCTGGGATAGGTCTTGCCTCATCTGTGCCAGACCCTGGCCCTGACCAGTCTCTTTGCTGCCAGACAGGCCATGATCCCTGGGGCTTCTGAGTCACTCGCCTGGCTGGCCCTGTGTTATTAGCATCAAAGAAACAGCTGAACCCCCTAGAGATGCCCAGCCACCTTCGCCAGGCTGCCTGGCCCAGCACCCGCGGAAGGGCTGCTCCTGCCCAGCCCTGCAGATGGCTCCAGGCCATCTCACCTGGCTGGCGTGGAGAACTGTGTCCCGGCCCCTGGGGGTCTCGTGCTCCCCCGAACCCAGCTGTCTCTCCGTTCCCCCGAGCCTGCTGCTGGGGAGGTGCCGCCGGAGCCTGCCCTCAGCTCCTTCCTAGCTCCTAATTACTCCCTCTTCATCCTGTGAGGCCTGGTCACCTGACCCAACATGCACAGGGAGGCAGGTCACTGGGCACAGGTGAGGCTGTCCAGGTCCCCTGAAAGGGCCTGGCCCCCCAGGGCAGGTGTCCTCCCAGGCTGGGGAAAGCATGTTGGAGCGTGTCGGGGCGGCACCTGCTCAAGGAATAAGCAGGCCCCTGGCTCTAGGCCTGCGAGTACAAAACAGGGGGTCTGACTATAGGGCCCTGCCAATGTGCCGCCACCCCCTGCTGTCCCCAGAGCCCATGCACTGACTGGCTCTGCTCCTCTGCAGGGGTGACGGCCAATTCCCTCAACCCCGGCATTGTGAAGACAGAAATCATGCGCCACTTCAACTGGCTGACTCGCCTGATTTTCAGCATCGTCAGTATCTTCCTAATGGTGCGTGCAAAGGAGCGGCAGTGGGGGGCCTGGAGGGCATGAGCTGCTCTGGCAGCCCGCTTGCCCCATGGGACTGGGGCAGGGTAGGGCCAGCGAGTGACTAGCACAGCCCCTCGGGGGCAGGGTACAAGTTTCCAGTTGGCTCTGTTGTGGGCTGACGTACAGCTGGATCCCCAAAGCCTTGGTCTGCACCCTGCCCCCGGGGTCTAGCTCAGTGGGGCTGGCTGAGGGTCCAGGCAGCTGTGGTCAGGGTGGGGAGCTCCTGGTGCACAGGGCCGGAGTGCCAGGGTGCTGCAGGGAGGGATTCACACAGGGAGGTGGGGGCATTTCCGGGGTCCCTCAGGAGCATCCCTGAGCAAACGCCAGGGGAGTAGCAGCAGCCGTAGAGGGAGGCATTACCCTAATTCCCACCTCCAGTGCACGTCACACTCTGCTCTGTGCAGGACTGAGCCAAGTCCCTTGGGAGATATTCGAACCCTCCACCATTAAGCAGCCCTCCACCCCTCCATGCACAGGGGCTGCAACGGGGCCTCAACGCTGCACCCAAAGAGACCAGAGAACCTGGCCCCTGCTGCCCTGGCCAGAGCTGCGGTGAAGCCGAGGCCAGGACCTAAGTTCCCTGTAAGCTGCCCGGCCCCACGGCCACACAGCAGGCTATACAGGGCTGCACAGGCGGGGAGAGGCGCCTTTCCCCAGTCCCGGAGCTGCTGCGGTGAGAGAGGTCTGGGGGGAGTCCTCTCTCCCTGCTGCAGCCTCGGGGCAGCCTGCACCCCAAACCCCTCATCCCTGGCTCCACCCCAGAGCCTGCACCCCCAGCTGGAGCCCTCACTCCATGCACCCCAACCCTCTGCCCCAGCCCTGAGCCCCCTCCCACACCCTGAACCCCTCACCTCCGCATCCCAATCCCCAGCCCTGACCCGCCTCCTGCACTCTGAGCCCCTCATCCTCTGCCCCACCCCACAGCCCTCAGCCCCCCACAACTCAACCCTCTGCCCTAGTAGCCCTGAGCCCTGCTCCCCACAACTTCACCCATTGCCTGTCCCCTCATGCCGACCTACTGCCTGCCCTCACCTACACCCCCACCCTTGCCTACTGCCTGCCCCCTGCTCACACGCCCACCCCAAACTACTCCCTGCCCTGCTCCCCACACCGCCACCTACTGCCTGCCCCTCGCCCACAATCTCACCTGCTTCCTGCTCCCTGCCCTGCTCCCCATACCCTTAGTTACTGCCTTCTTGCCCTGCCCCACTGTGCCCAGGCCCTGCTGTCCCTCTCTCCCTGCTCCAGGGCCCACTGCTCTCTGTGTCTGCAATTGTGGGGCCAGGATGGCATGAAAGCCTCAATGGGGGGCTTGAGCTCTGCCCCTGGTGCCGCCAGGTGGGGTCTGCGCAGTGCCTGGGGCCTGCGGGGGGCTGGTGTGGTGGGGAGCCGCTGCTGAGGCTGCTTTTAAGCCCCCTCTTCTCTCTAGTCTGCCGAGGAGGGAGCAGCCAGCACCATTTACTGCGCCGTCTCAGAGGAGGTCGCAGGCATCACGGGAAAGTACTTCGACAGCAACTGCAGGCTGGTGCTGCCCTCTGCGGCTGCCCGCGACCTGGGCCTGGCCCGCAAGCTGTGGGAGGCGTCGGAGCGAGTGACGGGCCTCGCGGAGAGCGGGCGCATGTGAACAATGGAGCCCATCACCTCTGCCCTGCAGCACCTGGCTACTCCCGCGGGCGCAGGGCTAGGTAGCCTGCAGGAGCTGGGACCTGGGGCGAGCAGGAGGGGAGACGGGGTGGAGGTGGGGGCTCTGCTGGCGGAAGCCAGACTGGAAGGAAGGTGGGAATTAGCTGAGCCATTGCAAGGTAGGGTTGCCAACTTTTTACTCGCAGAAAACTGAACACACTTGCCCCACTGCTGCCCCTTCCCCGAGCCCTCCCCCTCATGTCACCCACTCACCCCATCCTGGCTCACTTGCTCATTTTCACCGGGCTGGCTTAGTGGGTAGGGGTGTGGGAGGAGCGAGGGCTCCAGCTGGGGGTGTGGGCTCTGGGGTGCGGCCAGGGTGTGGGAGGGGGCTCCAGGCTGAGGCAGTGGGTTGGGGTACAGGGGGGTGAGGACTCCGGCTGGTGGTGCTGAGATGAAGGGTTTGGGCTGCAGGAGGGTGCTCCGGGCTGGGGCCAAGGGGTTTGGAGGGCGGGAGGGGATCAGGGCTGGGGGTTGGGGTTCAGGAGGGGGTTGGGGTGCAGGCTCTGGGCGGCACTTATTCCCGAAAGCAGTGCCGTGTCCTCCCTCCAGCTCCTATGCGGAGGTGTGGCCAGGAGGCTCTGTGCACTGCCCCATCCGCAGGTGCTGCCCCTGCAGCTCCCATTGGCTGCCGTTCTCAACCAATGGGAGCTGCGTAGCTGGCGTTTCAGGCATAGGCAGTGCACGGAGCCCCCTGGTTGCCCCCTACGGCTAGGAGCCAGAAGGGGGACATGCCGCTGCTTCTGGAAGCCACGTGACCAGGCATTTTGGTTGAAAACCGGTCACCTGGCAACCCTATTGCAAGGGCCCACTGGCCTCCATGCTGTTGAGTGCCAGCTCCTCCTCCACCCTTCCTGCCGCCCATGGCAGCCCCGCCTGCAATCTGGGGAACAGTCCGGGGCCAGCCTGGGCAGGGCAGGGCCCTGTCTACCCCCTCCTCCAGTGGGGGCTCTGCTTGGAGGAGCCTCTACAGCGCAGAGCTGACGAGGGGAGGGAGAAGCCATTTAGCAACCTCCTTAGAGCCCGAGCCCGTGTCCCAGAAGCATACAGAGCAGGCCTGGCATTGGGGCCTTCGCCGCCTCCCCAGGGCCCCCCACAATGGGGCCCTGGCTGAGCCAAGGGACCTCCCTGTTCAAGGCTGTGCAGAGGAAAGCGCTGTCCCAGGGAGGTTGACAGACGCTCGTTTGCAGGCACTTCCCCCCGTGCTCACTCTGCTTTATTAAATACAGCTCTCTGGTGCCTGCGTGCGGTGTGGGCTCCTTCCCGCGGCACGGGCAGCGTCCCAGGCGAGGCAGGACACCTCACTGCCATGTGATGTCCAGCTCCAGCCTCTCCCTGTGGACGGTGCGGAGCAGCTGGTCGTAGTCGCGGCGGTGGACGGCTGGGCAGCCGGTCAGGTTCAGGGAGCTGAGCCCATTGTCCAGGGCCAGCAGGCAGTGCAGGGTCGGGCTGGACACCAGGCTCTCGGCCAGCGACAGCTCCCGCAGATTGCCGAGGGCGGCGCCGGGGGCAGCCAGCACCTTCTGGAACACGCTGTCCAGGGAGAAGGGGATGCTGAGCAGGGCCAGCGTCTCCAGGCGGGGGGAGCGGCTGAGTAGCGAGGCCAGGCTCGCCCGCAGGACAGTGGCATGCTGGGAAGGGAGAGGCTCACACGAGCTGGCCAGGCCCAAGCTGAAATGCCGGAGCTTGGGGAAGGGGTGGCAGAGCAGGTCCAGCTCCCAGTTCTGCGGCTCTGCGGCAGGCTCCCCATTGGGTACAGCGTCAGCCGGCCGCATGGGCCCCGTGGGGGCGCTCAGGTGGCTGCTGAAGGCGGCGAGGTTGCAGCAGCAGTTCAGCAGGGCGCAGAAGGAAAACTCGTCATCGTAAGAGAAGCCGTGGAGGGAGAGGGACTGCAGCTGGGCTCCCAGGCCCTGAGCCATGGGAAGCATCTCGGCCAGCCCCCGCCCCCGGTGCCCCGTGCAGTGCACGGTGAGCTGGGTGAGGCGGCTCCAGGCCAGGCTGCCCCAGCTGGTGCCAGGGCCGTCGCTGAGAGACACGGCTGCCTCCGCCACCTCCGGGCACACGGAGCAGAAGATGGGGAGGAAGGGCTCCTCCACCTCCTCCACCCGCCTGAGTGGCAGCGTGAGCCAGGAGTCGCCCCCGGCTGCATGGGCACCCTGTCTGCGCCGGGCCAGCTCCTCCAGCGAGGGGAATCCCAGCAAGCCCTGCGCGCCGCTGAACTGCTGCGTGTGAATGAGACACAGGGCCTCCCTCAGGTGGCTGTTGGCCAGGAACTCCAGGCTGGGCAGAGCCAGCAGCAGAAAGGCCAGGGCTCTGACCAAGTCCTGGCCGGGGGCCTTGGGCTCTATCCCCTGGGCCAGCAGCACCCGCAGCGCGGGGCTGCACAGGGCACTCTCGGTCTGGTCATAAGCCAGGTGCAGCAGGGAGTCCGGCGCCACCTTCTGGCAGTGCGAGACGTCCAGCTCCCGCAGGCGCCGGCAGCAGGAGCCCACAGCCGCCAGCACCTGCGTGTTGGCCTGCGTCTCCGCCAGGCCCAGCTTGCTCAGACGTGGCAGGCCTTCCAGCAGGTCCACCAGCGCGGCCGTCTGCACCCGGCTGCAGCCCTTGAGGTCCAGGGAGGACAAGTTCTGCAACAGGAACCAGGGAGATAGACCAGGCGCTTCCCTTGTGGGGGAGGAGGGCGGGGGACAGCGGGGCGGGGGGGGGGGAAGGGGACAGCAGGCTCCTCCATTAGCTCCAGGACCAGGCAGGGGTCGGAGCAGCTTCTCCCCTCCCCCCAGCCTCCCCAGAGCAGGGCCCCACCCTTGTGGTGGAGAGTGACCTGTCCAGTCCTGGCTTCTCACCTGACCCGGGGAGAGGCAGCAGGCCAGTGCTGGGCTGGAGTGAGGCAGACACTCCCCTAACTCATGTGCCCAGCATCCCACCCCCATCTATTTACACTGGGAGCCCGTCTGCCCACCACACCCATTCCGCATGCTGCTAGGGGAACCGTTGACCTTCAGTGCAAAAGCCAATCGCGGCTAAGGCAGGAATAGAACCCAGGAGTCCTGAGTCCAGAGCTCAGCTCTGATCACTGGACCCCACCTCCTCCTAGAGCTGGGGAGAGAACCCAGGAGTCCTGGCTCCCAGTCCGCCTTGGTCTGACCACTGGACCCCACCTCTTCCCAGAGCTGGGGAGAGAACCCAGGAGTCCTGGCTCCCAGTCCGCCTTGGTCTGACCACTGGACCCCACCTCTTCCCAGAGCTGGGGAGAGAACCCAGGAGTCCTGGCTCCCAGTCTGCCTTGGTCTGACCACTGGACCCCACCTCCTCCCAGAGCTGGGGAGAGAACCCAGGAGTCCTGAGTCCAGAGCTCAGCTCTGATCACTGGACCCCACCTCCTCCTAGAGCTGGGGAGAGAACCCAGGAGTCCTGGCTCCCCGTCCGCCTTGGTCTGACCACTGGACCCCACCTCTTCCCAGAGCTGGGGAGAGAACCCAGGAGTCCTGGCTCCCGGTCTGCCTTGGTCTGACCACTGGACCCCACTTCTTCCCAGAGCTGGGGAGAGAACCCAGGAGTCCTGGCTCCCCGTCCGCCTTGGTCTGATCACTGGACCCCACCTCCTTCCAGAGCTGATGAGAGAACCCAGGAGTTCATCCGCTCGGACCCCTTCCTGCTGTTTCCTGCTCAGACGCGTGTCCCCAGGAGGTTATTCTGGAGTCCCAGAAGGTCGCTGGGGCTCTGCTTACCTTGCAGCGCACCGTGATCAGCTGGGTGATGGCGTTGCTGACCAGGCCCGGACAGGAGCGCAGGCTCAGCTCCGTCAGGTGGGGCAGGAGCAGCAGGTGGAGCGCGGCCCGCGACAGGCGCCGACTCTTGCCCAGTAGCTGGAGCAGGTCCTGGACTAAGCAGCCGGCTGTGTGGGAGACAGCGTGATTATCGGCCTCCCTGGGCACGGGGCTGTGCCGGCAGAGGGGCTGCCCATGGCGGGCAGGGGGCAGCAGGGCCGTGAAATGGCAAGGCCAGGAAGTCAGCGCGTTTCCTCCCTGTTGTGCCCAGGTAGTCCCCCGCCCTCCCGGGTGCAAGGCAGAGCCACGCTGCGAGGCCCAGCAGGACAAGGCCAGGAGATGCTCTGGGATAGGAGGGTGGCAGGGGCAGAGGGACCCGCCTGCCTCTCACCCAGCTCGTTGAAGGGCCCCATGACGTAGCGGAACTGGTACTCGTCGAGGTAGTTCTCGCTGTAATCCTTCACCCACACGCTCTGCATGTGCCTGGCCACATTGCCCAGGCACAAGCTGCTCAGCGGTGCTACGGCTTTCTTCCTGGGCATCTGGCTGCTGGGGGGAAGCAGAGGAGGGGTTCAGAGGGGAGAATCCCACATCCCCAGCTCTGCCTGCCCTCTCTGCACCTGCCAGCCAAGGGGCTCAGAGCACCGGCCCACATTAGGGACTGAAGCCACGCAGGGAGGGTCAGGGACTGATGGGGAAAGGGACTCACCCAGCGACTCTGTGGCAGGATCAGAAATAGAACCCAAGAGTCCTGGTGCCCGGTCCCTGTGCCTCAGCCACATGACTATCCTGCCTCCTTTCAGGGCTCTGAGTGCAAGTCCACCAGGGTGTGCCGGGGAGGCAGCATGCACAGCCCAGGGGCATGGCGCAGAGCCCTCTGCACCAAGCCCTGTGGGGCAGCCCACTGCCCAGCACTAACAGGGTCAAGAGAGACCTGGGCCAGTCTGCTGGGAGGCTCCACTTCTGCCCTGGACTAGCCCTGGGGCTCTCTTCCTGTATGTCTTCCATGCCTCTCTCCCTCACACTCCCCTGGTTTCTTTCTTGCCCTACACCAGGAGCTCTCCGTCCTCCCCTAGATTTTCTGTCTCTTCTGCTTCTCCCCTCAAATCTCTCTGCTGTGCCCTCATTCCTACACTGCCAGCCATCTCGCCCACGCCCCTGCACTCTGGACAGCTGGTTCCCTGGCTGCCTGCTAGCAGGTTTCTTGGGTTTGCTTCAGAAGCTACTGGGACAGACCCGAGTCCCACTGCGGTTACCAGGAGAGGTGGGCTTAAGCCTGCCCAAAGCTATCGACCTGCCCCTCAACCAAGGGGGTGGGCAGCAGACCCAGGCCACAAGTAGGGGACGGACAGCTCAGTGGTTTGAGCATTGGCCTGCTAAACCCAGGGTTGTGAGCTCAGCCCTTGAGGGGGCCACCTAGGGATCTGGGGCAAAATCAGTACTTGGTCCTGCTAGTGAAGGCAGGGGGCTGGACTCGATGACCTTTCAGGGTCCCTTCCAGTTCTGTGAGATCGGTATAGCTCCATATATAAAGTAAATATGGGGGACAACTAATGAAAAAACTGGAATGGGCCTGAGGATCAAAGAACGACCGCTGCCTCTCAAAGGTGTCGGTGGATGCCACCCACAGGACCTCTGCTCAGTGGCATGACTGTGCAGAACAGAAACAGGCCCTACAATCATCTCCAGCTTTATCTTCCTGGGATGGTGGATGGCCGTCCTGGCCACACCAGGAGGAGGTCCCACAACTTTGTGGGGCCATGGATGGGGGTGTGAATTAGGAGGGGTGGGGAGAAAGGGGCCCAGAATCTCAGGAAGAGGAGCTGGAGGAGGGGCTGCAACCTGACGCACCCTCCACAGACACATGCCAGGGCCTCCCTCTAGCTGCACAAGGAACAGATGCCAGGGGAGTGATGAACTGCACCAGCTACGCGCCCATGCTCAGAGCCCCATGGAGGAGCTGCCAGCTGATCTCCCAGGCAGACTGTGGAACTAGAGTAGCACAGGCTGGCCCACCGGCCCTGCCTCGCCCTCCTCAGCTGGCAGCGGGTCGGGCTGGGACACCAGGGCAAGGAAGTGGCTGCTCTGAGGCAGAGGTGTACAGCTGCTTCCTGGGTGTGGCTCGGACGGGCTGGTTGGCTGTCATTTGGCTGACTCAGGGGGTGTGCTGGGGAGGCTTGCAGGGTGGGGCCCGATGAAGTCCAGAAGGCCAGGGGAGCGAGGTGAGCAGGGAGCACCCTCAAGAGAAGCAGGAGGCAAGGCTGCCTCTCCTCCTGGGAGCACAGCACAGCAGGGTGGGCAGCCCCCTCTCCTGGCCAAGCGCCCCAGGGGCCAGCCAGTCCCTCAGAGCCAGTGGCCTGGCCCCGACCCCTGCCAGAGACGGGAAGCCCTGGGCTGATGTGCTAGCCCAGTGTGTGTGGTCCACTCCCCCGGCTCCAGGCACAGGCTCCCGCTCTCTGGCACTTTGCATGCACACCGCCCCAGGAGACCCCCAAGCTCTGCCAGAGGTGCTGGATCTAGGGGGGCTGCCGCACCACATGCAGTTCGGTTCAGGGGCTCTCAGCACCCCACTATTCACCTTGTTCCAGCCCCCTGGGCCCAGCCTTTGTTTCTCCCCTTGTTTGCAGTGTGGTTGGAGCCGTTTGCAGCTTGTCTCTTTCCCCCCGGAAGCTGGTCCAATACAAGATATAATCGCCCCCCATGTTTTTCAGGGGCAGTTTCCCCAGCCATTCCCTCCCCCTGGATTTAGCCCCTGGCGGGGACAGAGGCCTCCAGCATGAGCCGGAGGTTTGGCTGAGGCCCCCCGGAAGTCTGAAAGCTGCCGAGGCGTTTTGTTACTGCGGGTTTCTCACCTTTCATTTGCCAGACTCGATTGTAACAATCCCGTCTACACGCCCCCTCCCCGCTCCCCGGTCCGAGCCACCCTTTCCCAGCCCTCCTCGGTTCCCACCGTCCCACCTCGCTTCCGAAACAGCGACAGAGCCAAAGGCGGCTGCCAGAGACAGGATCCCAGTGACCGCAGCACAGACAGGGCAACCCTGGGCTGGTCTCTTCCCCACGGGCACCGCGATTCCCGACTGACACCCCCTTCCTCCTCCCCACCAGCTGAGCTCCCCCGCTTCCTGTCCCAAAGGCAGCCGCGGGCTGGCCCCACCTTCCCGAGGGAGGGGAGAGAAAGTTTCCTCGCCTCGCCTCCCGCTGTCTAAAGGGGCACAGGCAGCAGGTTGCAGCCGAGCAGCCCCAGGATATCGGGGGCGGGGGAATATCTTTTATTGGACACAGAGCTCTTCCCCCAGTGTGCGACAGCCCTGCCAGGGTCACAGCTGAAGACAAGATCCCACAGACAGGACAACCTAGGGAGCGAGCATGTTTAGGGACCCCTCCAGGGGAAGCCCCATAGCCACAGCACAAAAAGGAGGGCTAGCGGGTTCCACGTCCGTGATTTTTCGGGTCTAGCTAAGTTCTGAATGGGAGTGCCCAGGCTGCTCCTGAAAGGGGGCAGGTCTCCGCTGAGGATGAGGCCGGATAGTCAGACACGGAGTGATCCCTTTGTGAAAGGTGTTGGCTAGACACTAGAAACCAGCTGGAAAGCATATAGTGTGTGTGTAGCTGCTGGAACTGGGGTGTGTGTGTGTGTGTGTACGTCCTGGAATGAGTGTGTGTGTGTGTAGCTGCTGGAACTAGGGTGTGTGTGTGTGTGTGTGTGTACGTCCTGGAATTAGTGTGTGTGTGTAAGTGCTGGAACTAGGGGGGTGTCTGTAGGTGCTGGAACTAGAGTGTGTGTGTGTCTCTGTGTGTGTGTCTGTGTGTGTGTGTGCAGGTGCCAGAGGCGTAGCGAGCGCCCTCCGTACCCTCTGACCAGAGGGGGCCCCGCAAGGAAGGGGGCCCCTAAAAGTGGCAAAAAAAAAGTAAGGTATAACTAGGTAAGTGACATTTATTGACGCTATTGCACAATCCATGTCGGTTTTACTGACAAAACCCTGAAGTCATTATGATACATCATAATGCTATTGGCTACATCAGTTGTCTGTCGGTCAGTTTCGAATTTTAGTTGGACCCATTCAAAGAATGTGTATTTGTGTTCATAATGGCGGTGGGCGGATAAATGTTATTAATTTAGTTGTTTAGTTTTTTATCGTTTCTGCATTATAAGGGGCCCCAGACATATGTTCAGAGGGAGCCATGTTCTTTGTTGCTACGGCCCTGGCAGGTGCTGGAACTAGGTGTGTGTGTGTGTGTGTGTGTGTGTGTGTGTGTGTGTGTGTGTGTGTGTGTGTGTGTGTGAAATGCTGGAACTAGGGGTGTGTGTGTGTAGGTCCTGGAATTAGTGTGCATGTGTGTATAAGTGCTGGAACTAGGGGGGTGTCTGTAGGTGCTGGAACTAGGGGTGTGTGTGTGTGTGTGCAGGTGCTGGAACTAGGTGTGTGTGTAGGTGCTAGAACTAGTGTGTGTGTGCGTGTGTAAGTGCTGGAATTAAGTGTGTGTATGTAGGTGCTGGAACTAGGTGTCTCTCTGTGTGTGTAGGTGCTGGAACTAGGGGTGTGTGTGTCTGTAGGTGCTGGAATTATGTGTGTGTGGGGTGCTCAAACTAGTGTGTGTGTGTAAGTGCTGGAACTAGGGGGGTGTCTAGGTGCTGGAACTAGGGGTTTGTGTGTGTGTGCAGGTGCTGGAGCTAGGTGTGTGTGTGTGTGTGTAAGTGCTGGAACTAGGGGGTGTCTGTAGGTGCTGGAACTAGGTGTGTGTGTGTGGGGGGGGTGCTGGAACTAGGGGTGTGTGTGTCTGTAGCTGCTGGAACTAGGTGTGTGTGTGTGGGGGTGCTGGAACTAGGGGTGTGTGTGTCTGTAGATGCTGGAACTAGGGGTGTAGGGGTGTGGGGGGGTGTTGCTGGAACTAGGGGGGTATCTGTTGGTGCTGGAACTAGGGGTGTGTGTGTCTGTAGGTGCTGGAACTAGGAGTGTAGGGGTGTGTGTGGGGGGGCTGCTGTAACTAGGGGGGTGTCTGTCGGTGCTGGAACTAGGGGTGTGTGTGTGGAGCGGTTGCTGGAACTAGGGTATAGGGGTGGAGGGGGTGCTGGAACTAGGGGGGTGTCTGTAAGTGCTGGAACTAGGGGTATGGGGTTGGGGGGTGCTGGAACTAGAGGGGTGTCTGTAGGTGCTGGAATTAGGGGTGGGGGGTGCTGGAACTAGAGGGGCGTCTGTAGGTGCTGCAACTAGAAGTATAGGGGTGGCGGGGTGCCGGAACTAGGGGTATAGGGGTAGGGGGGGTGCTGGAACTAGGGGTGTGTGTGGGGGGGTGCTGGAACTAAGGGCATAGGGGTGGGGGGGTGCTGGAACTAGGGGTGTGTGTGTGGGGTGCCAGAACTAGGGGTATAGGGGTGGGGGGTGCTGGAACTAGGGGTGTGTGGGGGGGGTGCTGGAACTAGGGGTATAGGGGTGGGGGGTGCTGGAACCAGGGGTATGTGTGGGGGGGTGCCGGAACTAGGGGTGTGTGTGTGGGGGTGCTGGAACTAGGGGTATAAGGGTGTGTGTGGGGGGGTGCTGGAACTAGGGGTATAGAGGTGGGGGGGTGCTGGAACTAGAGGTGTGTCTGTAGGTGCTGGAACTAGAAGTGTGTGTGGTGGGGGGTGCTGGAACTAGGGGGGGTGTAGGGGGGTGCTGGAAGTAGGGGCATAGGGGTGGGGGGGTGTGCTGGAAGTAGGGGCATAGGGGTGGGGGGGTGCTGGAAGTAGGGGGGTGTAGGGGGGTGCTGGAAGTGGGGGCATAGGGGTGGGGGGGTGCTGGAACTAGGGGATGTAGGGGGGGTGCTGGAACTAGGGGTAGAGGGGTGGGAGGTTGCTGGAACTAGGGGTGTGTCTGTAGGTGCTGGAACTAGAAGTGTGTGTGGTGGGGGGTGCTGGAACTAGGGGTGGTGTAGGGGGTGTGCTGGAAGTAGGGGCATAGGGGTGGGGGGGTGCTGGAACTAGGGGGGGTGTAGGTGGGTGCTGGAACTAGGGGTATTGGGGTGGGGGGTGCTGGAACTAGGGGGGTGTAGGGGGCGTGCTGGAAGTAGGGGCGTAGGGGTGGGGGGGTGCTGGAAGTTGGGGGGGTAGGGGGGGTGCTGGAAGTAGGGGCGTAAGGGTGGGGGGGTGCTGGAAGTAGGGGGGTGTAGGGGGTGCTGGAAGTAGGGGCGTAGGGGTGGGGGGGTGCTGGAACTAGGGATGGTGTAGGGGGTGTGCTGGAAGTAGGGGCATAGGGGTGCGGGGTGCTGGAAGTAGGGGGGTGTAGGGGGGTGCTGGAACTAGGGGTATTGGGGTGGGGGTGTGCTGGAACTAGGGGGGTGTAGGAGGTGCTGGAACATCGGGTATTGGGGTGGGGGGGTGCTGGAACTAGGGGCGGTGTAGGGGGGTGCTGGAACATGGGGTATTGGGGTGGGGGGTGCTGGAACTAGGGGGGTGTAGGGGGGTGCTGGAACTAGGGGTATTGGGGTGGGGGGGTGCTGGAACTAGGGGTGGTGTAGGGGGGTGCTGGAACATGGGGTATTGGGGTGGGGGGGTGCTGGAACTAGGGGAGTGTAGGGGGGGTGCTGGAACATGGGGTATTGGGTGGGGGGGTGCTGGAACTAGGGGAGTGTAGGGGGGTGCTCGAACATGGGGTATTGGGGTGGGGGGTGCTGGAACTAGGGGGATGTAGGGGGTGCTGGAACTAGGGGTATTGGGGTGGGGGGGTGCTGGAACTAGGGGGGGTGTAGGGGGTGCTGGAACTAGGGGTATTGGGGTGGGGGTGCTGGAACTAGGGGAGTGTAGGGGGGGTGCTGGAACTAGGGGGGGTGTAGGGGGTGCTGGAACTAGGGGTATTGGGGTGGGGGGATGCTGGAACTAGGGGGGGTGTAGGGGGGTGCTGGAACTAGGGGTATTGGGGTGGGGGGGTGCTGGAACTAGGGGGGGTGTAGGGGGGTGCAGGAACTAGGGGGGTGTAGGGGGTGCTGGAACTAGGGGTATTGGGGTAGGGGGGTGCTGGAACTAGGAGGGTGTAGGGGGGTGCTGGAACTAGGGGTATTGGGGTGGGGGTGCTGGAACTAGGGGCGGTGTAGGGGGTGCTGGAACTAGGGGTATTGGGGTGGGGGGGGTGCTGGAACTAGGGGGGGTGTAGGGGGATGCTGGAACTAGGGGGGGTGTAGGGGGTGCTGGAACTAGGGGTATTGGGGTGGGGGGGTGCTGGAACTAGGGGGGGTGTAGGGGGTGCTGGAACTAGGGGTATTGGGGTGGGGGGGTGCCGGAACTAGGGGGGGTGTAGGGGGTAGCTGGAACTAGGGGTATTGGGGTGGGGGGGTGCTGGAACTAGGGGGGGTGTAGGGGGTAGTTGGAACTAGGGGTATTGGGGTGAGGGTGCTGGAACTAGGGGGGGTGTAGGGGGTAGCTGGAACTAGGGGTATTGGGGTGAGGGTGCTGGAACTAGGGGGGGTGTAGGGGGTGCTGGAACTAGGGGTATTGGGGTGGGGGGGGTGCTGGAACTAGGGGGGGTGTAGGGGGTGCTGGAACTAGGGGTATTGGGGTGGGAGGGTGCCGGAACTAGGGGGGGTGTAGGGGGTAGCTGGAACTAGGGGTATTGGGGTGGGGGGGTGCTGGAACTAGGGGGGGTGTAGGGGGTAGCTGGAACTAGGGGTATTGGGGTGGGGGTGCTGGAACTAGGGGGGGTGTAGGGGGATGCTTGAACTAGGGGGGGTGTAGGGGGTGCTGGAACTAGGGGTATTGGGGTGGGGGGGGTGCTGGAACTAGGGGGGGTGTAGGGGGTGCTGGAACTAGGGGTATTGGGGTGGGGGGGTGCCGGAACTAGGGGGGGTTTAGGGGGTAGCTGGAACTAGGGGTATTGGGGTGGGGGGGTGCTGGAACTAGGGGGGGTGTAGGGGGTAGCTGGAACTAGGGGTATTGGGGTGGGGGTGCTGGAACTAGGGGGGTGTAGGGGGTGCTGGAACTAGGGGTATTGGGGTGGGGGTGCTGGAACTAGGGGGGGTGTAGGGGGTGCTGGAACTAGGGGTATTGGGGTGGGGGGGTGCTGGAACTAGGGGGGGTGTAGGGGGTGCTGGAACTAGGGGTATTGGGGTGGGGGGGTGCCGGAACTAGGGGGGGTGTAGGGGGTAGCTGGAACTAGGGGTATTGGGGTGGGGGGGTGCTGGAACTAGGGGGGGTGTAGGGGGTAGCTGGAACTAGGGGTATTGGGGTGGGGGTGCTGGAACTAGGGGGGTGTAGGGGGTGCTGGAACTAGGGGTATTGGGGTGGGGGTGCTGGAACTAGGGGGGGTGTAGGGGGTGCTGGAACTAGGGGTATTGGGGTGGGGGGGGTGCTGGAACTAGGGGGGGTGTAGGGGGATGCTGGAACTAGGGGGGGTGTAGGGGGTGCTGGAACTAGTGGTATTGGGGTGGGGGGGTGCTGGAACTAGGGGGGGTGTAGGGGGTGCTGGAACTAGGGGTATTGGGGTGGGGGGGTGCTGGAACTAGGGGGGGTGTAGGGGGTAGCTGGAACTAGGGGTATTGGGGTGGGGGGGTGCTGGAACTAGGGGGGGTGTAGGGGGTGCTGGAACTAGGGGTATTGGGGTGGGGGGGTGCTGGAACTAGGGGGGGTGTAGGGGGTGCTGGAACTAGGGGTATTGGGGTGGGGGGGTGCTGGAACTAGGGGGGTGTAGGGGGTAGCTGGAACTAGGGGTATTGGGGTGGGGGGCTGCTGGAACTAGGGGGGGTGTAGGGGGTGCTGGAACTAGGGGTATTGGGGTGGGGGGGTGCTGGAACTAGGGGGAGTGTAGGGGGTAGCTGGAACTAGGGGGGGTGTAGGGGGTAGCTGGAACTAGGGGTATTGGGGTGGGGGTGCTGGAACTAGGGGGGGTGTAGGGGGTGCTGGAACTAGGGGTATTGGGGTGGGGGGGTGCTGGAACTAGGGGGGGTGTAGGGGGCAGCTGGAACTAGGGGTGTGTGTCGGTAGGTGCTGGTGCGCTCAGACCCCCGCCCCGGGAGCGGCCCCCTGGCGCTGCCCCCACACACCGGGTCCCACAGGCTCAGCCCCCCCCCCGTGAACTCGCCCATCCCCTACTCGCGCGCCTGCCCTGCCCCGCCCCTCCTTGCTTTTGGCCCCGCCCCCATTACTTTAGGCTCCGCCCCCTATGTCCCCTTCCCGATGCCGTACAGCGATCTCACGCCCCGCTTCTTGTTGGCTTTCGAGGCTCACAGCGCCTGCGCCTCCTTTCCGTAGGACCCGTGCGGGCTGCCCCGGCGATGCCTGACCGGAAAGTTCCGTACTGAGAAACCGGCCAGTGCAGGTGTGTCAGGCGGCACGATCGCCAACCGCGGGCAAGGGGCGGGGCGGGCGGAGCCGGGGGCCGGAGCCGAGGGTGAGCAGCCCAGGGGGCGGCCGGGCAGCATGTACCGACCCCCCGCGGCACCGGACAGGGCTCTCTCGGCGGGGCGGGGCTCCCCTACTCCTCTCTGCGGGGGGCTCCCGTCTGCCAGGGTTGGCGCTGGAATAGGCAACCCCCTGGGGAATGGGGGGTGGGGTGACCCCTGGGGGCCGGGGCGGGGGGGCTCCCGTCTGCGAGTGTTGGCGCTGGGTTGGGCAGCCCCCCGGGATTGGGGGTGGGGTGACCCCTGGGGGTTGGGGCCAGGGCGGGGGGGCTCCCGTCTGCCAGGCTTGGCGCTGGGTTGGGCAGCCCCACCTCCCTGCCCCGGGTTGGTGCCAGGGCGGAGCACTGCATAAGTTTCTCTTTGCAGCCGGTTTCCTGTTGGCTGCTGATGTGGCCCTTTCAGCCCAGACCTGCCTTTTGTCTGGAGGTTTAGTCTTAATATTGCAGTGGTGCCTGGTTGGGCTCTGGCTCTGGTGGCCTGGGAGCTGCACGGACATAGGGAGGAGGTGGGTTCTCGTCCCTGCCCCAAAGAACTCCCGGTCTAAGGTTTTGGTTTATGTAGTGTAAAGAGATCAAGTGCCAAGGAAATGAGTGATGCTTAGCATTGCTCGATACCCAGCTCACCCTGGCAATTCTGCGGGAAGGGGGCACCGTAACCCAGCAAGCATTCTCTTTGTCTTCCTGTGGTGGTGAAGCCTAATCGAGCTCTCTTGAAATCAGTGTGGCCATAAAAGGCTTCAAGAAAAGAGTGAGCTTGAATCGCCCATTGCTTTGGCAGCTGTTTTCATTCCTAATCTGGTTCTCATATGATGTGGGGGCAGCACAGAAATGAGGAATTTTGCTAATGTTTTACTGTAAATTAAAAAAAAATCCCCTCTTTAATAGGGATGTACTTAATCTCTAGCTCAGTGGTTCTCAAACTTTTGTACTGGTGACCTCTTTCACATAGCAAGCCTCTGAGTGCGACCCCCCCCTTAAATTAAAAACACTTTTTAAATATATTTAACCCATTATAAATGCTTGAGGCAAAGTGGGGTTTAGGGTGGAGGCTGACAGCTCACAACCCCCCATGTAATAATCTCGTGACCCCCTGAGGGGTCCCAACCCTAGTTTGAGAACCCCTGCTCTAGATAGTACTCTCTGAGGTGCTGTGTAAACATTAATAGAGCCTTGCATTTCCCCTATGAGGTAAGTAGGTGGCAGAGTTCCCATTTTATAGATGGGAAACCTCAGGCACAAAGAAGTGAAATAATTTCCCCGTAGTGAGTTATCGGCATAGTTGGAATTAGAACTCTAGAGTTCTGGGCTCCTAGCTCTCATCTGAGACCACAACCAGTGTGTGGTTAGAAACAGTTCTGCTTTATTTAATCTTTATATTCCCCATTGATAATGTTGCTAGGGATAATTGTATGAAAACCAGTTCTTCATTTATTAATTCATTTGCCTTCTTCCCCACCTGGAGACCCAAACATTAATAGTGTATTTATTCATTTGTGAAGCCCTTTCTGCTTGTATCAGTGCTGTCCAGACAGCACTGTGATACAGTTCACACACATACAGCAGTGGCACTGTTAGAGGGATGTGAAAAAGTGTTTTCTTTCACAGTTTAGGAAGAGAAGTGCTAGTACAAATGTCAATGAATGAACTATTTCCACAATCTGGTAACAGTTATTTCCAAGCAGGTGATCTATTTGTAGAAACAAAGATTCTGTTTTTGTGCAGCTGTTCCTATCAGCAAACTTAAAAACAAATGAGAGCATATCCAGAAAAGCCAAAATACCCCCAGAGACTCTTACAGAAGTGGGATTGTTCTTAAACATAATGACGCCTGCATAGAACGTTTTAAAAACACACACACTTTTTCAGTTTAACTCAGATGCTGCTTGTTGCTACAATTTTTTTACATTTCAATGTAATTCACCTTTTTCTTTGGTGAGATGCTTTCAACCTTCAACCCATCCAAGGCATGGAAGCAGGTTTCATTTTGCTGACTGTAGTTACATATTCTTTCAAACACCTTGCCTTTAGTGATCAAGAACTCTGCAGAGTGTAATAAAATCACAAAAAACCAAAATCATTATGGATTGCCTATAGAAACCCAAATCTGACTATAGCATCTCTTGTACTAAAAGTATTCCAATTCATTTCACACACATAACATCTTCAAAATGCTTTAAACAGCAAATTAAAGTTTAACATGCATCTGTGAAACATGCACAAAACACTTTTGCCGACACAGGTGTTGATTTAAAAAGCTTTATCTTTTAGTGGTTTTGAGGCACTCTGTTGTGATTACAGTGCTCTAGAACTACAGATTTGCCTGCCTCCTAGTATGAAACTCTTCTAAGGGACAAAACACAAGAAAATCCAAAACACGAGTCCTTGGCCCCACATCCTTGCCACCATAAGTGAACTTTGATGTAGTCTAGACTGGCATCTGAAAGCACGTTCATAAGGAGGGAAAGCTTTAAAAGTGTGTGGTGGTTTTTTTTTTTAATGGGGAAAGCCTTCCTAGGGAGCATATGTTGCTGGGGCAGAAGTTGAGGTGCTGATCATTTGCTGTGGGGAAAAGTGTCATATTTTGAGGGCAGTAGGAAATCTGTGTCCTCGGATAATATCCCATCGGTACAAGCGGATATGTGCTTGTGGAGGCTCTTCATGCAAATCCCTACTTTCTTATTGGCTATTGGTGTATAGTCTTCGAGAAGTACTTCTACAGGTAAGAGCAGCTTACTCCTCTGATTGGCTGAGAATTCTGCCAGTCAGATGTCCCCTAAGGTGCAGGTTGGAACTCTAGTTAGCCAATGGCATTGATTCCTCAATCCTGTGTATTTTTCTAAATACATCTGCTCTGTGCCAGACACTGTCATTTCGTGGGCACAAGAAGAAAATATAATGCAACACACAGTCAAACTGTGGAACGTGTTGCCAGGGGATGTTGTGAAGGTCAAAACTATAATGGGGTTCAGAAGGGAATTAGATAAGTTCATGGAGGATAGGTCCATCAATAGCCATTAGCTAATGTGGTCAGGGATTCAACCCTGTGCTCTGAGGGTCCCTAGGCGCTGTTTGCCAGAAGCTGGGAATGGGCAGCAGGGGACGGATCACTTAGACTCATAGACTTTAAGGTCAGAAGGGACCATTATGATCGTCTAGTCTGACCACCTGCACAACGCAGGCCACAGACTCTCACCCACCCACTCGTGTAACAACTCCCTAACCTATATCTGACTTACTGAAGTCCTCAAATTGTGGTTTAAAGACCTCAAAGTGCAGAGAATCCTCCAGCAAGTGACCCGTGACCCGCGCCCCACGCTGCGGAGGAAGGCGAAAAACTTCCAGGGCCTCTGCCAATCTGCCCTTGAGGAAAATTCTTTCCCGACTGCAAATATGACGATCAGTTAAACCCTGAGCATGTGGGCAAGACTCACCAGCCAGCACCCAGGAAAGAATTCTGTGTAGTAACTCGGATCCCACCCCCATCTAACATCCCATCACAGGTCATTGGGCATATTTACTGCTAATAGTCAAACACCAATTAATTGCCAAAATTAGTCTACCCCATCATACCATCCCTTCCATAAACTTATCAATCTTAGTCTTGAAGCCAGATATGTCTTTTGCCACCACTACTCCCCTTGGAAGGCTGTTCCAGAACTTCACTCCTCTAATGGTTAGAAACCTTTGTCTAATTTCAAGTCTAAACTTCCTAGTGTCCAGCTTATATCCATTTGTTCGTGTCCACATTAGTACTAAGCTTAAATAATTCCTCTCCCTCCCTGATATTTATCCCTCTGATTATATTTATAAAGAGTAATCATATCTCCCCTCAGCCTTCTTTTGGTTAGGCTAAACAAGCCAAGCTCTTTGAGTCTCCTTTCAAAAGACAGATCTTCCATTCCTCGGATCATCCTAGTAGCCCGTCTCTGTACCTGTTCCAGTTTGAATTCATCCTTCTCAAACATGGGAGACCAGAACTGCACACACTATTCCAGATAAGGTCTCACCAGTGCCTTGTATAACGGTACTAACACCTCCTTATCTCTATTGGAAATACCTCGCCTGATGCATCCCGAAACCACATTAGCTTTTTTAACGGCCATATCACATTGGCTGCTCATCGTCATCCTGTGATCAACCAATACTCCGAGGTCCTTCTCCTCCTCTGTTACTTCCAACTGACATGTCCCCAATTTATAACCAAAATTCTTGTTATTAATCCCTAAATGCATGACCTTGCACTTTTCACTATTAAATTTCATCTTATTACTATTACTCCAGTTTACAAGGTCATCCAGATCTTTCTGTATGATATCCTGGTCCTTCTCTGTATTAGCAATACCTCCCAGCTTTGTGTCATCTGCAAACTTTATTAGCACATTCCCGCTTTTTGTGCCAAGGTCGGTAATAAAAAGATTTAAATAAGACTGGTCCCAGAACCGATCCCTGAGGTACTCCACTACTAACCTCCCTCCAGCCTGACAGTTCACCATTCAGTACGACCTGTTGTTGTCTCCCCTTTAACCAGTTCCTTATCCACCTTTCAATTTTCATCTTGATCCCCATCTTTTCCAAATTAGCTGATAATTCCCCAGGTGGAACCGTATCAAATGCCTTACTGAAATCGAGGTAAATTAGATCCACTGCATTTCCTTTGTCTAAAATATCTATTACCATCTCAAAGAAGGAGATCAGGTTGGCTTGACACGATCTACCTTTTGTAAAACCATGTTGTATTTTGTCTCAATTACCATTGACCTCAATGTCCTTAACTACTTTCTCCTTCAGAATTTTTTCCAAGACCTTGCATACTACAGATGTCAAACTGACAGGCTTGTAGTTACTTGGATCACTTTTTTTTCGTTTCTTAAAAATAGGAACTATGTTAGCAATTCTCCAGTTGTACGGTACAAGCCCTGAGTTTACTGATTCATTAAAAATTCTTGCTAATGGGCTTGCAATTTCATGTGCCAGTTCCTTAAATATTCTTGGATGAAGATTATCTGGGCCCTCCAGTTTAGTCCCATTAAGCTGTTTGAGTTTAGCTTCTACCTCGGATGTGGTAAGATCTACCTCCATATCCTCATTCCCATTTGTCATCCTACCATTATCCCTAAGCTCCTCATTAAAGACTGAGGCAAAGTATTTGTTTAGATATTGGGCCATGCCTAGATTATCCTTAATCTCCACTCCATCCTCAGTGTTTAGCGGTTCCACTTCTTCTTTCTTTGTTTTCTTCTTATTTATCTGGCTATAGAACCTTTTACTATTGGTTTTAATTCCCTTTGCAAGGTCCAACTCTACATGGCTTTTGGCCTTTCTCACTTTATCCCTACATGTTCTGACCTCATTAAGGTAGCTTTCCTTGCTGATCACTCCCATCTCCCACTCCTTGTAGGCCTTCTACTTTTTCTTGATGACTCCCTGTTCTGTTCATTCCCTGTGAAGCACCTGTCATTGGCCACTGTTGGAAGACAGAACACTGGGCTAGAAGGACCGTTGGTCTGACGCAGTGTGGCCGTTCTTATGTTCTTAAGTAGGTGTCTGAAAGCTGGATCTTTGATTAGCTCTGTAATTTAGTGTTAGTGTTGATATTTGGGCATTGGGTAAATACAGCAGTGCTTGTTGAGACAGTCATCCTAGCGCTGCGTCATTGTTACTGTCCAGTGTGTTTACTTCTGTGCTCAATGTAAGCTGTCATCTTTAAAAGACTTGATAAACATGAACCTGCACGTGAGGTATTTGAATAGAAGCTGGTATTCTGTAACTCCTTTTGTACATAACGAGGTAGACGTTGCTGGTGCAGTCACGCTATGGGCAGCTTTTCTGCAGTCAGTGGGTACCTCACCCCGGTACGGAGCGTGAGAACGTCCCCATACCCTCTAGCTTCCAGGTGAACAGCCACTGGCAGTGAGGAGAGAGAACCCTGGTGTGATGCTGGTGTGAAGGATGACACCTCTAACAGTGCAGCAGCTGAGGATGGCCCTTTGCTCTGGTGACAGCGCTGGATGTTTGCCCAGGGCCTAGTGGGGACTTCTATCAGAGGTGAGAGATGGAGCTAGGAAGACAGCAGGCCTTCTGTGCTACTGCAGGGAAGGAAGGAATGTCTCTTCCGTCCCCCCATGCTCCGATAGAGAGAGCGAGTGCCCTTCCGTGAAAGTCACAAACAACCAGACCTGAAGACTGAGGCTGGTTCTTCAGCAGGAACGTGGAATGATGTAAGCTACTAGGATCTGAAATAGCAGATCTTTGGGGGAGACTGGTAGTGGCAGGCTCTCCTTGCCTATGTGTCTGTGCAGTGCCCATCACAATGGGGCTCTGATTCTGACCTGGCCTTTGAGGTGCTACCACCATACAGATATGACATAACACAAAGAGGGAAGGAGTCTCTGACTTCTGCCAAGTCCATGGTGACCTGCTTTCTCTCCTCCACCCTCCAGACCTCTCTTATTTGCACTCTTCCTTGATGGAGCTCGCTTCCATGGATTCCTTCCCTCAAAGCACACAGCTGAGAGGCCTGACTGCCTCTTATGCCTTTCTTCCTGCCTACCTCTGCACACCCTCTTCGTCCTCCAGCACTTCTCTTGAGAGAGTCAGCCCCAATAATCAGTTCTTCCCAAAGACCTTTAATTAGAGAGCAGAGAGATCCCCTCCGCTTGCTTCATTATCAGGTGGATCGTTTTATCACGGCACGCCAACGACCCTCATTTCCAAATGGAAAACTCGGCCTGGTGATGCTCGTGTCTTGACATTAAAGACAAATGACTGTACCCAGTTAACTTGCATACTGCAGTTGTGTTGCGTAAATGCCATTACAGACCTTAAATCTCATTATTACAAATTAAACCTTTCCTCCAGATGGCTTTGATGGCAAGAAACAATTTCAGTGGGACTTACTCCAGACTGAATCAGGCCATTTCATAATGACAGTAAGCCACACAAGGATGTGTTGGCCTAGATAGCGCCCCGATTGAATGGCTGCATTCTAGAACACTGCACCGACGACGAAGAGAAACTCGCAGTAGAGTGCTCTTTTTTTGTGAGCCGAAATTCACTACTCCTTCCAGTTCATTCAGGTGCAGCCCAGTAGATTCACTGAGCACCTTGGTGGAGTCCTGTAACATCACGTCATTTATTAGGTAGGTGGGAGGGACAGTCTCAAACTAGGACGTGGGTGATCTGGATTCCGTCTGGCTCTGCCAAAGGCTTGCCAGGTAACCTCGGGCAGGTCCCTTCACATAGGGTCAGTAATATCGACGCACTTCACAGATTCATTGCTAAGCGAAATGCAAAGCACTTTACGATCCTCTGCTGGACAGGTCTAGCAGTACCAGGTCTAACTGGTTACTAGGAGAGGGGTCTCTGGAGCTGTCGGTTTGGAGGTTTGGGCCTTCATTTGTGAGATGTCTGCAGCATAAAGACCCAAATCCCCATTGAGACCTTTGGATGCTGAGTTGCAGGGGTTTCTGCATTTACCCTCCGAGGGCTTGGGAGGTCTGGAGTAAATCCAGTTTAAAGAATAACATATTACCACATGAGTCCGAACAGAAATAATTTAGAAAATACATGAGGATTGTGATACACTCAGATATAAAATTAACCTTGAGCCACATCTCCCCTTCAGCATCCCGATGAATGTTCTTCTCCATCTGTCTGTTTGGGTGGTTACATGATTTGCGTGTATGTGTTAATGCTGCAATGTGGGTGGTTTCTCATCGAGTTATATTGCTTCTCTTCCTAGATACCTCTGTAAATGAGCCTTCATTTCAGGTTTTCAGTATTTTGAAGATAAAGAATAATGTTGCATATCAGAAAACCAGCAATGCGCTGAACGAGATGAACTGAATTAATACATGTGTATTAATGGTTCAGAGGGCGGAGGAAAATGACAGGAGTGCGGCTAATAGGTAAAAAGCAATTCTGTTTTGTCAGCAGTATCGTTTAAATCCAAATAAGGAAGGAACAGTGAAAACATTTGTTTTGGTTGCTTTAAATCTTTGAGCTATAAGAGCAGAGTAGGTGTATGTTTAAGAGTTTACCCTGGATACAGTTAGAAACAATGAAGGTTAAATGCTATGTACAGTGTATGGTTAAAGGCCAAAGCTATTGATGACTATGGAAAGGTGTTCAGCTGTGAAATAATGGGTGCATTGTTTTGATGGAGATGATCTTGAGCTGAAATTGACTAACCTCCTTCTGTTACCAGACAGATGTAGCTTGGCTGCAGCATCCTGTGTTCCTCGGTGTTGCTATGGTTACCTTTTCAGTGAGGTGCTTCTGATAGATTGATTTCAATCTTGATCGCTTCAGTTTTAGCTAACCAGAAAAACGTGGAATGTGGGGCATAAGGAATAGAAAACAAAAATAACAACCTCACTGTCCGTCAGTGCTTGCAGGCTGGCGTTGCTGCTGCTCTGGCTGTTGCTGAAGTTGTGAAATGGTGCAGTTTTTCAGAGCGCAGGCTCGCAGCACTCACCATCTGCAGGGTCCTAGTGCCAAGTGGATCAATTCTCATTTTAAGATGAAGTTGGGGTTTCCTGCAGTGAACAAAGTAGCTGACCTGATTGTCAGAATTTTAGCTAATAGCTAGGGTCTAACCTCTTGTGTTCTGGCTATTTGCAGGTCAGAGTTAGTAGTGATTTGCCTTAGGTATATTGTAACAAACTTTTCCTGTTTGCTGGTCTTGAATGACAGACAGGGTCACAGGAACCTGACTTCTGGTGTTTTGATGACAGTGGCCTCTCAGTCTATTGAACTTTCAGCAGCTTCCCTTACCTAGTAGCTACTGTTTAGGGCACCGGCCATCACCCCACCCCACTCCCATCCCTACAGAGAGGGAGGGGGCCTGTCCTACCCTGACTCCGTTTCCCCATGGAGGACAGTGGCAGTTGTAGCGGTTGTTGCTTTGTGGAGTGGGGTTTATATTCATTCTTATTTTAACACCATTATTGTGGCAGTGCCTAGAAATTTACCAGGCTAGGGTTCCATTTTGCCAGATGCTGTATAGACAGAATAACTGACAGTTGTTGTGATTTTTATTCGGAAAAGTGTCTGTAAATATTACTGTAGCAAGCACCTAAGGGACCTGATCACAGACAGAGCCTGGTTGTGTTAGGTGCTGTACAAACACAAAAAAAAGAGTATCCCAGCCTCAAAGAACTTACAAGTTAAATGTAAGACACGAGACAACAGGTGGCTGCAGACCAATTGAGTACAGAGACACAATATGGCAGTATTGGTCAGCATGATGAGGTGCTTAGCTGTCGTCAGTTTTTTGTGGGCATCGTGGAAAAGAGTTTTAAGGAGTGATGCTCCTGACTCAGCAGATCTACTCCCTGTATGTGTTGGGGTCGCAGCTGCACAGTGTGCTGGGAAAAAATCAGATTTTACTCCTGTTGGCTTTCCAGGAGCCAGTACAGCAACAGCAGAGGGAGTTGGGTTTTATTCTGGCACAGCCATCAACTGTAGGGTTAAGAAGCTCCAACTGCAGGGGCAAAGTTTGTCCTTACTTAAACCTCAATATAGTTTTCAGAGGGGTGTAACTGAGGGCAGGCTTTAAATAGTATGGGATCATTGCATACATGTACGTGAAGGCAGAATCTGGCCTGCAGTGTCTTACTGTTTTTGAAGCATGAACAAGCAAGAACCTAGCTTGACTTTCAGGTCCCCAAGGGAGTTTGCAGGGCTGGCAGTTAGAAAAACCATCTTCTTGCTTGCAAATTGAGCAGACTTGGTCTGGAGTCAGGTTGACACAGTAAAGATGGAAACTCACGGTGGTGTTTTTAGAATCGTTTTTCACACCAGCCTCTCGCTGCAAGACTCCAAGCTGCTGAAAGGTCCGCAAGAGGTTTGACAAGAGCTGAAGCTATTTCAGGGGACCCCAAAAGCATGTTAAGTGTAACAGGCTGACAGAATGTTGCTGTTTGTTAATAAATTACGTTGACGCTTGTGGAGGTTCTTAAACTTTGTGCTCAGTTCAGCTGACCGAATTATCAGGTTGCTCTTACAATGTGACAGCTGCTCTCTCCAGTGGACTCCCCATGTCCTGTGACATTTTAGGGTTTGGTTTTTTAGTTGAAAAGCTTTGGCTTTGTTGTTGATTTTTAGAGTAATATCTGTGGCACTCTCCACTAGCATATGGGCACCTCACCTAGATTGTTCTTGTAGGTGCCACGGGGATGTTCTATGACTGCAGATGTGAGGAAGTGCCTGAGAGGCGCTCGCTCGCTATTTAAAACGCAGTCTGTGTTACAAAAACCTCGGCGGTGCTGAGTTTCTCCTGGCAACTCCCCTGTGAGGTGGGGTGAATAACATCCCCGCGCTGCACCACCCGAGTCTGTGGCAGAGCTACGAATAGAGGCCAAGTGTCCACTGCCTTAATGACGAGACCAGCTGCCCTTTCCTGTGAGCTCGTTAGCGATGGTCCAGTAATGGCGACTCACTTCTACAGCACTGGTGGAAAAACACCATTGGACGTGGCTCTAGCCGGATGACCTCCTGGGTGGCTGGGTCTCACTGCCCAGGAAGGAAGGGCTGGTGAGGTACAGTAGCCTGCTCCTCATCGAAGGGGAGGATTCTGCCACTGCTTGCCAGCGAACTGAGGGGCACTTTTGTCTATTCTCTTGTCAGTGCAGGATGAGTCCCTACAATATCTTCCTCTTACCAGCTTATTGCTGTGATAGTCGACTGTCCTGTTTAGTGCTCGTTAAAAACCACCTGGCTAGATCCTGCTTCAGAAGTTAACTTCTTGACTCAAGGGAAACCTTGAATGCAGAGTGAAAATTCAAGACCATTGGACTTCAGTGTGCATAGCAACTCTGGCAGAAAATAATCTCCCTAGCTGGTAGAACTATGGCTTTTGCCACCTACTCCTTTGTTAGAAAGGTGCGGAAGCTGTCATTCGCGTAGCAGGGCTCCTGTTTGAACAGAGTAGAGCAAGTCATGGTAGAAAACGCACCAAGTCAAGCAGAGATGCCCTCATTACTTGTGTTCTGCCTTGAGTTCATCGAATTCAGTCGTGAATGCCAATGTAAACCTATGTAGTAATACGTATTTTGACTTGGCTTTTAAGGATCATGGGAAAATATACCATAAAATACAAAATATTTGTAAAAGCAGCAGAGAGTCCTGTTGCACCTTATAGACTAACAGACATATTGGATCATGAGCTTTTGTGGGTGAATACCCACTTCATGGGATGCATGTATTTGTTTATTTCATACTTCGTACCAAGCTCCCCGTAAATATCTGCAAAGCAACTATGTTAGCCGCCAAATGTCTCCTTAAAACTCACCTCTGCCACGATGCCTGCAAAATGCAAGACAATTAGCATGCTGTTGACTGTTGCTTATTACGCTTACCGTCTCGCTGTTCCTTGTGGCCCCCCCCAGTCTGTATCCACCTGCTGTCTCTGATTTTATACTTGGAATCCAGGTTCTTTGGTGCAGGGCCTGCCTTTGTGTGTGCGTGAGGCAAGGCTGGGGCCTCTACTTGTGTATTACAAAAAGTAAATCTCACAATGCCCTAAGCAGGGTTTCTCAAAGCTTTCATAGCATAGCCCACATCATTAATACAGAAATGATCTTAAGGACACTTCCTCCCTCAGAACCAAGGCTGGTGCAATGTACTGTAGCCTGCTCATTAAACAGGGCACTTTGCTGGAGCGCACGTTGTCAATGCCCTTGTGATCTGCACTGTCTGATGAGGGGGTTCCTGGGGATTCTGTTGATTGTGACTTATAGGCTATAGAGTCCTCAAAGCAGTGGTCACCAACCTTTTTCGTCTGGCAGGTGCCAGACGACGAGCCACGGAAGACCGTGGCGGCGGGCGAGCATCCGCAGAAATTCCGCTGACAAGTGGCAACATCAGTAGGTGTCGCTGCCGACAAACAGCATCATCCAGAGACGTCACCACCAAAATACTGCTGAAAATTTGTGGCATTTTGACAGCGATGCCTCTGGATGACGCAGCTTGTCAGCGGCATTTCGGCAGATGCTAGTCAGCCAGCCAGTACGCGGGCGCACTTAGACGCCCTGGTGGGTGCTATGGTGCCCGCGGGCATCGCGTTAGGGACCCCTGCCCCAAAGGCTTTTGAGGCCTACCTGACAAAAGGCTCATGCCCTGAGCAGCACTCAGGGGAGCATGTTCTAGAGTCTCATGGAAAGCACCCTGCACGCAGCCTTCTCCTTTGAAACCAGGGCTGGCTAGCTCAAGCACCTACACTGGTCATGGAACAAGGCAGATTCCTCGGTGGCCGTGATCCAGCCATTTAGGACTCTCAAGGCCAAGACAGACATCTTTGGGAATGTCTATACTGCAGTTGCAGGGTGGGATTGCTGCATGTGTAGACGTACCTGAGCTAGCATTAATCTAGCTAGTTTAGGTATTGGAGTAGTGAAACCACGGCAGCTTGAGATTCAGCATGGGCTGTACAAGGCCAGCTGTACCGCTGGGTAGCTGTGCAGCTAGCCTGCCCTGGCATGCATGTTGCTGTGGCTTTGCCGCTCTGGTTCCTGAGCTAGCTCAGCTTTGTCTACATGAACTGCGGTCACACCCTGTGGTTGCAGTATAGACCTATCCAGGGACTCCATCCTAAAGCTAATTGGAGTCAGTGGGAACTATAATGCAACGTGCGCTGTCTATTAATCACTGCTTAAATGTATGGCATTGTTCTGCAATACTTTTCATTTCCAGCTGGTCCCTGTGCGAAGCACACTACAGCTCTAGCGTCTTGGAGCAACACAGGCATAAAGAGCTGGGCCAGTGTCGGCATCGGAAAGAAAAGGTGTACGCATTTGAGGTTCAAAGGGCGGGAGGAGTGCACCAGATCCCTGCAAACACCCCTCCCTCAAGGGGCTGGGGAAAGTAGAACAAGGACTTGTAATGTTGCAGCCAGTCCTTGGGAGCAGCAAGGGCTCTTAATACCTTTGTGTGCCCTGGGCAGGCCGCTGGTATCTGCAGACTGCTGTCTACGATTTGAGTCTGGATCTTACTCTGACTGCCCCCCACTCCCTCCATCTCAGTACCTCCTCTACCAGCTTTGCTCTCCTTGCTCCTTTTCCCCCTCAGTTCCCCTCCTTTCGCCTTCCTTCCTTCCCACCACTCCCTTGCTCCTACCTATTCCTGCTAATGCCCCATTCCTGGCCCCATAATAAAATTAAATAAAAGTAAGTTCATGCATTTTTTAAAGTACTGGAGTTAACATATCATGTGCCAAAGATCATCCCACTCACTTTGCGTGTACACTAGTCTCCCTTCTACTTCCATTTGTCTCCACTGTGTCGAGTTAGATTATAAGTTTTTTGGAGCAGGGAGTGTGTCTTCCTAAATGTGTGTTGGGTGCCTAGCAAACTCTGATCAGGGCTGCTGCACAGGACAGCTGGTACCTAGCAAACCCTGATCAGGGCTGCTGCGCAGGACAGCTGGTGCCTAGCAAACCCTGATTAGGGCTGTTGTGCAGGACAGCTATAGAAACAAGTTTCTTGTCCACTGCAGCTACAGTTATGAACTATAGGTTTGACTCTGGCACTTTCCTGAGTGATCCCAGCTAGGTTGTTCCAGATCCTTGCAGACTGCTCAGTGGCCTGTCTCAGTCATCTGTGGGAGGGCTCAGGTCTCTTAGGTAAGGAGATGGTCTCTGCTTGCCTATTGCAGGGGGTAGTATACTGCAGTCACCAGTCTGAGTTGAAGGGAGTGAGGGTCACTTATGTATGTGTTGCAAGCATTTCCCAGCAGGCTTCCCCCGCCAGAGCATTTCCCTGCTGAGGGATAGGCTCCGGCAGCTGGACACTACACCGCTCCCAATAGGAGTTTAGATGTGGGAAGCCTGCTTGGGCATGTAGAGAGCTGTGTGGTGTATTCCGTAGGGTTCAGGCATGTAGAGTACGTGCTCTGCTCTGGTCTAGTCTGTTTGCCTAAACCATGTCTCGCTGTCTACACAGCTGTTCATACCTGTGCTAGCTGGTGTGCAGTGCCACCAGAAACGTAGATGTACCTACAGATAGGGGAGCTAATGGAGTTACCTCTGGCAGTTGTTTTGCCATAGTCACCAGGTGAACGTTCCCTTGCTTCTGCCTTAGCAGTGTAACTGGTTAATATGGACTTATGGACGTCTTCCCGCCTCCCTGGAAAAGCTCTGTTCTTGGCAGCTGCTTTTCTCTCTTTCTCAAGGTGCTCCGTGGGGCACGGCAGGACAGTGTTGCTTATTAGCCAGCAGGCCCAACCAGATGCTATGATTCCTGAACCGTCTCTGTTTTCAGACACCTTTATTCATGATGCTTTTCTTCTTGTATTTCCCTCTTTCCTACAAGGAACAGAATCCCCTCCATTCTGATCCAGTTTTTCCTCCATGTAGCACGTTGGCTCTTGGGCTGACTGGTTGTGTTTGTGTGAGAGAGAGATTGGGAGGTATTAAATTTTGGAATCTCTCAAGCCTCAGCTCTTGAGACACGTGCCTTTAAGTGGCAAAGACTTTCCATAAGTATGAGACACAGATGGCTCTGTTCTCATTCTTGACCTATTTCAATAGCTGTGGAATTTTTTCTCTTTGTGGCAGGATTTCAAGGAATTTTGTTGAAGGCTCATTTGGCAGCCATCGCTGCTGCTCACGTTCTAGTCATTTTGTGGTGTCACTGTTTTAAGAGGCTCTGTCACAGAGGAGGCAGAACTTTGTTCTTACCCGGTCCCAGTCCTAGAACTCTAGAAACGAGTGCCCTCTTTGGTTCTGTTTGTCTGTCCTACTAGAAGCCAAGCAGAAGTGTTCCCTTCAGTGACCCAGAAAACGAGGCCTCCACCACTTCCTTTGTAAGATGGTATCTTTCAGGTTTTATTTTTAGGGTTTAAAAATGGGGTGAAAATAGCAATTTTGGGGTCAACTGTGGTTTTGTTTTTCAAATAAGAGACTTTCCTCCCAGGTTTTATATAAATATTTTCAGCTTCTGTATGATGATATCAAAGTCCTTGAGTATCTATTAAAATGCCTGATATACCAGGAGCTATGTGTGCTCCTATAAAACAGAAGGGAGTGACCTGCCAACACTACATGTAGATGGCAGTGACATTGAATGGGTGAATAGTGTTATCTGTTTGGGTAGTCAGTTGACAACAGGAAGTTCTAGGTCAAAAGTCTTAGGTTGGATCAGTCTTGCATCACTGGCATTGGGATCACTGGCCTCTGTGGGATGTTTGTGTGACAACTAGGAACTGAGTGTTCAACTCGGTAGTGATAACTCTTATTAAATGGATCAGAAACGTGGCAATTAAAAGCAGCCGAGGAGCAGAAACCAAGCAGTTGTCAGGATCGAAAGTTACAGTCTATTCTTAACAGTGTGGTCTGATTTCTGTCCCAAAGGAGGAGATATTTAGATGATCTTGGCAAGTTGCAATCTTGCAGCAGTTGAGAACAAGACGACTGCCGTAGCGGGGTCATGTCCAACGTGCAGAAGAATGTATGCTTTTACAGAAGGTTTATAGAGCTCAGGTTGAAGGAAGAAGAGCAACAAAGTCAACTGTGAATGAGGTTGGAAGATGCAATTTTGAGGGATTTAAGAAACTGAAATCCTGTATGCTGACTCTTGCCGAAGGAAGAAGACTTGCAAGGGACTATTAAAGATGGAAATCCATTCCACAAGCCACTATGGCTACATCATAGCCATATGAATCTGCTGCTGCTGGTACTGAGAGTGGAAATGCATCATCAGTTGGACAGTACTGTCATTGACAATGTGTGTTGTGCTGGGGAGAGTGGAACTGTGTGGGCTTGGGGAAGGCCTTCACACCAGCACTGTCAGCAGGCACTCAAGTGGCCTGGTGAAGGTGTAGGTCACATTATTTGCAAGTTGATTGACAGACGTTGACCATTTGAGCAACTGGCTTTTTAATTGGACAATGCTGCAACACCTCAACAAAGTTGGGGGCTGGCTCCATGGGGAAATTGAAAAAGCAAAACAAAACATCAGGATTTAACCTTTTAAATTTTGCTTGAAGAAAGTGGGAAGTGTGTGTGTGTGTGTGTGTGTGTATATATGTATATATATTCTGTTTTCAGGTCTAAATGCAAAGATAGTGCTCCGACTATTCCTCCCTACAGTTGACCTTATTAGTAGAGAAGTCTTCCTGATGTTCAGCCTGAGTTTTCCCTTTGCATAATTATATCTCATTACTTCTAGGAATCTAGACATAAGACTCAAATGTATGGATGTTAGAGAGAGAAGACTAGGTCTCATCTAGTTCTCTCTCGCTCAGTGACCAGCACAGGATTGTTCACTGTTGTGCACTTTCTAATTTTTTTGCTCAGCCTGGCTTTAAATGTGCTGAGTGGCCTAAGAACGGCCATATTGGGTCAGACCAAAGGTCCATCTAGCCCAGTATCCTGTCTTCTGACAGTGGCTAATGCCAGGTGCTTCAGAGGGAGTGAGTACAACAGCTCTCCTCCTTCTGGGGTGTGATTCTACAGTCAGAGCCATTCACTGTCAAGATTGTTTTCCTGATATTTAGCCTAAATGTTACCTTTCTGGATTTTTGTCCTATCCTTTGTAGTTCTGCCCTGTCATATGTTTCTAGATAATTCCTCTCTCTGGTTGGGGTTTGCACCCTTCCAATGTTGTCACACTCTGACCTTCACTTAGTAGTCGTTTCAGAGTAGCAGCCGTGTTAGTCTGTATCCGCAAGAAGAACAGGAGTACTTGTGGCACCTTAGAGGCTAACACATTTATTTGAGCATAAGCTTTCGTGGGCTACATCCGAAGAAGTGGACTGTAGCCCGTGAAAGCTTATGCTCAAATAAATGTTAGTCTCTAAGTGCCACAAGTCCTCCTGTTCTTTTTTTAGTAGTAGTTGTTCAGCCAAACAGCTCTGCCCATATTTAATTCTTTTAATCCTTCCTCGTAGATCTAGCCCTGCTGGCCAACCGTTGGTTATTGCTCTTCTCTGAATTCTGAGGCCCAAAGGGGTTAAGCTGAGGCCAGGCAGTAACATCTGTACAGAGCCAGGTCTCCTGACTCTTAGTCCTGTGTGTTAGCTGCAAGGCCATCCTTGTTCTTAAACGAAGGCTGATTTAACCCAGATGTAACTCCTGTGGCAGCCCACTGACCTCCCCACCCAGCTCTGTATTCTGTCCTGCTAGCTTATCATTACTCTTTGTTAATAGTCCTTGGATCCATTATCAGACCTTGTGACAATGCCTATGCTCAGGCAATATTGGTAAGCTACCCAGATAATTAGGCAGTTACAGAATCCTCTGCACAGTTGTGGGGGTTACACACTTCAGAATCCTGCCAGCCATTTCTCTCCTAGGGTGGGCAAATTCATGGCCCCTAGAGTCCTGGCTGAGCAGAGACCTTATGGCGCACTGGTGTACAGCACACTACCTTCCAGCATTTCCTGTCCATTGCTGTAGACATTGGCAGTGCAACAGAACAAAGAGGAGTGTCTCAGGTCAGTATTTGATGTGGAGGCAGAGAAAGGGGTTAGCCCTGAGAAGGGAGCCCTGTGTGCTGAGGAAAAGAAACTCCTTGCAGGGGAGTGAGGAGAGGTAATACTTCAACTTGGGATCCCACTCCCCTTTCACAGTACTGGAACCTGCCCCCAGCGCCGGTCGAGTATGGTGGTGGGTGTTTTAAGTTTCCGAATTTCAAAGCGCATATCCCACCCTCCAGGCTTGTAGTAATAATATTTACCCTTCTTTAGCACCTTTTGCCTGAGGATTGTCAAGTGCTCTATAGGTCTTAAGATAGCCTCACCAGAGCCCTGTGAGAGTGATTGTCTTTATCCTAGTGCAGCGGTTTTCAACCTTCTTTCAGTTGTAGACCCCTAAAAAATTTCAAATGGAGGTGTGAACCCCTTTGGAAATCTAGACATAGTCTGTAGTCCCCAGGTTGAAAACCACTGTTCTATGGTAACAACAACCTTTCGCAGACCTATTAGAGAGAGTCTGTGGATCCCCCAACGGTCTGCAGACCACAGGTTGAAAACCACTGTCCTAGTTAACAGGGATCTGAGACATGCAGAGTTGAAGTGACAAGACCAAGGAGAGAGAGCAAATCTGTGGCTGAGCTGGGAACACAGCACTCTGGTATTCCCCATTCTCAGCCTTTGCCACAGAATAGTTCTTCTTCATCTTTGTGCCCTCTGAGATCCTTATTGAAAGGTGCTAGAGATGTGTATAAAAACCGAATGCTCTCAAGAAATGCAAAACATCAGGTTTCATTAGTAGCACTGGCTCAGCTGCATTGAATTTGTAGAATAGTCTTGATTCCGTTCTTAGTATACAGTAACTTAACACTGTACATGCAGTGTGGCAGAGTTGGTATTTGAGTCCGACTTCTTGCATTTATTGACTTTTCTATGGTCAGATTTGCAGTGTTACTGTTGCATTAACTTAGGTATTCCCAGCTAACATCCTTGATATATTTTTTTTTGAAGGGGCAAACAGTTGGAGGGAGAGAAAATAAGAATTTAGGCTATAGCATTATGGGAGTTATAAACCTATTTAGAAAACTAAACACCTAATAGAAATTTGTGTATTATATTTAATCAAAAGTTTCCTTTTAATCCTAGTTGATTTTACATCTTATTCAAATGGTACCTTTGACATCGAACCACCTGCACAATGTAACCTTTTCAGCCATTTTTGAGCTAGTCACTTGCAAAAATGATTGGTCTAAAATAGGAGAAATGCTTTCTCTCTCCACTAAGCTAACTTAGACTTTCACATATCCAGAAAGACAACTCATCCTTTGGACTTGTGACCAAGCATGGAACCTTTCAGCCCAAAAGAAAACTTTATCCAAAAGTTCTCAGTAAATGAAAAATGGGAGGGTTAAAGTGAGAGCTATTTGCAAACTAAACTTCAGATTTTGTGGCAGATAATCTTTACATGCTGTACAAGAGGTGGAGAGTATGCTTGTAAAATTTGCAGATGAAGCAAGCTGGGAGGGTTGCAAGCACTTTAGAGGACAGGATTACAATTCAAGAAAACCTTGACAAACTGGAGAACTGGGCTGAAATCAACGAGATGAAATTCGGCAAAGATAAGTGCAAGGTACTACACTTAGGAAGAACAATCAAATGTACAAATACAAAATGGGGAATAACTGTGTAGGCAGTAGTACTGCTGGAAAGGAGCTGGAGGTTGTAATGGATCACAAATTGAATGAGTCTCTATTCCGGGATGTATTAACAGGAGTGTCTTATGTAAAACATGGGAGGTTCTTGTCCACTCTGCTTTGTACTGGTGATGCCTCAGCTGAAATACTGTGCCTAGTTGGGGGGGGACAAATTGAAGAGAGCAACAAAAATGATAAAGATGTAGAAAGTAAGACCTATGAGGAGATTTTTTTTTAAAGGGAAATATTTAGCTTTGAGAAAAGGGGCAGGCGTGTCTTTAAATATGTGAAGGGCTGTTATAAAGAGGTTGGTGATCAGTGGTTCTCCATGTCACTGAAGGTAGGACAGTGAGCAGTTGATGTAATCTGCACAAAGGGATATTTAGATTAGATATTAAGAAAAACTTTTTGACTCCTAAGGATAGTTAAGTACTGGAACAGATTACCAAGGAGACTGTGACACTGTGGAATTGGAGGTTTTTAAGAACAGGTTAGACAAACATCTATCAGGGATACTTGGTCCTGCCTCAGTACGGCAGGGTGGACACGACCTCTCAGGGTCCCTTCCAGTTCTACATTTCTATAATTAGAATTTTCCATCAGAATCATGGAAATCAGAGATGGAATAGAGCCTGTTGGCCCATGTAGTCCGTGTCCTGGCCAAGGAAGGATTGGGACTTCCTCCTTTTAATTTTCTCTTCTGTAGCCAGCAGTGTATACAGTCAGCTGCACAGCCGTAGTACTCCTATCTCCCATCAGGAGCTGAAGGGTGAGAATTTAACAACCCAGATGTGCTGTGTTATGAGAGTGGGGGAGTGTTTGGACACATCTGGGAATATGAATGGGATAAAGTTGAGGTAGTTCAGTGCAAGGTTGAGTTGCATCTGCCGAGTTGGTGCTGAGCACAGGGGAAGCTAGGGTCCTAGAGGCCCATTTCAGAGACTGCAGTGTGCGTCGGGGGAGGGGGTAAGAACTGGAAGATGGTTACTGGAACACTAGTGCAGCTATGATGTCCTGAAATAATGAAGGAACGCACTGGGAACCCCAGTTTTGCCAAAACCTCCTGTCAGGCATATCCCCTCCTCCCTAGCCCCTGCTTGCTGTTTCACAGGCAGCAATTAATGCTGTAAGCAGCCCTGAAGAGAGAGGCTGATGACTTTAATTAGACATCTATTCAGATCAGCCATAGAAAGAGCAATTATTGATTTTAAAAATGCCTCATGATTAACTGTTTGGTCTCCACACCTGTGCTGCTGTCCTACCTGGGTTGCAGCGTTGCTTAGTTTTGTAAGAATTTTGTTAAGTCATATACTAAAGGGTAAGATTGTGTTTGGGCTGATGGATCTGTAAATAGCAAGATGGCTTTGTGTGTCAGATGGTCACTTTCAGCTTTGTTTTCCTATATATTCATTTGGGGACACCAGGGATGCACCGGCGAGATGTTGGCTGGACGAGACGTGGACTGGATGTAGAGCAAACCCAGAGAACCAGCAGGTCCAGCTGGGAAGGGAGGGGCAGAGAAAAGCAACTCAAAATATCTGTTTTTAAGTAAAATTCACAGCAATTCTGAATTCTTCATGTTGGGTATTTATCATCAGCTGCATGCAAGCAGGAATGTGGCTGGCCTTGTCTAGCGAGGAGCATATCACACCGCATATCCAGCGCTTCCCTCCAAAGAGGACACGGCTGTGTCCCATGTAGCTGCTTTTGGTGTTGGTCCGGAGAAGCTCACTGGTGTCATTTCATGGCTTTTGTGTCTCCAGTGCCCTGGCCCAGGTAGCTTGCCTTTTCTTTTCCACTTTAGAATAGAAAACTGTTTAGCATTAGGACCCAGGGGGCTGGCAAAATCTGTGACAAGAGTCTGGAGCAGCACTAGCGCAAAGTGAGTCTCCGTCAGCTGGGCTGGATTTTTGTATATCCATGTATTCAAGAATCCTCTAACAGAAAAGGGTTTTTTCCTCTGTGTGGCCAGACAGAGTGCGGCTTGGGGTGCGGGTATGGTTGAATCAGCTGGAACAGAACAGCCAAATCCTTCCTGAATTACTACTAGCCATGAACTAAGACCATCATTTAAAAAAAAAAAATCATTAAAATAGAGCAACGGCAGCATGGCCCAGAGCAAGAGACACACATACAGTCGGGTAAGTTGTGGGGGGTGGCAGGCAGGGGACTGCACTTATTTACAAACTATTATATGTGTTACACCTACAATATATCTGTATGTTATCTGGTGCAATGAAGGGTCTAGATATTTACTGTGAAATATAGATTGTTTACTGTGCTTTCCCCATTTTCTGAATTGTGCATCCTGGCTACTAGCAATACCGGGTGAGGGGGAGGAAGGTGTAGATAAATAGTGTTTGTCATTCCATTCTGATTTAAATTAGTCTCTTTCTTGTGAGTTATTGCTGATAATGTAATGAGGTGTCAGCTGAGCCTCCAGCGATGACAGAATCTTTCTAGTGCTTTTCAGCACAAAGATTCTGGGTTGTCGTCGTCCTGCCCCCTTTTGTTTTTTCCATCTGATTGTTTTCCAACTTGCATTGTGAGGTGCTGAAATGATTTTCAGATATTTGGAAGCCCAAGGTTTTACCAAATTGCCATTAAGCTTGGACTGTGAAGTCAGCACTAGAACTTAAAATGAGCAGTATAATGAGGCCTTTCTTTGGAGTTCCTTTCTTTGCCGTTTTGTTCTTTTTCTCGACTCTGGCAGTATTCGATCCCAGTCTCTAGGTGTTGGAGAGGCTAGGTTAGTGCATTTCCAGGCTTCTCTATTAATTGGTGCTTGCCAACTTGGCAAAGTGCTCTGTAACTCGAGGTTGATCACAAACACTATCGGGCCATGGTTCTGTCTTCCTTCATCTTTGCAAACCCTGAGAAGAGAGAGACCTTTCTTATCACCTCAGGTTATGCTGAACTCATTTCAAACCTCCTTTAGGAAAAAGCACTGAAAGAATGCAGGGGGCAGCTGTCCTGGCTTCCCAGTGAAGAGCATTGCTCGGGAAGTTGACAACACACCAAGGAGTCATTGGTTGATTTTTGTGTTTAACTTAAGAGTCTCTATGGTCAAAATGACTTGGTAGCTTTTGTTTCTTTGCTGTTACCCCTGGTTAGCTAGATGAGAGAAGTAGCAGAGGCCATGGCGCAAAGCAACTGTCATCCAGAAAGACTGAAGATGGTCACTTGGAGAATGTGTCTGAAAAGTTACTTAAACTGCTTCAGAAATGGTGAAAGAATGTGGCTTGTGTGTCGAACCCCTCTTCTTGACTAGGTCTCCTATGATTGTCCTCGGCTCTTCACAGCCGGGCCTTGGAGTACGTGCTGCCCACTAGCTTCCTGGAGGTTGGATTTTCAAAGACGTTCCATCCCTGATCCATGGGGTGGCTCTGAGGCTTTCCCACTAGTGTTCTGTTAGCTGTAATTCCATTCCCTGGCAAAGGCCAGGTGGGATTTGTTTGGCTCTGAAGTTAGTCAACATTAACTACATTTTACTCAAACTACATGTTGAGACTCCAGTGTCAAGAGAACCAAATCTGTGAGAGCCCCTCTAGAGAGAGCTGGTTGGTTGCATCAGGCTAAATGGGTATTCACTCACGAAAGCTCATGATCCAAAACATCTGTTAGTCTATAAGGTACACGGGACTCTTTGCTGCTTTTACAGATCCAGACTAACACGGCTACCCCTCTGATACTGGTTGGTTGTGGTACTTTACTTGTGTTGGTAGTAATACAACACCTAATATATTAACAGGTTAATTATCTGAGTGACTCCTGATCAGTTGTATTGGCAAAGCTAGAAATACCCAAACCATTTGCTTGGAACACCATATTAACCATACATGTTCTGTGGGATTCCCATTCTCTCTCCCCAGGGATGGGGTTAGTGGTTTCAGCTTAGTATTTTTTCCATTTGCTGAGTTGACAAGTATTTGTGCCCTGTTTTCCCTGCCCTTGCCCCACCATAGTCTTCTAATCTCTTATTTGAAATTGCACTGCTTGCTTTTAGGTGTCAAACCAGAGTGAGTCCAGCACTAGAGTGGTGCTCACACAGTAGGAGCTTTGTCACAGCAACGCCTTGCTAGTTCATCTACAACTCTAACAGCAACAGATCCAGGCTGCTTAAGATTCTGTTAGATGAGACAGCAGCCGCCCACATTGTGTCACTGGATGATGGGTCTGTTATTAATCCTTGAGTAATCGCCTTTGATGAGAACCGAATATGTCAGCACCAGATATTATATATTCAGTAATAACTAGCTTTACCGCAAACGAAGACTAGAATTATTTCTAAGACTCTCCTTTTTCAAGTCCTCTTTAGCTACCTCTTAAAATCCTCTTAGCCTCAAATTTAACTTGCAGTCATGAAGCTCTTCATGGGAGACTTCCAGAGAAGTGCTGCTGTGTTCAAAGTTTGCCCCAAACTTTTGATCTATACTTTGAGTGACAGTTTAAGGGTGCAATTAGTCACATATGCATGTAGGGAGGTATCACTGTGCGCCCACATGATGATATCCTGGCTTCAAAACGTAACACACACATTTTGAGGGGGGTTATGTGCCATGGTGAAACAGAGCTCTAAAATTGTTGTGTGCAGGCAACACATATTAGTGACCCAAATATCTGTGCTTAAATCATAAGTACGTTGAAATATATTCAGTTTTTGGTATTCTTTAGTATGCCTGTGTGTGTGTGTGTGTGTGTGTGTGTGTGTGTGTGTGTGTGTGTGTGTGTGTGTGTGTGTGTGTGTGTGTGTGAGAGAGAGAGAGAGATGAACAGTTTTTCTGGGTGTGAAAAGTAATCTGTCCCATCCACAATTGCCTGAGACATCCAGTCTCCCTACAGCACCCAGATTTGAAGCACAGCAGGGTGATGACTCCTCTAGGGCGAAGGAGTTTTGCAGGAATGCTGTACCTGGGAGGCTTTGAACTAACCTGATGGTTCTGAAGCTTGGTGGGAATGGAGTAAAGAGTTTCCATAACAGCATATTTTCCAGAGCATTGTCTCTTTTCAGAATGGCCTGCTAGCTTACTCGCCTTTTTGACCACTGCTCTACATTGAGCTGATGTTATGATTGAGCTGTTCACAGTGATGTCTAGATACGTTTCCTGAGGGGTTCTGACTAATTTAGAATCCATCAGTGTGCATGACTGGTTTAAATTATTCCTTCCAGGACTCCTCACCTTGGATTAGTCTGTGAATTCAATCGGCCTTTATAACGTTCAGTTACTTGCTTTTGTTAGATCTTCCTAGAATTCCTCACAATCCTTTGTTGCCTTGACTTGGTAATTGGCAAATGTAACCACTTTGCTTTACATCCCACCTTCCTGACTACCACCAGCCCTGTACCAGACAGTCCCAGCCATGCAGGGCACTATTGTTAGCCTATCATAGAAGTTTAACTTGCCAAAGGCCAGACCTTCATTGTCTGAAAGTCTGTAGATCTGTTACAGTGGGTACCTCAGTCTGCTTGCAGCTTGTCAGTCACTGGCAGAAGGGGGATGCCCTGCCTCTGAAGTTCCTCTGGCTCCCCCACTCTTCCCTGCTGCAGGGAAAGCTCAATCTTTAGTCCATGTTTCTGACTGACCATTCAGCCCATAACGAGTTGTCCAATTGCCAGCTGCATCTCAGGGCTGTGTTTGTCTTTTGGGATTTGTCCCTGAGTTCTGCTTCCCCTGCTGAGGTGTTTGCAGCAGCTGGTTCCCACTCGGGTGAGAAAAGCCAGAGGCTGAAAGATGAGGGGGGAACGAGAGACAGACCCTTGGAGAGTCCCAAGGCGGGTGACCAGCTCTGGAGGAAGAATGCATTCCCCTCCCTTAGCCCAGGCCCTGGCAGGTCACCTCTGCCGTCTCCCCCTAGGCAGGAAAGGAGACACACAGTACTGGAAAAGAACTGGCTGTGGGGCAAGCACCCCCATCTCAGGTTGGGGGGGGAGGTTGGGCCAGAGGGGCAGCATGCCAGATGGAAAATTACACTGAGCCCCTATGGCTCGCACCAACAGATGGCAGAGCTCAGCTGCCTCCTCCCTCTCTGCCTCCCATTGGGCCATGGGTAGAGAGCACCGGCCACCTCATGGGCACGCTAGAGGAGAGTAAGGGCCAGCTCCCCCTCCAGCTGCCATCTCTGTAACAGGGCTCTCTGCTGATAGCCCAGGCACCCCATGGAAAAACAGAGCCCTCATGCAGTAGAGAGGAGCAGAGCTTCTGGGAAGTCCATTCTTGAACCCCACCTTCCTTGAGAGAGACACAAAGGGGCCCATGTTGGGGAGGGAGAAGAATAAACCCAGCCTCTTTGAGAACAGGGTGATCACTGAGAGCTCAGCGACCTGAGCCCAATTCATCCCCTCACTTTTTCCAAAGCAGGTTCATTGGGACAAACTCCCAAGGAGGAAGTAAAATCAGTATTTGCGTCTCCTTCTAACCTTCATGGAGTGCAGTATGGTGGATCAGTGCAGAAAGACCTGGCAATAGGGAAAAGATCTTGGAGTCATCGTGGATAGTTCTCTGAAGATGTCCACGCAGTGTGCAGAGACGGTCAAAAAAGCAAACAGGATGTTAGGAATCATTAAAAAGGGGATAGAGAATAAGACTGAGAATATATTATTGACCTTATATAAATCCATGGTATGCCCATATCTCGAATACTGTGTACAGATGTGATCTCCTCACCTCAAAAAAGATATACTGGCACTAGAAAAGGTTCAGAAAAGGGCAACTAAAATGATTAGGGGTTTGGAGAGGATCCCATAGGAGGAAAGATTAAAGAGGCTAGGTCTCTTCAGCTTGGAAAAGAGGAGACTAAGGGGGGATATGATAGAGGTCTATAAAGTCATGAATGATGTGGAGAAAGTGGATAAGGAAAAGTTATTTACTTATTCCCATAATACAAGAACTAGGGGTCACCAAATGAAATTAATGGGCAGCAGGTTTAAAACAAATAAAAGGAAGTTCTTCTTCGCACAGCGCACAGTCAGCCCGTGGAACTCCTTACCTGAGGAGGTTGTGAAGGCTGGGACTATAACAGGGTTTAAAAGAGAACTGGATAAATTCATTAATGGCTGTTAGCCAGGATGGATAAGGAATGGTGTCTCTAGCTTCTGTTTGTCAGAGGATGGAGATGGATGGCAGGAGAGAGATCACTTGATCATTGCCTGTTAGGTTCCCTCCCTCTGGGGCGCCTGGCATTGGCCACTGTTGGTAGACAGGATACTGGGCTGGATGGACCCTTTGGTCTGACCCAGTACGGCCATTCTTATGTTCTTATGATAGACATGCTGATTCATGTGTGTGTGTTTCACACGAGCATGTGTGTACATACATAAAGAGAATTCTTCTGCCTTTGGAGAGGGGAGCCAGCAGTCCAAATCAGAGTTAGGGGGTTATATAATAATAGATAAACTATATTCGGTTAGAAATAACAAAATAGAGGACAAACACTTTCTGTTTAGAATCCTGAGTACTGTGAAGCTATGCTGAGAATGTCTCCAGTCACCTTGGACAAACGATAGCTGTGCATCCCTTCTGGTGTTCCCTTAGAAGTTGTAATAGACGGAGGGGGATTTCCTGCCACACCTAGAAGACTGGAAAGTATTGGGCTGTTGCTGTGGGTTGCCACACCCTAACATCTGGGCTGTTCCCAACAGCTATTGCAAGTCACCAGCACTTCTTTTCCCCCCAGCACCTGGCTCTGGGGTAAAGAAGGGGGCAGCAGCCTAGTTACAGAAGAACAAGCCCTTGGCCCATCCTTTACCTCTTTCTAGCCCCTGGCCTCCATTTCACAAAGGCAGACACTTTCTTGATGTGCACCTGTCCAAATCCAACCTGGAGCCTCTCCTGCAGGTAAATGTCCAACATGGGCAATTTTTTTACCTGCAAGTGGCCTCCTAACAGGCCACCAAGTCCATGCAGGTGTCGTCTTAGCCCCCTGCATTGGGCATAGATGTGGTTCTGGCCCTGAAAATCAGACGCTCGGGCAGATCAGTTCCTAGCTTTCTTACGGATACAGTGGGGAGCTCCTATGGTAAGCTGAGGCTATTCTGAGTCATGAGAAAAGTGAACAGGCAATCCTGCCTCCTGCCAGGTGCTACAGAAAGGAAGACAGATTGTGTGGCAAGTGGAAGCCGTCCCTGAACTACAACAGGAGAAAATACCTCTTTGAATGGTAGCTCACACAAGTACAGGTTGCTGTGGCAAGGTCAGCAGCTGCTCTCAGTTACTTCAGAGCTCTGACTCCAAACCAGCCTTGTCTGCAGGTAGACACAGATCAGCGCCAGGCTCTCTTATTTTGGGAGTAAATTGCTCCCTGCAGCTTTGGTTAAATTGAGGTCCCTGGAGAGTAGCCAGAGGCAGTGATCCGTAATACTGTGCAGGAATCGCAGGAACAGCTTTGTCCCATTCCTGTTCTCAAGGAACCCCTGGAAATTCCAGGGCATGAATGAAACCGTGCAGCATCTATTTCTGATCAGCTGGGTTTGAAGTAGGGAGCTTTCTCAGATGAGACCGGTATTCAGGCAGCAATTCAGATATTTCGGAAGGGGGCAGGGGGGAGAAGGCAAATTCTGATCCAGGACCCCCTTTTGGTCCCCATTTGTCCCCACCCCTCTTGTAGGGACTTTGGGTCTCCCTCAGCAAGGGAGTCTCCCCTCTTGTCAGCCCAGTGCATGGGCTGGTGCCACCAAGAGGCGAATTGTCAATGGACCCCCCTGTGCTCTGCTGTACAGGAAGAGAGATCCTGGGTGTCCAGTTACAGCACTGTTGGCCCAGCCACCCCGCTATCTGGAGCCCAAGTTGAGTTGCGACCCCATGTGCCAGGTCACGACATCATTCACTGAAATCTGGTCTTGCTGCCCAGCTGTGGAGGAGGTGGGCTCGCCTGGTCAAATGGTGTTGTAATGACACAGCTGGAGCGATGCTCTGGCAACAGCTGTACGGAGTTAGTACAGGAACGCTGCTTAAAAGTGTTTGGGCATGGCTCCCTGGCTCTGCAGCCTATGGAACTAGGAGCAGGTGCAAAAATCTTGGTATCCGCGTCATCTTCTCCCCTCTCCCCAGTTGGTGCCACTGCTTTGTACTTGTAATTCAGACAAGTAGTCTTCACTCCTGTCGAAGCATTTGATCCCAAGGTAAATTGGAGAAATAATATCCCTAATCATCAAAGTATGCTCCTTAAGAGCACTGCCGATCATAGCGCAGAGAAGTTGCGTCTTTTACACTGAGATCTGCTAGGTGGCCACATAGCCATCAATGCCCAAATTCACCCCGACTTTACATATTGGCCATCCAGTCTTTAGCCAGTGTCATATTTTTTTTTTTGGCAGAAGCATTCTCCACACCTTGGTGCCCAGGAGAAGATGGAGGACGTGTACCATACCTCATTTTGGATGTGCATATTTAAAGGAAGATAGTGAGGACATGCTCCTGTGAAAATCCCATTGTAGCAGATCTGTGAATCTTAGCACAATGGAGAATAGGGGGTATCTGTGCTTACCTGAAAATGTCCTTTCACTGAACAGTGAAGTGCAAAGGTATGGCCCAGCCTGGAGACGAGATTGTCATTCAGAACTTAGATGGAAATTAACACACAAAGATTTGGGTTTGTGTCGTTAGGGGTTATTTCCCATGCTCTGCAGTAGGGGAAATTGTACGTTTTCCACTTGTACTTAGCACAATATGTAATTTAAGAAAGTGCAATTGAATTATCCTGGCTTTGGAAGTTGTTTCAATTGGTGGAAACTTAAGGGGGTGGGTCATTCTCCTGTTGCCAGTGACTGATGGGTCTGGTTCTGCCCCAAAGCTGCAAGCTGGTTGGCATAGGTATTGTAACGAATCTGTGAGCCTTTGGTAAGCAGCTCCACTTCCCTTATTAGATCAGCCAGGCCATCTTCTGAACCTTTGCATAATGAGAACTGACCATTTATTTCAGCTTCTTGCTTCCTATCTTTTATCCTGCTTCTAATCTGAGACGGGATTTGATCTGTCACCTTGTGTTTACCAGCTTTTCTGACAGCTTCTTGTGAGCCTTCTGAAAGCCCAAGTTGTCCGCCTTGTTTCTTGTATCTACTGTAAAGAGTTGACAAAGAATGCGAGCGGTTTGGAGAGGCAGTTTGCCTATGTAAAAGCCAGACTGGCTTATCTCTTTGTTCTTGTCTGGGAACTTTACTGTCCCCAATGATTTTCTCTCTCAGCTTTACAAATAATGTTCACTAGTCCAGGGAACAACACGCAGCCCGCCAGGATAAGCCCCCCGGTGGGCCCGGCCAGTTTGTTTACCTGCCGCGTCTGCAGGTTTGGTTGATCGCGGCTCCTCCTGGCTGCGGTTTGCTGCTCCAGGCCAATGGGGGCTGCAGGAAGCAGCAGCCAGCACATCCCTCGGCCCGCGCCACTTCCCGCAGGGGCTTAGCTTGGTGGACCGTGGGCCAAAGGTTGCTGATCCCAGCACTAGTCTGTAACTTCTGGGATCACACTTGCTTCTCTTGTCTAACTGTTCTGAGTGAAAAATTTATATTTTCATGGGACTGACCAGAGGCCTATTTGCAGTATCTTCCAGTGTCAGTGCTAGCTAGAGAGAGGAGCTAAATGAGCTTCTGAAAAATCAGTTTTTCAGGTGTTTGCAGTAGAGAAGTTCCTGTAGGATGGATTCAGTGGGAGGCTTGTGAACTTTGCTTTGCAGAAAACCTTGTTGCGGCCATTCCAGCTTAGCAGGTTTGGGGTTTGTTACAGCTGTCTGTCAGCATTTCAGAAGCTCTGGTGGGGTAGGAGTTTGGCTAGGCTGCTGGGGGCCGGAGCTTCTGGATTTTGGAGAATAATTCTTTGTAGTTTACCAGTTTTGGTAAACAGTGCCAGTAATAAATTTCCCTTTTTAAAAGGAACCTTTGGAATATACTTGGAGTAGTGGACTGCTTTGGTCAGGGTGGCATCCTGGAAATTTCCATTGTGAGATGTTCTTGCTGTGTCCAAACTGATGACAATAGGTTTGTAAATTTAAAATAGGCTTTTTTGAGCTACAATTTGCAAACCAGACGTGCCTGGGCACTCCTGGCGGCATGGGCATGCCATCAAGTTTAACAGGTTTCTAATCTACTTTCTTACTAGTTTGACAATGAAACTTCGCTGTGTGAAGCGATTAAAAAAAATAAAATAAAGGCACATCTGGTACCTCATAAACTGTGAAACCCGTTTTATTTAGTATCTCTTTTCCCCAGGTTTCATTTTATGTTTTCTCTTCCCTCATTCGGTGCTGATGACACTTGCATGAATGATGTGGGTGTCTTGGGTTATTAATCACGTGAGGTGCCACATACCCCTAGGACACCAATGGACAGCTGTGTGAATAATTACAGCAACCAACTATTGACGTCCAATGAGAAATAAGCTAAGAAACTGATGCACTATTTTCATGCAAGTTAGTTTAATGCAAGTGCATTAATACAGAATGAGAAATGATGCAAATTAAGGCAAAACTCTTCCTAGATGCCGTTTTATTAATTCAAAACTTAATAGCAAATACCATTCAGTTCAGATGTGAGGGAGAGTACATCTTAAGTGTACTTCCAGAACCCTCTTGGCCCTGTCATTGGGATGGGTCAGCCTGTTCCTTGTTAACTGTGAGGAGTGTACGAGTATGCGAATGTTCTGATATCTGGTGTCCAGTACCTTTTAGGTACGTCTCTTTTTGCAGCATCAGCCCTTTCCTTGCCAGCTTCTGTGAGCAGGGCCTGCCTCTGGCTCACAGCTTCACTTTGCTTTATGTTAGCAGAGTCTTGACCATTCCTTAAGTTCAGGCCTAAGGCCTCATACCGAGCCTCTGATGAGGGTTTATATTTCAGGGCCTCCCCTTACTACAGAGGAGACACTATTAGCTCAAGCAGTTCACCTGTCCATCAGTTGACAGGGCCTTGGATGATTTAATAGGTTTACCGCTAGGCTAGAGAATGTACTGCATCTGCATAGGACAGTATGTCTAGTAACCTTGTAGAAAAGATGGTATTCATGGAAGTGGCTTCCAAAACTACAGAGAGAGACTGTTTACATAAATCCCTTTCTGTCCACTGCATCTAGAGTCTGTCTCCCTCAAAGATGATTTTAGAGAGAGGTTTGTTTTGTGGTTCGCAGGAAACGGTTTTCAATAAGGTTATAGCAGTTTAAAAGTAACCTTCAGGGACTTTACATCTATGACTAGATACGTAGCAAAGAAAAGTAAAGTCTTCCTTTCCTTAGCAGTGAAGATTGTGGATGTTGGTGAAAAAAAGACTGATGAAAGGCACAGCAGGAATTTCCTGGCTTGTCTGTTAGCTTTCTGTACACTAAACTGGATTCAGGTAATTTTAACGGATTTTGGTCTGGTAATGTATATAAGAAAGGGCTACAGTTTTTCCTTTCATAACATTACAGAAAATAATTCTGTTCTGCAAATGTATTCTTCCTGTAGCTTATTTGTGTGTTAGAATGATCAGGAAAACAGAACATTCCAGAGACTCTTAATTCTCTTCTAATCTGGTCATTGGGTTTCTCCAGTTGCTTAGATGCAGCGCTAAGGTACTCGGCTACATGGCAATGAGCACTGTATAAAAAGCTAGCTAGATACAGACCTTTATGAAATCTTGCAAGTTCTTCTCCAGTAAAATCTGTGGAATTCGTTTCTTGCTAATGCATTATCTAGTTGGTTCGCTGCAGCCTCAGGAGGAGCTTATTCAGCTTAGGGAAAAGGCCCTTTCTTTCTCTTGGTTGAGTGCCGTCTCTTCAACTGAAAAGAAAGGAAGTGAATGTCTGAATGGGTTTGAAGTGAGATGCTCTGAAATTTCCAATCCGATCAATAAGGATGTTTGCCTGCGTTGAGTGTAGCATGGTGCTTGTTGCTAATTCTTAAAGCAGCATGTTGGTCGGAAAAGGTGATTTTCAAAGGATGAAAAAACGGGGCATGTGCTTTCTCTCCACACACATCCTCTTTATAAGAACGTAAGAATGGCCAGACTGGGTCCATCTAGCCCAGTATCCTGTCTTCCGACACTAGCCAGTGCCAGGTGCCCCAGAGGAAATGAACAGAACAGGGAATCACCAAGTGATCCATTCCTTGTTGCCCATTCTCTGCTTCTGGCAAACAGAGTTTAGGGACACCATCCCTGCCCATCCTGGCTAATAGCCATTGATGGACCTGTCCTCCATGAACTTATCTAGGTCATTTTTGAACTCTGTTATAGTCTTGGCCTTTGCAACATCCTTTGGCAAGGAGTTCCCCAGGTTGACTGTGCGGTGTGTGAAGAAATACTTCCTTTGCTTTGTTTTAAACCTGCTGCCAATTAATTTCATTTGGTGACCCCTAGTTCTTGTGTTATGAGAAGGAGTAAATAACGCTTCCTGATTTACTTTCTCCACATCAGTCATGATTTTATAGACCTCTGTTATGGTCCCTCTTAGTTATCTCTTTTCCAAGCTGAAAAGTTCCAGTCTTATTAATCTCTCCTGATATGGAAATCATTCAAACCTCTAATAATTTTTGTTGCCCTTTTCTGAATCTTTTCCTATTCCAATATATCTTTTTTGAGGCAACCACATCTGCATGCAGTGTTCAAGATGTGGGTGTACCATGGATTTATATAGAGGCAATATGATATTTTCTGTCCTATTATTTGTCCCTTTCTTAATGATTCCCAACATTCTGTTTGTTTTTTTGATGTCCGCTGCATATGGAGTGGATGATTTCAGAGAACTATCCACAATGACTCCAAGATCTTTCTTGAGTGGTAACATCCAATTTAGACCCCATCATTTTATATGTATAGTTGGGATTATGTTGTCCAAGATGCATTACTTTGCATTTATCAACGTTGAATTTCATCTGACATTTTGCTGCCCGGTTTATGATGTGGAAAGCAGGGCTAGAAGACTTTTGTGTGATTTTTATGAGACTCTTCTTTTTTTTTCCCATTAAAAGCTCGGGTCTCTTCTACCCTGGAAGAGTCTATGGTGGTCAGAGAGCTATTAAAACATAGATAGTGACTGGGATTGGCTGTTTAATCTGATGGTTTAAAACTCTTGTTTTTTGTTAATATCTACTTTACTCCAGTGCTTAATGAATGCTTTGGAGAAAGGAGTATCTGTTCAGGATTAAACACTCCCACCTTTTCAGTTAAGTGTTTGGGAGCTCACAATAAATATCTGAGATACTCACAGATTCCTCCAGCAAACCCAGACTTGACATTCATGATCTTGCTAAAGTAAAAGGTAGTAAAAACACTTGTTTTAACATCGACTGTTTAGGTCATCTTTATACATAATACAATAGTTTTAGAGAAAGAGAATTAAAAAACCTTTGCAGGTCACCTTTTAAACTACCTTGAGTACTGTAACTTCCTGCTCTCTTGCCTCCATGACTCTCATGTTGTCCCACTTGAATGCATCCAGAACAATGCAGGCGTAATATACCTGGCTCTCATTGCAGCCACATCTGGCCTTGCTTCATATTCCTTCACTGGCTTTCTAGAATTCCATTCATTCATCTTGGTTTTAGCTTCCGTTCTCTACCCTTTCCAGCAGGGATCGTCCTCCTGCCTGTATAGCTAACAGAAATGGTTTGTAACAGGCTGACCTACACAGTCGATGTCTATGCTCCTATTGAGGGTTGGGACACCCTTTGTTTACGGATTTTTGTGTACCAGGGAAGGGAGTTCCAGCTGAGGTCACTGAAAGCTCATTTGTAAAATGAAAAATTAAGATGTCTGTACACTAATGTGAGGAGCCTAGGTAACAAAATGGAGGAACTACAGCTACTGGTGCAGGAAGTGAAACTGAATCTTATAGGGATAACAGAAACATGGTGGAATAGTACTCATGACTGGAGTACAGGTATTGAAGGCTATGTGCTGTTTAGGAAAGACAGAAATAAAGGCAAAGGTGGTGGGGTAGCACTGTACATCAATGAGGAGGTTAACTGTAAAGAAATAAGAAGTGATGGAATGGATAAGACAGAGTCTGTCTGGGCAAAAATCACACTGGGAAAGAAAGCTACCAGAGCCTCCCCTGAGATAGTGCCTGGGGTGTGCTACAGACCGCTGGGATCTGATTTGGATATGATAGAGTCCTCTTTAATGTTTTTAATGACGTAAACACTAATGGGAATTGTGTGATCATGGAAGACTTTAACTTCCCAGATATAGACTGGAGGACAAGTGCTAGTAAGAATAATAAAGCTCAGATTTTTCTGGATATGATAGCTGATGGATTTCTTCACCAAGTAGTTGAAGAACCAACAAGAGGGGATGCCATTTTAGATTTGGTTTTGGTGAGTAGTGAGGACCTCATAGAAGAAATGGTTGTAGGGGACAACCTTGGTTCGAGTGATCATGAGCTAATTCAGTTCAAACTAGATGGAAGGATAAACAAAAATAGATCTGGGACTAGGGTTTTTGACTTCAAAAGGGCTAACTTTAAAGAATTAAGGAAATTAGTTAGGGAAGTGGATTGGACTGAAGAACTTGTGGATCTAAATGCGGAGGAGGCTTGGAATTACTTCAAGTCAAAGTTGCAGAAACTATCAGAAGCCTGCATCCCAAGAAAGGGGGAAAAAACCATAGGCAGGAGTTGTAGACCAAGCTGGATGAGCAAGCATCTCAGAGAGGTGATAAAGAAAAAGCAGAAAGCCTACAAGGAGTGGAAGAAGGGTGGGATTAGCAAGGAAAGCTACCTTAGTGAGGTCAGACCATGTAGGGATAAAGTGAGAGAGGCTAAAAGCCATGTAGAGTTGGACCTTGCAAAGGGAATTAAAACCAATAGTAAAAGGTTCTATAGCCATATAAGTAAGAAGAAAACAAAGAAGAAGTGGGACCGCTAAACACTTGAGGATGGAATGGAGATTAAGGATAACCTAGGCATGACCCAATATCTAAAAAAGTACTTTGCCTCAGTCTTTAATGAGGCTAAGGAGGAGCTTAGGGATAATGGAAGGATGACAAACAGGAATGAGGATATGGAGGTGGGCAGGGCCGGTGCAAGGATATTTTGTGCCCTAGGCGAAACTTCCATCTTGCGCTCCCCCCCAAATCACATTATACACAATACACGGTCACGAAATTGTGCCCCAGACCTTTTTTTTTTAATCTGCCATGAGGCTGCATCAACTGTAAATGGAAAAAAAATGAAATTTTATTCCTATCAGTCCTTTTTCTTGTTCACTATTAAAAGTAAAGGATAGAGAATGCATGTCACTTACTATAATTAACTATTTGAATTTCATCAACTGTTTGACGTAAATATTGATTAAGAGATCAAGATGACTTTCAAGCTTAAGCCTGAGTATTCAAGCCTTGTTAGGTTTATGTTGCAACCATTACACTAAACAAAAGCACAGATGTAGGCAGATCTTATCCTACTGGTGTAACAGCAACTGCTCTGGATAGGATCAAAAAGTTGTTCCATATTAGGGGTTGTCAAGTTTCTCAGAGGCATTGTGGTCCAGGTTTGTTTTAAAGAAATAGACCCCTATCCTGCAATCACTTATGCAGGAGTTATCTGTTAAGATGTTTTGCCTTGTTCTACTTTACCTCACTTGAGATAGGTGCAATTCAAGCATCTGAGAAAATAATAGGAGAGCAACCTTCCAAGTTAGTAAGGAAAACATCTGGCTAGTACAACCTAGGATCCCACTATTGTGCTGCTCTGCTAGAAAGAATGATAAAAGATGAAAGTTCACAGAAGGTACAACTCCAAGGTGCTCCGAGCTGTCCGGCTAATCCTTGAATGTTACATTGTAAGAATTCACATGCAAATCCCATTTGCTTGATTGCGAAAGAGGAGGCCATCAATGGGAGAGACCTGGGAGCTCTAGAGATATTAATAGTTCATGTCTGTTCCAGTATTTAGTATCAAATCAGGGCTTTACCTGTCAGCAAACAACCACCACACCTACTTATTTCTCAGCATCGTGCATGTTGTGGCTAGATGGTGATCCTGAGTCACTTGTTACCTTACACGTGAGAAACTTACATTTTAAAGAATTATTTCAAATGGGACAATAAAACAGGAGTAACAAACTTTCTGCTTTTCTGAGGTAATAGCCCCAGAAGTTCTTTATTATTTAACAGAGAGCCTGAGCTGAATGCTGGAACAGGAGGCCATAGGATGTTGAAGGGCTTCTGTGAAGGAAGAGGAAGAAGTGGCTCTTGGAGCCTCTGGGACTGATCTAAAACCCATTGAAATCAGTGGGAATTTTTCCACTGACTTCAAGGTCTGGGGATTGGTCCTGCTTTGAGCGGGGGGTTGGACTAGATACCTCCTGAGGTCCCTTCCAACCCTGAGATTCTATGATTCTATGAAGGTGGATCAAGGCCTCTGATAACAAGAGTAACTTTTGTAAACTTCTCATTTCTGGGCAATGAAAATACTTACTGAAATAAGGACATGATTGCTGGGGATGGAAGAGATGTGGAGATATCAGAGGATGAGAGGCTTACAGTCACCTGGGTTGGGGATCTGGGCTAAGGGTGGTTGGTGGTAAAGTAAGATAGGAAATATGTGTAAACGAGCTCTTAAGCTAAGAAGTGGTGGGGGCTTAGTAGGTTTTAACACGTGCAATAGTTTAAAACAACACACAAGGGTGTATGGATTGTTTGTAAGGGGTCTGTTTAGTAATGAAACAGAAAATCACCTCAAGTTTAGAAAATGCGGGAACAGTTTAGATACAAACAGGAAAGGGAATATAAAAAACTGTACAGATTTTGCAGAACATGATGTGAAACTAACAAGTAACTATGTCACCTGATCAAGTATCAGAGGGGGAGCCGTGTTAGTCTGGATCTGTAAAAGCAGCAAAGAATCCTGTGGCACCTTATAGACTAACAGACGTTTTGGAGCATGAGCTTTCGTGGGTGAATACCCACTTCCTCAGATGCATGTAGTGGAAATTTCCAGGGGCAGGTATATATATGCTAGCAAGCAAGCTAGAGATAACGAGGTCAATTCAATCAGGGAGGATGAGGCCCTGTTCTAGCAGTTGAGGTGTGAAAACCAAGAGAGGAGAAACTGGATCTGTAGTTGGCAAGCCATTCACAGTCTTTGTTCAATCCTGAGCTGATGGTGTCAAATTTGCAGATGAACTGAAGCTCAGCAGTTTCTCTTTGAAGTCTGGTCCTGAAGTTTTTTTGCTGCAGGATGGCCACCTTAAGGTCTGCAATAGTGTGGCCAGGGAGGTTGAAGTGTTCTCCTACAGGTTTTTGTATATTGCCATTCCTCATGTCTGATTTGTGTCCATTTATCCTTTTCCGTAGAGACTGTCCAGTTCTGTCCAATGTCACCTGATTTTTGTATCCTCCTCTTCCCATTTCCTTATTTTGCTCCCATTGTTTGTCACTATCACTTGGTGTCATTTTTAATTTAGATCACAGGCTCTTTGGGCTAGTGAGTCTCTTTTATTTGTCTGCAGAGATCCTAGAACATTTTTGGACACAGAATACATAAGTAATAATATTCATAACAATAATTGCCAAGTGATATACAAACTTAAATGGGATAGAGCTAAGGGGATCCCCCGGGTCAGCGCGGCAGCCGGCAGCCCAGGGGATCCCCTGGCCCGGGGAAACCCTGGGCTGCCGGCTGCCACGGCGGCGCGCTGACCCAGGGACCCCCTAGGCTCCGGGCTGCCGCAATGGCGCCCTGACCTGGGGGACACCCTGGGCTGCCGGCTGCCATGGCGGCGCCCTGACCCGGAGGACCCCCTGGGCTCCGGGCTGCCGCAACGGCGCACTGATCCGGGGGACATCTTGGGCTGCCGGCTGCTGCGGCGGTGCACGCTGACCCAGGGTCAGTGCGCCTCCGCGGCAGCCGGCAGCCCGGGGTTTCCCTGGGCCAGGGGACCCCCTGGGCTGCCGGCTGCCGCGGCGGCGCCCTGACCCGGGGGACCCCCTGGGCTGCCGGCTCAGACTCCCTCTCTGTCCCAGCAGCAGCCGGCTGGTCAACCATTTAAAAAAAATTTGGGGGCGCTTTTTGGCACCCCCAAATCTCGGCGCCCTAGGCAACCGCCTAGTTCGCCTAAATGGTTGCACCGCCCCTGGAGATGGATATTATCACATCGGAGGTAGAAGCCAAATTTGAACAGCTTAATGGGACTAAATCGGGGGCCCAGATAATCTTCACCCAAGAATATTAAAGGAACTGGCACATGAAATTGCAAGCTCATTAGCAAGAATTTTTAATGAATCAGTGAACTCGGGGTTGTACCGTACGACAGGAGAATTGCTAACATAGTTTCTATCTTTAAGAAAGAGAAAAAGAGTGATCCGAGTAACTATAGGCCTGTTAGTTTGACATCTGTAGTATGTAAGATCTTGGAAAAAATTTTGAAGGAGAAAGTAGTTAAGGACATTGAGGTCAATGGTAATTGGGACAAGTTACAACATGGTTTTACTAAAGGTTAGATCGTGCCAAACCAACCTGATCTCCTTCTTTGAGAAGGTGACAGATTACTTAGACAAAATAAATGCAGTAGATTTAATTTACCTCGATTTCAGTAAGGCATTTGACATGGTTCCACATGGGGAATTATTAGATAAATTGGAAAAAATGGAGATCAAGATGAAAATTGAAAGGTGGATAAGGAACTGGTTAAAGGGGAGACTACAACGGGTCGTACTGAAGGGTGAACTGTCAGGCTGGAAGGAGGTTACTAGTGGAGTTCCTCAAGGTTCAGTTTTGGGACCAATCTTATTTAACCTTTTTATTACTGACCTTGGCACAAAAAGTGGGAACGTGCTAATAAAGTTTGTGGATGACACAAAGCTGGGAGGTATTGCTAACACAGAGAAGGACCGGGATATCATACAGGAAGATCTGGATGACCTTGTAAACTGGAGTAATAGTAATAGGATGAAATTTAATAGTGAAAAGTGCAAGGTCATGCATTTAGGGATTCATAACAAGAATTTTGGTTATAAATTGGGGACACATCAGTTGGAAGCAACAGAGGAGGAGAAGGACCTTGGAGTATTGGTTGATCACAGGATGACTATGAGCTGCCAATGTGATATGGCCGTTAAAAAATCTAATGCAGTTTTAGGATGCATCAGGCGAGATATTTCCAGCAAAGATAAGGAGGTGTTAGTACCGTTATATAAGGCACTGATGAGACCTCATCTGGAATACTGTGTGCAGTTCCAGTCTCCCATGTTTAAGGAGGAATTCAAACTGGAACAAGTTCAGAGACGGGCTACTAGGATGAGCCGAGGAATGGAAAACCTGCCTTATGAAAGGAGACTCAAAGAGCTTGGCTTGTTTAGCCTAACCAAGAGAAGTTTGAGGGGGGATATGCTTGCTCTTTATAAATATATCAGAGGGATTAATATTAGGGAGGGAGAGGAATTATTTAAACTTAGTAGCACTGTAGACACAAGAACAAATGGGTATAAACTGGACACTAGGAAGTTTAGACTTGAAATTAGATGAAGGTTTCTAACCGTTAGAGGAGTGAAGTTCTGGAACAGCCTTCCAAGGGGAGTAGTGGGGGCAAAAGACGTATCTGGCTTTAAGACTAAGCTTGATAAGTTTATGGAAGGGATGGTATGATGGGATAGCTTAATTTTGGCAATTGATCTTTGATTATCAGCAGGTAAGTATGGCCAGTGGTCTGTGATGGGATGTTAGATGGGATGGGATCTGAGTTACTGCAGAGAATTCTTTCCTGAGTGCTGGCTGGTGACTCTTGCTCACATGCTCAGGGTTTAGCTGATAACCATATTTGGAGTTGGGAAGGAATTTTCCTCTGGGGCAGATTGGCAAAGGCCCTGGAGGTTTTTCGCCTTCCTCTGCAGCGTGGGGTCTTCAAACCACAATTTGAAGACTTCAATAACTCAGACATAGGTTAGGGGTTTGTTATAGAAGTGGATGGGTAGGATTCTGTGGCCTGCTTTGTGCAGGAGGTCAGACTAGATGATCATATTGGTCCCTTCTGACTCTGAAGTCTATGAAAGTTCAACTTGTAAGAGAACTTATGTCTCTCATGAGGCGGTCACATGAGCTGTGAGGTCTCCAATCTGGAGAAATTAAGGTCATTTCAGGCCATCAATTCTATTTAACAGATTTTAGCCAAGAACACTCTTGAAAGCTCTGGCCCTGACAGCTTGGCCCGGGGTGAGCAAACTTTTTGGCCTTAGGGCCACATCGGGGAATAGAAATTGTATGGTGGGCCATGAATGCTCACAAAATTGGGGTGGAGATGAAGGAGGGGGTGAGGGCTCTGGGATGGGGCTGGGGATGAGGAGTTTGGAGTGTAGGAGGGTGCTCTGGGCTGGGAATTGAGGGATTTGGAGAGCGGGAGGGGAATCAGGGATGGGGCAGGGGGTTGGGGCACTGGGAGAGGCTCAGGAATGCAGACTCAGAGTGGCGCTTACCTCAAGTGGCTCCCAGAAACAGTGGCATTTCCCTTCTCCGGTTCCTACGCATGGCGTGGCCCCCGACCCTCGAAGCGGGACCATGCGGCTGCTTCCGGGAGCCTCGTGGTGCGGCCCCCGACCCGGCTGGAGCCCCAGAGCGGGGCAAACCCCGCTTGCGGGCTGGCTTAAAATGGCTCGCGGGCTGGATCTGGCTTGCAGGCCATAGTTTGCCCACCCCTGGCCTGGCCCATTGGCAAGATGAATGACTATGAATTGCGTTTAGGAATCTATCTGTTTCATCAGATCAGGGCCTGGTATAATGTTTACAAATCAGGCATGGTGGTTAATACTGTCTGTACAGCTTCGTGATCTGGAAGAAAACTCCGGTTGTTAGGCCAAGCTGGAGCCTAACCTGGGGTTTGCTGTTTCTGTAACAGAATGTCACATTGCTAGAATAACGAATGGAAGTATAAATATTGTGGTGTTTGCATAAGGAGCCCCCAAAACTCAGGCTAGCCGTTGGTTGAGCTGCAAGTATATTTCTTTACAGTAGAAGATGGATGCAACTTCCTGTGAACTTATCTGGTTAAATAATATTTGCTTCTTCAGTCAAATAGAATAATACCTTGCAGGTTACCAGAGCTACTGGAATACGGATGAGGCTGAGGCATTTTCTGTTTATGATCGGTTCCCTTTCTTCCCACGTCAGTTTCTTTCTTTTTTACGAACATTTTTCTTCAGAACTCCTGTATGCTAAGGATTACTTGAAGTGGTGCGTAAGCATTTATATTATGGAGTCTTTCTGATAGCAGTTAACTGTGTAAAGCTTTAAACTCCTTTTTGCCCTGGACACAGTATGAGTGCCTGTAGAGGCCAGTGAAATGTGACAGCAACATTATGGTCTGGGCATGTAGTATTAATAGAGATGGAACTGTTTTCAGTGGGTGATGTCTCGCCTAACAGTAGAGTGGAGGGGGCCCATAGCTGCTGGAGGCATGTGCTTCACAGTTACATTAACACGTGTAAGATTCTGAGTGTGTAAAACACTTCATTTATGGAATTGCTTACACTCATGGCCTTATTCTCTGCACCAGAAGTGAATCTTGGAATGCATTTCGTTGTACCTAGGCAGAAGATACAGGTTTGAGATGATGACAACTTAAAAATGCAGTTGTGCACATTAGACTTTAGCAAGCATGGATGGGTGATTAGGAGGATATACTGAGTGTCTTGAAAACATAATGAGAGTTTAATGTCTGTATTTTCTGATTAACTGCGTAGTGCCTGCTTTGGAGCTCTAGTAAAGCTGTGAATGGGTGCTCCTGGCCTAGAGGTTGTCTCCTAAATCCATGCAGATAGGCTGCTAGTTCTCAAATATCAGACATGGACCAGCCATGTCTCTTTGAGGAGAGGTAGGAAAGCCTGATGCTGTGGAAGAGGAGGGTTCACAAACCCAACAACCTTGATTATAGGGGCCTCTAATGCTAGAGGCGAGGGATGCTGCAGGGAGATAAAGTCGTCTCTTCTGAGACAGTGATCCCGTGCTTCCCACACTGGAAGATGATCTGTGACCGTCTGTCACAGTGTCAGATGTATATGATGACTTGCTAAAGGGCTGCTGCTTCATATTGGTCTTTCCCAAAGCCACTGAATGGGTCTTCCCAAAATATATACTGTATATGTGCTTAGGGTGTGTATTAAAAACAAATTGGAGCAGTAATTAATATTTCAGGGGCTTTGCTGGTGTGCATGATTTTAATGCTTGTGGCAGCTCCAAGGTGAGAGGGCATCTATTATGTTTGCTTCTGAAAATAACGAATTGTAGCAATGACTCTCATGATGACTGGCCTACTTTGGTCAAAACCTTTTCCTCCACCTCATCTAACTCCAGGCAAAATCCTAAAATGGAAGACGCACGCTGTCCTCATGTAGGTCACATCAAACTTGGTGGTTGTTTTCAGCTGAACTAAGAATGAGATTTCAGTCTCCTAAATAGTAAGAGAAATACAGTTGATAGTAACTTCAGATGTTCACTTGCTGACATTCTTATTCTCCTGCTGTTCCTCTAGGTGTCAAGTACCGGAACCAGGATGAGTGTGGAAGCTAGTGGCAAGCCCTTGAAAGTGGGCTCCAGAGTGGAAGTCATCGGAAAGGGATACCGTGGTACAGTGGCATATGTTGGAGCCACGTTGTTCGCCACGGGAAAGTGGGTTGGAGTCATCTTGGATGAAGCGAAGGGCAAGAACGATGGAACTGTGCAGGGCAGGAAGTATTTCACCTGTGAAGAGAACCATGGCATCTTTGTGCGACAGTCACAGGTATATTTTTCCTCTGGGCAGCGTGGTCTGGTTTGTGCCTGCCAGGCTGCTGCTACTGAGTCGTCAACCTAATGAGAGGGATTTTAAATTAGGTTCAAAGGGGATAGATCACAAAAGCCCACAGGTCAGTATAGACTAGATAAGTGACCTGAACAGAGGGTTAGATGTTGTGAGGAACATGGAAGAATGCAATAGGGTCAAAGGAGAAATCAGAGGAAATCCATGGGGGAATTTGCTCAACATCCTAGATGTCTGTTTAAGGAATATGGAGAGTAAACAGGAAGAACTAGAAGTATTAGTCCACAAACTAATGTATGACTTGCCCCACCCAGTCTGTGATGGCAGTTAAGTCTTATGACTGAAATACTGGTATAGAGGGGTACAGCTTGTTCAGGTAGGGTAAAAAGGGAGCAGGTGTTGTACATCAAGAATATATACACTTGTTCTGAGATCCAGAAGGACGTGGCAGGCAGACCAGTTGAGAGTCTGTGGGTAAAGATAAAAGGGGTAAAAACTAGGGGTGATGTTATGGTAGGGGTCTACTATCGACCACCAAGGCAGGAAAAGAAGATAAATGAGGCATTCCTAGAACAAATAACAGAAATATGCAAAAGACAAGACCTGATAGGAATGAGGGATTTTAACTACCCGTCATCTGTTGGAAAAGTAATATGGCAAAACACAACATATCCGATAAGAAGTTCTTGAAATGCGTCTGGGACAACTTTTTGTTCCAGGCAGTGGAGGATGTAACCAAGGGGACAGCCATTTTAGAATTGATTCTAACCTACAGGGACTACTTGATAGCATATCTCCCACTGGAAAGCAGTTTTGGGTGAAAGTGATTCTAAAATGATAGATTTCATGTTTCATTGGAATGGAAGAAGTGAAAGCAGCAGAATAAGGACAGTGGACTTCAACAAAGCAGATTTTAACAAACTCCGAGAACTGGTAGCTAAGGTCCTGTGGGAAAAAAGTCTAAGGGAAAAAGGAGTTCAGGAAACCTGGCAGTTTCTCAAGAAGATGTTATTAAAGACACAACTACAATCTATTCTCCTGTGAAGGAAAGACAGAAAGAATAGTAAGAGGCCAATATGGCTCCATCAGGAGCTCTTTAATGACCTGACCCAATCAAAAAAGAATACTACTAAAAATGGAAACATGGGCTGATGGTTGATAGCAAGAAAAGCACAAGCTTGTAACACACAAAATGAGATACACCTAGCAAGGGACAAAAAATGCAGTAGGAAGAGGATCTTTAAATACAGTAGAAGTGAGAGACAGACAAAGGAAAGTGTATGTCCTCTACTTAACAGGGAAAATGAACCAATAACTGATGACATCAAGAAAGCGGAAGGGTTTAATGCCTATTTTGTTTCAGTCTTCACCGGAAAGGTTAATGGTGACCAGAGACTCAGCACAAATAATATTCACAACCGTGGAGAAGAAACGCAAACCAAAAAAAGAAAAGATGATGCTAAAGAATATTTAGATAAGTTAGATGATTTCAAGTTGGGGAGGCCTGATGAAATTCATCCTTGAGTACTAGTTGAAGCAATCTCAGAACCACTAGCAATTCTCTTTGGGAACTCTTGGAGGACAGGTAGGGCCTCAGAAAACTGGAGAAGGGCAGACATAGTACCTGCCTTTTTAAAAGGAGGAACAAAGAACCTGAAGAATTATAGACAAGTCACCGTAACTTTGATACCTGGAAAGATACTGGAACAAAGATTCAACAATCTGTTTGTAAGTACCTAGAGGATAATAGGGAGATAAGGAATAGCCAACATGGATTTGCCAAGAACAAATCCTGCCAAACCAACCTAATTTCCTTCTTTGACAGTGTTACTGGCCTAGTAGATTGGGGTGAGCGAAGCAATAGATGGTGATGTATCTTGATTTTAGTGAGGCTTCTGACACATTCTCATAAGCAAACTGGTCTAAGGTGGATGTCACATTCTGGGGTGTGATACAGACCAGTGAGAGATTATCACTTGCCCTGTAACTGCCTTTAAAGTGCTTTGCTGCTATAGCTCCCTTGTACGCTGGCAGGGAGCAGCCAAACAAGCGTCCACTGTGCACTGAGTATCTGTGTGATAAACCACCCTGGGTCAGCAGCTCCGACTGGAGCAGCCTGCTTGTTACATCAGAGCCGCATTCTGGCCTCAACCAGCTTTGGTTACATCTGGAAGATGCCCCAACGCCCCCTGTCATTTCCCCCAAACCGTGTGCTCTGCAATGTCCAGCCCTTTCCTGGCCCATTCCAAGCCATAAGGTTCATGTGCTCCTCTGAAGAGACAGTGCCCCGCTTTTCGCTTCAGCTGGAGTCAGGCTAGCACCTCAGTTCAGAGCAGCACTGGGTTGTTTAGATTACAATAAAACAAGTTTATTAAAAAAAGAAGAGAGAATTGTGAGCGAGTGCAAGTGTAAAGGAGAGTGAGAAATGACTACGAGCAAATAAAAGAGAGAAACTCTTTCTAGAGACTAAGACTTAACAATTCTACAGTCTTGGTTCAAGGTCAGATTTTCACCACACTATCTTCCAGCAAGATGGCTGACCACCCCCTTGGCCAGGATGCCCCCTGAAGTCCAAAGTACTCCATTCCATTGTTGTCTTGGATGAAAGATAATTTGAGTGGGGTCTCTGCCCCTTGTATGGTCCAGTGAACCTTTGAAATAGATTTTTCTGATGGTTACCCCCCAAAGTAAAGTTCATTCAAGCTGTGAGAAAGATGACATGGAGTCTTGTGGTGAAGGAAGTTTCATGCTGGTTTCTTCCACTGCTGATGTTTGCCAAAATGCAGATTGATCTGTTCCGCCAATCTCCTCGCACTGCTGTGATGCTGAGTAGTTATCTTCTTCCCTTGTTAGCTTGATGGTTCTGTTTACCTTCTATGTAAATGAATTCCCATTGTTTCTTAATGTACTTTGGAAGTACCTTCAAGGTGGCGGAGCCATATTCCTTTGGTTAGGGAGGGGTAACTTCAGCCCTGCGCGGCAGACACACTTTAAGGACATAATTCCCAACATATTTGTAATTTTGCATTTGTCCTCCATACATATACCCCACAATAATGTTAATGATCAGTATGTTGTTAGCTTTCTATTGATATCCTACATGACACCTTTTAGATGCAGGTTATGGTATTCATGAGGTGGGGTTAGGCATCCAGAACTCTCTGCAGTGAGCCCTTTGCCCTCTTGCATTGGGAGGCTGCTAAGGTCACAGAAAGACCATACTCAGAGTAGTTATCAATGGTTCACTGTCAAACGGGGAGGTCTCATCTAGTGGGGTCCCGCAGGGATCAGGCCTGTGTCTGGTACTATTCAATGTTTTCATTAATGATTTGGATAATAGAGTGGAGAGTATGCTTATAAGATTTGCAGATGAGACCAAACTGTGAGGTGTTGTGAGCTCTTTGTAGGAGAGGATTAGAGTTCAAAACAACCTTGTCAAAATGGAATATTGGTCTGAAATCAACAAGATGAAATTCAGTAAAAATAAGTGCAAAATACTGCCCTTAGGAAGAAAAAATCAAATGCACAGCTACAAAATGGGGAATAACATCTAGGTGATAATACTCTTGGGAGGGGTCTCGGGGTTGTAGTGGATCACAAACTGAATGAGTTGTCAGTATCCTGTGGTTGTGAAAAGGTTAAGATCAGTCTGGAATGTATTAAGAGCAGTATTGTATGTAAGACGAGGAGGTAATTATCCTGCTCTGTTCAGCACTGGTGAGGCCTCAACTGGAATACTGTGTCCAGTATTGGACGCCACACTTAAGGAAAGATGTGGACAAATTGGAGAGAGTCCAGAGGAAAGCAACAAAAATAAGAAAAGTTTAGAAAACCTGACCTATAAGGAAAGGTTAAAAAATCTAAGCATGTTGGGTCTTGAGAAAAGAAGACTAAAGGGGACCTGCTAACAGTCTTCAAATATGTTAAGGGCTGTTATAAAGAGGATGATGATCAGCTGTTCTCTATGTCCATTGGAGGCAGAACCAGAAGTAACGGGCTTAATCTGCAGCAAGGGAGATTTAAGTTAAATTTAGAAAAAAGTTCTAACTCTAAGGGTAGTTCTAGAGCAGGCTTTCAAAGGACTTTGTGGAATCCTGGTCATTGGAGACAAACACCTGTCGGGGTGGTCCAAGTTTACTTGGTCCTAGCTCAGGACAGTGGGCTGGATTTGATGGTTTCTCAAGGCCCCTTCCACCCTACATGTCTGTGGTTCTATGTATGCAGCTCCCTAATCAAAAAGGGGTCTTGGTTAAAGGTGACAAATTGAGACATTCCACACCCACTCCTGGGAGTGAATTTCCTTCACTCCAGGGAGAGTGGCAGTGCCACGGCTCCTGTCCCTCAATCACTTAAGGAGTGAAGGCCGGGCAGCTCAAAATTCTGAGTCTTCTTCAGAAAGGGGGGCCTAGTTAGCTATACCATTCAATGCATTTTTACTCTATCAGCAATCTTTCATCTGCGGATTACTGTAGGAGTGTCTCAACAGGTTAAGGTTATGGGATCATGAAATGATGCTGAACTGCACCAAGAGTTCCATGTTCTTCATGAGGCAGAGAATGGCGTTACAACCACCAAATCCACAGTGTGGGGAGCTGCATTTCTCGCACTCCCAGGATTGTAGATATGTATACACTGCAATAAAGGATTGTGGTTCCGAGTCTCCGAGCCCAGGTCAATTGGCTCAGGCTGCAGGGGCTGAAGATAACAGTGTAGACGTTTGACCTGGAGCCTGGGCTCTGAAACTCGACAAGGGGGTGGGTCTCGTAGCCCGGGATGTAGCTAGAGGCCAAATGTCTACACTGCTATTTTTAGTTCTGCCCGAGCCCCGTGAGCCTGAGTCAATTGACCTGGGCTCTGAAACTTGGTGCCACAGGTTTTTCTTTGCAGTGTGGGCATACCCTAAGTGCCTGTAGCAAGGAAAACTTGAGAGTGGAGGCTGGGCAGGTACCTTCAAGTGAAGCAGGAAATTACATCATTTTAAACTGAATGAGGAATTAACTCTGTGACGGGTTCTCCTGGGGTGCTGCCTGGAACTGGGGTGCCACTGAGCCCACCTGACCCAGCAACCTGGGCTCCCTTTACACGGTACTGCTGTGACAGGCCTGCAAGCCCCCTCCAGCACACATACAGGTAGGGACGCACCCAGCTTCGCACAGATGCTGAGATCAGCTCTGCATGGGAAGGCTCAGCTAAGGCACCTCCCAGTTGCTAAGGCACCCCCCCACTGGAGCGTAAACCCAAAATGATACCGTCTTGCGCTGCGCAGAGAACGGTACAGCGTAAACGCGTGAAATTCGCCCCCTCCTTCAATGTGGAGGAAGATATGCAACAGCTTTCTGCCCCCGGTTATGATTTCCACACACTGGTTTTAGACAAGAAGTTTATTAACTACGAAACATAGACTTTACGTGATTATAAGGGATGGCAAACGGACCAAAGCAGATTACCTAGCAAATAAACAAAAATGCAATCTAAGCTTAATATACTGAAGAGATTGGATATGAGTAGCAAATTCTCGCCCTAAATGTTGTTTTAGGCAGTTTGCAGAGATTCTTGAGAGGAAGCTGCACTTGCTTGCAGCTTAAAACTCCAGGTATTCCTTTCACAGGCTAGAAATCCCTCTAATCTGAATTCAGCCCTTCTTCCCTAGCCCAGTCTTTGTTCCTCAGGTGTTTCCAGCAGTTTCTTTGGCCGGGACTATTGAAGAACCTAGATGATGTCACTCCCCTTCGTTAAATAGCTTTTGTATATGGCGGGCACCCTTTGTCTTCAACTTTACTTCCCACGCCTTTCAGGGGAAAAACCCTGGTATCCAAGATGGAGTCCAGTACCAGGTGACTTGGTCACATGTCCCTGTAGGGACACAGCAACCATGACTTGGAGGCTGTTTGCTGCATCCTCAGGAAGGCTCCCCAGTGGCAGATTAGCATCTTCTAAGTCCTATTGTTTTCCCTAATGGCCCTTCCTAGCCATCCATCTAAACTGATTACATTCTGTCTAGTGGGTGTTCCCCATATGTAAATGCATTTGTAACAGATGCATAGACAATATTCCTAACTTCAGATACCGAAATGATACAGGCATACAAATAGGATAATCATATTCAGTGAATGATAACCTTTTCAATGACATAGCACATGACCTCTCTTGCAGAAAATACATGATAGTTATGCCATAATCATATCACAATAATATCTCTGTGAAGAATGTGGGGCGTAATATCACTCTAAACATGTATGGATTGTAATTTGGATTTAACTTTTAATATTAAATTAGTATTAGTGTTATCATAGTGCCTGGGAGCCCGAGTCGTGGACCGAGACCCTGTTGTACTAGGCAATGTGCAAACACCGTTTTAATCCATTCACCTTTAATGGTCCCTTTGTGCAGTTTTTCAGTGGAATGGCCAGCCCACTGCATCCAAGCAGCGCAAAATCTCTTTAGTCCCACCGTGACAGAATGATTGGGTTAGAGATGGCTAACCAATCCAGCAGTTGTCTGACTCCTTGCCTCCAAGTGTCCTCCAGGAAAAAATTAACAGTTGTTATTCCTCACTTTCAATTTGTGGCCCTGTGGTAGCTAAGGGGGTGTGCTGAGTGGCAGCTCATTTCTGTCCTCCATCCCCAGCTGTGTGAGTCTCAGCAGATGCCCCTGATTGGGCTGACCCACGTCCAAAATGTGATGGTATGTTGTTGGTGGAATACATGGGAAGCCAAGCCGCAAGTAAATGGTCTGGAAGTAGGAGCCATCAGGTGGGTTCTGAAGTCCTTTCTTACGCTGATTAAAAGAGTTGTTGGTCCAGTACCGACAGACAACATCACAGCAATGTTCAGTATCATCAAGCAAGGAGATGGCCACTCTCAGCCATTTTGCTGGCCCTCTGGACTGGTACCTGGTCTGTCAGGTGTGTCCCTTAGCTCACTCAGCTGGGAAAGCTAATGCTCAAATACATTTGTTAGTCTCTAAGGTGCCACAAGTACTCTTGTTCTTTCGGCTGGGAAAGAAAATGTGCTGGCTTACAAGAAAAGTTTCAGGGTACAGGACCAGGATGAGTGATTGCTTAAGCAGATGTTAGTAGAGGTATTCAAGAAATGTAACAGTCCATTGGTAGATCCTTTCACACCAACCAGCCATGCAAAGTGTGTTGAATCCAGAGCAGAAATGGATGCTTACTCAATACCAGTGCAACGAAGGAAAAAGAGCTTGGTGTCATTGTGGATAGTTCTCTGAAGATGTCCACGCAGTGTGCAGGGATGGTCAAAAAAGCAAACAGGATGTTAGAAATCATTAAAAAGGGGATAGAGAATAAGAAGGAGAATATATTATTGCCCTTGTATAAATCCATGGTCCACCCACATCTTGAATGCTGTGTAAAGATGTGGTCTCATCTCAAAAAAGTTATACTGGCACTAGAAAAGGTTCAGAGAAGGGGGGAGGGATAGCTCAATGGCTTCAGTATTGGCCTGCTAAACCCAGGGTTGTGTGTTCAATTCTTGAGGGGGGTGTCACTTAGGGATCTGGGGCAAAAATTGGTCCTGCTAGTGAAGGCAGGGGGCTGGACTTGATGACCTTTCAAGGTCCCTTCCAGTTCTAGGAAATTGGTATACCTCCAATTATTAAAAAAAGAAGGGCAACTAAAATGATCAGGAGGTTGGAACGGGTCCCCTATGAGGAGAGATTAGAGGCTAGGACTCTTCAGCTTGGAAAAGAGGAGACTAAGGGGGGATAGGATAGAGGTATATAAAATCACGAGTGGTGTAGAGAAAGTAAATATGGGAACAAGTAAATAACTTTTCCTTAATACAAGAACAAGGGGCCACCAAATGAAATTAATGGGCAGCAGGTTTAAAACAAATAAAACGAAATTCTTCTTCACACAGCGCAGAGTCAAGTTGTGGAACTCCTTGCCTGAGGAGGTTGTGAAGGCTGGGACTATAACAGGGTTTAAAAGAGAAGTAGATAAATTCATGGAGGTTAAGTCCATTAATGGCTATTAGCCAGGCTGGGTAAAGAATGGTGTCTGTAGCCTCTCTCTGTCAGAGGATGGAGATGGATGGCAGGAGAGAGATCACTTGATCATTACCTCTTAGGTTCACTCCCTCTGGGACACCTAGCATTGGCCACTGTTGGTTGACAGAATACTGGGCTGGATGGACCTTTGGTCTGGCCCAGTATGGCCGTTCTTATGTTCTTATTCCTGTTAGACTGGAGCAAAGGGCTAAGTTATGCCAAGCTGTCGGTTAGAAGAGATGCAGACAAGGCTCAGGTCAGACTGGTGGCCCTGTCTTGCACCGTCAGTATTGATACACTCTTCCCTGGGACTTTGCACGGGAGTCTATGTATCATTTACAAGTGTCACCAATTCTCCTGAGTCAGAAGTCCTCTCGTCCTTCATCCTGCTCCGCAGTTGTTCCATCTAATGATTTGGATCCCAGAGACCATTACTGGCCTGGCCTGGCCTGTTTTGTGAGAGTTCAACAAATTCTGCTATGTTCCAGGGATGTGTCTCTTAAAATGTTCTTCCTGGAAGTGGAAGGGACTTATTCTGAGCAGCAGATAGCTATCTGTAGCTGTGTTTTTGCCTCTTTCCTCTTGGATTATTTGGGCATGTCTTTCCTAGCTGCCGATATGGCCGGTAGTGATCGATTTCTCAGGGATCAATATAACGTCTAGATGAGACCCGATATATCGATCCCCGAATGAACTCCTGTCGATTCCGGAACAGCACCAATGTGAACGGCGGTAGCGGAGTCGACAGGGGGAGCCACGGACGTCGATCCCGTGCTGTGAGTATGGTAGGTAACTTGATCTAAGATACTTCAACTTCAGCTACGCTATTTACATAGCTGAAGTTGCGCATCTTAGATGGATTCCCCCCCCCCCCCCCAGTGTAGACCAGCCCTTTGTTGTCTCTCCTCCTCTTCTGGCAAGGTGCACCAGCTGTCCTTTTTAAAGAAGTTACTCTTCAGTACCTGCAGTGCATCGCTTCTGCCCAGGCACACCTGTGTGCTATACAGGGAGGAGACACATCCCGCTACTGTGCAGAGGCAGCACACGTGTGTTACAGAGGCTGGCGAGTAACCTCCCTTTTCCCAGATTTAAAACTTGGCTTTAAATCATGAGGCAGGTTTGACTTTGCCTGGGAACACCGTTGCCTCTATAAGCGGAACTCTGAAGCGGCCGCAAGGACTTGGATCCTTTTAGAGGGGCAAATCCAGCATGGCAGCCATGAGCTGGGGAGGGTGGACTCCAAATCCATGAGAGTTTTAACATGTCTGCTCTGTATGATAGGAGCATGCTGCTTAATAACTTCTTGGCCTGTTCTTAGAACCTTACCCTGTAAGAGTGTTCACTTCTCTTTTTATCAAGCTCCTTTCTGTGGAGCACAGCTCCCCTTCAGTGACTGGCTCCAGCCTGAGAGCTCAGAAAGAAAGCGGAGGAGGAGAATCAAGCTGTAATAATGAATAGAAACAGCTTTGGAGAGAGAGGTGCCCACTGCTGTTCAGTCCTTTCCTCATCCAGCAGTTAGATGGTTAAGAACATTGATAGTTTTGTGTTTGTCTTGCTTTTGGGGAGTGGGGGGCGGGGGTTGGCACAAACTGGGGCTATGTGAGAGTCTGGGTGGCTGAACATCTTGTTCCTTGTTTTCTGTAATTAAATTTTTTCTGATGCTGCTAGGGAGCACCGCTCTGTTGCTATAGCAATGTTGTCAGCTGGAGTGGGAGGTTGCTGCAAGTTAGGTCTCTTGTCGTGTAAAGAGAAGATGCAAGCACATTGTGGGGTTAGGAGTGTTGCTATGCTGTGTATGCTGCTTTCTCTGCCACTTGTTCTGTGCACTGGTTAGAATGCGTAAGCAAGGGATCACACCTATCATTAGGATTCCAGTTTTCAGTTGAAACCAAAAGCAACCACTAAAACACCAATGTTAATTTTTGAAGAATCAGTTAAAAAAAAAAATCAAAATGCGACAGGCTTCTTTTAGAGGCACTTGCAACAGAATTCTTGTCCTGCTCATGTTCTCGGCTATAAACGAAACTGTTGTTTCACCCCTATGCTTCGTCTCTAAGTCACCCTCAAAAGCCACTGCCACATCGCTACTGTGTGGTTACGTGCAATGTGGGACCGTGGGATGTTAACAATAAACGAGGCTCTCCTGAGCAGCGTTCTAACTTTGTGTTTTATTTTTTTGTTAATAAAACAGATTTTTAATCAAATTGATGCAACCAAAGTCCTGTTAAACCGATAAAAACTATTTCTTGGAACATACAAGGCCCAAATAAACTTTCCCCGCTCTCGCCTCCAATAAACAAACCACCCAAACCTTACTCCCTTGCAAATGAGTGCAAATAGAAACTGCATCCATAAAACACAGCAGTAGTTTTTTAACTTGTTTGTGGAGCATTAGCTTCAAAAACAGACTGTTCATAAAAACAAAGTCTCCAAGATCTTAAATACACCAGGCAGTAAGTGTCTTGGAGCTGATAAATCCCTTTAGGAAAAACAAAGTCTATCGTAGAAGTGTGGTGATGTAGCAAACCTGTGAGAAAGTGCTAACCTCATCCAGAGGCCTGGCCTGCGCCTATAACGTCGGTCAGTTTAGCTCTGTACCTCAGCGTGTGAAATAGTCATACTCCGGAGAGACCTAGTTAAATCCGTCTAAGCTCCAGTGTAGACACCATTCGGCCAGTGGAAGAATCTACCATTGACCAAGCTACGAGTGGGTTTACTATAGGAGTGAAAGCCCATCACTATAGCAGGTGTCTACACTCCAGCACGGCTACAGCTGTGCCTCTGTGGTGCTTGTAGTGTAGATACACGCAGAGAGAGTGAGCCCGTATCAGGCCTCGGCGCAAGGCTGCTCTGCTGATCCCCAGCACCATGGCAACTGTTACAAAGTCTCTCCTGTGGCTTGTGCACTCTAGCGATGCCTTTGCTTGTCCAGAAGGAAGCAGGTATAAAAAACAAACCATGGAGGCTGGAGCAGTGGTGGTTGCCCTGTGATAAAGCAGCATGCTGCAGCTTCCACCTGGATGCCAAGAGTTTGTCCCTCTGCATGAACGAGGCGACCAGGAATTTCTGGGCTCCTTGCTCCATGATTTTTCCAGGGACAGAGGTGAGACTGACCGGTCTGTAGTTTCCTGGATTCTCCTTCTTCCCTTTTTTAAAGGTGGGCACTAGATTTTCCTTTTTCCAATTATCTGGGACCTCCCCCGATCGTCACAAGTTTTCAGAGATCATGGCCAATGGCTCTGCAATCACATCAGCCAACTTCCTCTGAACCCTCTGATGCATTAGATCTGGCCCCATGGACTTGTGCATGTCCAGCTTTTCTAAACAGTCCTTAACCTGTTCTTTCACCACGGAGGGCTGCTCACTGTGCTGCCCAGTGCAGCAGTTTGGGAGCTGACCTTGTCTGTGCAGACTGAGGCAAAAAAACCATTGAGTACTTCAGATTTTTCCACATCAACTGTCACTAGGTTGCTTCCCCCATTCAGTATGAGTCTCACACTTACCCTGTCCGTCTTCTTGTTGATAACCTACCTGTGGAAACCCTTCTTGTTACCCTTCACATCCGTTACTAGCTGCAACTCTAAGTGTGATTACACTATGATTGCCCTTCCTGATTACACCCCTCCATGCTCAAGCAGTATTTTTAAACTTCTCCCTAGTTATTTGTCCAAATTTCCACTTCTTGTAAGCTTCCTTTTTGTGTTTAAGCTCACCAAAGATTTCTCTGTTAAGCCAAGCTGGTCAGCTGCCATATTTGCTATCCTTTCTGTACATCAGAATGGTTTGTTCCTGCAGCCTCAACAAGGCTTCTTTAAAATACAGCCAGCTCTCCTGGACTCCTTTCCCCCTCATATTAGCCTCCCAGGGGATCCTGCCTGGCAGTTCCCTAGGGAGTCCAAGTCTGCTTTTCTGAAGTCCAGGGTCCGTATTCTGCTGCTCTCCTTTCTTCCTTTTGTCAGGATCCTGAACTCGACCATCTCATGGTCACTGCTGCCCAGGTTGCCACCCATTTCTAATTCCCGTACTAACTCTTCCTGTTTGTGAGCAGCAGGTCAAGAGGAGCACGGCCTTTAGTTGGTTCCTCCAGCACTTGCAACAGAAAGTTGTCCCCAACACTCCCCAAAAACTTCCTGAATTGTCTGTTCACTGCTGTATTACTCTCCCAGCAGATGTCATGGTGATGAAGTCCCCATAAGAACCAAGACCTGTGATCTGGAAACTTCTGTTAGGTGTCCAAAGAAAATCTCGTCTGCCTCCTCCTCCTCCTGGTCTGGTGGTCTATAGCAGACGCCCACCACAACATCACCCTTGTTGCTCTCGGCTCTAAACTTAACCCAAAGACTCTCAACAGGCTTTTCTCCGGTTTCATACAGGAGCTCTGAGCAATCATACTGCTCCCTTTCATACAGTGCAACTCCTCCACCTTTTCTGCCCTGCCTGTCCTTCCTGAACAGTTATACCCATCCTTGACAGTGCTCCAGTCATGTGAGCTAGCCCCCCAATTCTCTGTTGTTCCAGTCACATCATAGTTCCTTGACTGTGCCAGGACCAGTTCTTCCTGCTTGTTTCCCAGGCTTCTTGCGTTTGTGTTCAGGCACCTAAGATAAGTAGCCGATTGCCCTTCTTTCCCAGTATGAATCAGGCTGCTGCCCCGTTACACCCTCTTCCTTGTGTTTCCTCCCGGTATCCCACTTACCTCCGGGCTCAGGTCACCACCCCCTGGCAAACCTAGTTTAAAGCCCTTCTCACTAGGTTAGCCTGCCTGCGAAGAGGTTCTTCCCACTCTATATTAGGTGGATCCCATCTCTTCCTAGCAGTCCTTCCTTCCAAAAAATTCTGCCTGGCGGGCTGAAGAGGAACTGGGGACCTGGAAACAGCAGCTTCCAAACTCCTGGGGTCTTGGGTCCCCATTAGCCCACCAGGCAGGAGGCTAGACGGACAGGGTGCCTGGCAGCGTGCCAGATGGGCTGCCGAGGAGCTAGGTGGGTGAGCTGGCAGAAGACTCGGCTGTCTGGATTCTGTTGGAGCTTCGTCAAAATCTTACTGTCTTTGCAACTATCAGAGGGGAGCCATGTTAGTCTGGATCTGTAAAAGCAGCAAAGAATCCTGCATGCATCCGACGAAGTGGGCATTCACCCACGAAAGCTCATGCTCCAAAACGTCCGTTAGTCTATACGGTGCCACAGGATTCTTTGCTGTCTTTGCAACATTTCTGTTTAGGTGAATCTGTCGTCTCTGGTGCAGAACTGTTCTGCTGGAGGATTTCCAGGCAGCTCTAGTGAGCGGCCGGGCTGGGTTGGAACTGTGTGCCTCCTAGCCAGTACCGAATGGAGGTTAATGGAGGGAATTTGGGTTTGCTGCAGCAGCAGGAGGAGAGGCTGACTTGTGTGTTAGATTTGGCATCCTGGCAAGCTGCCTCAGGAGACTATAGGTACCAGACCCAAACATGGAAGCAATGTAGGGAGAGCCACTGTTATTTCCCTGCTCTTCGTTTCTGAACGTGCCTTTCCCATCCGTTCCCCTGTGCTGCTCACCAAAGCACTGCGCGCAACTGTGTCAACACTGAGAGTTGTTTACACTGATGTGTTTCCTGCGCATATTTTGGCAGCTTTAAAATACTTGGGATTTCCATTCACTGGGGCAGAGATTTTAAGCATCAAAGTCCTCCTATAATAGGTGGAGACCTTCGAGTTTGTCACCAGTACAGTAGTGCTGATTCCCATGCCATGGAGAGGTCTGATGGCTCTAGGCCAGGGGTAGGCAACCTATGGCACAGGTGCTGAAGGCGGCACGTGAGCTGATTTTCAGTGGCACTCACAGTGCCTGGGTCCTGGCCCCCGGTCCGGGGGGCTCTGCATTTTAATTTAATTTTAAATAAAGCTTCTTAAACATTTAAAAAACCTCTATTTAATTTCCTTACAACAATAGTTTAGTTTAATTATATATTATAGACTTATAGAAAGAGACCTTCTAAAAACATTAAAATGTATTACTGGCATGCGAAACTTTAAATTAGTGTGAATAAGTGAAAACTCAGCACAGCACATCTGAAAGGTTGCCGACCCCTGCTCTAGGCAAAGCAATCCTAGCTATGTCTCAGCACCATGTCCTGTACATTACTGTGCTTTTCTAAACTGAAAAATAACAGCCCCCTCTCCTCCCCCATGGCTCTAATTCCTCACTTTCTGCTTCATGTTAATTACAGACAGTCTGTGGATCCCAAAGTGCTTTACAGACCTTGTACTGTTGGGGTCGCTTCACCCATCTCTGGGACGGAAATGCAGCCTCCGTTCTATTCTAGCCACGCTGCAAAGCTGGTTTTGTTAGTGATGTGGGAGAAGTGACAATTCTGTATTCAGTTAAAATCGCAGGAGGAATTTAGGACTGCCGAATGTGATTATTGATGAGGGAACTCAGATCTTTCCACGGCAAGTGCCAGGGGACCTTTAAGTGATCAGTGCCTGTTTGTCTCCTCCTGAAATCAGGGTGGTGATGAAATACAACTGTAGGAAAACAGTCCTAAACACTGATGTCACTGCTGGTCATCCCATTCCCAGTGTATCTAACTCCATCTGTGTTAGACAGATGAGTCAGGGGTGCTTAGAATTCTTAGGTTCATGTTTGATGATCTCAGCCCCATTATCAAGACTATAGAATCTCCTCCTAGGACGGATTCCTGTAAGCCGAGTAAAGAGTTCTCCCTTATGCACTGCTGAGATGGCTCAAAAGCCTTCCCTTTACAGAACTCACCTAAAGCGGTCAGCAGCACGTGGCTTTCGTTGGAGAGGTGCCCTGTCAGCCGGATGCCTCCCCTTTTCCACCTTCTGTTAAATGCTGCTTTGAGTATTGTCTCTTCCTTTGATGGTGTTGTCATTATTTCTATAGCATAGAGCAGTGGCTCTCAGCCAGGGGTACGCAGGGGTCTTCTGGTGGGACATCAACTCATCTAGAGATTTGCCTAGATTTACAACAGGCTACAAAAAAAGCTCTAGGAAAGCCAGTACAAACTCAGATTTCACACAGACACTGACGTGTTTATACTGCTCTGTGTACTATACACTGACATGTAAGAACAGTATTTATATTCCAATTGATTTATAATTATATGGTAAAAATGCTGAAGTCAGCAATTTCTTAGTACTAGTGTGCTGTGACACTTTTGTATTTTTATGTCTCACTTTGTAAGCAAGTAGTTTTTAAGTGAGGTGAAACTTGAGATACACAAGACTGAGGGGAAAAACAACTGAGGAAAGTTGGCAGTTTTTCAAAGGGACGCTATTAAGGGCCCAAAAGCAAGTTATTCCGATGATTAGGAAAGATAGAAAATGTGGCAAAAGACCACCTTGGCTTACCCTTGAGATCTTGCGTGACCTACAAAATAAAAAGGCGTCATATAAAAAATGGAAACTAGGTCAGATCACGAAGGACGAATATAGGCAAATAACACAGGAATGCAGAGGCAAGATTAGAAAGGCAAAGGCACAAAATGAGCTCAAACTAGCTATGGGAATAAAGGGAAACAAGAAGACTTTTTATCAATACATTAGAAGCAAGAGGAAGACTAAGGACAGGGTAGGCCCACTGCTCAGTGAGGAGGGGGAAACAGTAACGGGAGACTTGGAAATGGCAGAGGTGCTTAATGACTTCTTTGTTTCGGTCTTCACTGAGAAGTCTGAAGAAATGTCTAGTATAGTGAATGCTTACGGGAAGAGGGCAGGTTTAGAAGAGAAAATAAAAAAAGAGCAAGTAAAAAATCACTTAGAAAAGTTAGATGCCTGCAAGTCACCAGGGCCTGATGAAATGCATCCTAGAATACTCAAGGAGTTAATAGAAGAAGTATCTGAGCCTCTAGCTATTATCTTTGGGAAATCATGGGAGACGGGGGAGATTCCAGAAGACTGGAAGAGGGCAAATATAGTGCCCATCTATAAAAAGGGAAATAAAAACAACCCAGGAAACTACAGACCAGTTAGTTTAACTTCTGTGCCAGGGAAGATAATGGAGCAGGTAATTAAAGAAATCATCTGCAAACACTTGGAAGGTGGTAAGGTGATAGGGAATAGCCAGCATGGATTTGTAAAGAACAAATCGTGTCAAACTAATCTGATAGCGTTCTTTGATAGGATAACGAGCCTTGTGGATAAGGGAGAAGCGGTGGATGTGATATACCTAGACTTTAGTAAGGCATTTGATACAGTCTTGCATGATATTCTTATAGATAAGCTAGGAAAGTACAATTTAGATGGGGCTACTATAAGGTGGGTGCATAACTGGCTGGATAACCGTACTCAGAGAGTAGTTGTTAATGGCTCTCAATCCTGCTGGAAAGGTATAACAAGTGGGGTTCCGCAGGGGTCTGTTTTGGGACCGGTTCTGTTCAATATCTTCATCAACGATTTGGATGTTGGCATAGAAAGTACGCTTATTAAGTTTGCGGACGATACCAAACTGGGAGGGATTGCAACTGCTTTGGAGGACAGGGTCAAAATTCAAAATGATCTGGACAAATTGGAGAAATGGTCTGAGGTAAACAGGATGAAGTTCAATAAAGATAAATGCAAAGTGCTCCACCTAGGAAGGAACAATCAGTTTCACACATACAGAATGGGAAGAGACTGTCTAGGAAGGAGTATGGCAGAAAGAGATCTAGGGGTCATAGTAGACCACAAGCTTAATATGAGTCAACAGTGTGATACTGTTGCAAAAAAAGCAAACATGATTCTGGGATGCATTAACAGGTGTGTTGTAAACAAGACACGAGAAGTCATTCTTCCGCTTTACTCTGCGCTGGTTAGGCCTCAACTGGAGTATTGTGTCCAGTTCTGGGCACCACATTTCAAGAAAGATGTGGAGAAATTGGAGAGGGTCCAGAGAAGAGCAACAAGAATGATTAAAGGTCTTGAGAACATGACCTATGAAGGAAGGCTGAAGGAATTGGGTTTGTTTAGTTTGGAAAAGAGAAGACTGAGAGGGGACCTGATAGCAGTTTTCAGGTATCTAAGAGGGTGTCATCAGGAGGAGGGAGAAAACTTGTTCACCTTAGCCTCCAATGATAGAACAAGAAGCAATGGGCTTAAACTGCAGCAAGGGAGATTTAGTTTGGACATTAGGAAAAAGTTCCTAACTGTCAGGGTAGTTAAACACTGGAATAAATTGCCTAGGGAGGTTGTGGAATCTCCATCTCTGGAGATATTTAAGAGTAGGTTAGATAAATGTCTGTTAGGGATGGTCTAGACAGTATTTGGTCCTGCCATGAGGGCAGGGGACTGGACTCGATGACCTCTCGAGGTCCCTTCCAGTCCTAGAGTCTGAGTCTATAAGACAAATCAGACTCCTGCAAAGGGTACAGTAGTCTGTTTGGAAAGGTGGAGAGCCACTGGCAGAATGTCTCATTAAAATGCCTCTTCCTGCTTGTTTAAGAAGTGTGTATGTGGTGTCCTGGGCACCTTACCTTCATAGGAACCACTTACAGACTGGCAGGCTACAGCAGAGTTGCCTGCTTGTTAGCAAACCTCCTCCTGTCTTCCATTATTTGTCAGTCAGGAGCCTGGCCAAAAAAGATTGTTTGTTTAAAAAGACCCCCCTAGGTCACCCGTGCTTTAGATTTCGTAACATTGCCCGAAACCTAAGACTGTGTCTGCTTTCAAGTGCTGGGATTTCCCTGAGAGCATGGCAGCTTTCACTAGGACCCCTGTGTTGATTGTATTGGAGGTCTGAGACCTCACAGATTGCTACATCGTGGAGAAAAGCAGCTTTTCTTACTGAAGAATGTGGGAGTCTTTACAATTCTGTTCAGATCAGATAAAATATACTTAAGGAGAAGCCAGGATTTTTTTTTATCTGTCAGAAATTCAAACTGATCCACAGACCAAAAGTCATCATCTTGGCTTGGACAGAAGTAGATAGCGACCTGTAAACTGCTTAGACTGCCTGGGCAAGTGGGTCCTCAAATCCACAATGGGTTTCAAATCAGTTTTAAATGTAAGTTTTCAGGGAGCTGGGGAGGGAGGAACACCAAGAAATGAGATTAAAAATCAGCACGAAGTGGAGTCTGTTGTATAAAAGCCCCAACTCCAGAATGGGGCTGCTGTGTGTTCATGCCACTCCTCGCTGGTAACATTGAATTGGTTCCATTTATTCAGATCCAGATTTTTGAAGATGGAGCAGATACAACATCTCCAGAAACCCCAGAATCTTCTTCCTCCAAGGTCCCCAAAAGAGGTATGGTCCACTCGTCTGTCTTATGCATCCTTATCTCCCCTTCATTCCAGCCAAGAGGGATCCATATGTCAGACATCCAGCATTGTCTAGAATCGGAGCTCTCGGGGAAATCTTCACCCATCCCTTCTACCTTTCCTCCTGCCAGAGGGGAGCCTCTGCTGGGGCATGTGGAGATGCAAGCATAGCACTTCCTGGTGCACTGCTCCTTCAGTTTAGCGTTCCAAGTGCCTCTCAACAAGCACCCAGGGAAAGGCTTTAAAGGCCACCCAGGAGCCCCACTAAGGGCTGGATCCAGAGCCCTCTGAAGTTGATGGGAGGCTGCTGTCAAGTTTGCCATCATGCAGGTAAGGTTAGGATTCAAGTCCAGGGTTGCGAGAACATCACTGGTTTCTTCCTCACATCCTTGAGCGTTCAGTGGTATTAAAATCCACACCACCTTGATCTCAGGTAGAATGTTGGTGGGCGATCAGTAAATGAGGCAAGAAGCATGTCCATACTGCCTGGGGAAAGGTGGTCTAAGTGAAATGGTCCGGAACTAGCCTCTAGTGGTAAGGGGGCTGGGCAGTGGGTGGCAGCTTGTTTTCTTAAATGTTGCTGCCTTTTAATGTCATTAGGCCTCTGTTTGTCCCTGTATGATGAGTCTGTCATCCCATTTCTGTCTCCTCTGGAAATAGTCCCTAACGTTCAGTCTCTTCTCACATGGAAGTCTTTCTAGGCCTCTATTAACCCCCAATGCCCTTCGTTCTCCTCCCCCCTCCCAGCCGCCTATTGAGGAGGTGACTAGAATTGAACATAGTATCCAGGGGAGAGCACCCCCGAGTTAGCCAGTGGTGTTATAATAGCATCAGTGTTTGCTCACCCTGTTCCTAATGTTTTGTTTGCTGCTTCACACTGAGGAGTGGATCTCGCCGAACTGCTTACAGCGATCTCCAGGTCTCCTTCCTAAGTGCTGGGTTTTCAGTCAAGTGTAGCAGAGTGTCCAGGCAGTTCAGGTAGTATTTTCCCATGTGCAGTACCTTGCCCTGAACCTCACCTGCCATTGTGCTGCCCAGCTGTGTAGCTTTGATAGATCCCTCTGAAGCTCCAAATTTGAGAGAGATTCTGGAGAAGGGCTTGTAGGTTGAGAGTTGGACTTTGCCTGCCTCCTGGTGGAGAGTGAGCTCCAGTTTGCCCTGCTTTCTCCAGCCCTGGTAGCTGGACTCTTGTACCTTGTGGCATCCCAGCGGGTGCTGTGTGAAGAAGTAAGAGGTTGGGGGAGAAGAGCTCATGAAGAGCCAGAGAGGCTAGAGTGGTGGATATTGACAGAGGGATCTGGGAAATTGCCTCAGAAAATGAGAGAGCATGAGGACCGAACACACACACTCTCTGCAGATACTAGTTCAGAGAGGGTGAAGTGAATGGTGAGGAGCAGTCACTGGCTGGGTCAGAGGGATAAGACAGGGGTGTTTGAGATGAGTTGCTCAAACCTGTGAGCTGTGGATCTGGCTGGTGGAGGTGATGGTGGGAGACCAAGAAGAATGAGGAAGGGGTCAAAGCACACAGGGTCAGCTGCAGTGCTCTTTGGAGAAGCAAAATGCAGACACATGAAGTGTGGCTCCATGCCAGGGAGTTTCCATAGAAACAGCAGCGTCTGCTGCAGTCTCTGCCTCTGCAGTATATGATGCAGAGATTTCAATTCGCATAAATCTAGCACCTTCTCTGTTAAAAGGAATAAAGGTGTAAGAAGCACAGTGGAGATGGTTGGGGTCTTTGATTTATGAGCTGCTTCTATAGTGTCTATTATCTGGGCAGCTGATGCCTCAATTCACATTATTACACACACGCGAACAGAGTGCTACTCACAATGAATGACATACAAACAGCTATCATGGTGCAATCCACAATATCGGACCCATCAAATATCCAAGACCAAAACAAAGGATGAAATTTACCCAAACAAATCCTCCTCTTGTGCTTGGTGTACACAACTTCTGCACTTAACTCCCGGTTGTATGCTAAAATGTACATTTTGATCATGCCTACGCACACCTGTACACGGGAATCACTTTGCTCACCACTAAACTATAGCTGTCTCTGGAGTGAAATGCAGCAGCTGTTCAACAGCATACATCAAAGATACAAACAGTTCAGGACAGGAGGTGAAGAAAAATCCTGAATTCAAGTGAAAATGCCCTTTATGTAGGATTGAATTTTAGCCCAAACTCTAGCGTTTGCACCTGTTCATTTAAATGCCAGGACACCCTTGATTGTCAGAGTTGGTCAGGAGCTCTATTTGCTGTTTTATAGAGGAAAGTGCAAACAGAGCACCTGGCCAACTACGACCGACACAACCCCTCATGACAATTTATGGGGCTTTAACGTAATCATTCCAGGAAGAATGCCAGCTAGAGAATAGTCAACATATGCTGCAGTCTATTGGATTCTCCTGGGCAGGCTCCCATTCTAGTAGTGAGAAAGCCTGACCCTAATTAGTTGGAGCCCTGACAGGATCACAGCCCCGAAGCGTTAAGTCTCTCCATGCATTACATTGTAATCTAGATCTTCAAGGTTAAACTCAGGCAACTGCACAGATACAGTTGAGTGTGCAACTTACATGCGTATGCAAATCAAGTATAGAGCAGCCTCTCTTGAGGGATCGACAAGCATTGGTTGCTGAACATAGATGGTCATTTAACAAAGGTGGAGGAGAAACCTACTTGAAATTCGGAGGTACCTTCTGAGTCTTGGTTGATCACAGGATGCCTATGAGCTGCCAATGTGATATGGCCATTAAAAAAGCTAATGTGGTCTTGGGATGCATCAGGCGAGGTATTTCCAGTAGAGATAAGGAGGTGTTAGTACCGTTATACAAGGCACTGGTGAGACCTTATCTGGAATACAGTGTGCAGTTCTGGTCTCCCATGTTTAAGAAGGATGAATTCAAACTGGAACAGGTACTGAGAAGGGCTACTAGGATGATCCGAGGAACGGAAAATCTGCCTTATGAAAGGAGACTCAAAGAGCTTGTTTAGCCTAACCAAAAGAAGGCTGAGGGGAGATGTGATTTGCCCTCTATAAATATATCAGAAGGATAAATATCAGGGAGGGAGAGGAATTATTTAAGATCAGTACCAATGTAGACACAAGAACAAATGGATATAAACTGGACTCTAGGAAGTTTACACTTGAAATTAGATGAAGGTTTCTAACCATCAGAGGAGTGAAGTTCTGGAACAGCCTTCCAAGGGGAGTAGTGGGGGCAAAAGACATAGCTGGCTTCAAGATTAAGCTTGATAAGTTTATGACGAGGATGGTGTGATGGGATAGCCTAATTTTGGCAATTAATTTGTCTTTGACTACTAGTGGTAAATATGCCCAGTGGCCTGTGATGGGATGTTAGATGGGATGGGATCTGAGTTATTGCAGAGAATTCTTTCCTGAGTGCTGGCTGGTGAGTCTTGCCCACATGCTCAGGGTTTAGCTGATTACCATATTTGGGGTTGGGAAGGAATTTTCCTCCAGGGCAGATTGGCAGAGGCCCTGGAGGTTTTTCGCCTTCCTCTGCAACATGGGGCACGAGTCACTTGCTGGAGGATTCTCTGCACCTTGAAATCTTTAAACCACGATTTGAGGACTTCAATAACTCAGACATAAGTTAGGGGTTTGTTACAGGAGTGGGTGGGTGAGATTCTGTGGCCTGCGTTGTGCAGGAGGTCAGAGTAAATGATCATAATGGTCCCTTCTGACCTTAACGTCTATGAGAGGAGCTCAGAAGGCAAGAAGTTGCCTCATACAGCTGGTCTCTTCTATGCACTTAATTTTATTTGCACTCATGTAGCTGGTTAAATGCCTAACTTTCCTTGTGCTCAGTAAGATATCTGACTGGTGCTCATAAGTTAGTCATGTGGAGAATTTCACATGACTAACTATAGAAACATATTTTAGTTTACCAAGCGATGTTACAGGCCTGAGATGCCTTTAGCTGGCCCTATTTTATGGATATATATAAAATCACCTTTGATTACCAGATGGAATCTAATTGGTGGAGACACGGTCACATGTCTCTACTTGCGTGTTCCTGAAAAAGGGGCTTTTTAGGCTTGAGATGATCCAAAGCTCTCTGAAATCTTGCAGTCATCTAACCATAGGCAAGGATAGATGTCATGGGCTTGTTGTTATATTTTGAAATACACCTCTACCCCGATATAACGCTGTCCTTGGGAGCCAAAATATCTAACTGCGTTATAGGTGAAACCTCATTATATAGAACTTGCTTTGATCCGCCAGAGTGCGCAACCCCCCTTCCCCCCCCCGGAGCGCTGCTTTACCGCGTTATATCTGAATGTGTGTTGTATCAGGTGGCGTTATATCGGGATAGAGGTGTAGTTGATATTCCTTGAATCATAGAAGATGAGGGTTGGAAGAGATCTCAGGAGGTACCCCCTGCTCAGAGCAGGACCAGAAGAGGCCTTCTAATTCAGCATGCCTGCTCACTTCAATGCACTGTGACCTTCCTTCTCCCCAGACTTTTCATTCCTCCTCCTAGAGACACATCTAGGGATCCTTCAGCTAGACCTAGACCTAGACCTTGGGCTCAACTCTCATAGTGACACACAGGATTCCGGAGAGTGAGTGGGGACTCCCCCTCTGCCCTGCTGCTCATGTGCCAAGAGCCCTGTGTGGTACCTGTCACAAACAGCTCATGGTTCTTGGTTTTTCTGTTTTATTTCCAGAATCTTCGGAAGCTGCCAAAGCCAGCAAATTGGTGAGTACTTCAGCGTGAGACCCTGCCGCTTGTTTGGAGAAACTCATTCCTTCACGTCAATGTGTTGGCTTTTGGGAGGGGAAGGTTTGTGCATGCTAATCTGCTGAATTCCCAGCATTAGCTCTTCCTGCCTTTCCAGAGTGTAACCAAACGTCTGTCTCTCAGAACAAGCGCATGTGCACACGGCAGGGCCAGGATTTCAACCAGTGAACATTGCAGATTAAAGGGGGCAAAAAAGGAAAACCCCGAATAAAATGGCTGGTGAGGAAAGTCTAGCTTTTGTGTTATCCGGGTGTTCCACAAGGGATTCGCCTGGGGTCAGTCAGGAGCAAGGCAAATAAAAAATAGCTTTATTCCAAATGACCAGAAACCTTTTCGGTTTGTTACAAACAGCCCTCTCACAGGGGGCTCACACTGGTGGGAGGGAAGTGAACAGTCTGTTGTTTTGGGGTGGGGGGGTCATTCTTCGTTTGATTCAGTATTGCAGAGCCTGCCCTTGAATGCTCTCCAGCAGTAAAATTGCGATTTCCCTCCAAATGACCCTACATTTCAGAGAAGGAAGTAACTCTCTCTCTCTTTAACAGCATATTTTAAATTCACCTTTTCTGCTGAAAATCTGTTGGGTTTCCTGGTATGTGCCTAGTTTCCAGTTAAGCTTTATATATACTGCTCTACTTATCTTTGTCCAGGAGTCCTGGTGGCTCGTACAAGGCCTACATGGGTGCCCGTTACTGTGTCTGAGTGTCCAGTCACAGAACTGGAACGGACCTCAAGAGGTCATCTAGTCCAGTCCCCTGCACTCGTGGCAGGACTAATTATCTAGACCATCCCTGACAGTTGTTTGTCTAACCTGCTGTTAAATATCTCCAGTGATGGAGATTCCACAGAGGCAATTTATTCCAGTGCTTAACCACCCTAACAGTTAAGAAGTTTTTCCTAATGTCCAGCCTAAACCTCCCTTGCTGCAATTTAAGCCCTTTGCTTCTTGTCCTATCCTCAGAGGTTAGGAAAAACAATTTTTCTTCCTCCTCCTTGTAACAACCGTTTACATACTTGAAAACTGTTTTTGTGTCCCTGCTCCGTTTTCTCTTTTCCAGACTGAACAAACCTAATTTTTTCTGTCTTCCCTCAGAGTTCATGTTTTCTAGACCTTTCATCATTTTTTGTTGCTGTTCTCTGGGCTCTGCAATTTGTCCACCTCCTTCCTGAAATGTGGTGCCCAGAACTGGACACACTACTCCAGTTGAGGCTTAATCAGCGCAGAGTAAAGCGGAAGAATGACTTCTCGTGTCTTGTTTACAACACACCTGTTAATGCATCCCAGAATTATGTTTGCTTTTTTTAAAACAGCATTACACTGTTGACTCATATTTAGTTGTGATCCACTATAACCCCTAGATCCCTTTCCTCAGTACTCCTTCCTAGGCAGTCGTTTCCATTTTGTATGTGTGCAACTGATTGTTCCTGCCTAAGTGGAGCACTTTGCATTTGTCCTTTTATTGAATTTCATCCTATTTACTTCAGACCATTTCTCCAGTTTGTCCAGATCATTTTGAATTTTAATTCTATCCTCCAAAACACTTGCAACCCCGCCTAGCTTAGTATCATCCACAAACTTTATGCGTCTACTCTCTATGCCATTATCTAAATCATTGATGAAGATATTGAACAGAACCAGACCCAGAACTAATCCCTGCGGAACCCCACTTATGCCCTTCCAGCATGACCGTGAACCACTGATAACTACTCTCTGGGAACGATTTTCCAACCAGTTTTGCACCCACCTTATAGTAGCTCCATCTAGGTTTCATTTCCCTAGTTTATTTATGGGATGGTCACGCGAGACCATATCAAAAGCTTTACTAAAATCAAGATATACCACGTCTACCACTTCCCCCGTATCGACAAGGCTTGTTACCATGTCAAAGAAAGCTACGAGGTTAGTTTGACACGATTTGTTCTTGACAAATCCATGCTGACTGTTACTTATCACCTTATTATCTTCTACATGTTTGCAAATTGATTGCTTAATTCTTTGCTCCGTTATGTTTCTGAATACAGAAGTTAAGCTGACTGATCTGTAATTCCCCAGTATCAGAGGGGTAGCCGTGTTAGTCTGGATCTGTAAAAGCAGCAAAGAATCCTGTGGCACCTTATAGACTAACCGATGTTTTGGAGCATGAGCTTTCGTGGGTGAATACCCATTTCTTCATGCATCTGACGAAGTGGGTATTCACCCACGAAAGCTCATGCTCCAAAACATCGGTTAGTGTATAAGGTGCCACAGGATTCTTTGCTGTAATTCCCCAGGTTATCCTTATTTCCCTTTTTATAGATGGGCACTAGATTTGCCCTTTTCCAGTCTTCTGGAATCTCTTCCATCGTCCACAACTTCTCAAAGATAATCGCTAATAGCTCAGATATCTCCTCAGTCGGCTCCTTGAGTATTCTAGGATGCATTTCATCAGGCCCTGGTCACTTGAAGACATTGAACTTGTCCAAGTAACTTGTTCTTTCCGTATTTTAGCCTCTTCTGATCCTACCTCATTTTAACTGGCATTCACTGTGTTAGACATCAATCACCACCAATTTTCTTGGTGAAAAACTAAACAAACAAGTCATTAAGCACTTCTGCCATTTCCACATGTTCTGTAAGTATTTTCCCCTCATTAAGTAATGGGCTTACCCTGTCCTTGGTCTTCCTCTTGCATTGAATGTATTTGTAGAATGTTTTCTTGTTACCCTTTGTGTGTCTAGCTAGTTTGATCTCATTTTGTGCCTTGGTCTTTCTAATTTTGTCCCTACATACTTGTGTTGTTTGTTTATATTCATCCTTCGTAATTTGACCTGGTTTCCACTTTTTGTAGGATTCTATTTTGTTTTTCAGATCATTGAAGATCTCCCAGGTAAGCCAGGGTAGTTTCTTGCCATACTTCCTATTTTCCTACACAGAGGGATAGTTTGCTTTTGTACCCTTAATAATGTCTCTCTGAAAAATAGCCAACTGTCTTCAGTTGTTTTTCCCCTTAGACTTGCTTCCCATGGAATCTTACTTACCAACTCCCTGCGTTTGCTAAAGTAGCCTTCCTGAAATCATAGAATCATAACATCTTAGAATATCAGGGTTGGAAGGGACCTCAGGAGGTATCTAGTCCAATCCCCTGATCAAAGCAGGACCAACCCCAACTAAATCATCCCAGCCAAGGCTTTGTCAAGCCTGACCGTAAAAACCTCTAAGGAAGGAGTTTCCACCACCTCCCTAGGGAACCCATTCCAGTGCTTCACCATCCTCCTAGTGAAATAGTGTTTCCTAATATCCAACCTAGACCTCCCCCGCTGCAACTTGAGACCATTGCTCCTTGTTCTGTCATCTGCCACCACTGAGAACAGCCAAGCTCCATCCTTTTTGGAACCCCCTTCAGGTAGTTGAAAGCAGCTATCAAATCCCCCCTCACTCTTCTCTTCTGCAGACTAAACAATCCCAGTTCCCTCAGCCTCTCCTCATAAGTCATGTGCTCCAGCCCCCTAATCATTTTTGTTGCCCTCCGCTGGACTCTCTCCAATTTTTCCACATCCTTCTTATAGTGTGGGGCCCAAAACTGGACACAGTACTCCAGATGAGGCCTCACCAATGTCGAATAGAGGGGAATTATCACGTTCCTCGATCTGCTGGCAATGCCCCTACTTATACAGCCCCAAATACCGTTAGCCTTCTTGCAGCAAGGGCACACTGTTAACTCATATCCAGCTTCTTGTCCACTGTAACCTCTAGATTCTTTTCTGCAGAACTGCTGCCTAGCCATTCGGTCCCTAGTCTGTAGCAGTGAATGGGATTCTTCCGTCCTAAGTGCGGGACTCTGCACTTGTTCTTGTTGAACCTCATCAGATTTCTTTTAGCCAAATTCTCTAATTTGTCTAGGTCCCTCTGTATCTTATCCCTACCCTCCAGTGTATCTACCACTCCTCCCAGCTTAGTGTCATCTGCAAACTTGCTGAGAGTGCAGTCCATGCCATCCTTCAGATCATTAATGACGATATTGAACAAAACTGGCCCCAGGACCAACCCTTGGGGCACTCCACTTGAAACCAGCTGCCAGCTAGACATGGAGCCATTGATCACTATCCATTGAGCCTGACGATCTAGCCAGCTTTCTATCCACCTTATAGTCCATTCATCCAGCCCATACTTCTTTAACTTGCCGGCAAGAATACCGTGGAGACCATATCTAAAGCTTTGCTAATGTCAAGGAATAACACATCCACTGCTTTCCCATTGTCTTCACAGTACTGTTCTCCCTTCTGCCATCCCTTAGAATCATTAACTCTGCCATTTCATGATCACTTTCACCAAGCTGCCTTTCACTTTCACATTCTCAACCAGTTCCTCCGTTTGTCCAAATCAAATCTAGCACAGCCTCTCCCCTGGTAGCTGTCTCCACCTTCTGAAATAAAAAATGTCTCCAATACATTTGAAGAATATATTGGATAATCTGTGCCCTGCTGTGTTGTTTACCCAACAGATGTCTGGGTAGTTGAAGTCCCCCATCACCACCAAGTCCTAAGCTTTGGATGATTTTGTTAGGTGTTTTTAAAAAAAAGCCTCATCCACCTCTTCTTCCTGGTTAGGTGGTCTGTAGGAGACCTTTGCCATTATATCACCCTTGTTTTTTATCCTTTTTATCCTTATCCAGAGACTTTCAACAAGTCTGTCTCTTATTTCCATCTCAACCTCCAGTCCACGTGTGTACATTTTTAATATCTAAGGCAAAATCTCCTCCCTTTTTTCCCTGCTGGTCCTTCCTGAGCAAACTGTAGCCTTCTATACCAATATTCCTGTCATGTGTATTATCCCACCAGGTCTCTGTGATGTCAGTTATAGATTCATAGACTCTAGGACTGGAAGGGACCTCGAGAGGTCATCGAGTCCAGTCCCCTGCCCTCATGGCAGGACCAAATACTGTCTAGACCATCCCGGATAGACATTTATCTAATCTACTCTTAAATATTTCCAGAGCTGGAGATTCCACAACCTCCCTAGGCAGTTTATTCCAATGTTTAACCACCCTGACAGTTAGGAACTTTTTCCTAATGTCCAACTTAAACTTAAACCTCCCTTGCTGCAGTTTAAGCCCATTGCTTCTTGTTCTGTCATTAGAGGCTAAGGTGAACAAGTTTTCTCCCTCCTCCTGATGACACCCTTTTAGATACCTGAAAACTGCTATCATGTCCCCTCTCAGTCTTCTCTTTTCCAAACTAAACAAACCCAATTCCTTCAGCCTTCCTTCATAGGTCATGTTCTCAAGACCTTTAATCATTCTTGTTGCTCTTCTCTGGACCTTCTCCAATTTCTCCACATCTTTCTTGAAATGCGGTGCCCAGAACTGGACACAATACTCCAGTTGAGGCCCGACCAGCGCAGAGTAAAGCGGAAGGATGGCTTCTGTTGTCTTGCTCACAACACACCTCTTAATGCATCCCAGAATCATGTTTGCTTTTTTGCAACAGCATCACACTGACTCATATTTGGCTTGTGGTCCACTATAACCCCTAGATCCCTTTCTGCCATACTCCTTTCTAGACAGTCTCTTCCCATTCTGTATGTGTGAAACTGATTGTTCCTTCCTAAGTGGAGCACTTTGGATTTGTCTTTATTAAACTTCATCCTGTTTACCTCAGAGCATTTCTCCAGTCCCTCCCAGTTTGGTATATCTGCAAACTTATGCCGATATCTAAGTCGTTGATGAAGATATTGAGCAGAGCCAGTCCCAAAACAGACCCCTGCAGAACCTCACTTGTTATACTTTTCCAGCAGGATTGGGAACGGTTAATAACTACTCTCTGAGTACGGTTATCCAGCCAGTTATGCACCCACCTTATAGTAGCCCCATCTAAGTTATATTTGCCTAGTTTAGTGATAAGAATATCATGCGAGACAGCATCAAATGGCTTACTAAAGTCTAGGTATACAACATCCACCACTTCTCCCTTATCCACAAGACTCGTTATCCTATCAAAGAAAGCTATCAGATTGGTTTGACACGATTTGTTCTTTACAAATCCATGCTGGCTATTCCCTATCACTTTTCCACCTTCCAAATGTTTGCAGTTGATTTCCTTAATTACTTGCTCCATTATCTTCCCTGGCACAGAAGTTGAACTAACTCGTCTGTAGTTTCCTGGGTTTTTATAGATGGGCACTATATTTGCCCTTTTCCAGTCTTCTGGAATCTCTTCCGTCTCCCATGATTTTCCAAAGATAGTAGCTAGAGGCTCAGATACCTCCTCTATTAACTCCTTGAGTATTCTAGGATGCATTTCATCAGGCCCTGGTGACTTGCAGGCATCTAACCTTTGTAAATGATTTTTAACTTGTTCTTTTTTATATATCTTCTAAACCTTCCTTCTTCCCATTAGCATTCACTATGTTAGGCATTCCTTCAGACTTCTCGGTGAAGGCTGAAACAAAGAAGTCATTCAGCATCTCTGCCATTTCCAAGTTTCCTGTTACTGTTTCTCCCTCATAGTTGTTTTTATTTGTTAGTATTTCGAGTTCTTCCTGCTTAATCCCCATGCTTCTTGCCTTCATATACAGACATCTAAGATACTGATTTGATTCCCCCCACTCCGCCCCAGTTTTGTCTTCTCTCCTTTATCCCTGCTATAACAGCCCGTCTTCCCCCTCCAAATTCTGACTCTTCTCCCAGGTCTCCAGGTTCTTGACTTACCTGTGGGCTTTGGTCACCTGCCCCCCTCAAACCTAGTTTAAAGTGTGTTTCCTGAGCCAACAGAAAATTGGAGGAGAGGCATAGATGCCACGTTTTAACCCTTCGGAGACTTTGGACAGTCTGACCACACCAGTCAAAGGCTCGGTATTTATGTGGGTGCTCAGGACATTCACTATTACATTAGCCAGGCTGCACAGGTTTTGTACATCTTCATAACACAAGCCAAACACTCACTGCTGAGGTTGGGGAAAACTTCCCCAAGAGACAGGCTATTACAGGGATTCTCAGACCTCAGCGCACCGCGACCGCCTTCTGACAACAAAAATTACTACACGACCCCAAAGCCCACGGCCCAGGATGGAGGGGCCAAAGGCCAAGCCCCACTGCCCCATGAGGGCTAGGAGGCGAAGGCAAAACTTAAGCCCAAGGGCTTCAGCACCAGGCAGTGGGCCTGTAACCGAAGCCATGTCACACAGGTGGTGGGGCTCAGGCTTCATCTTCAGCCCTGGACCTCAGCAAGTCTAAGCCAGCCCTGGTGACCCCACTAAAATGGGGTCACGACCCACAATTTGAGAACCACTGGGTTATTCCATGGTGGCTCACTTGGGTTTTTCTTGCATCATCCTCTGAAGAATCTGATGCTGGCCACTATCGGAGACAGAGCATGGGCTACATGCATCTAGTGATTCCTGCTTTATAACATGCGGTGGATATTCCTCCTCCTAAATAGGCACTGTGGCCATTGCCAGTGTTCTACGTGTACTGCAGGGTTCTTTGGGCATCCTCTTAACTGCTATGTACTGCAGTCAGCCAGGATGCAAAACGCCCACTGATCCCCTTGGGAGCTGCATGCTCAGCTACATACAGCCTTCCTTTCATCTTCTGTACTGGAAACTGGTTTTGCAAGTTAGGGCACTGCCAGCTCGGGCTGCACCGATTACACATCTTTCCTTGCACCCTGGGATAGCCGCTCACATGGAAGCAGCATGGGCTAAACGCTTTGAGCTGCACTCACAGCATTTTGCTCATGAGTGGGAAAGTTGCGCATGTAACTTGGGGCGTAAGTGACACTCTGACTGTTACCCTATAAATACTCAAGATACTTAGAATGGGGTTTGCTTTAGGACTTAATGTTAAAAATTCTGACTGCCCAGTTCTCCCCTCTGTCTGCGCGTGGCAAGCCTGTGCCCAGATACTTGATAATCTGGCTTTGAGCTGACATAAAATCCTAGGCAAAGGAGCCAAAGCTCAATATTGATTGCTTTAGAGACTGCATGTTCCCCCATGCAAGGAGACTCTGCCCATTTCTTCAATGCTATGGTGCTGAGGGCCAAATGAGGACTGGGACAAAATCTCTAACAAAGCACATGCTCTAGATGAGCATTCCCCAGCATTGCTGCCCATATCAGTCATTGCTGCTGTTTGCTGCTGATGGTCCTGAGGCTCTTCGCACTCGAGACTATAGGAGCTGAGTGCTACAAGGGGGCTTGGTTTGATAAGTTACCATCGTCTGATCCAGATTTGGTATCTTACAAGCAAGTCTTGTTTTTACTAACCCTGTTCTTTGGCCAGTTATGGAGGAGCCAACGTTTGCTGGCTGAAAGTATGTGGCAAGTGTCTTGTTAGGGAGTATGGCACTAGCTTAGGAAATGCTGTCAAAATCAATGTCATCTCCTCCTCCTGTGTAATGACCCTTCCGTTGGCCAAGAAAGACCAGTTGTTACTCTGTAAAACTCAGAGCTACTGGGTTGTCCAAAGTGGTTGCTTGAGAGCTTCATGGCATTGTTGTCAGCAGTGTTCCCAGCCCACTGTTGGAGGCCACCTCTGCTTGTAGCCCATGGTTCTCTTTGCCTGAGAAGCCTATCTTTACTCTGAATGAAGTCTCTATGCAAGCTTTCACCACACGTTGCCACAATTGTTTTTCATCCTGAATCCAGTTTTTAGCACCTATAGAAAGACACACGTTCTGTGGAGACACTGAATCATCTAAGTCCAGAAGGTTATCAATAGAACCTTTCACAGTAAAGTCAACCTTAAAGAATGTTGAGTATAAGAACAAATCAAGCTCATGCGAAGCAGTGGTCACTCCTACCTTGCAGTCCCAGAGGCTGTCTACACTGCAGTTGGGTTGTGAAATTCCTAGCTCAGGTTCATGTACATATGCTAGCTAGAGCCTAGGTGCGTGCTTGGGTGGCTGGCTTGGCCCATGGTGTCACAGTCACACTGCTATTTGTAGTGTGCTAGCTCGAGCTGGGAATGACACTCCTAGCCGGAGGGTAGACGTACCCTGAGTGTGAAGTGTGGCCTGTTAAGAGTGGACTATCCATTGATTAGACTCACATGTCATTAGCACAAATTCCTTAGAAATCACAATATCTGTGGATTTTCTGTGTTGTGGCATCTCTTCTGGCATGTTGATCTTGGCAGATAACTACTGCTTCATTGCAGTTCTCCCTTGTTAACGTGGTACCTCTTTGCTTTCTCTGCTTCTGAGAATGTGGTGCCAAGAACCAAGGTGAGATGCCCGGACTTCATAGCTTTCTCCTCATTTCTCTGCTTTGCCTATTTTGGATGTATTTCCTTCCTGTCAGGAAGGGGATGTGATGTCGGGTCCCCTTTTCTTGAAAACTGTTTCAGTAGCGAGTGTGGGTCTATGAGAAGCAAAAAGAGCAGCATCCTAGAACTGTATCTAGTTAATCCTCGATAGTCACACAAGTTACTGGGCTCAATCTGATACTAAACAACACTTACGTGGGGCTTTAGAGTAAGATGTGTTCTGTGCCCTTACAAGGCTTAGTCTTATTTAGGCAAGTCATGGGACAGCATCTCAAGAAGAGTGAGGAAGAAGGATCAGTTCCTGGAAGGAAGTGGGTTTACCAGAAGAAGAGGGGACTCGGCAGTTGGGGAGTGGAGGCATGAGTGTTAGCACAAAGCCAAGAGCATGAAGGCGATGGAACATGGGTGCAAAGTGGTGTAAAAATGCTACCAAATCAGAACAGTCCATTCTTTACATCTCCTTTGCCCAGGGGTAAATAACTCCACCAGGTGCAAGGCCGTGGAGTCAGGCCCTGAGGCATCAAAGCCAAGCTTTGCTCTCCTTCAGGCCATCTGCCGTGCTCAGCTACTTAAAGTTCCTCTACACAGGGGAGAGTTTCTGATTAACTCCCTGTGTGGATGCTCTTATTCCTGAATAGGAGCATCTAAGAACATCCACGCGGAGTTAATCAGGAATAGCTATTCTGCTTTAAACTCTCATCCTACCTTAATCTAAATTAACTTCCTGTGTAGACAAGCCTTTATTGATTCTGTGTGACTTCCGACGATAACCTCTCCTCTCTACCTTGGTTTCATCGTCTCTGTAATTGGAATGATACCGAAGACCTTTTCCCATTTTTACTGCTCTGTGCTGAAGTGCATTTTACAACGTCTCTTGTCCCTTGATGATTGCAGGTTGGATTTGCAGAGCACCCTGATCATTGCTGGAGGCAGTACTGCTGCTCTTCAAGAACAGCCTAGTTGTATTAGTAAAAATACTGTCTGAGAAGCCTGAGGACATCACAGAGCAGCTTCCCGCCTCTCCCAAGGACAGAGTTTTACTGCTGTTTGTCGCCTCTCTTACATTCAAGAGTTGCACATTAACAGTATTTTGCCACTAGATGACGCTAGAGTCAAGGAAAATAATAGGCACTCTGTGCTCCATTGAGCTATAAACCTACAATACACAGCATCAGTGTCCAGTGATCTAACGTGGCACATGACAGGAAACACAGTTTGTCTCCAGGTCCTTTGGGGACTAATTTTGCCACCCTATAGTCAAGTTACCAGCCATGTCTTTGAGATGACACCTTTAGCCAAAATAGTCTCCCTTTTCTTCAGGTCTCCCCAAGGTTAAAGGGACACTGGATAATTTAGACCTCAGATTTTTATATAAAGTGTTTACAGACAGATATTTAAAAAAAAAAAAGACTCTGCCCTTCTATAGCAACTTTCATCCAAGGATCCTGTGTTTTACCTCCACTAACTGTTCCAAAATCCCTGGAGGGTAGGCAAGGATTTCTGCTCTGAACTGAGATGCAGATTGGAGAAGTGTCTGTTAACACGTGCACCCCAAGAGCACCCGACCAGTCAGTGGCGGAGCTGAGAGTGGAACCCAGGAGTTCTGTTTCCCAGTTCCAGTTTTAATCACTAGGAAACATTCCTGCTTTAATTCAAATATTGTCTTGAACACGTTGTTAGAGCGCGCTCATGAGAGCCCCAAAATGGAATGAAATGGTCTATTTCTTGGTCCAAAGCCATTGCAGTGTAAACAGTAAACCAGCAGGGCAATGGACAGATGTAAACACACTGTGGTGTGCGGGTAAGATGGGGAAGGACTTGTTTCCTGACATAGGCTGCATCACTCAAATGTGTGTCTGTGCTGGGGGTGAATTTTCCGTGAATTTTATCTCCACTCCTTTCTGCTAATCCCAGGGATAAATGCTGGTAATCTGTGACTGCCTCATGGTAAACCAGCCAGTTAGAAATCGGAGATTCTCACTGCTTTGAGACTTCCCTTGGTACTTTTATAATAGCATAGAATTTGTGCCTTGTGTTGTGTCCAAATGGAAGATAAGTAAGTGCATTTATTGTTGAATCTGTTTCTGTAAAAAAGCTCCTGGTATTTGAAGGTAAGGTGAACACCACCTGTTCATTTTCGCATCTGTCATCCCAGCCTCAGTCTGAGAGTGCCCTGCCAGTAAGCATGCGGCTCGATAAGGCTAGAATGGCACTGCTAATCTCTGTGAAGGTGGACACAGGGCCTGGGTTAACATGGATGAAATAAGAGGCTTACACAAATGTGTAAATACGGCAGCAGTAGCCTTCTCCCTAGGCCTCACTCTGACTGCTGTGGTAATTGAAAAAATGGGGGTGCTTCTGGTTTTAATATGGAGAAGTGACTCATAGTAGCATGTCTGTAGAGGTCAGTGCTACTTGGGCAAAGGAGAAAATTCTCTGTCTGTTTCTTTCTGTCTCTCTCTCTCTCTCTCTGTCAACATATTTCGACCTGGTTTGGTCGATAGATTCAGCGCAGCCAGGGCAGATCTGTCTAATGGGGAAAGTGGCATGTTCAAGCCCTCATCTTTGTATAATTTGAGGCTTAAATACTAGTCATAACGCAATCATGAGCAATTGTTCATGTCCTTCTTGGTTACTGCAGGCCTGCCCAGTTTTAATTCACTCAGCTCCAGTTTTACACTGGGGAACTTGACTTGTGGGTGGCAGTAAGATACAGAGAAATCACCAGGTGTAGTGCAGGCAGCAGCTGTACATGCTTCCCCACCCCACACCTGGGCAGAGGTTGCTGAACTGGGGCTCAGTTTGAAATATGAGGTTGGGGCAGACCTCGCTTCCTAGCAATCCCAGGCTTCTGGTTGCAAATGCATTGACTGATGGTATTGGAAACAAAATATTACCCAGCTCTCGTAGTGTTTGTTGTCAGTAGAGTGTGCAGCCCCTTACAGAGCAGGGCAGTAGTCATGGCATTATCTGTTTTTTACAGGTGGGGAAACTGAGGCACAGAAGGGAAGTGACTTGCCCAAGGTACCTGGCAGGCCAGTGGCAGAGCTGGGAATAGAGCCCAGCTCTCCTGAGTCCAGTCCAGTGCTTTCTCCACTAGGCCCCACTGCCTGCCAGCTAACTAAACTGTCAAGTGCAGTCATTTGCCTTTCAAAATGTTCTTTGCTGGAACCTTGGAACCCTGAATGCCTTAGGAGCCAAAGCCTGACTAAAGCCACTCTGGGGTAAAGCCCACGAGCCTCAAGTTATCTGCTACATGCTGGCAGGTCACAGTTCACAGACTTGTTTAGGTTAATCTGGGTGCTTTCTTCCTTGCTGATTGTACATATTATTGAGGTCTGGTGATTTCAACAGAACAGATCACAGTACCTTCCTCAGGAACAGCAGGGCAAGCTGTAGAACTACTCAGATTGGTAACATGCAGCTGTGTGAATGGTTCATTTCTATTGCCTGTCCAGGCAGTGTAAACTCTAACTTCTAACCTTTGTCCTCTCTTCATGCAGCGCGGAGCGAAACCTAAAAAGGTGGTGCATTTTTTGGCAATTAATCTGTACCTCGCAGAATCTCGTGGCCGCATGAAATGTCCCCAAATACATCTCGGCTCATTGTCACTCATTGCTGCTGTGCCTTCCATTGTGTGGTCGCATGTTTACTCACTGCATGTGTTCCCCTTCTCCGGTTGGCCCAGCTTGCTTACAGGATGCTAGGTAATCAGAGTCCAAATGCACTGGGGGAGGAGCATTGCTTTATGGGAAGGTGTCCTTCACCACTTCGCAGCCTGCCACGCAACCTGCTAGGGAACGTGGGTTCAGAAACCAAACAATTTTATTTTTCTTGGGAGTTCTGAGAACTTTCTGCTGTTTCTTCACAGCATCAGGATAAAGCTTTCACACCAGTGCTGGGTGTGAGTTAACTATTGTACTTGTGAAATGTGCCCATCATATTTCTCTCTGGGTGCATGTATTGAAATTCTTGACATCAACACGCAAGAGTCGGCTTTAGAATCAAAGGCCCAGCACAAATATTGTGATCTCCAGCCCATCGCTTAGGCCGATAACATTAACCTTGGCTTTCACATTCTGTTGCCTTGTTTCCTTCCAGCTGTTGCTGTGATGGATGTAAATCTCCTGTGTAGAGCACCAACAACGTGCTCAGAACTGTGCACAATAGATGTAGGCTCGCTCCCTGCCCCTTTGTCTACTGCAGGGGTTCTCAAACTGGGGGTCAGGACCCCTCAGGGGGTCACGAGGTTATTACATGGGGGGTCGCGAGTTGTCAGCCTCTGCCCCAAACCCTGCTTTGCCTCCAGCATTTATAATGGTGTTAAATATATTAAAAAGTCTTTTTAATTTATAAGAGGGGGTCGCGCTCGGAGGATTGCTATGTGAAAGGGTCACCAGTACAAAACTTTGAGAATCACTGGTCTAAAGGGAGAAATGAAAACAGACAGCGATTGCCCTAGATGATCAGAGAGGTGCTGTCACAGGGCATGGTACAGTTTTGAATTGATGGTAACAGTTTGCTAAGGGAGGTGGGTTGACACTGGAATATTTTGTGCAAAGTGTCCAAAATAGACAGCCAAGAAGATAAACCCAGCAATAGGGAAAACTCTGTCTCAAAAGGCAAAAAATTGGAATTTGGAAGCAGGTAGTGCGGCTACCGGACATTTTCTTTCTGATTTGAAGACAAGTCATCATTTTGCCTGAATGTAATACTTGTAAAATGACAGTTTTTCCCAAGCCCCTCTTTTTCAGACACTAACTTTTCTCTCGAAAGAGCCATCTCCTTTCCACCCACCCCTGTTATATCCTGGCAGCAGCCAGGGAAAAAGAGAAGGTCAGAAAATCCCCGCAGATCTGTCGTTTGTTTCAAATTGCAGTTGTATCAAAAGGAAAGTTGTGCGGTCTCAACGGCCCTTAGCAGTCTGGCTGGGGCGTGTTGCAACTTTGACAAGGAAACCCTGCAAACCGCCTCCCCCCCCCCCGATACTGCAGTGATGGGCCCATTAGAAATGCGCCGAGCGAGAGTAAGGAGGAGAGTGAGACAGTACCTGCTTGCTCCTGGGAGTGAGGGCATGTAGGCTGCCAATCAGTGCTGCTGTGGATCGTTCACTTCCAGTCCATGTAACCCTTCGGCACTCGGGAGGAGAGAGACTCCGAGCCCAGACCTGCGTCTGTCCCTTCCACAGAGTGAGCACAATGGAGAGCAGAGCAGGTGGAGAAGCTGTGCTCCCCTGGGAGTCTGGTGTTCTGGGTGATTACTGTTCTGACCTCCTCTGTGACTCTGTCCAGTCTGACATCTCTGCATGTGTCTGAGCTTGCTGAGCTGCATGTGCTTTGCCCTGTTACTTCACTCTGCTGCTCGCTCTTATCCCTGCTGTCTGCATGCTGCTGTTACTGTCCCCCAGCTCTGGCTTTTCTGGCTCTGCACACTCTCTCTGATGGAAAACCTTCGGCGCGTGTGGATTTTTACTTTCCAGTTTTGCCTCACTTCATTGTGAAGCTCGCCGCTGAATTGGGTTGGTGGCAGGCTGTGCCACACATGGTGCCATCCATTCAGGGCATTAATTGTCTCATTCTAAAAGGAGTAATTCCAAGTCAAACCGATACCACAGAGCCCGTCATGCGAGTGGGGTTTCCTCCCTAACGTTGTGGGACTAACATGGGATGGAAACCGAGATCGGACAGGTACGTCCTAGAGCTTCCTCCCGGTGCAACAAACTGGCCTCAGCTCATTTGTAGTTTCTTCTCACCCTGATGCTCAGTTCCATTTTAGGGGTTGAAACCATCAATCAGCTCGCCAGCTCTTTTCCTTGCATCCATTTTAGTGTCTGGGAATCAAGGTTCTGTTTGGTAAAACTCCTAAGGCTTAAAGAGAAGTAACAGTAGGAGTAGGCAAATCCGTGGTGATGAGATTAGGTAGCTCTTTGCAGTGCATGATACACGTTGGACTTTAATCAGATTAAGAGCTGTTTCCTCCTGCTCTATTTTGGGTGGCAGATGGCCCCAGTCCTCTGAGATTGCACACTCCTTAAACTGGGGCAAAGAGCAAATACAAATAATCAGCCTCTTTCGCTCTGCCTGCCAACGGGATCCCAGGTATTCAGCAGGGAGGGTGGACTAGGTCCCCTCTCGCCTCTCCATGACTTCCAGTGAGTAACACTAACTCCACCGTGGCCTCCACTGGAGTCAGTGTGACTCTTCTCGAGGGCTCCCAGTCCCCTATTTCTCTCGAGGATTGAGACTGATGCTGTTTCCACATGACACCTCAAGGAACTTCTGCTGTGCCTTTGAATCAGTTTCCTTTAAGGCCTGCATACTGGGTACCGGGGGAGACCAGGGGCTTCTTGCTGGTAACAGTGGAGCTGTGCAGTAGCACAAAGTCTTACAGAGCAATGAAGTTCATATTTCTCCCCCAAAGTATCTGCGGCTCCTGTCATTCTGCATTCATCCCGCCGGAGATGCCAAGAGCAGGTGTTGTGAATCTGCTGAGGGGAGCACAAGGTGTTTCGGCCCATGCTGCACTTGCACAAATAAAGAACACAGCTGAGTGAACAGCTGACTAGGGAGTGCCACACCGGGAGAGTGCTGAAACTACCTGCAGTGTGACAGGCCTGTGGAGAAGGGAGAGTAGCTAGCAGTTTAAAGGCAGCAAGATGGCCATTCTCTCCAGTTTTGGAATGAAATTACAGCTCACACAATCCTCTGTTCATTGCTACAGTGCTGTCTGGCACAGCAGTTACTGTGCAGAGAGCAAATCCTGCCTCAAATACCTGGGACCGTCCCCCCTCACTGAAATGTCAGCCTTGCAGTGGAATAGTAGCACGCAATAGCTGCAAAGATAGACTGACATCTGTGAGGGATTAAATGGGCGAAAAGCCTGACCCCTTTCTGTCTGAACCCAGACCTGTAGGGATCTGCCTTGGACATATTCATAGCTCAGCCCAGAGTCATGTCCACCAGGGAGTGGTGGAAAAGCCATTCATTTCTGTACAGGTTGGCACAGGGCCCTCTGAGCTGGGCAGTTCAGGCTGTGGTGAGGTTGGAAGCAGGGCGCCAGGAGCCTTTCTGCTCCCATATGCTAAGCAGCTCCGGTCAGATGTGGGTAATCAACATCGCCATTTTAGTGGGAACAGCCTCAGGCACCAGCTTTTTCTTCCTTGAGGAGACAAGGTTTTTAAGCTCTGAGATGCTCCAAGGTGCAGTTCATTTAAGGGGACTGACCCCAGTCAGTAATGGGGAGAGGTGCCTGAGGTTCCCTAAGCAACTTGGGGAATAGCAGTGGGCAGAAACAGCCAAAGATGGTTGTGGTAGGCACTGCCCTACTCTGTTTTCCATGAGATACAGCCTGACCTCGGCCAAAAAAGACGGGCAGTGTCCTGTTCCCACACTCAGGGGTCCCAGCCTCCCCGGACAGTGCTGGAGGATTATGGGCAGCTGCATGGAACACTCAGTCTGGTGCAGTGTCCTATTGACTCAGATGTAGCCAATTGTTTGACTACACGTTCTTAATGTTCAGGACCAAATAACCGAACTTAGTCAAATGTATAAAGATAAAGCAGTACAGTGCGAGAAGGAGACGCACATACTTTCCTCCTGGGAAGCAAATTCTCGCCGCGCATTCACCTTACACAGGTGTGCTTCAAAGATGCGCATTTCAGCTACTAGTATTTCCCGTGTGATTTTTATAAGTTACAAAACTTTTTACACGTCACTTTAAGTTTAACCCACTACTTTGTTCCAGCTTTGTCCTGGGAGCCTCCCTATCCTTTCTCATGTCTCCGTTTTGAATGCTGCATTCCAAGTGTTGATGAGCCAGAAAAGCACTTGCTAACTGTACTTGGTACCAAGTGTTCATGTATCTTTGCTTTGGTACGTGTCCAGTTTTCGAACACTGAAGCTGACTCTAGCTTTGCAAAGCACTGTGGGATGCTTGACCCGGGTGAACAGAATTGTGGGAAGAGGGAAATACTGTCAGTTAATATTAATTCCCAGCACCCATATACATAATGTGTACTGTGTTAATACCATGCCCGTAATACCTATTAATGTGTATACTGCACCCAACGTATACGTATGGACTAACAGTACCACTCTGCCACATTTCTGCTCTCAGAACAGGGAGCTGGCTCTCAGGGACAAAAGAGACTCCTCCATTGCAGCCTCGCGCTATAAAGAGAGGCAGAAGATGCTGGGTTGTTTGAAAATATAGATGGGAGAACTCAATGGGACAGTTTAGCTGAAGGTTGGGCAGATGTGCTGCCCAGAGTTATAAATTAGCCACCGCTAGCAAGTTCGAGCTGAAAGGAGACAGGGCAGCAGTCAGGCAAACAGTTGCAATGGGCAGATTGTGGCTGGCACAGTTGTTGGAGCTGAACCTGAGGGCCTGTTCCATCTGATACTGGAAGTCTGAGGCCCTTGTGAGGGGGAGCGTAGCCAGCTAGTGCTTGGTCCGTTTTACACAACAGCTGGATGGCGACAGTGAAAAACTTTGTTTCTAGGGCACGTTATTGGGAGGAGCTGATTCAGTGCTTCATCACACTGTTTGTGTCTGCCCCATAGCGGGTGGCTGGGATCCAGTTTGTTCCCTGCTGTTATTGTAGCCTAGCTTTAGAATTCTCTGTGTGCAGAATCTACCCGAGCTTCATACTGTGATCCATAGAAGCAGCCTCATTGCGTGCACCAGAGACCATTCGGCTATCAGCATAACATTCAGTGCTCTGGGACTCATTTTTAAGGGTTGTATTCTGAGCCCAAGTACAAAAGATTATAACAAGCAGGGCTCCCTTGTCTCTCATGCATTCAGCAGCTGCTGCTACTTTGTCCATCTCTTGTTTCGTCTCTTGTTCCACTTCTGGCAACGTCCGCTCCCAGGGGCCTCTCTTGGGAGTTAGTGTACTGTACTAACGGCTCCGTTTCTTGAGCAGATGCGCCTGTTCTGTCCTTGAGAGAGACCAAGTGCATGTCTGCTTACGGCTGGCCTGAGTTTTGGTTTTCTTTAAAGACAATGGAGCGACCCAAGCCTGATTTAATGTTTTAAATGAAAGAAGAATCAGATGATCCTCTTGAAGTGTGCGTTTCTCGTCTGGATTGCAGGGTGGACATGTCAATTTTCCTGAGCCTTTTTGTGGGAGGGGAGCAGAGTGGATCCTGTGCACTTGGGAACTCTTCTTTTACAGGGAATTCTTCACTTAGCGGGAAATATTTCTCTCGCCCAGCCAGTAAGCTGTGATGACCACGTGTAATTTCTCGAAGGAATGAGCATGTTACTTACTGGCAATATCTTCGGTGCGGGATCATGACTATTTCAGTATTAATGGGGGTGAAAGCTGCTGAATTCCATAGGAGCAGTAGATGGTGGAACAAGCCGGTCGTTGCTGTTTTTTGTTGCAAGTGTGTACCGGAGTTCTCGCTTACACGGGCCATTCGAGTGTCGGCCTGGCGGCAGCTCCTTCATTAAAGACCCAGAAGAGAAGCAGCCCTTGGGCTCGCTGCCCACAGGAGCTGGGAAGAGCTAAATGTCTTTGTTTGTGTACTGGTGCCACGAGCCTTTTATTGCTTCCTCTGACCATGAAATCCGTCACTTTTCAATGGGCCATCCATCCAGCTCAGAGAGCGCTTATTTACTGGACGGTGTTGATCAGCTTTCTCACCTTTTTCATTTTGAATTGTTCCATTTAAGAACCGGTGTGTTTTCTCCTCTGTAGCTTTACCTAGTTAGTAATTGTCTCAGGACTAATGCACTTGTAAAAGATGCTGCCAGTGCCCCATTGCACAGACACTACTTTGGACAGGGGCAGGTATCTTCCAGCTTTCTAAAATCAGGCACCGGCATTAGAAAAGACGTTGAATCATTCGATGGCCTGTTGGCTCTTTCTGTTTCTCATAGGATCCCTGATTCTCTTAAATGAAAAAAAAACCCTGTCAGCTTTTGGGTGACTCAGTGAACGCTGCGCTGTGCACACTGCCAAGTAAGGGGCATACTGCAAGCAGCTCTCGGTTGCCTTTGGCTAGTAGACAGACCTTATTCCAGAGGAGTGTTGGGCACTGTTTGGGTAAAATTGCAAACTAAAGCTATTATACAAACTGAGAACATGGCAATGTGCTAATGTAAATAGAGATTCTCTGGAGCTGTTAGTGCCTTCAGAGTCCATTCCAGAAGTCTTCCTCTGTGGGCTTGCATACGCTTCAAATGCTACAGTGGCATGGCTGTGCCGCTCCAGCTGTGGGGCTGTAGGACTGTCTACACCATCGGCGTAGGGAGTCTACCTCCCCGAGAGCCGGAAACTAGATGGATGGAAGAATTCTGCCATTGACCAAGTGCTGTCTATGCGGGGACCTAGGTTGGCTTAACTACACCATGCAGGAGGGTGGATTTTTCACACCCCTGGCCAATGTAGTTAAACCAACTTAATTTTCTAGTGTAAACCAGGCCTGCATGCGGCCAGTGTATAGCAGACAATAGTCTTCACTGGAATACACACACATTGCACAGTGTACATCTAGATTCCACTAAACTCTGCCAGTGGCACGGTCCCAGGAATGCCATTTAGAAAACAAGGTAGCTGTAGCTGTGTCGGTCCCAGGGTATCAAAGAGACACGGCGGGGGTGGGAATGTCTTCTATTGGACTGACTTCCCGTTGGTGAGAGAGACGAGCTTTTGAGCTACACCGAGCCGTTCCTCGGGTCTGGGAAACGTACTCGGTGTGTCAAACTTGAACGCTGGTGTGTGTTATCTGGGTTCCCCACGCCCTTGTACAGACTGACTGGTGTGGGTAGAATTGCGCAATAAAGGCAGTATGTTCTGCTAAACTGTCTGGGTAAAAGGTGAGTGAAAGGTTCATAAATAAATCCCTGTGGAAACGTTGTCATTCTCTGGCTGTGGCTGGATCTAAGAGCACTCACAGAAAGGTGGAGAGAGACTTGCACTTAGACATGGACTGTGGCTCTGCTCAGCTCGCACGATCCATTTCTGGGTATCTAGTCTTGGGTTGACCCTTGCTTTGTCAAAAATTGTGATGTCTGTTTCAGTTCTCTGCCTCTTAAACACTCCGGTGCACCCCACTCTTTAGTGCCCCCATGAAGCGCTGGGCTCTTGGGGTGGTGGCTCCTTTCCATAGCACTGTGAAGGCCTTGACTCTGTGAAATCATTTCTCTTGAATAATTTGTGTAGCTCTGTTATTGCTGTGCATCAGTGTCGCAGTTCTTGGGGCTTTGTTCTCAGTGCTCCTTTCTGATGCTCTGCTGCTTCAATGGATTTTTTGTTTGGTTGGTTGGTTGTTCATCCTTTAAGCAGATGCCTAAAACAGGTCCCACCCCTAGGAACTGGAGTTTAAGTCTGTGGTGCCTGGGTTGATTTGGATTCAGCTTCCCATTAGGTTCAGCAGATCTGCTTTGTCAGATGTCTGAGGGCCCTGCTGCTCATATTGATGTGCTGAGCTGCAGTTTCTCTGACATGGCTCTGCTGAGACCTCCCATGTTTGATATTGCCCTGCAGGCATGGCCAGCTGCCATCAGGTGTGCATCTGCTGAAGCCCAACTCCAGGCAGCTCCAAACTGAAGAATTCAAGAGCTCTGACTACAGAGCATGATGGATGAGAGCCTGATCCATCAGGTTAATCCCAGAGACAGAAGTGCCACATTTAACATGCAGCTTAGAGGATCCTGCATTGAGATGTGTGCTGGGAGTTGGCTTTGTTGGCTTAACGTGGCCAACAAAATTTAGTTGCAGAGACCTTCAGAACCACCTGCTCCAAGGGTTTTGGTGCCAGTTGGGGTAGCTGCTGCTGTGTTGCCTCTGGCAGTTGACCCTTCCTGACCCACCCTGGAGTGTCAATAAGCAGAGGTATTTTCTTGAGGACTGTCACTACCTTTTGGACACTGAGGACACACAGGATTAACTAAAGGTCAAATACATATCCACAGCCGCATACAAGTGATTCTGATCTGGAGACTCCGACCTTCTTGCCACGTTAAAGCAGCTTGCGAGAACCGCTGGATTGAGTTAATTCTTTTTGGTCCACTCAGGGAATTCTTAAGGGACAGAGTAGCCTTGCCATAGAACTGCTCTTGCCTTTGTAGCCTATTCTTGATGAGGATGCTGCCATCTATCTCTCCCCCTGTCTTTCCTGCATAAGAACGTAGTGGTTGGGGTAGCAATGCCCATGGGTAGGATTGGCCAAACTTTAAAGGCCCTGCATCCCAGAGCCCTGACTTTTAGTACTGCTGGGATTTGTGAGTTGCTTCTTTACAGGTTCAGGACTACCAGGTTTCGTAGCAAAAGGCAGGTCTAGCTGTGGAACAGAGCTTTCACCACCACCAGATAATACGTGCTTTTAACATAAAGGCATTGGCATGGCCAGCATCAAGTATGTGATGCTGTTGATGTAGTGTGGAGAGCTGCTGCGTCAAGGTGGATGCCCAGATCTCTGGTCTTTATCCAGATTCCACAGAGATACAGAAAAGCTCAAATACCTTCAGCGTGTTGAAGAGACCCTGTCTGGAAATCATCCAGAGACCACTTTATGGAAGGTGATGCTAACTGAACCCGCCTGATGTTTCCTTGCTCCTCCACCTCCTGCTGGGGGAAGTGAAAGGAAGCTGCCCATAAAGCATCACCTTCTTTTACTGAATGTAGAGGTGCCTCTTATTCACCCTGCAACAGCAGGAACAGAAGGGTCCTAAGCCACTGGCTAACTGATCGGCATTTGCAGTGGGCTCCCACGTTCCATTAGCCCATGCGATGTAGCATTGCTGAAGGTTCTGACCCCTGCACCAGGAAGTATGGGTAAGTAGCCTGATAGATGCACTTGGCCACCTGCCAGGAGCCAGATGGCTGTATCTAAATTGTGCAGAACAGATGACAACAGAGCAGCAGCCTATGGAAACCATAAGCCCAATCCTGCAATACCACATCTTGAGCTGAGTACGTAGCCGTGTTACATCCTGGGATCTCTAACTTGTGTCTGCTCTCCATATTATGATGATGCTGTAGGCAGCTAGTATGGCTTCTGTGTTTGAAGACATCCATTATCTATAACGCTGCTAGAGGAAAATGTTTTGAATAATTAAACAGAAATCCCCTCTTGTTGCTAAGGTGTTCTTGCTCTGTAAATTGTTGCCAGAAAGCAGATTTCTAAAATATATGGTCCTGTTCTGTGTGTATCTAATCCATCTTGGAACCAAGGCCTGCTCCTTTGCAAGAAGCCGACAAGCTGCTCCTCTGCTCTGTCATCTCTATCTAGGCCATGTGCTACAGATTCTACCAATGAATGAAGTCTGAGTCCCCGAAGGACCTGTCTGTGCTCTCCATTGTCACTCGTCGGGGGTTTTAGGCAGAGAATGTCAGGGAGAACTTTTAATGTAATTTTAAAAAATCTTTTATCAAGGATGTCAGCAGCGAACCCTCTCTTATTTCAAGGGACTCTGTCAAGGTGAGTTTAGCCCCAGTTTGATACCTGTTCTATTGAATCCTTCTGATTCCACCAACATCTTTTACTCCTCAAAATTAATTATAGTAAATGCTGGATAGTAAAAGCTCTTACTTCAGGTTAAGGAAGTAAGAGCCCCCCTTTTGCTGATATTGTTGGAATTGCGTTTTCCATGTGTGGCTCTTATTTGTAAGTATAGTTCCCATCTGGTGCTGGGGAATCTCTTGGGCTAGTGGATGGAAGCACAGATTTATTCACATGCGGGGACTCCTTAGAGCAGGGTGGGGGATCTTAGCTCATTCACTGCCTGATTTTGAAACCGATACTTTGACTCCTGAGGACATTACCAGTCGTCCTGGCATCCCATTAGAAACTCCTAATTTAGGCTGTTTTCATTCTGAAATCTATTTTTCCTTCCACACTCTCCAAAATGTGTCGTCTCCCCCAAATATTTTTGTTTGCCCTCAAACGTCTCATACTTGGTCTCTGGTCCAGAGGAGAAGAACTTCACACGTTCCTGAAGTGATTGACCAACCCATGTTTTGTTATGAGATGTGAAAAAAAAAAGTTGCTTTCAGTTTTAGAAACCCTTTCTGCTACCCCTATCTGTGGAACCTCGGTCTAGAGCTCCAGTGGATGCATTGGACAAAGTTCACTTTCCTGGTTTAAAAAGTGGTTTAGGGTCAATAATTCCCAGACACATGACATCAATAAGGGGTCCAGGGCTAAGAATATTTCCTTTTATTTAAAAAACAAAAAAAAAAAAAAAGTGCCTAAGCCCTTCTTCTGTAGAGTGTTCTAATTTTACAAACCAGGGTTTGTAGCTTTCTTGTAAATCAGGGAATTCCTAGCTAATGTGCCAGCGCTGGCACCGCTGCCCTACTTTCCTCCCCCTCTCCTCCCATAGGCCAGACACCCTCTTCTTTCACCATTCTCCCATCAGTATTTCCTGGTTTGGCCCTTTCACCCTCCCTGCATGAATGAGAGACTGTTCTATTCAGATACAGCCTAGAGACCCCCTTAGCCCACATACCCAGCCTGCAAGCTGGTTAGGGGATGCAGTTGTGGCCCAGCCCCCACTTCCTATCTGTTCCCCCCAGACTCCTGCCCCATCCAACCCCCTCTCCCCCTGGTCCCTGACGTCCCCTCTGTGACCCCTGCCCCATCCATGCACCCCACTCCCTCGACCGCCCCCGGACCCTCGCTGCCCCATCCAACCCCTCCTCTCATTCCTGACAGCCTTCCCAGGACCCCTGCATCATCCAACCCCCTGTTCCGACCTCGACCCTTATCCACCCCCCTGACCACCACCCTGAACTCCCCTGCCCTTTATCCAAACCCCTCACTCCCTGCCCCCTTACCACGCTGCCTAGAGCATTGGTGGCTGGCAGCACTACAGCCCTGCCGCCTGGCTGGATCCAGTCACACCGCCACCGCCACCATGCAGCACAGAGATCGGGTCAGGCCAGGCTCTGCAGCTGCACTGCCCAGACCATTGCAGCGGGGCGAGCCAGCTGAGGCTGCGGGAGAGGGGGGACAGCAGGGGAAGGGCTGGGAGCAGCCTCCCGGGCCAGGAGCTCGGAGGCCGGGCAGGGCAGTGCCGTGGGCCGGATGTGGCCCATAGTTTGCCCACCTCTGTTCTAGAGCATTAGTGAGGGTTTTGCATGAGTTGTAAGGAAATACGTTCTGGCCTCTCTACAGGTGGTAGCCTGGGAATGATAGAAAACTTTAAAGGTGTTAAATTTGAGGTTTAAACTTCTCAGTGCCCTGAAGCCAGGTTGTTAGTGCTCAGAAATGTCTGCTTAACCGCAGTGTCTCCTGGTGATGGTGGAACAGGTCCTCCTGCCCATGCAGTTGGCCCTTTGGGGCAAGCTCTCAAGGCTGGTCTCTGATTTGGGTTTCACTGTGGCTTGCTTTTTGGCACGCAACTATTCAATTGAATAAACTTTAAAAAAAAACAAAACTTCTTTGCTGTTGTATTTCCTGTGTGCTTGTGAAGCTGGGTGTCTGTGGGAGAGAGAATGAATGAGGGAGTTGGGAATACAGGAGCAGTATTGGATGGTGAACTCCAAATACTATAAGGTGGCTTGTGTGTGTTTGAAATTGCAGAAACTAACAAACTTGGCCCTTGAACTGGTTCATTAGGCCAGGGGTCAGCAACCTTTCAGAAGTGCCGTGCCGAGTCTTCATTTATTCACTCTAACTGAAGGTTTCGTGTGTCAGTCATACATTTTAACGTTTTTAGAAGATCTCTTTCCATAAGTCTATAATATATAACTCAACTATTGTTGTATGCAAAGTTAAATAAGGTTTTTAAAATGTTTAAGAAGCTTTTAAAATGTTTAAAATTAAATTAAAATGCAGAGCCCCCCAGACTGGTGGCCAGGACCCAGGCAGTGTGAGTGCCACTGAAAATCACCTCGCATGCTGCCTTCGGCATGCTTGCCATAGGTTGCCTACCCCTGCATTAGGCTCTGGTAGATCCAGGGGTTGGTGTGTAGCCAGGGAGGCTGGACTGTATCGTGTGAAGAGATTTGCGAGGGTTCTGCGTGCATGCGTAGATGCTGAGCTGGGCCCATTATGGCTGGAGGAGGGATGAAGAAATGTTCTAATTAGCCAGTGAGACAGCTGAGCCTAAAGTGTTGCTAGGTTACAGAGGAGCACTTTCGTCCCTGTGCATCCCTCCTCCCTGTGGAAGGAAAGCATCAGCTCAATCCCTGCTGCTGTGCCTGGATCCAAGGGCTGCCGAAGAACTTGGAGAGGGGAGGGAAAAATCCATAAGTGATGATGTAATGAGGAGCCCGGGGCGGTGGTTGGAGAGGCCAGCGGAGAAGGAAGTGTGGCCCGTGGCTCCGGCTGCTAGGATGGACCCGCACTCCAGCGCACTAGAATCTCGCTAATTAACGGCGTCCGTAGCAGTCTGGGTTTCGGGAAGCGGTTGCTGGATTATCAGGGTCAATGGATGGCAGATGAAAAGGAAAAGCTGCAGCCATTTGCAAGTGCTCCTGGGCAGACTGCGCTTGAGAGAGACTGTCTACAGAGAGCTGCATTGTTGTGATTGAATGTTCTAACCTTCTCTTTCTCTGCTCCCTTTCTCTTTCTCTCTCTTCGTCTGTCTTTTCTGCAATGATGAGGCAGGCCCCAACAACACGGAAGGTACAATCCGCTGTATCCCCTGATCATTTCTAATGCTGCTTCCAAACAGGTTTTGTTTTGCTCCTTTTTTCTTTGGTATGTTATGACTGCAGAGCTTTAATTTTGAGTTTCCAACTCAGTTTTGAGGTGTCTCTGGGGAGACAAGCCGGGCGGGTGGGTGCGTAATGACAAAACGAGGCAATTGAATTTCATTTGCAGTCTTTCTTTTGAGTTTGTGTCAAGTCCTTTTCCCATTTCACCTGACAGCCTGGTGTTTGTATTGCATGCAGTGCCTCTGCAGCCCACATCAGAGGACAGAGGTTTCGCGTTACCACTGCTGCTGGAGGAGATTGCTGCTTGCTGTATAAAAGTTGCATGCTGATAATAGTTTTTATTTCTCCTCTCTGGCGGTGCTGCCTAATTGACTCTCTTGTTTCTTATTTGTTGCCTGTGTTAAGAATTTCAAATTACTGTTACGTGGCTCTCCTGTGTCGAGCTGATATTTTTCTGTAGGTTACAGTACAGACTCAGATTTTTGTTTCTGGGTGTCCTGATGTTTGTTTTTGAGCATAATCAGGATCTCTGAGTTTTAAGTTCTAACGAGCAATTAGTGAGGATTTGTACCTGATCTGCTAGAAATAAGTTAACAATACAAATAGCCCGAAAGCAAATGTGCACCTTTCCCTGCCACTTCAGCTGTTTTGCCTGCAGCAGCCAGAAGGTGTTTTCTTAATTATATTCCAGTAAATGCACCTTGTGTATGGATCTGGGATCTGAAGCTGACCAAAGGGAGTGACACACTTTCCTGTATGGTGATTTTTTTTAAAAGCTCCTTTAAAATCTCCTTCCAAAAGAGAAGTTTTGCAAATGCTAATTCTGTATCGCTCTTGGGAGCAGAAAGATAATGGAACTGTGGCCAAGTCTGGAAACCAAGCTCCATATACATCAGTTTCTGGTGATTTGATGGCTGTAGGGCCAGCCTGCATTTCTTCCAGGGAAGTTTTAAAGTCTGCCGTCGTAACCTGAGTTAATATAGGGAAACTGCACATAAAACTTCTTTTCCCAGTAGGATTTTTTTCTCTTATGATTGCTCTGTATTTGGCTACTTCTGAGAGAGTGAGCAAGCCCATCATGCACTAGGTCTCTCGGATTCTTGAAGGTGCTATGTAAAGCTTCTTGTTGTGAGGGACAGCTCGCAACAATGCCCAGAACATGTGACTGTCAAGAATAACCAGCTCAAGAGGAAGCCACGTAATTATGTTAATGGAGAGCTATGCAGGTAGTAACATTGATTCCTGCAGGTTTATTCAACTGCGGAGCATCCTCTGGAGAAGACTTGAGTAATGGACTCAGGCGCTGCTGTCTTGAAGTAAAGCGTTTGTGTTCCTAGGATACCTGTCTTCAGCACCTGCCAGCTCCTATAATGTGCAAGCAGGGCTCACCCATTGGGGCTGGAAATGCTCACATGAGCTATAGGAGTAGCTTGTGTGGAAACATGCAGTTAAACGGAGCGTGTGCTCCCATCCTGCACTCAGTGTGGAACCCAAGAGTTCCAGCTGTATGCGGCTCCTGTGGTTCCGGAGCCCTGGCACTGGGCCTGGGATCACTTACCAGGAGCCCGCTGACCACACCTAGAGGTCTTAGAGTCGTGCAGCTGCCCTCATGCTCAATGCACTGCTGCAGTGCACACCTACCTAGAGCACTGCTATCTTGATCCAAATTGAGACAATTCTACTCTAGACAGAATGGGGTGGGTTGGGGCCAGAAGGGCCTGGGGGCTGCACCTCCTAGAGGAAGTGGTCAGGGCAAGGCTGACTTTCTAGGCCATGCTTTGCTCTTCCAGATGTTGGTAGCTAGCAGGTGCCTTTCCTGATTTCTGCATGCTGGCAGCGAAGCTTTCCCAGCCGGTGTGTTTCTGTTTTGGGTCCCAGATACTTCTCTTCCTACTCAGTGTGGAACTTGTGGAGGAACAAAGGTTACAGAATGGCATCAAATATTTATTTGCATTACGCAGCACAATTCAGAACCACTGACTGATGAAATATTCATGGCTGGAATACATGTTACAGAGCTTTCTGAACTCTTAAGCTGTCCCATAGTTCTTCATTAGGCTGTAACTGGTAAAGTTGGTAGCCCTGTTCTTCTGGAACCTCAAAGAGCTCAGGTATGAGACATAGCTGTAGGTCAGAGGTTCTCAAACATTTTCATAGCAGTGGGTCGCTTCTTACTAGAGTGCCAGCACCTCTTCTGTTCGTGGTCCTGCAGCCCACCTCCCCTTCCACTGGCAATCATACCACTTCCCTGAGGTACCTGCAGCTCATGGAAAATGAGTATTGGGAATGTACGGAATATATTTCCAGCTGTATTTTAGAGGGCTTTATTGGCTGGAAACGAGCTAGCACCTGTAACTAGCTGGCTCTCTGCAGGCAACCAGCAAGTGCTTCCTAGACCCTGAGGATATGTCTGCACGGCAGCTTGGAGCAAGCCTCCTAGCCCGGAGAGAGTCTCACCCTAATGCGCTAGAATTAGCAGCCTGGCTGTTGCAGGTGGGGCTGGAGCTTGGGCTCTCGGCCTAAGGAACGGAGTGCGCCTGAGCTGCAGCCCGACTTCTGCTCATGTTTGCATGCTAGCTCTAGTCTCGCTGGCGTGAGTCTTCCTGCCTGGGCTGCGGTGTGGACATACCCTGGGGCTCTGGAACACCTGTCAAAGGGAGGGAAGGTTTTGATTGTATTTTTATAACATTCATTAGAAGCATTGAGCAATGTTATACAGGGGACACACACAGAGCAGGTCTGCCGAGGCAGCGTCAAGACCAGTCTGTTCTACACCCTGTTGAGATCAGTGAACCATTGTTAGGACCTTCATTTAGAAATGAGCCCTTCCCCAGTGAATCTTGTAGCTGACACCTCGGGCTGTATCATCTTTACAAAGCGAGTTTGCTGGGCTGGGACCAAACTAATGACCTTCCATCCTTAAACTAGGCCTAATAACCCAGGGGAGCAGCACAAGGATTAAAAATGCTATTGCCCGCTCCTTAGTTGTTTTTCCTTTAATGGGAATGGCAGGGTAACTGTAGTTAGAGCTGCTAGGAGGCAGGTTTTGTTAGGATTCTGTATGGTTTAATCTAGGAAAGATGCCCTCAACTTCCTTCATGCCCCAGAAGTGACCATTTCAAGGTTGGTTATCTGAGATACTGGTGTATCTTTCAGGGGGCTTCATTAACACCCCCGGGGATACTTATCGTTAGTATAAATCCATCTGTTGGAACAGGCAGTACTAATATAGTTCTTGAATGTGCAAAGTTGGTTGTCAGTTTAAAATATTCCAGCCCTTGGCTTGTGATTTTTGTCAAGTACCAAGAACTCCTCATATCTGCTTCTTGTAAGCCAAGAGGCCCATTCAGCTAGCATTTCTATTGTTGGCTCTGACTTTTCTGGTGCGAACCATTTCATAATAGGACAGCAGGAGCCATGTTTGAAGCAACATTTCTCTGACAATAGAGACTTTGTTGAGTTCCTCTTTAACATGCTGTAGTGGCAGTCCAGTGCTTGGCAAGGAGTGAAACACCGGAACATGCCTAGGTTGCTAAATCCCTGAGAAGAGAGGGTTTCTCAGAGCAGGCCTGCTTTATGGAAGCTCTTCTACAGTCTTCCCCCCCCCCCCCCGGCCCCCGAGGAGGGCCAGAATTAACAGATAGTTACATCAGATTGTCAAAGATTCATTCCACAGAATGGGTTTTCTTGTGGATGTTTTGAGGGACTCAGCTTTTCCAAAGCACTCTGGAAGACCTTATACTGCCAGTCCTCAACATGAAATTAATCCCTGGGTTTTTTAGCTTCTACTGCTTGGTGGGAACACTTTCCTGATGAGTGTTTTGCAAAGTAAGAAAACTCTGGAGGATGTAAATCTTTCACTTCTATGTTAAAAGTAGCAGCTACCCAGAGTTAGACCCTGGGAAGTTTTCTTCTGGAATTGTGAGCGAAGTAGGATCCCCAAAGGATGTGCCAGGTGTCAGGTATTCGAAGGGATTTGCATTTTGCTGTGTGTCCCTTAGACTATTCTGTGCATTTCTGATATTAAAAAGAAGGAGAGGGATTACTAGAAGCCATGTGTTACCTGGTTTACCAAAGTCTTATGTGCGAATGAGACCATCCCCCTCAGGTAAAGATGTGGACCACTGCCTCGCTTAAACTCTGAAGCTTTGTCTTCCTGTCTCTCACCTACAGGCCAGCTGTTTTACAGGGCCTTGCATTGGCCAGTGCCTCTGTGGTTATAGCAGCCAGATAGTTGCCAGTCGTGTGATTAAAGGCCTCATTCCTAGTGCCACCCAATGGGAGAAGAGCATGAGGGCTGGTTTCTTTTGACCTGCTCTGGTCCTGCCGACCTTCAGACTTTCTAGTCCATCGTTTTACCTTTCAATGGTAAAGGAAAGCAGAATGTAATGGGCTTGAATGTGCCCCGGTGATACTGTGTAGGCCATTAAGTGTGACAGAACAGAAGCTCCACCTGTAAGTGTGTCTCTTTTCCTGTCTGATTCGCTCCCAGTAATGGGAGTGACACGGATAGGGAGTATATCCCATCATGCTGTCCCTGCTACATGCTGGCTGAAGAAAGCTGCTCCAAGTTCACTTCTGCCTGGTGTCTCGATTTCTATTAAATCTTTGTTGACAAGGCACCACACAATGGGACAATCTGTGTGTTGCAGCCACACAGCAAGGAGGTGCGGAGTGTGAAAAATTCTTAGGTGAGGGGTTGCCAGATTGGTTGTCATAATCTTGTATCAGCTTCCTTGATACAGAGGACAGGTGCGTTAGGCTGAATGGGCCTACCTGATAACATGACACATTTTATTCTTCAGAGCCGAGGGGGAGATGGCAGTGCTGCCTTGAAAATGCCTCCACGTTTGAGAAGTGTCACAAAATGCAATGCCTGTGGTGTTGTAACGGAAGGCGTTTGAATCCTTTTGCTCTTGCTTCTCTTTGGGCAGCTAGTGACACTTGAGCGTCAGTAACCTTGTTTAGAAAAGGGTGTGTGTGCGTGAAATCCAGGATCCTGCCAGCAGAAGCCTTGAGAGCCCTGGGCAGTACAACAACTCAGCAGGGTGTTTCTCTGGCTAAGCCAAGGGAGTCCAAACTTTGCCTTTCTGAGATCTTTCCAGGAGTCCACTAGATGGGTCAGGTTGTGGATGCCCCGAGGGCAGCTGCAAGGACAGCAGGTCTCAACATGCAGGGCGTCTCCACTGTCCAAGTGGTCAGGATGGAAGACTTCCTGCTGGGAAGATCTTTGTGGTCCTGCGTCTGCATGTTAAAGAGAGGGGTGGCCGTGGTAGAACTTCGGTATCTTCAGTACAAATGACTGAAAGATTTTTCTAGCCTGGGTGTGAGGTGAGCCACATCAGGGGTCTGCTCCACCTGGGACTGTTGTGGGAGCATGAGGGAATGAGCATGTAGACCTGATGCTATGCACACTAATTGTGGTAATGTCTCTTTGTTTCCTTTACCTTGTTCTTTCCTGCATCTGCTGCTGCTGCCGCTGCTGCTGTCTCTGTATCTCTGTTCCTGTCTTTCCCTGTATGAATGTTTCTCCTACTCTGCCTTCTACTCCTGTTGCCCTCCAGACCACCACCAGGCGGCCCAAGGTGAGAACCAAGAGCTGTGGTCAGTGGGCATTGATCATTACTGGAGGGCTAAACTCCAGTGTCTGTTTCCTGTGGCCCTTTTCCTGTCCTTTTGTGAAACCTAGGAAAGCTCTACAGATAGAGATGCTTCCCTGGAGTGAATCTACAAGGGTGAAATTGTCATCAAGGCCAGGGCCGGCTCCAGAGTTTTTGCCACCCCAAGCGGCAGAAAAAAAAAAAGCTGTAATCGGCAGCAGCTCCGCTGCGCTGCTTTCTTCTTCGGTGGCAATTCGGCGGCAGGTCCTTCCCTCCGAGAGAGACCGAGGGACCTGCCGCCAAAGAGCCCGACGTGTCGGCCCAAGCACCTGCTTGCTGGGCTGGTCCCTGGAGCCGGCCCTGATCAAGGCTGTTACTCTCTGCTGTTACCCAGAACTAATTTAATGAATTAGAGCATAAAAATGCCTTGGTGATCCTATTTCCACTTTATGGCCGAAGCTCCCCTCCAGGCCTCCCTGTGGTAAGGTTATACCTTGGCTGTCACTGATTACTGTTCCTTACCTTATGGGGTACTTTGCTGCAGGAGGCTTGAGGTTGTTTGTGGGGGAGGGAGTTCTGAGTAGTGTCTTTTAAGGAGACAATGACAGTCATCCAGGATTTTGTAAAGCTGTGGAGAGAGCCTGCTGTGTGTAACACAATCTGCTGCTAGCAGTGCAGAAGAGAAGCAGAGTTGCGGGAGACGACAGCTTGGACACAGATCCTCCAAACGCCTGTGGCTACGTGATGATTTGTAAATGGCAAACACGTGCTTGGGTTGCAGTGTTGTTGGAGCCACGTTGGTCCTAAGATATGAGAGAGACACGAGGCGGGTGAGGTGGTACCTTTTATTGGACCGACTTGTGTTGGTGAAAGAGTCGAGCTTTTACGCTACACAGAGCTCTTCAGCTGACCTAAGAAGAACTCTGTGTAGCTCAAAGCTTGTCTCTTTCACCACAGACATTGGTCAGTAAAAGATGTTACCTCATCCAGCTCGTCTCTCTAAACGGGTGCATTCTGTTTCATGAGGTAGTGGGCTCTGATCCTGTCTTTGATTTCACTGGGTTCCATGGGTAACTCCAGGCAGGGAAGATGCATTTATTTGTTCATTCAGTTTATAAAAAGATGTTCCAGCCATGGGCTCCCACTCAGTGCTCTGACAATACTGGAAATCTTCAGTCCTTACCCCATGGAAGTGTGTGTTCATACTGCAATTGCATCCAGAAACCCCAGTGTGGCCTGGGGTCCCACCAACCTAGGTGTGGCACAAATATGTGTACACACTTCCTGCCTTCAGGAGTTGACAATCGAGCCAATAACAGACTGCTGCTAGCACCAAAAGTAAATTAATTTAACACACACACACACACTCTCTCCCCCCCCCCAATAGTTAGTAAAATCCTCCCCCCAAATGCTGGGGAGAAATGATGGACTTTGCTATGTGACCAGAGTTAAGGTACCTGCCCTAGGGGATCAAGAAGCGAGGCCAGTTGGAGTCGCGCAGCCTTTGTATCCTGCCAGTAGCAAACTCTCGCTTACAGCAAGAGGGCTCCTGCCTGATTGCTGCTCTGGTCATGTGGCACAAGGGGGAGAGGTGGCTGCTTGGGGTAATTATGGGACAGAACATTTAGGGTGTGAAGTTTGAGCCACCACTTCGAATTCCACCCGGAAGCCAGTGCAGTTCCCTGGGTGCTCCCAGCGAGAGAGAGACTGCGCAAATGGATTTCTGCATTCTGCATCCGCTTCAGTTTGAGTGATGTTAAGATGTAGCCCTGTGTAGAACGCTTTATGCTGGTCTGATCTCAAGGAAACAAAGGCCTGGGTAAGGGTAGTAGGCTTGCATCTGACCGATGCGGCCATTAGTCACCCCACTCCACCCAGATAATAACATGACTCCTTGGGGATGTCTGCTGCTTCTACATCCCATAGCCCCTGGATCTAACCGAAGCCCAGGTTACAAACTAGAGTGGCCAACAGCAGATGCTGATCCAATACTAGCCCGTTCTGCCAGCTCCTTGCGCAGCCTTGCCAGCGTTCTCTCCGCTGGCTAGCTCCTCCGGGGCAAGGCCGCTAGCAGACACGCCCTGCACAGAGCTGAGTATTGTGTTATACTGAACGCATCTCCCCCATGTCTCCTTACTACCCCTCCTAGTGTCCCCTCGTATACCCTGATCAGCAGGGGAGACTGAGTTAAATCCTGCAGGGCCCCGGACAAGTGTTTGTCAGAGCCAAGGCTATCGCCCACACTTACCAGTGGGATTCTCTGTCCTTAGGCAATTCCAGCTAACTGACAGGCCTTAGATGTATCCACAGCCCCTTGTGGTCAATGGTAAATATTCTAACTCAGCCTGAACACCATATCCTCAGCCTTAGCTAGAAAGAGTCCGCGGGCTGGTACCACTAATGCAGTTTTCCCTAGCCCCAGGTCTGAAGTCAGAGGGCTCTAGGCAATGCCAGAGCTGCTTCACCATGAACGCTTCCCAAAATGGGAGCTTCAGGATCATTTGGTAGCTAGCAGGGTTGTTAGTGTCCAGTGGTGTTTTGAACAGGGGCCTTGCAATGCTCCTCTCAGAACACCTGGTGTCCTACCCTCCCGTAGAGAGGTGTTACCAGTCTCAACAAGCTCTGGGTCCAGCTTCTCCTCCTGGCCCTACCCATCTAGGGAGGTCCAGGCTCCAAGCTGCAGCTGATGGCCTTCAAGCACCCCAAACACTTCCAGCCCTTCAGCAGTGTTACTCCCTGAAGATTTGCCTGGGTTTGTCCACTGGTGACACTGCCCTGATCCCGCGGACACTGACAACTCGATCTGGCTACGCGGTTTTATCTGCAAAGTGCCATGAAAATTCCTTTCAGCAAAGAGATTTGCATGTGCAGAGTAGCCTGCTTCTCAGAGGTGGGATGTGCCTGGCAAAGGCTGGTGCCACAAGGTCTCTTCCCAGGACCAAGGGTGGATGCTCCCAGTTTCAGAGGGAAACGTGGAGCAGCCTGTTTCTCCACAGGGCACTGTACCTCCATCAGTTAATTGGGTAGGCCAGACTTCTGCATCATGTGCCCAGAGCTCACACTCTGGAGATTCTGCAGTGTGGCGCCTGCTGGGGCCTGATTTCAGTGTCCTGTTGAACGACTGCTGCTCAGGCAGGATCAGGCAGCATTGGTTCATTGCTGTAAATGGCTCTTGAGTGCCTGTGCACATGCTGATCTGGAGGGATGGTGTGACTGTACCCTAGCTAACGTATAGCTGAGCTGGGACTTAGGCCATGTCTGCACTTAAAATGCTACAGTGACAAAGCCATAGTGCTGCAGTGTAGACTCTCGCTGCAGCCCTGGAGGGGTTCTCCCATGGCTGTAGCTAATCAGCCTCCCCGAGAGGCGATAGCTGGGTCGATGGAAGAATCCTTCCATTGACCTAGTGTAGTGTACTCGGGTTAGTCACACCCCTGAGAACTGGCTTTGCCAAGGTACGTTTTCAGTATTTACCAGCCCTGAGACTTGATAAATACGGCATGTGCGCCGAAGAGCCAATGCCAATGAAGCTAATGCTCAGTAAATTATCTGACTGACTCTAACACACCTGGATGCCCCAGTGACGGGTCCGTTAGAAATGCATGTCAAAGAGGAGTTGAAGGTAAGCTATAGTCAGCATTTTCTGAGAAGTTTGCTGCTTTTTTGTAGACCCCAGCTTCCCTTTGTCTCCTCACCTGTACTGCAGCCCTCTTACACCATGCTGCTGGGAGCCCCGACCCGTCCAAAGAACAGCTGCATAGGCACCGTTCCACAGTGTGGTGTCCATTGTTACTGTGCCTGTGATGGTGTGTCGTAGGCTTGCTTCATTACCGAGCACGGCTCTTCCTAGGGAACCCTGCCCCTTCTAGATGAAGTCAGAATTTACCAACTACCAATTTCCGTGTTGTGTCCTGAAGTTAGAGACAAAGAACAGTATACAAGAGAGACGACTGAACTCTCCCAAGAAGCAGGAGTGAAATCTGCACGGGTATGCTGAAGAAACAAGATTGAAATGCGAAATTAAAACAACTCAGACTTGAAAATTGAAACTCTCCAAGTACCCAGTACCAGTTGTTTGCTAAATTCTGAATAATACATTAAAAATGTTCAGAAAATGCAAATTCGCAAATGTCATTTACAAGTGGCCGGCTCTGGAGGCCTTCGGGGCAATCTGGCTTGATGTTTGCAGACTTAAGGGTATCCATCATTTGGTTATGTAGGAGAGTCTCCATCCAAAGCTATGTTTGGCTGGACCCAGGCTGGGGGATTGGACCTAGTTTTGCAGGTCCAAAGGCTGGTCTGTTTGTCACACATGTCAGGCTTTCTCTTCTACTGCCACATCCTCCATAAGTGCACCTCCGTTATTTCTCCATGTAGCCTTTGTTAGACGTTAGCAAACTCCTCACTGCTGCTTCATTTGTTGCCACTCCTGGAATCCGCCCCCTCCAGTCCCCTAAAAGTCAGAGATTCCAAGGCCAGCAGGAACCATTGTGGTCGTCTAGCCTGACCTGCAAAGCTCATTTGTCTAGTATTGACTTCCAGCCATTTGATCATGTTAGACCTTCCTCTGCTCCCACTATTCCTCCATGTAGATACTTACAGGGTGGGATCAAATTACCCTTCAACTTCTTTGTTCAGCTAAATGGACTGAGCTCTTAGAGTATCCCTACAGGGCAGGTTTTCCAACCCTTCAGTCACTCCAATTTATCAGCATCCCTCTTGCCTTGTAGGCACCAGACCTGAGCACAGGATCCCAGCTCCAGCTCCCTCACCTGGAGCAGTGGTAGCTGTGCAGGGTTCTCAGAATAAAGGATACTGAAAACATAGCGTTGTCCCTTCCTATCAGCATATAGGACTCAAGGAGTGGCGTGGATCTGCTGGGCTAGCACCGGCCCATTTTTCCAATTCCCTTGCCCACTGTTACCACCCTCTAATTGGTGAAGCAAAATGTTTCTTGCCCTCAGCCCTGCCGGAAGCCCTTTTCTGAAGGTACGGGGTATGCTTAGTGGGGACTGTGCTCACACCCAGCACAGGCCCTTGCAGGTAAGTAGAATATCGCACAGTGCCTGCGTGTTCTAGGATCATCAGCAAGTCCTTAGGTTCTGCAGTAATTACAGCCTATAGGGTTTCACTCCCTGGGTTCGTCTGTGTTGGAACCAGCCCTGGGAGTCCCAGGCCCTCAGCCAAACGAATTGGTAATGGTGCTCTGTCCCAGGAAGGGCTTGTTTTAAGAATAACATGGAGGCAGAGTTCAAAGTGAGGACCGACTGAAAGGTGGAGACAGAGGTGAATGATGGCAGATCCCTGTTCTGACTGTCTTCCCCCTTGACGATATTGTTTTGCAGCCTACCCGGACTCCCAACTCTGCAGCATCCAGCGGTACAGCTGGGCCCTCCGGCTCAGCTTCCGCCTCAGCGGGTGAGATGAGTAGCAGTGAGCCCAGCACACCTGCCCAGACGCCTCTGGCTGCGCCGATCATTCCAACTCCTTCCCTGACCTCTCCGGTGGCACCTCCTTCAGCTCCTTCCCCCACCAAGGTAAAACAGTGCGTGGCTGTCTGATTGCTGTACCTGAGTGGGGGGCGGAGGGGCAGCTAAAGGGGGAGGGGAGTGCTTACAGGCAAGGAGGCAAGAGAACAGGCAGCAGGCAGGGGGTATGGCAGGGAACCGTTTATCAGCCCACCCTAATCCATGCTCCGACAAAAAGGGCCAGGGAGTGCTCTTGTGTGACTGTACCTGGAAAATCCTAGTCAGTTCTGGGCACCACACTGCCACAGACTGAAAGCGATACAGAGAAAGCTGCTAAAACAACCCGGGGGTTTGAGTGGATTGTCTTCTGAGATGAGTCTGTGTAGCGTGACTAAGAGTAGGCCAAGGGCAGACGTGGGGCGAAACCCCAAGGCTGGAAAGGAATTCAGGGTGTTGAGAATATTGCTGCTTAGCTCAGCACTCTACAAACATTCATAGAAACCTAGAAGATCAGTGTTGGAAGGGACCTCAGGAGGTATCTAGTCCAATCCTCTGCTCAGAGCAGGACCAATCCCAACTAAATCATCCCAGCCAGGGCTTTGTCAAGCCTGACCTTAAAAACCTCTAAGGAAGGAGATTCCACCACCTTCCTATGTAACACATTCCAGTGCTTCACCACCCTCCTAGTGAAATAGTGTTTCCTACTATCCAGCCTAAACCTCCCCCACTGCAACTTGAGACCATTGCTCCTTGTTCTGTCATCTGGTACCGCTGAGAACAGCCGAGCTTCATCCTCTTTGGAACCCCCCTTCAGGTAGCTGAAAGCAGCTATCAAATCCCCCCTCACTCTTCTCTTCTGCAGACTAAATAACCCCAGTTCCCTCAGCCTCTCCTCGTAAGTCATGTGCCCCAGCCCCCTAATCATTTTCATTGCCCTCCGCTGGACTCTCTCCAATTTGTCCACATCCCTTCTGTAGTGGGGGGACCAAAAACATTAACCCTTCCAGCATCCTTGTGAGACTGGAATATGGCGGCATCTCATTTTAGAGATGAGGAAACTGAGGCACAGAGATCACTGTCACATAAAGTGGAGCTGAGACTAGACCTCTGGCTCTCAACTCTGTCCCATGGCTTCAATTCTAGGTCTCTTGGGTGGAGAAAGTCAAAAGGGTGTTTTTTTTTGTTTTTGTTTTATTTTGCCTGAATATCAAGACTGATCTCTTGACCTTGAGAGGGATCTGGGCTGAGGAATATTCTCCCCCAGGGAAGGTGGAGAAGCCCCACTCTCTGGGACAGGGCAAACTGCTAGGGAATATCCTGTGGGGAACAACCTGCCCTGGCCTTGGAGGTGGGCTGGGTGATTAAATGGGTGTTTGATGGCTGATAATTACTATCTAGGCCAATTTTGTTCTTTAAAATAGTTTTTCATTACTTCCCTCCTGTACCTTCTTAATTAGCTGAATTTCGAGCTTATGACAGATTTAGGCCGGGAGGGCAAAGTGTGAAAAAGCATTTGAGGTTTTGTGTGAAGTCCTGAGTTGGAGAAAGCACCACCTAATGGAGGGAAAAGGCATTCCAGCCTCTCATTTCGTCCCGGGTTCATCTCCAGTTAGACCTGTGCCTGACACCGGTTCACTTGGTAGTGTAGTGCCGTTACTGATGCTTAAATCAGCTGAGAACACAGAAGAAAAAAACCTCTGGTATTTGACAACACTTAGAGCCTCATCAGTTCCAGCGTTCGCTCTGTAGAGTCAGTCGGTTCCTGCTGTTGTTTGTGTGGGTGTTTCACACAACAGCAGGGGGAGAAATTAAGAGAAAATAGAAAAATGTGATTGTGAAAATGACTTAAGTTTTGGTGGGGTGTTTGGGAGCAGGTGTAGGACCCCAAACTAGTTGCAGCTATTTTTTAAAAAAAGGGGACTACTCTTCAAATGGATGGGGGGACCCCAGGTTAAATCAAGAGCGAGTGCCAGCGTTGTAGCTGCGTGATTTGTAGTCAAGCAAAGACTCTTCTGAAACACCCGAAGGGATTTTCTGCCGTCGGCATGCTGAGCAGCACCCCGTTTGTTCACTCAGGCAGGTGATTGCCTGCTCACTGAACGTTTGTGCAGGGGGAGAACGTCTTTGTCTGCTCAGTCACCCAGGCGCTGGGGGTTCCACTTGGATCTATGATTCTCCCATCAGGAAAAGCCCATGCGTGGCTGCATAATACCTCACAGGCTTTATGCTGCCTCTTCCCTGTGCAGGCAGCTCTCCAGTGACCAGGCAGGTAGGTTTTCGGGGAACAACGTGTTAGCCTTACACACGTTTTAGGGAGAGTCAAAGTCCCCTTGGAGCATGAAGGGCTTCAGGAAGAGATGTTTCACCTCAAGGGGGTGGGACCCAAGAGGGCTGCATTAGAATCTTGCCAGTAACTTGGGGACTGTGCCTAATTCTTATGCACTGGAGTAGATTGCAGCCACCTTCAACTTTGGTGTGGAGGAGACGCTTCAGGTCCCAGCATACGCTGCTCCATCTTTGAGCCGCCTTTGCTCAGCTCAAGATGGAGTGTTGCTTGCTGGCACCAGACCCCTCTGTGGGCTACACCTGTTAAAGGTCCGGATGTCTTTGAACTGGGTTTTGAAACCCAACTGATGCAGTGACTCTTTGTCGTAACAGAGCTGAGTTGATGCTGGTTACCTGGGTTATCTTTCAGTGGGAAAGATCTGCCCTGCTTGTCTCTGGAGAGCCCGCTGGTTAGAAAAGCCTGGAAGAGGCATTGCAGTCAGACGCAATGGCTAGTTTGTGGGTCAGAGTGGAAATGCCATTATGGCACTGTCACTTGCCGAGAGATCAGGGCTGTGCTCCATCCTTACCTGGATGAAGAATTACACATGTGCTGGATCTTGCACTAAGCCTTTCCTTCTAGAGATGAAAGTGTCCAGAGCCATGATTCCAAAACCTTCAGAATCCAGCCTACAAAATCTCTTAGCCGTGCTTAATCCCCTCTGGTATAGTGACCGCCCATTGTATTGGCGTGGCTGACGGAGGAGAGGTGGGAAACGGTTAGGATGCCTTTGGTGCTCAGTAGAGTAACCCCCGGCATCAGTTAATAACTCTCCAGTTTACAGTGGGCACAGTTTGTGTGTGTCTGAGAGTTGTTAAACTTCATTGAAATAAGCCTTAAAGCGTTAGCCATTACACAGGCTATAATTTAAAATCACATCGCTTGTCACATTAGAACCCCAGTCCTGTTAGCGGAGACACGTTTTCCTTGCATGTGTCATTACTTTGACCCCTAGGGGCAGGAGAGGGGAATTAAAGGAGTTAATTTTGTACATTATTGGTTTTCAGACGGGTTCAGCACTCGCAAATCCCACTGAAGTCCCATGGAAGTGCAGGTGCACGGCACGTTTGTCGGCCAGGCTGTGTCTCAGCACATCGAAGTGTTAACTGTGTACTGTGGGTGAAATGAAACCCAGTGAGATTAAAACATTATACAGGCTTTGGAAGTGGAATAATTTCATTCACTTTGTTCTTCCAAGAGGCCTTTAATGATGCTGCTATTGGAAAAGGGTTGACTGAATTCTGAGAACTGGGTCAGACTTAGGTTTTGTTGCCTGTGCATTAAATTGGAGGTATTTGGAGAAATCCATTGTTAGGTGACATCTCTATTTCTCAGAGTAACCTCCCATTTTCCCCTGGCTGTGCAGGAGGAGGAGAACCTGCGTTCTCAAGTCAGAGACCTGGAGGAGAAGCTGGAGACTCTGAAGATGAAGCGAAATGAAGACAAAGCAAAGCTGAAAGAGCTGGAGAAATACAAGATCCAGTTGGAGCAAGTGCAGGAGTGGAAGAGCAAAATGCAGGAACAACAGGTTGACCTCCAGAAACGTCTAAAAGAGGCCAAAAAGGTGAGCATCTTCCTGGTGGCATGTGGCAGCACCAGAGCTGTGCAGCTCTTGTTAATGCCGTGTCAAGGGAGCCAGTACGTTCAAGGCTCTTTCATCGTTGGAAATCAGACTGGGGCGTTCTTACTTTATTTTTGATGCATCCACTAGCATAAAAACAGGAACTCCCCCAAATCCTGTCTTCTGAAGAGATGTGGGCCCTAAAGCAACCTGTGACCACGACATAGCGAACATTGGCTCACGTACTGGTTTGAGAATGCAAAAGCCCAGTGGAAGTAAACAACACTCGGTGCTGAATTAATTTGTACAAGGCGCTAGATATGTCTGGGCCCATTATCCTGGTGGCATCTTCCTGTGGTTTATTTTGGCCTATTTTCTCCCCATATCTGAGGCAAGAGTTTTGTCATGGAGCCACGCTGGCCAGCTTTAGCCAAGCTGTGCTTTGGATAATGTGTCCCTTCTGCCAGGGGCGTCTGCAGATTCCCACCTGTGGCTCATGATGAAAGCTCCTTGACCCTGGGGGAATCTTCTGGAGAGCGGTGGCCATTAGGCCTCTCCCCTCATGCTCCCATCCTGGAGGGGCCCAGGGGTTCCCCCTTCTCTTCCTTCTAACCACAGAAAGTGCAACGGGCTCCAGTCACACACACACACTGTCCTCAACTTTTCCCTAATCCTTTTCTTTCATCTGTCCTGGGGACAAGTTTTGTTTGTAGTTAATCAGTCAGTCAGATTCCTTGAAGGAGGAGAAGAGGAGATGCTGTGGCCTGGGCTCCATCTGGCAATCAGTCAGACACATTACGAGCCTCTGATCAGATCCAGGATGCTGCAGCTGTCAGTTATGGGATCGCATTTTAATGTTGTGCGTCCTGTTTGGCCGTGTTTGGATGCCTGGACTCAGTGTGCCCTTCTGGGTGAGGGTTTTCTTCTTCCAGTGCCGCTTCTGCCAGACGCTCACCCTGAAAGTACGACTGGACCTGCCTCCCTCCCCTTGCTGTCACACGCCTTTGGCAGCGTTGTTAGTCGTGTGGCTCCCAGGATATTAGAGAGACCAGGTGGGTGAGGGAATATCTTCAACTGGACCAACTTCTGTTTTCCAAGCTTGTCTCCCTCACCACAGAAGGTGGTTCAATAAAATATGTTAGCTCACCCACCTTGTATATCACAAGTTTAGCAGCCAGTGAATTTGGTCCTGGAGCTCTGTTCCCTTGATTCCACGTAATATCTCGTGACTGAGTTTCTCTTCAGCTTCCAGCCATAGCTGCTGACTCTGTGAGTGCTCTGGGGCTGGAGCACCCACGGGGAAAAAATGATGGAGGGGGCTGCTGGGGGGAGGGGGGGAGGCTCAGCACCCAACTCCGCATACTGCCTCCTGCCTGCTGAAAGACCACACAGATCAGCACCTCCCCCTCCCACCCACCCCAAACAGCTGTTTTGCGGCATGCAGGAGGCTGGGAGGGATGGGGAGGTGCTGATCTGCGCAGCCTTTCAGTGGGCGGGGAGAGTTTGGGGGGACAGAGAGAGGTGGGGGGGATTGAGGTCTTGGGGGAAAGGGTGGAGTGGGGGCGGGCCCTGGGTCTACATAAAAGAGAAATTTAGAACCTAATACAGCTGCCAAACGGCTTCATACTGTCTGCTGGCGCTACCCTCCAGGAACGGACCAGCAACTGGTTGGTTGGTTGGTTGGCAGGATGTGCTGAGGTCACTGCTCCATTTTAACAGAGTCGGCTAAACGCTGTTACTACAAAGAAAGGTATAAAATATGCTTGGTGTGTGCCCGTGAGCCAGTGCCGGGGCTTGCCACCTTCTTAAAATACAGAAACAAGGCAGCCCATCATCCCTGTGTGTTTAACACACCTGCCTTTTACCAGGTTAACACCTTGCTTAGATTTTAGTGATCCCCAGTTAGGGTCTGGGGAACCTCCCTTAATGAACATGAAACAGTTGTGTCCTGTTGCATGTGTTACTTCAGAATGTAACCTGCCAGTACCTCCCATCCTGGTTACCAGCACAGTCAGGAATTCGTCGTGCAGAGGTTAAATCTGAGGGCAAGTCCACACTACAAAATTAAGTCAACCTAAGTTACATGAATGTTCAGCCACCACAGTCACTGAATCGGTTTTACACATCACACTACGCTGCGTGTGTCAGCCACATGAGTCCTCCCCAGGAGCATGTGCACCCATTGACCTGCAGGCGGGGCACTGTGGGATGGTTTCTGAAAGGCAGCAGCAGTCGATGTAAGTAGCACACTGTCTACACTGACAATGTGTCAACCTAACTACATTGACTTCAGCTCCGTGAGGTGTAGCGCTTGGGTTATGGAGTCAGTGTGGTGACTTACATCAGTGGGAGCGACAGTTCAGTGTAGATGCTTCGAGTTAGGTCCACATAAGGCAATTTACTTCGACCTAACTCTGAAGTGTAGACCAGGCATGTGTCTGGTGGCGTTACTGGAAAGGGGGTTCCAAAGAGGATGGAGCTTGGCTGTTCTCAGTGGTGGCAGATGACAGAACAAGGAGTAATGGTCTCAAGTTGCAGTGGGGGAGGTTTAGGTTGGATATTAGGAAAAACTTTTTCACTAGGAGGGTGGAGAAGCACTGGAATGGGTTCCCTAGGGAGGTGGTGGAATCTCCTTCCTTAGAGGTTTTTAAGGTCAGGCTTGACAAGGCCCTGGCTGGGATGATTTAGTTGGGGATTGGCCCTGCTCTGAGCAGGGGGTTGGACTAGATACCTCCTGAGGTCCCTTTCAGCCCTGATATTCTAGGATTCTATGGATTCTACTGGAGCTGATTCTCTTTTTGTTCCAAGTGGGGTGGGAGGAATCCTTGGCCACTCAAGCCCTGTATTACTGGTCCTGGGTGGAGGGAAGAGGGGTTGGAAGTGTAATTGCTGGGCTGAGTGGGGAAGAGGTGCTGAGTTGGGACAGAAATAAGACAGTTTTTGTGGCAGTGACCTTTTCCCCTGCACGCCCGGTAAGCATTTACCAGCTGGGATTTGAATCCATGTAGTCCCCCTACAAGAACACTGTCACAGCCAGGATTATCTGAGCCGTACAGCTGGGTAATGGTTTCGGCTTGAGACTGAGTCTGAGGAGCTCCCCTGTTCCATCAGGCTTCCATCCCAAGGTGTTCTCACCCTGTTTCTACCTGACTGCAGGAGGCCAAAGATGCATTAGAAGCCAAGGAGCATTACATGGAGGAAATGGCCGATACAGCTGATGCTATCGAGATGGCAACTCTGGACAAGGAGATGGCAGAAGAGCGGGCCGAATCCCTGCAGCAGGAGGTGGATTCCCTGAAAGAGAAGGTGGAATATCTCACGATGGACCTGGAGATCCTGAAACACGAGATAGAAGAGAAAGGTGAGAGGTGTGGGGACCACCCATTGTGAAATGGGCTTGGGGAGGGGTCTCCTGTTTTAATGCAAACCTGGGTTGGGGGTAAATCTACATGTGGGGGAGATCCCATTGTTGTGATGAGTGCAGCATAAATACCAAGGTCCACTGAGATCTCCTAGGCCTGGTGGAGTCAGTGGGAACAGTGCCATTCAGGAGTTAATTCCATTGATGAAATAAACAGTAATACGTCACTAGGACCAGATGGGATTCACCCAATAGCTTTACAATAAGTAAATAATTAAAAGGCTCCAGAGGCTGGCCCGGCAGTTACAGACTGGGGAACCTGACTTCAGCACCAGGCACATTGCCTGAAACTCTAGTAGAGAAGAGAATCAACAGATGCAGAGATGAGCATGATTTGTTGGGGAAAAGTCACCATGGTTTTTGTAAAGGGAACTTCCGCCTCTCCAAAATGCTAGAAGGGGATCAGCAAACGTGGGCAAGGGGTGGGGTGGGGGGTCCAGTGAATATAGTGTACTGGAATTTCAGAAAGCCTTTGACAGGGTCCCTCACCAAAGGCTCTTAAGTGAAGGAGGCAGTCAGGGACAAGGGGGAAGGTTCTCTCCTGGATCAGTAACTGGTTAAAAGAGAGGAAACAAAAGATAGGAATAAATTCTTAGTGTTCACAGTGGAAGAGGTGAATGGCAGGGTTCCACAAGGATCTGCACCGGGACCAAGGTTATTCAGCATATTCATAAGTGATCTGGAAAAAGGGGTGACCAGATGGCAAAGTTTGCAGATGATGCAAAATGACTCAATACATGTAAGTCCAGAGTTGACTGAAAGGAGTTACAAAAGGGGGACTGGCAACAAAATGGCAGATGAAATTCCATGTCGATAAATGCAAAAACATTGAAAAACATAATCCCAACTATCCATTGAAAAGGATGGATTTAAATTAGCCGTTACCACTTAAGAGAGAGATCTTAGAGTCCTCGTGGATGGTCCTATGGAAACATCTGCTGAATGTGCAGCGGCACAGAATGTTAGGAATGTTTGGCAAAGCGTAGCTAATAAGACAGAAAATAGCACAATGCCACTGTATAGATCCTTGGTGCATCCACATGTGGAATCCTGCATGCAGTTCTGGTGGCCCCATCTCCACAAGGTGTATTGGAACTGGAAAAAGTTCAGAAAAGGACAACAAAAATGCTGAGGGGTCTGGAACAGCTTCCATATGAGGAGAGATTAAAAAGACTGTGGCTGTTCAGCTTAGAAGAGAGACTAAAGGTGGATGTGCTCAAGGTCTATAAAATCATCACTGGTGTGGAGTGTTATTTACCCCTTCACATAACACAGGAAGCAGGGGTCACCCAATGAAATGACTAGGCAGCAGGTTTAACACAAACCAAAGGAAGTATTTCTTCCCACAACACACAGTCAACCTGTGGAACTCTTTGCCAGGAGATGTTGTGAAGGCCAAGACTATAACAGTTCACAAAAGCACTAGATAAGTTCCTGGAGGATGGTCCATCAGTGGCTATTAGCCAGGCTGGTCAGGGAGGCAACCCCATGTTCTGGGTGTCCCTAAACCTCTCACTGCCAGAAGTAGGGAATGAGCGACAGGGGCTGGATCACTTGTTGATTCCCTGTTCTGTTCATTCCCTCTGGGGCACCTGGCGCTGGCCACTGTCAGCAGACAGGACACTGGGCTGGATGGACCTTTGGTCTCACCCAGTCTGGCTGTTCTGATGTTAGGATTTGCCCCTGTGGGATTGCTGTGATAGCTCCTTAGACATCCAGCTAAATGCTCTCAGCCCTTTGCATGCAGTCCAATTACTTGGCTTTGCAGCGCTGGGTGGTAGGAAATGGTAGGACCCTTATTCACAGACAGGTCAGTAGGAAGCAGCAAATGAGCAACTCTCCATGTCTCATCACCTCTGAGTTTGAGTGGGAGTCTGGCTGGCGGGATGCAGGTCTCTCTCACTATGGCTAAACCGGCCATTGCAGTGCTCATTGCCCCTTGCCCAGACGGGATGCCGGCTCCTGGGAGCGTCTCTGGGACAAGCTGTTTGTGCTGTAGTGCACAGGGTCTGCTCATTGTGCTGATTTCAGACCAGCTGCTCAGCTCCTCGACGGACAGGACATCGAAGCCAAAACGTGGAACAATCTCCCACATTTTATCCTTGTTTTGATTCCCTAATGGGCTTTCTAGCCACGGCAGACTTTAAAAATACGCAGACAAGGAAGTGAGCAGCCATTGCGTATCGACAGCATGAGCCGATTTCCCTGGCAGAGGGCCTGCGGAAGAGCCCCAGGACTCTGCTCACTCGACAGAACCTGTATCTGCCAGAGGAGCAGTAGATTGAGGAAACGGCGGATGGATGCACTGAGGAGGGCTGCAAAGGGGAAAATGGGGGAGATGGACAGAGCGAAGGGGATGTGGGATCTTCGCTAGGGCCGATGGAGGAGGATGGGGGGGCAGCGGCTACTGGGATCACATTGGCTACAGCCAGATGAGTACATAGAGCCATAGGGTTAGAAGGGACCACAAGCATCATCTAGAGTACGTTAGAGCTCTGCGTCAGGCACCGCGGGCCTGACCTGCAGCACCAGCAGTTCTAGCCATGCAGCTCCCCTGAGCCGAGATTGCAGATTGTGCCATACCATGCAGTGGTTCTTAATTTGAGTCCCTGGCCACTAATTGACTAACCTCAGCTTGTGACATACATTAGATTTGAGGGCTGCTCTGCTGAGGAGGTGATAGGCTGGTGGGTTAACCCCCGAGCATTGTCCTCCCAACTCCCAGGTTTAAAATCTTAGTTGCTCTTGAGAGACCTGCCTCTGGATAAGAGCTGATTTTCCTGCAAATGCTGGGTAACGTCTCTCTGCTTCTCCCTTTCTCCAGGCTCGGATGGGGCTGCATCCAGCTACCAGGTCAAACAGCTAGAAGAGCAAAACGCGAGGCTCAAGGAAGCTCTTGTCAGGTATAACGCTTCCTTCCTATTAGATCTCCTCCTCTGCGCTATCACCTCTGCAGATCCTCACTGCAGGCTCCCAAACCCTACCACCTGGCAACAGAAGCGGCCTCAAAGCGGTGACCCATGGACTTTGTTCTTGAGCCAGGGGATTAACCCCCTAGCCCCCCCCAGACACACCTCCAAATGCTCCTCAGTTCCTTTTTAACTCCCGGCACATCTGTTAAACCTCAGAGGAGTAGGAAGTGGGGTGGGTCACTGGGAGTCTGCTGAGGTTATACATGCAGAGAATGTGAGATGCTGCAGAAAGCAGGCAGTCTGCTTCCTTCTGATACTCTGGCTACGAGCAGGCTACTTAAATACAGTAGCTGGTTGATACGGTGCGTGTGTTTGCTGTGGTGACCAGATTGGGATGGCTTCTGGCAGTGTCCTGCACACCTCCTGGCCAGGTGTCTACTGAACTGCTTCGCACTGGGAAACGGATGTTGCATCTCTCTGTAGCCCTAACAGGGACAACCTCCGAGTGTCCTAGGAGAGGGCCTCCCCTGCATGGTCCCACCAATGTACCTGGTATAGTCTTCATTGTCTAGCCTCTTCAGATCACAGCCCGAGAGTCCAATCTGCCCTCTTCCCGTGAAGAGTTAAGTTACAAGCCGTATCCAGGGGCTGAAACGTCTCTGTTCTGAGTGAATGTGCACTGATGGCTGCAAAGCTGTCTCTTTACCACGGAGCGGCAATCTGAGCCCCCCCGGTAAATGAGTTCCCTTTGCACTCAGCATGGCTGCCCCCGTATCTCAGCACTGGGACGGCAAGCTGTCCTCTATGGGATGGTCACTGCTAGTGAAAGGACAGGAGTCCTAGCCAGCTGACTCGGAAGGGGTGCAGACATCTGAGGAAGGCTGTGATGGCAAGGGCAGGGAACGGCTGCTGTGACCACAGTCCCTGGGTCCCGTTCCGTTTGCTCTGAGTATGTTTGCTCTGTTTCAGGATGCGGGATCTGTCAGCATCAGAGAAGCAGGAGCACGTGAAGCTTCAGAAACACATGGAGAAGAAGAATTCAGAGCTGGAGAGCTTGCGTCAGCAGAAGGAGAAGCTGCAGGAGGAGGTGAAGCAGGCAGAGAGAACCATTGACGAGTTGAAAGAGCAGGTGAGTCCACCCCAGGGTGCTTTGGAGCTTCAAAGAGGGTCAGGGAACCACTGCCAGGCAAATTGGTGTCTCCTGTGAACTGCTGGGTGTGGGGCTCTCGCTTAGAAACCGCACGCTTAGAGCATCCCAGGAGGCAGTGAAGGTGTCCCAGGGGATCCTGCTGTAGAGTCTGCCCTTCTCCAGCACAAGCCGGGCCGGACTCTGGGCAGTGGTTCATGCTTGGCTGCAGGCTGGCTTCCTTAAATGTAAGAGACACTTTGCACCTGGTGTCTTAAAAACCTTTCCAAAGGAGAGTCTAACTGATGTCGTCTTACCTCTGGAATTCGGTGCCACCTAACATGCTTGTCTTAGGATGGCGTGGTCAGGAGGACGGGCAAGTCACAGCCATGCAGAGGTTTTAGTGATGTGGGGCCCCTGGGGGAAGGTTCCTTGATGACTACAATGCAGTGCGCTCCCCTTTGCATTTTACGGGCTTCCTCGAGGCAGGCACTGTCTGCTGTGGAAGAAGCAGGCGATACCGTACAGAAGCTCTAGCATGATCCTGGCTTGGTAGGAGAGCGATGATTGTCACTGACACCACTTGATAATGTGCAGAGGGGGAGAGAGGATGACTCCTGTTCCCATGGAAAGAGAGTGAGCTCCCATTGTGCCTCTGATAAATCTGACCCATAACTTGTCCTGGGCTTCGGTGCAGAGCAGAGAGCTGTGGAAAGCTGGGCTCAGGGCTGGCAAAGCAGCAGAAGATGGATTTCTTGGAGGTTGCATAGAAGTACATTAGGTATTAGTGTCATGATGTTCCAGGTTCTGTGGCCACAGCGGCTGTGAGGATTGAAGCCGGGTGTCTCTTCCCATCTCCTCACCCTGCTGGAACATTGAGTGTTCCTGTAGCGCAGCGGTGGGCAGCCTGTGGCCCACAGGCTGCATGCAGCCCACCAGGGTGATGCGTTGTGGGCTGAGAGACAGTTTCTGTACATTGACCGTCCGCTGCTCCCAGTGGCTGCGGTTCACTGTTCCCGGCCAGTGGGAGCTGGGGGAAGAGGTGCAGGCCACAGGGGCTGGGTGACTGGGTAACAAAATGGCAGATGAAATTCAGTGTTGATAAATGCAAAGTGACACACACTGGAAAACATCATCCCAACTATACCTATAAAATGATGGGGTCTAAATTAGCTGCTACCGCTAAGAGAGGGATCTTGGAGTCACTGGATAGTTCTCTGAAAACATCCACTCAGTGTACGGCAGCAGTCAAAAAAGTGAACAATGTTAGGAGTGATTAGGAAAGGCACAGGTAATAAGGCAGAATATATTGTTATGACTACAGTATAAAGCCATGGGGCGCCCACATCATAAATACTGCCTGCAGTTCTGGTCGCCCCATCTCAAAAAAGATATATTAGAATTAGAAACAGTGCAGAGAAGGGCAACGAAAGTGCTGAGGGGTATGAAACAGCTTCCATACAAGGAAAAATTAGGCTGAGACTGTTCAGCTTAGAAAAGAGACAACTGAGGGAGGGGATAGGATAGAGGTCTATAAAATCATGAATGTGAATAAGGAGGTGTTATTTACCCCTTCATGTAACACAAGAACCAGGGGTCACCCAATGAATTTAATAGGCAGCAGGTTTAAAACAAACTTCACACAACACAGTGTCAACCTTTGGAACTCCTTGCCAGAGGATGTTGTGAAGGCCAAAAGTATAACTGGGTTAAAAAAAGAAGTAGATAAGTTAATGGAGGGCAGGCTCATCATGGCTATTAGCCAAGCTAGTCATGGATGCAGCCCAGTGCTCCAGGTGTGTCTACAACTCTGACTGCCGGAAGCTGGGAATGGTCAAGAGAGGGTGGATCATTCGATAATTACCCTGTTCTGTTCACTCTCTCTGAAGCATCTGGCATTGGCTGCTGTGGGAGAACAGGACACGGGGTTCGATGAACCATTGGCCTGACCCAGGATGGTGGATGTTGCATTCCTATGCAGCGGTGTTGGAATGTGGGAGGCCAGGTCAGGCTAAGCTTTTGAGCCCTGTGTCCGTAGGTGGATGCTGCGCTGGGTGCTGAAGAGATGGTGGAGACTCTGACAGAGAGAAACCTGGACTTGGAGGAGAAGGTCCGGGAGCTGCGCGAGACCGTCGGCGACCTGGTAAGCTGCCCAGCAGGCAGAGCTCTCTGCCATGGGTCAGAGAGGATGAGACAGAACCCACGCGTATTCCTGTGTCTGCATGGTCTGCAGCCAGGCTGGCCACAGGACAGGGTGTGGCAGTGGGTGAGGCTCAATGAAGTCACTGGGGTTGGCTGATCTCCCAAGCTCCTGCTGGGCACGATGGCCGCAGCTGATCTCCTGGTCAGCCCCGAAGCTCTGCCCCTTCCCTCTTCTGATAGCCCCGTGATCCTGTGGCCTGACAGGCCGAGCTGTGAGCGGCAGCCCCCTCCCCTTCTTCCTGCTAGGAAGCCATAAACGAGATGAACGACGAGCTGCAGGAGAATGCCAGGGAGACCGAGCTGGAGCTGCGTGAGCAGCTGGACATGGCAACGGCGCGGGTCCGCGAGGCGGAGAAGCGCGTGGAGGCTGCACAGGAGACAGTTGCAGATTACCAGCAGACCATCAAGAAATACAGGGAGCTGACCGCACACCTGCAGGTAAAGTCCTTGAGCAGCACCTGCCACTGCGGCCTGGCAGGGCCAGGGGAGGGGCTGGCTGAACTGCCCAGCACCCATCAGAGCAGCAGCTGCTTCAGGGCAGGGCTTTAGTACCAAGGAGGCAGAGGCCTCGGCAGGCAAGAGCACTGCAGAGAGGGGACGGGACCAACCCTGCAGGGGCTGCTGCTGGCACTGCCAACGCACCTGGAACGGGCGGCTGGTGCCCTGGGAGTTGGGCTCCTGGTTTAGGCGGGATTTACCGAGAACATCCAGCTAAGCCAGAGCAACCTGACCACTAGTTTTACTCTGAGGGAAACTTCCTCCTATTGGTTGTGCTTCAGCTGCCTCCTGGCCATCCCTCTGCTCCGCAGTGGGGAAACGCGGGTTGGGAGCTCGGGAACCAGTGAGCTAACATACTCCCAAGCGTGGGTGTTGCGTTGTGTCCCAGGGGCTGCAGGTGTGAGCAGGTGGATGGGATTCCCTAAGGGACCTGGGGGCGCTGGCAGCAGCCCAGTGAGACTGTCATGGAAATACGGGTGGGGAGATGGATCTAGTTACCCTCCCCGCCCTGCATGATTGTTCTCCTGAGCCCGGAGCAGTCTGCCCTGTGTCCCCTTGGGAGCTGTGTGAGGCCCAGCGCTGGGGAGACGCCTCAGCTGAGTGCACCCACATAGTCAACTCCCCTTCCTCCTCCTTGCCTGCCCCGTTATCGCCCTAAACCACGGGGAGGCCTGGTCCCGAGATGAGGGGATGGCAGTTCTGCTCCTTCATGTTCTATTGTATTGCTCATCCTCCCCTCTCCTCCTGCAATCAGGACGTGAACCGAGAGCTCATGAGCCAGCAAGAAGCTTCTGTTGAGAGACAACAGCAGCCTCCACCAGAGATGTTCGACTTCAAGATTAAATTTGCAGAGACTAAGGCCCATGCGAAGGTACGGTGAGCAGCTGTGCGTGTCGGTGTGTAGGACCCAGGTGTGTGTATTCCCGCGAGCGGACGGCATTGCTTCCTGTGCTCGGGCTGCTTCCAAAGGCTGCCATGTTATTCTGAGGGTGTCAGAGGCCTGACCCAGGTGTGTGTATTCCCGCGAGTGGACGGCATTGCTTCCTGTGCTCGGGCTGCTTCCAAAGGCTGCCATGTTATTCTGAGGGTGTCAGAGGCCTCCCCCAGGGCTGTGTCACTAGTGAGTGAGAGCACCCAAAAGTCTGCAAAACGGCTCAACTGCAGAGAAACACTCCTCTTCCCCACTGGCTAGCATGTGGGCTCGCAGACCCTGGCAGACAGGGCAGGATGCCTGCGCGCTCTGGCACAGGCTGTGAAAACGGAGCACGTAGCTACTCGGCGGGGTGCTGGAAGGGTGAGTGGTGTGGCTGGAGAATTCAGGCATTACCGGGTGGGGGCGGGAATGGGGCGTAACCTTTGTTCTGAGAAACGGGGGCCCAGACTGTAACGGTTTTTGCACAGCAGCAAGCACTTGAAAATGGGGTTTTGTGACACAAACGTGTCCTGACCCTGGTGTGAACTTACGCTGGCTGGAAGGCCGGTAGCAAGTGTCTGACGTTTGCCCTCCTCAGGGCGAGGGACCCTGCCCTTCGGGGCCTGCCCTGGACCGGTGAGAGGGAAGCTCCTTCCCTCCAGCAGCCGTGGGAATGTGGCTCTGGGACGGGGCGGAAAGGGGCTTGGACTGACTGGCCTGGCTGGGCCCCCGTGTAGTGCCAGCGAGCAGGCGAGAGCGGTTCCAGGCTCTGTTTGATGTTCCCTTTGTCTCCTCAGGCCATAGAGATGGAGCTGCGCCAGATGGAGGTGCAGCAGGCCAACCAGCACGTCTCCCTCCTCACCTCCTTCATGCCTGACAGCTTCCTGCGCCACGGAGGGGACCACGACTGCATCCTGGTGCTGCTGCTCATCCCCCGGCTCATCTGCAAGGTAGCCAAGGGCACATGCCCCCTCACCCCGCCTGCACCAGCACCTCTTCCTTTGACACGGTTAGGGTGGGGAGCTGCTTGTTTTCATCCCACTTCGGCTTATTTCTGTGCCATGAGCTGAGGTGCTTAGGGCCGCTGCATTGCCCCCGGGTGGCGCTGTGCGGCAGGGCTTCAGTGAGCCCCTCTCACCCACCCGAGCGGCACTGCTGGGCTCTGAAGGGCATTGCATCTGGGCGGCGCCTGCCAGAAGGATGGGGCTGGGGGCCTGGGGGGGGATGCTCGATGGCGCCGCCTCCTGGCGGTTCTGGGGTTAGCTCTGTCTGTCAATGACAGCACTTCCAGCAGGCACGTGTCCTGAGTATCTCCGCTGCAGCTCCTCTCACTCAGGAGCAGCATCCTCATCCCTTTCCGGGGGCAGGGCATCGAGGATCCCGCTCTCCTGTGGTCCCAGTGTCACTCCCACAGTGGCTGGCAGGGGAGCCCGGGGGCTCAGGGACCTCTACACAGCAGCCAAGGGCCATTCCCTGCTGGGTCCTTGCTGCCTTTTCCTGAGCCGCTTTCATGCCTCCTGGCCCTCCCCACTCCTTGGGCTTACTGGCCTCTCAGCTCCCTCCTCCCAGGGAGTAACTTCAGGCAGCTCATCTCTGCAGCCCCTCTGCTCCCTGCCTGTCTCCAGCAGGTGAGCGTCTCCCTGATCAGTTGCCTCCAGCCTAAAATTCCCCTGTTTGCAACCTAACCTGCTGAGTGGGCCCACCTGGCCTAATTCAGCTCCTGCAGGGCTAGTGTGGGGAGCACACCTCATCACCGGGACAAAAAGGGGGGCCCTGGGGAACAGTCCTGGTGTCTCAGGGGCCCCCCAGAGATGGGAGCAGAGCTGAGAGGTCTTTGGCTGGCCGGGCTGCAGGGGAGTGAAGCTGATGGAAACACAAGAAAACCCCTTGAGGTGGATAAAATGGCCGCCGTGACTGTGACTGAAGCTGTGTGAGCTGGTGCTTGCCCAGGTCAGGCCCATGGCAGAGTGTGAAATGCCAGAGGAGCCTGTCCCAGCAAGCGCAGCTCTGTGGCAGGGATGCTGGGCTGCGGGGAGCAGGAGGGATGTGTCGCTGTGCTGGGCAGCGCAGGACTGAGACTGCTCTCTCTCTTCTGGAACAGGCCGAGCTGATCAGCAAACAGGCCCAGGAGAAGTTCGAGCTGAATGAAACCTGTGCCGAGCGCACAGGCCTCCGGGGTGCCCCAGGGGAGCAGCTGAGCTTTGCTGCGGGGCTGGTGTATTCGCTGAGCCTCCTGCAAGCGACGCTGCACAAGTACGAACAGTGAGTACCGTGAGCGTCGTGCACTGTGCACACAGCCTTTGGATCCCTGGTGCTCTGGGAGGAGAGCACCTAGGGTGCCCCCATTCCTGCAGAGGGTGGGGAAACCCCTCACGTGTCCAGACTGGCTGAGGGCCAGGGAGGTGCCTCGTCCTGAGCACTGCCGCCGTTCCCAGAGATCTGATGGGATTGTGAGCAGTCACTAGAAGCACTGCCTGCCGCAGCCTGAGCTCAGCCGTTTCACGGGACTGCTGCCGAGGTCAGACGGAGAATCCTTCTAGCTGCACCTTCCCATGCGCGCCACTGAAACGCAAAGAAACCTCCCCAGCGCCCATCCAGCGGCACTGGGTCCATGCTGAAAGCCCGACAGCCAGCCCAGAGATTGGAACAGACTCTGTCCTGCCGTGGCCCTTCCTCGTAGCCCTAGCGCAGCTAGTGCTGCTGCTGGTCCCAGTCACCAGAAGTGCCCTCTACTGGGGCTGGCCTGGGGGCCTGGGCCTGGATGGATGCTGAGCCACCCGGCAGCTCCCATGAGCTGCTCAGCACCTCTGAGCGGCATCCAGAACTAGTGCCCCCGTGAGACTGCAGGGCCCCTGTAGCGACCAGACCCGTGTCCCAGACTAGCTGATAGTATTTGCTCCTCCTGCCAGGGCCCTGAGCAAGTGCAGTGTTGAGGTCTATAAGAAGGTGGGAATGCTCTACCCGGAGATGAGTGTCCATGAGCGCTCGCTGGACTTCCTGATTCAGCTGCTGCACAAGGACCAGCTGGATGAGACGGTCAACGTGGAGCCACTCACCAAAGCTATCAAATACTACCAGGTAGGAGGTGTGGTCTGTGCCGCAGGTGGGTGCCGGCTCTGTGCCGCTCTCTGCAGTACGGGCACTGGCCCCAGGGCAAGCTGAGCTGTGAGGGGTGGGAGCTGCGAAGTGGGGTTGAGGTTTGCAGAGCCCCAGGTGGCATTGCTGCTTTCAGGGAAACCTCCCAGGCTGCGGGCTAAGTAGCTAGGTTCCCGTCACCGCCTTTCCTTCTTTCCCCTCCGCCTTCTGAACACCGAGATCTGGTTCCCCTGCTGGCCCACGACTAGATCTCCCATTCCCAAGTGCTCTGATTCCCATCCTAGAGAAGGGAGATGCCTGGCCGTCCTTGTACCAGGATCCCTCATCTGGGCATCCTAAGACACTGGCTGCAGAAGCCATCACCGCTGGCCCACAGGGCCATGTCCCCATGTCAGAGACTGAAATAGACCTCTCAGAACTTCACATAATCCCAGCACAGAGGAGTATACTGGAGCAGGAGGATCTCTGCTAAATCCACGGGATCAGGCCCCCTTCCCAAGAGGGGTATCTGATTGATTGTCCACTCCAAGTATCCCAGAGAGCCCCTTAGCATCTGCTACTGCAGCCAATCTGCTGTCCTCCACCCTCTGCCCCGGCACGCTTCCCTCTCCCCAAACGTATGAAGCCAGGTGAGGGAGCTGGGGACAGCTGGGATAGCGTGTGGCTCTGCTGGATTAACTCCGTTCTGTTCCTATCGCTGTTACCAAAGGGCAGACCCGTGAGTGTGCTTGTGCTGCCGTGTTAGTGTCTGCAGCACAACGTTCGCCCTCATCCAGCTCCCAGCAGGCTGCGTGCAGATGGGGCAGGCTGCGGTTTGTGGCTCTGGCAGGGCTTTGGAGAAGCTAATGCCTCTCTCCATCTCCTTTCCAGCACCTCTACAGCATCCACCTGGCAGAGCAAGCCGAAGACTGCACCATGCAGCTGGCGGACCACATTAAGGTGGAGTAGCAACGGTGCAGCCCGTGCTGCGGGCCCTTGGGGAGGAGTCACTGCACAGGCTGCTGCTGCCTCCTTCATGAGGGCTTTGGAAAACGTCCTCCTGAGACGCACTCCTGCCTCTTTCGCAGTGGTGCATCCCTTGCTAGCGTGGGCTTGCCAGCTGCCCGCTCCTCCCCCCGAGCCCCACCTCTCGCCCACCAGAGGGTGCGGGGGGGAAGATGTGGGATGGGCCCTGCCAATGCGCTGGTGAGTAAAGGGCAGGAAGAGGAGTTGAGAACACAGCGCTGAGCCCGGTCCCTGCAGTGGAGCAGTCGGCACTGCCAGGCCTCCCGTCAGAGGGCACCTGTGTCCTGGTGCCTCCCAACATAAAGCAGCCCAGGCTCCTGTGGAGCAGGAATCCCAGAGAGCTCAGCCCTGCTCTGTCCCCAGGCAAGGTCGTGTCGCTTAGTCTGCTTTGCCCTGAACTAATGGCACTTGCGCTTGTCCCGCAGTTCACCCAGAGTGCCTTGGACTGCATGGGCGTGGAGGTGGGTCGACTGCGGTCCTTCCTGCAGGTGAGCAGCCGACTTCCTGCCACCCTGGTTCCCCTCTGCATTCGGGGCCAGCACCTCGGCTGGCGTACGTTGGCGTTGCTCCATTGAAGTCAGCAGCTATGCCGGCGTGAGCCAGCTGATGCGCTGGCCCTTAGCATCTCAGGTGTTGAGCTTTCTCACCCCCTTCCTTCCTTCCTTTCCATGTGCTTGGCAGACGGGGCAGGAGGCATCCGACCTTGCCATCCTTCTCAGGGACCTGGAGACCTCCTGCAGCGACATCCGCCAGTTCTGCAAGAAAATCAGACGCCGCATGCCAGGAACAGATGCACCTGGGATACCCGCAGCACTTGGCTTTGGACAGCAGGTGGGACTAGCCAGCGCCGAAGTCCCAGGGAAAAGGGCAGCCGAACACCTGTGCCAGGGGCTGCACTGGCAGCTTGCCAGGAGCCGCATGGGCACCGCAAATACCATAAGGTGCAGAACATTGCAGCCACCCTCCTGCTGAGTGAGGCAGCTGCAGACAATACACGTCCCAGCAGGCCGTGCTCACTGGGGAGGCAGCTGCAGAGAATACACGTCCCAGCAGGCCGTGCTCACTGGGGAGGCAGCTGCAGAGAATACACGTCCCAGCAGGCCGTGCTCACTGGGGAGGCAGCTGCAGGCTGGACAGGGAGGTTGTTTGTGTTCCGGTGAAGGGGGAGGGTCCCACTTGTGCCAGCTCCATTATAGTCCCGCACAACAGGCGCCATCTTCTGTCCCTCGCTCACCTCCCCCAGCCTCTTTCCCCCCTGGTGACTCCCTGCCGGCGTGAGGGGTTTTTAGTACCGGTCTGGTGCTAGGGATGCTGTCACCTGCCTGGCCTGAAGGGTTCCTTGGGGAGAGCAGAGGCAGAGTGCGCAGTGGGAGAGAGTCCGTGCATTGTCTGGCGAGCCAGCGCGTGTCTTTGTCTGCCTGGCTGGGACTGGTGGTGTTTGCTGCTCGGGTCTCTTCTCTCTTTGTGTTGTGTTACACGCGTGCCTGGGCCATGCATCGAAACCTGCTGTGCAGTGTCTGCCCCAGCCCTTTTCCTGAATGGGCTGGGGCTGGGGCTGGGGCGGGGCGGGGCGGATCAGAGCACGCTGGAGAGAACAGCGAGCAGGGACGCTGACACTGCAGAGTCACCTTGCGGGGCAGAGCCCTCGCTGTGAGAGGAGGAAGGCGCGGCCAGGAGTCACGGGGGCTAGGTAGCCGGTAGAGCATAAGACAGAGCTAGGAGAACCCTGACTATTTCCTGCCTGAGCCACGGCCATGAGCTGCCATCTGTAATGTGGTCCCGGTAATGAAACTTCCCTGGGTAAAGAAGCCTGAGCCCACGTGGCCCATGGTGCAGCAGGGACTGCACGAAGCCCTGGTAGGGAGCCTGGTGAGGGAAGCAGTGAGCAAGTGCAGAGAGCAGGAACCTTGGGCTCAGGTGGTGACGAGAATTCCCCGCCCTGTTGGCTTCCTGGGCTGTCCTTCCTTCCTGCCGCCCGGGCCCTTCTCCCTGGTGATAACTGAACTGCCCTCCGCGAGCTCTTAGCCGTTGGGCGAGTGCAGTGCTGTGACGCCTGGCGGGTGTGTGGAGGAACAGCCTCCACTTTCCTTTGCTGGGAGCGAATCCCGTAATCGCTGTGTCTCTGCCTGACCCCAGGTGTCGGACACGCTGCTGGACTGCCGCAAGCACCTGACCTGGGTGGTGGCGGTGCTGCAGGAAGTGGCTGCCGCGGGGGCCCAGATGATCGCCCCGCTGACGGAGAACGAAGGGCTCCTGGCTGTGAAGCTGGAAGATCTGGCCTTCAAAGCAAGTGAGCAGGTGGGAACCCAGTTCTCAACTTCCCTACAGCCCTCTGCCCCGGGGAACGAAAACCTGTTAACCTGAGAGGGGCTCGTATCTCACGCCAGCCCCTGGGCACTTTGGGATGAGCCTGGGTGGAGCGACAGCCAGTTAACGCTGAAGCGTAGGGACCAGCCCCTCACCTACCCACCTCGGTCTGCAGCCTCCTCGTCGGCAGAAGGGCCAACTGCCCCCCAAGGCCTGGGGTCAGTGGAGCAAGGGCAGGAAGCCTTACCTAGCAGCGGTACTTGGCTCAGTGGGTGCAGATCGCACATTGAAATGGGGCAATTCTCTCTCTTACCATCCTCTGCAGATCTACGGCAGCCAGGGCGTCAACCCGTACGAGTGCCTGCGCCAGTCCTGTAACATCCTCATTGCAACCATGAACAAGATGGCCACTGCTATGCAGGAGGGAGAGTACGACGCCGACCGGCCACAGACCAAGGTGGGGCACAGCTGGGGGCGCCTTCGGGCTGGGCCAGGGCAGCTGAACAGAGCCAGGCGAGGCCCTGATTTCCTGTGGATGGTGGGAGGAGATGGAAAAGCTGGGCTTTCCCTAGCGGGCTATCTGGTGACAAGGATGGTCAAGCTGCAGCGCGCACAGCAGAAACCGATGGCACGGCCCCTCGTAGCTGGGTTTTGTGGGGTGTGTTCTGGGCGCAGCGGGCTCTCCTTGGACACTGTTAGCAGGTGAGGGGCCGGCATCTTGAATCAGGAGCCCTCCTGCTGTCGGTGCAGCTAGGCGGATGCCTCCAAACCAGCAAGTGTGTCTTAGCCTTCATCCTTACGGTGTGTAACCTGCCAAGGGTCCGTCGCCTTCTCAGCCTGCGAGACCAGCTCTCCCTGCATTGTCAGGGACTCGGGGAGCCAGGCAATTGCCTGTCGTGTGCAGATTTGGGGGGATGTTCCTCAGCAGCGTCCTGCCCATTTTTCACCATGAGCAAGCACTGGAATCCATCAGCTGGCAATATCTGAGCAACCCCCGTTCTTGTCCCTGCAGCCCCCTCCTCCTGTCAATCTGAGGGCAGCCGCACTCCGGGCCGAGATCACAGATGCTGAGGGCCTGGGACTGAAGCTGGAAGACAGAGAGACTGTCATCAAAGAGCTGAAGAAATCGCTCAAAATCAAGGTGAGCTCATCCATGGTCTGTTCCCTAATCTGCCTTTCCTGTTGGCCGGTGCAGAACCCTGTACCCTGGGGGTGCCCCATTCGCCTGGCCAGTAGGCAGCTGCCTGCCTGAGTTGCTCCCACTTCCTGTAGGGCTGCCTGTGGAGCTGTTAGCCCTTTGGATCGGTTCCCCCAGCGACCACAAGCTGCCCATGTAGCAGAGGCCTGTGGCAACAGCCATAAGGGACTCACTAGCCCTTCCCCCAGGTGGGTGGTCCGTGCACGCCTAACCTGAGCCCGGGAGCCAGTAAGGACTGGTGGCATGTGCCGGCTATTGGCTGCACCCGTGGAGCCGGGGTGGGCACTCCAGGGCACCGGAACATGTTGGCCATGCCCAGAGGCCTGGAGCACTTCGCTTTCTCCCCTGCCGCTCCAGGGCGAGGAGCTGAGCGAAGCAAACGTGCGCCTCAGTCTCCTGGAGAAGAAGCTTGACAGCGCGTCCAAGGACGCGGATGACCGGGTGGAGAAGATCCAAACCAAGCTGGACGAGACCCAGGCTCTGCTCAAAAAGAAGGAGAAGTGAGTGTGGGTTTCCCAGCCGTGGGATTCGGGCTGGGCCTGCTAAGGGAGGTGCCTGTGCAGAAGAGGTAGCAGCGATAGCAGTTTGCCATGGTTTCCAGGGCTGTTCGGGAGGTTAGGGTGGCTAGGCCCAGGTGTTAACCGGGGCAGCTAGCAGCAGAGAGGACACGTCTCAGAACAGGCCGCATTCTGGCTGCTTTCTGTGAGGTGCCGGACGTTGGCATTTCACACCATTGCCAGACCCGGTATCCGAACCCCGATGCTGGTGTGGTGTGAACTCCCGGGGAGAGAGCAGTGGTCAGCCTGATGGAGCTAGAACCAGGATTAAGGGAAAGAGACGGAGATGCTTCCTGCGCGTGAGATCTTCACCTGCAGAACAGAGCAGCCTCCCAGGAAAATGGCTGGGGAGCGTGTGGACGGGGGAGGAGGCTGGAAGTTACCAAAGCTGCTGAGATCCTGCCAAGCCTGCTGGGTAGAGGCTGTGAGTTCTGCCCGCTGAGCTGTGCCCCGTTCCCCGGGGGCGTCTCTCCCCTGCAGGGAGTTTGAGGAGACCATGGATGCTCTTCAGGCTGATATTGACCAGCTGGAGTCGGAAAAGATGGAGCTAAAGCAGCGCTTGACCAACCAGTCCAAGCGCACCATCGAGGGGCTGCGTGGATCCCCGGCCTCCGGCATCGCGTCCATTGTCTCGGGCATTGCAGGAGGTGAGCCACCCGCCTGTGCCCCTCCCTAGCGTCTGGGGGCTGTTACTGCAGCCTCGCTGCCCCCAGGGCAAAGGCCCTGTGGGGAGGGGAGTGGGAACTCAGTCGGGCTCCCAGCCAGAGGCAGAGCAGTGTGGGTGGGCGGCTGCTGGCGTGAGCCCCATGCAGGGAGCAATACTCTAGACCCGAGGGAGAGGAGGGGTGGGGGCCTTGCTGCTCACTCAGTTGGATGAGCACCAGGCCGCTTCCCCAGACATCTGGAGCTGGTCGCGTGCGTGGTGGCTCCGCAGGCTGGAAGGCCCCTAGCGAGATGTCCAGGCATCAGTGGATGAGCCGAAGGATGCGTGACGGCCCGGCACTGCCTCTCTGTGCAGCGCGCGCTCAGCTGGGCGCTCGCCTGCCCACTCCTGGATTGCTGAAAGGGCAGCCAGCCGGGGGAAATCGTCTCCGGCGTGCTGCTGCTGCCTGGGGCAGGGAACGCTGCAGGGCTTGGCCATGTGGGGACAACGACTGGCTGGTGAGTTCAGAACCAGTCCATGGTCTGACCTGCACCCCTGCGAGCAGACAGCTGGAGAGGAAAGGCCCCTGGCAGGCTGCTGGAATCCCTCTGCCTCCTTCCCCTTTGCTCCCATGGCTGGGTGGCAGGTTCCTATGGACGTGGAAGCGTCTCACCCAGCCCCTTGTTCTGCCCCGGCAGAGCCCCCTGTCGAGCACAGGTCTGGCCTGCATCCAGCCGCCATTGCTCCCGAGAGAGGCTGCGATTCCCCGGGCTCTCCTCCCCTGCTGGCGGAGAAGCACAGCCACTGCCCTCCGCCTCTGGGTGCGGGCAGCTCTCCAGCCATGGCAGGCGGCGGGGCGTTGGTTTGCTCCTTTCCCCCCACTCCTGGAGTCCAGCCCCAGCTCTGGGGGAGAAGTGGGTGGCCGAGGCCCTCGGCCTGAGGTGCTGAGCTGCGTAGGGTGCTCGGGTCCGGCCCTGCTTTCTCCACTCGGCATGAGCTGCACAGGGCAGACCGAGCCAGGCTGAGTGCAGGGCTGTTGCAGGGCCTGCGTTCTGCTCCCTGCAGGCTCTAGCGTAGAGCCGGAGCCATGCGATTCCCAGGGCATCATTGTTCTCAGCAAACTGCCTTGCACAACAGTGGCCCAGACCCGAGACTCCTGGGACTGGCCCAAACCCGAGGCTCCTAGGACTGGCCAAGGGGGCTCCTCGGAGCCCGTCTGGACTCCTGATCCCACTGGCGTTTATACGGAGGGGGAATGCCCAGTGCTGACGCCTGCAGCTGTGTGCTAACGTGGACATGGGACGTGCTGCTGGCCTCCTGGCACACCACCCTCGCTGTGATTCAGTGAAGTGCCTCTGCCTGGTGGGTTGCTGGCCGTAGCTGGTCCGATGCCTGGATTTTAGCCTGTTTTCTTCCCAGAGCTGCAGTGACCATTGGTCTGTGCTGAGTGTCTGGTGAGAGCGATAAAGGCGGTGGCACCACACTGCACGGGTACCACTTGGCTGTGCGGATCGCAGCAGGAGCCCAGTGCTTGCTGCGTGTTGGCTGGGGGGGCGGGGTCCCCGGTTTACAGCAGGGGAGCTGAGGTACAGGACAGCAGAGGGATTTTTCCAAGGCCCCAGAGTGAGTTGGTGGCAGAGCTGGGAACAGAGTGTCCCGTATCCCACTTCTTTGCGCTCACGGCTCTGGCTCACTGCTCGTGAACTGCTGGTGTCCTGGCATCTTTCCTTCTCTGCCTGTGGTTCACACAGCCATCTGGCTGCCTCGGGCCAGATCCGGAGCAGGCTGAGCCCAGCGGAGGCGGTGGGAGGTGTCAGCAGGTCTTAGGATCCATCCCAGGATGCAGCTGCTCTAGGAATGGCATCTTGGGTTGCGTGCTTGTCCTGCCAGATTGGCTCCAGTGGTGAACTGTGTGGTTTTGGAAACTGCCTGCTCTGCTCTCCAGTCCTGCACCCCCAAGGCAGGTTCCATGGCAGGCGGCACGGGAGCCAGGATGGACTCCAGCTCCTTCTTCAAGGCCGTGTGGCCCCGTGAGGGTCCCTGGAGTGAGAGGCAGCAGACTGGGTGTGAATGTGCATAGGGGGCAGATCTGTGGGGCCATTTTTACAATGGCTTCTCTGGCCAGAGCTGCATTCGAGCCTTGCCCTTCAGCTTTTCATTCTTCTGCTTCTTGTCTCTCTTGTGCTTTCCGCTGCAGAGGAGCAGCCGAGAGGTACGGTATCCTGCTCCAGCCTGCCAACGCTCCTCGTCTCTAGGCCCCCGGAGGGCAGGCCCCAGTGCATGTGAGAAGGGGGTTCTGAGGCTTTGGGAAGTTGAGGTGGAGCGAGAGGCGCTGGATCCTCCTCCAGTGCTGCTCTTTTCAACTGCTCTGAAGCCATGTGGCTCACTGGCCAGAGCATCCTGCATCTAGCCCAGTGTCTGAGAGGGGCAGGGAACAGAGGGGAGATGGATCCACCCAGAGCTGGTTCTGCCGGGGGAAGTGCAGGGCCGCATCCCCTCTCTGCTCAGCGCCAGGAGGCTGTTCTGCAGGGATGGGATCCTGGCCTGGGACGGGTGTTGTCAGGGTATTTGCATGGGTTCGACCCCAGGGCACAGCCACGGGACTCTCCATCTCCGGCTGCGTGACTGATGGCTCTGTGCCCTGGCCAGGGGCGTGCGTGCGGGTCGCTCCTGCTGCTGCTCCTTGGCACAGCCACACTGATCTCTTCCTCCCCCTCAGCCTGCGGCCCGACCCTGCATGCACAGCCCACGCCGGCTCCAGTCTCCTTTGCCCATTGATGTTCTCGCCCCGTTTGCAGGTGTCAGCGCTGGCCAGGTGATGGGAGGTGGCTCAGGACCTGTCCAGGTGAAGGATTCACCTCTTCTCCTCCAGCAGATCGATGCCATGCGGCTGTCCATTGAGCACCTCAAAACTGAGAACAACCGGCTGAAGGTGAGGGGGCCTCTCCGGGCGGGCATCTCTTGGGGTTTGCACCACTGGGCTATCCAGGCATTCGTCCGGCCAGGCCTGGGCTGCACACACCCCGACTGGCTACCGGGAATCACCCATTGCTCTCCAGCCAGTCCCCCCGGGGGGAGCAGGGAAGGGCAGTCCGCCTGGTCAGAGGAAGGGGATACCAGACGTGCTGGAGCTGGGATGGTTTAGTCTGGAGCTGTAGTGAGAATCTAGAGGAGACTGGCTGACTGGGCCCGTTTATAGGAGCAAAGGGCCATTGGTAGTATGCAAAGGAAATGTACCGTTAACCTGTGGCCCTCCTTGCTGCAGGCATTGCTGATGCTAATCGCTGAGACTCGCGGGCACGTCAGACCCCTCTGCCCTAGGAGGGGCACTGGCAGAGCCACTCGCAAGGATCAAATGCCAAGGACTCCTGCCTCCTTGTCCTTCCCCACCCCCCCACACCAACTTCCAGGGCCCAGTGCTGTGCATTGGGGAGGGGCCTCTCCCTCCTCTGTGCCATTCGGCGCAGAGGTGACACAGGCCAGCAGCCCCCAGCTCCGGGGCCTCAGGCTCTGTTCCGGGCGGCCAACTCCTGTTCTCCTCGACTGGAACTGCTGGGGTGTGGAGCGAAGAGCAGCGTCTCAGGGGGGAAACTGGGTCCCTGCTCCCTGGGGTGAGTGGGAGGGAGCACTTGGCTCCCCCGATGAGGGGAACTGTGTGGCTCGGCTAGTGGCTGGGTATCCCTGGGGAAGGAGCTCTGGGTCCCTCTGTTTGCCTGGTTCTCCTGTGGCTGCCGACTGGAGAATGGGCCGGGCCCCTCTTGCCTCCAAGTCCCATCACTTGGCCGGCGGGCTGGGGCTGGGGCTGGGGCGGAGCCGTGGGCTACACGCGTGCATTGCTTCGTGCTCAGGGAGTCCAGATGAAGGCGGAGCTGGCAGCGCTGCCCCCTCTGCACGTCCCGAAGCTCTCGCTTCCCGAAGAGCGACAGAGGGAGGAGGTGGCATCTGGCACCCTGTACAGGAAGACGAGCCAGCTGCTGCAGACCCTTTACCAGATGAGCGCCAATGCCAAGGTGGTGGATGTCACGCGCAGGAGCTCAGGTACAGCTCCTTGGCACAGGCGCCTCCAGGAGGCAGGTCAGCGGAGTCAGCTGGGACCCAAGGGGGGGTCCCCGTGGTCCAGGCCTGCTAGCGAACTTATTGGTGGTAGCAGCTTCAGTGCCAGAGGCCAGGTGGGTCCTTGTCAGATGGGGTGTGGGCAGGGCCTGTGGGCATGCTCTTCTCTCAGCCCGTGCCCAGGGCAGAGCCGGCCAGGGATGTGTGTCCTCTCCTGGGGGTGGCTGCTGTCTCTGGGGCTGAGCCCAGGCTGTCCCATAGGGTTCTGTCCGAAGCCCGCCTGCCGGTCTGTAACGCCCCTGCCTTGCTGCAGCCGCTCGTTCAGCCGGCTCCACGAGGGGTGAGCACGGGGACAGCACTGGGGATCCGGGGAAGCAGGCTGGAGACTTTTGCTTGTTACTTTAACCCGTCAAGGTTTTGTGTTTCGCTGGAGATGACTGGTGCTGTCACTGTGCCCCCGCTGTGGGTATCTGCCCTCAGTATCCCCAGGGACCGAACGCTGAGACCCGCCAGTCGGGAGCCAGGCGAGCTAGGAATTCAGGGCACCTGGAACCTGCTGGAGGTGCCTGGCTGTGCGGCCCACCAGCGTGCCCTGTGCCCCTAGTGGGGCTGCCCATTTCCTGCCTTCCCTTGCGAAAGGTGCCCTCCCCGTGAGGCCTCCCAGTGATTTCTGGGCACCCAGCCTCCCTTGTGCTCCCTGTAGCCAGGCTCAGGGCTGTGGTGGTTTCCTTTTGAAGGGCCCAGAAGTGTGCCCTAGACACTGATCAGCCCCCGCCCAGGACAGGCCGAGCTGTTGGATGGGCAGGAGCTCAGCTCCTGCAGGCTGAAGGACTGCACCATACCCTGGCCCTGGGAGCTGCGTGCCAGGGTCCCGCTGACCTGCAGCCTGCATTGCACACGCTGGGCTATTCACCCCCGCTCCAGCCTCTCCTATCCTGGCCCCTCCTAGAGATCGGGGGAGCAGGGGCTTAGTCACCCTATTCCCCCTGCTTTCAATGGGCCTCTGGGATGGGAACGTCCCTGTGGTGTCGTGTTTCTCCTTCGATAACCTGGATCCAGGATTCTCCAGTGCTGTCCTGTCTCTGCTGCGCAGCTGCATTTCAGTGCTGGGGCCTTGGGGCTGAATGCTGCTAGCCACAGTCACTGAGACCCTGGCTCGGGGCAGCTCCTCCCCCTCGCCCAGCTGGGACTCAGCACCCTCTCTGCGGGGAGCCCCCCTTACGGGACTCTTCTCCCGCAGCAGGAGGCCCGGCCGCCCAGCTGCTGGAGCAGACAGCCCGCCTGAAATCCCTGAGCAGCACCATCGACAAGCTGAAGGTAAATGCAGCAGCTGCCCGGGATCTGTCGGCATCTCTGCAAACGCCCCACAGCCCCGCCTGGCGCCGAGGCAGCGAGCGAGCGGCAGGGAGCAGCCAGTTCTTCCAGGAGAGCAACGCGCTGCTGAGTCTGCCACGGGCTGTGGGGGCGCAATCATCGGCATCTCCCTAATAACACTGCCGGTGCCCCTCACTCCTGACCTGCAGCCCCCTGCCCCCTCCCCCAGCTCTGCCGGTGCCCCTCACTCCTGATCCGCAGCCCCTGCTAGCCCAGCCCAGGGCTCTGCCCAGCCCAGGGCTCTCCCCAGCTCTGCTGGTGCCCCTCACTCCCAACCCACAGCCCCTGCTAGCCCAGCCCTGCCCCCCCACAAGCACTGCCGGTGCCCCCCCCGACTTGCAGCCCGTTAGCCCAGCTCTGCCCCCCCCCACTCTGCTGGTGCCCCTCACTCCCGACCTGCAGCCCCCTGCTATCTAAGGGGAGACTGTTACATGTGGTGCTTTTTTTTTTATGTGAACAAATATTTCCTTAAACCTGTGACTAAAGTGGCTATGACCCTAGATAGCCACATTCTCCCCCCCGCCCACTCCAAAAAATGCCTGTGTGCTCTGTGAACACGCTGCCTTGGGCATGCTGCTTACTCAGGTGTCGGCTGGGAGGGGAGAAGGGAACTCCACCTGTGGAGCTGCTTAGGCACCTTGTCATTTACCCTGGGCAAGGCAGGGTTGGCCATCCCCGTCCTCCCACCTTCCTGGGTGATGTGGGGAGCTGCTCTTGCCTGCTGGAGACTCTGGCAGGAGAGGCAGGGAGCTCCCCACCCCACACCTGCGTGCGGGGGTGCCGGGTGCCCTGCAGGGTGCACTTCTGGAGGGATGATGTTGCCCTGCTCCCTTTTCCTCCCTTGCAGGATGAAGTGATGAAGGAGACGGTCCTGCAGCACCCCGGGGCCAATGTCCTCACCGACTTCGCCACCTTCCCATCCTCTGCCTTCCTCAAGGTGAGATGCTGCTCTCCAGGGAGCGTTCCCCACAGCTCTGGGGGTGACGGCTGAGGGAGCACGTGGCCCAGCAGGTGTCCTAGCCAAGCCCAGAAGGGTCTGCGCTTAGTTCCCGTGGCCTGTGCGCAGGAGCTCCCTTGCCACGGTCTGGAGGATTCGGATTAGTAGTCTGGAGGCTGCAGGGTCCCAGCACCTGTAGCTGGGGGAGCTGGTTGCTGTTCGTGGGGGGTCGCACATGCATCCCCATGCAGCGTGGCTCTGGGCTGAATGGAGCTCCATGGGCCTGCTGACAACACTCCCTGCCAGGGAGGAAAGGTGACCGGGCCCTGGGGTGTGTGAAACCCCCTCGGGCGACACTCTCTGGAGCTGGCCCCTAGGAGATAACGCAGTGTTACCCTCCTGGCACTTAGGTTGGCTTTTATCAGCCTGAGTCCTGCTGCCCCTGACCCTCCGCTCTGCTCTTCCAGGCCAGAGAGGAGAAGAAGGACGACACCGTGTACATTGGCAAAGTGACCTTCCCCTGCCAGCCTGGCCATGGCCAAGTGCACAAGCTCGTCCTGACACCGGAGCAGCTGTGTGAGCTGCATGGCCGCCTCATCTCCTAAGGGACCCCCCCACCCCTCCACAGAGATGGATGTTCCTTGCACAGCCCCTCTCCCCAGCCCGTTGCTGAGTCTCTTCTCCAAGGCCCTTCTTGGCAGGGACTTGCTAGCCTGTGTGTACAGCAGACTCCAGCAGAGCACCCCCAGCTGGAGCACTGGGTTCCAGCTAATGAAACCACTCGCCCTGCTGCCCCGCCGAGGGGGACCTTGGCATAGCTGTGTGTGCGTGTGTGTTCGCTCCTGCCTGGATCTCCAGCTGCCTTTCCTCCTCCCCGCTCTCCTGGGGCATCTGAGAGCTGCCTTTCTCCTGGGGGCGGGGCTGATTGTGTACATTACACTCAAAGTGAAAACTCTTTCAACATCCACCCCAGCAGCTCTTTGTTCAAACGGCACCGACCTGGCCAGGGAGCTCACAGCTCCTGATCCGCTCGGCCCCTGGTAGCGCCAGGGCAGGCTCTGTAGGGAGCACCACCTTTCTCCAGCTGGGATTTGAGTGGCACGGGGGACAGGAGCTGGCCTTGCACTGAGGGTGGGAGTGGCATAGTAACCCTGCCCAGCTCAGACTAACTGACCAACACGAGAAACCCAGCCAGAGATGCCTCTGTTCTGCCCTGCTCAGTGCTGAGGGGTTTGGGCTCCTGGCCAGGCAGTCGGGCTGTGCCTTTAGCTCCTGTCACTGGATGAAGGGTTCATGCCAGAGGGGAAAGGGAGCCCCTGGGGGTCCTGCTCTGAACAATACAGATACCCGCAGTGGGGTGAGTTCAAAGCCCGTCTCACCAGCTGCTGGTGTCAAACGTCTCTGCCCCCCGCTGCTGTGGTTGTCACATCAGTGCAGGGGGCTGGGAGCTGAGTTCCCCCATAGCTACTGGGTGAGTGCGGGGAGGAGCTTCGGGTCTGTTGGTACGTGCACATGCTGCTGCACCATCCCCTCCTGTAACCAGTTCCTAGCACACCAGGGCTCTGGAAATGAATAAAGCTACAACTGTTACACCCAGCTTGGTCCAGCGAGGTTATTCTGCGCTCCGCCCGCTGGGCCCACGGCCAGGGCTGGAATTGCCAGGCTCGCCCTGGCCTGTGGTGCCGGCTGCCTGCAGCCTTGTGCTAGACTAGCTCGTAGGAACGATGTCACAGCTTCCTTAGCCGCTCCGCCCTGGAGGGGATCTTAGACTCCAAAATGCAGCTTCCAGGAAGTGGCAGACGGGGTGCAGGCGCAGTCTGCAGGAGTGAGATCGGGGAGGCCAAATCCTGCTTGGAGCGCGGCCCTGAGAGTAAGGAGAAGGGTTTGATCAGGCCTCTTAGCAGCAGGGAGTCAGGCCGGGAAGGTGGGGTCCTGCCTGGGGGGGCGGGCAGCCCAGCGCCGGAGGCTGCGGGGAACCCCAAGGGCTCAGTCCGCACAGGCTGGGGGGGAGGAGGCACCAGCCCCCGGGGGAGAAAGACCCGGACGAGCGCGAGCCCCTGGGGCCGGCGGTGCTGCGGGTGCGGGGCCTTCGCTCCGAGCGCTCCCGGCGCGGGGAAAGGGCCACGTGCTGCCCAGCTGTAAACTGCGGGGGGGGGCGGGGCCCGGGAACCAGCCAATCCCGCAGCCCGCAGGCTGGGGCGGGACCCTGGGGGGCGGGGCCCGGGAACCAGCCAATCCCGCAGGCTGGGGCGGGGCCCGGGGAACCAGCCAATCCCGCCGCCCGCAAACTGGGGCGGGACCCTGGGGGGCGGGGCCCGGGGAACTAGCCAATCCCGCCGCCCGCAGGCTGGGGCGGGACCCTAGGAGGCGGGGCCCGGGGAACCAGCCAATCCCGCAGGCTGGGGCGGGGCCCGGGGAACCAGCCAATCCCGCCGCCCGCAAACTGGGGCGGGACCCTGGGGGGCGGGGCCCGGGGAACTAGCCAATCCCGCCGCCCGCAGGCTGGGGCGGGACCCTGGGGGCCGGGGCCCGGGGAACCAGCCAATCCCGCAGGCTGGGGCGGGGCCCGGGGAACCAGCCAATCCCGCCGCCCGCAGGCTGGGGCGGGGCCCGGGGAACCAGCCAATCCCGCCGCCCGCAGGCTGGGGCGGGACCCTGGGGGGCGCGGCCCGGGGAACCAGCCAATCCTGCAGGCTGGGGCGGGACCCTGGGGGGCAGCAGAGGGCTTCCGGCTCCAGCCCGGGCGGGCGGCGCGAGGGCGGGACCGGCCCGTGCGCGGCTGAACGCGGCCCGGCTCCGCGGGAGCTACAGCGGTTTCACTGAGACAGGGAGGGCTCTGAGGCCCTCTCGCTACCCCATTGGCGGATGAGGGAAATGGACGGGTTCTGATGGCGGTCTCGCTATCCCATTGGCGGATGACAGGAAAGGGGCCGGTCCTAAGGGCGCTCTAGCTATCCCATTGGCGGATGAGGGAAATGGGGCGGGACCTGAGGACGCTCTCGCTTCCCATTGGCGGATGAGGGAAAGGGGCGGGTACTGATTGCGCTCTCGCTATCCCATTGGCGGAAGAAGGGAAGGTCAGGCTCTGATTGGTGGAGAGGTCGGTTTCCGGTTCCGGCGGGTCTCTCTGCGGCCCCGTTGCGCGGGGAGGCGGCAGGATGGTGAGCGGCCTGCGGGGCCCATCCGAGTCCATCCCCCCGCGGCGGGGCGGGCCCGGGCCCGGGCGGGTGCCTGGATGGCTCGGGGCGATGGGAGGCGGGGCCGGGCGGGGGGGCACCGGCTTTGGGCGGGGGGGACGGGGCGGCCCGGGGGAGGGGGACCGGCTTGGGGCGGGGGGGACGGGGCGGCCCGGGGGAGGGGGACCGGCTTGGGGCGGGGGGGACGGGGCGGCCCGGGGGAGGGGGGACCGGCTTGGGGCGGGGCGGCCCGGGGGAGGGGGACCGGCTTGGGGCAGGGGGGGACGGGGCGGCCCGGGGGAGGGGGACCGGCTTGGGGCGGGGGGGACGGGGCGGCCCGGGGGAGGGGGACCGGCTTGGGGCGGGGGGGACGGGGCGGCCCGGGGGAGGGGGGACCGGCTTGGGGCGGGGCGGCCCGGGGGAGGGGGACCGGCTTGGGGCAGGGGGGACGGGGCGGCCCGGGGGAGGGGCCCCGGCTTGGGGCGGGACGGACGGGGCGGCCCGGGGGTCCCGTCCCGCGGCTCTGACGCTCCCTCTTGCAGGTGCTGCTGCACGTGCTGTTCGAGCACGCGGCCGGCTACGCGCTCTTGGTCGTGCGGGAGGTGGAGGAGATCAGCCTGCTGCTGCCCCAGGTGCGGGGCCGCGCCCTCTGCCCCGCGGACTCGGGGGTGGTTCTCCTCCTGCTGCCCCGCCTCGGTCACCTTCGGCCCCGGGGTTGGGGGTGCTGGAGCCACTCGTGGTTCCCCCCGGAGCAGGGCCAGTGTGTGCCCACGTGCCTAGCGGGGCCCGACTCTCAGCTGGATGGGCCCTGGGAGGTCTCGGGGTTTCCTTGGGGAGGCCCGTCCTAGTCCTAGGCTTGTCACATGTGCTCCCTGAGCTGACCTCGGTGCCTGGCCCAACGGGGGCTTCCCCATCTGTCCCTGGCCTTTCCAGGGCTGGGAGCGGGGAGGGAAAGCAGCGAGATGGGTCCTGGCAGGGGGGCCGAGGTGCATGGAGGGGGGGCTGCTCTGGGCTGCGGGAACCCAGCCAATGGGGCTGAGCCTCTGTTCTGTCAGGCAGGCTCAGCTGAGTGCTGTGATGAACAACCCAGATCTGTCAATCCGCTGAAAGCTGTGATGTCTCGCTGTGTCTGAGCACTGGGTCCGGCCGGGGGGGAGGTATTTGCAGCTACGCGGCTCCCAAGATGCTGACAGGGTGCTTGTGAGTCGAGCTGGTGCTGTGTTCCAGCCAGGTGTCCGGAGGGATCTCAGCAGCTTCCTGCTCTTACAGAGAAGCCGTGTGTGTTGGGGCTGCAATCTGCAGCCTTTGCTTTAGCCGCATTACTCATGGGGGCTTTGTGCTCAGTCAGTATATGTGCTGCTGGCCCCTCTGTGGGTTGGGGCCCCAAGTTGCCCTGTGTGATACTCACCCGCTGCCCTGTGGCCCCTTCCAGGTGGAGGAGAGCATCCTGAACTTCGGCAAGTTCCACAGCATCGTCAGACTGCTGGCCTTCTTCCCATTCAAATCTGCCCAGAGTGCCTTGGAGAATGTCAATGCCATCTCGGAAGGTGAGGCTGGGCTCGCGGCTGCTGCCCTTTGGGCCGGCAACGGCCTTGGAGACTTGCTGCCCTGTAGCTGCACAGCCCATTAACGTCTCCCTCTTCCCGGGGCAGGGATTCTCCATGAGGACCTCAGGCTGTTCCTGGAGACCAACCTGCCGGCCAAGAAGAAGAAAACGTTGCTGGGAGTCAGCGACACCAAGATTGGGGCTGCCATCCAGGAGGAGCTGGGTTACCAGTGCCAGACTGGAGGGGTCGTGGCAGAAATCACGCGAGGTGAGAGGAGACGAGGGGCTCTAGTAAGGCCTGGAGATGCCAGCCGGCCTTACTAGAGCCTTACTAGAGCTGGGGGGTGATACGCCTGGGTCTGTCCCCCAGTGCCTTGCATGTGTGTGGGGTGTCCCTGTTTGCATTGGAGGGGAGGTGCTGGGATAATAAGGGGACCCCAATGCTCACTCCAGGCTGCCCTCACTCCTAGGCTTGTCCTGGGGGCGGGCGGGCGGGCAGGGGCTTGGTGCTCCTCCAGGCTGCCTCACTCCGTGGCTTGTCCCAGGGGCGGGCGGGGGCTCGGTGCTCACTCCAGGCTGCCTCGCTCCGTGGCTTGTCCCGGGACGGGCGGGCGGGGACTCGGTGCTCACTCCAGGCTGCCCTCGCTCCGTGGCTTGTCCCAGCGGCGGGTGGGTGGGGGCTCGGGGCTCACTCCAGGCTGCCCTCGCTCCGTGGCTTGTCCCAGCGGCGGGTGGGTGGGGGCTCGGGGCTCACTCCAGGCTGCCCTCGCTCCGTGGCTTGTCCCAGGGGCGGGCGGGGACTCGGTGCTCACTCCAGGCTGCCCTCGGTCCGTGGCTTGTTCCAGGGGCGGGTGGGTGGGGGCTCGGTGCTCACTTTAGGCTGCCCTCGCTCCGTGGCTTGTCCCAGGGGCGGGCGGGGGCTCGGTGCTCACCAGAAGTTCTGTGCCTGCAGGGATCCGCCTGCACTTCCACACCCTGGTGAAGGGCCTCACTGCCCAGTCGGCCTCCAAGGCGCAGCTGGGCCTGGGGCACAGCTACTCACGTGCCAAAGTGAAATTCAACGTCAACAGAGTTGACAACATGATCATCCAGTCCATCAGCTTGCTGGACCAGCTGGACAAGGACATCAACACCTTCTCCATGCGTGTCAGGTGAGGGCTCTCTGAGCCGCGGGGTCGGGGGTAGCGCTGTGTGCAGAGAACACTTCTGCCCTGGATGGCGTGGGGGTTAGTGTGGCACCTGGGCGTCATCCCCTCCCCGTGCTTACCGCAGGCAGCGCAACACCCACTGCTGACTGCATAGAAAGGGGAGGAAGAGCATCAGCCCTGCATACACCCCAGCCAGGGAGCCTGTGACCTGGGCTGTCTTGTTAGCAGGGAGACACGTCTGCTGCGGGGGAGGAGCCGGCAGGTCCATCATCTCCCCTCCCTGACTGCTCTCCTCTGGCCTCCCGCAGAGAGTGGTACGGGTATCACTTCCCAGAGCTCATCAAGATTGTGAGTGACAACTACACCTACTGCCGCCTGGCCAAGTGCATCGCAAACCGCAGGGAGCTGAGCGAGGAGAGGCTGGAGGCGCTGGAGGAGATTGTGATGGATAGTGCCAAGGCCCAGGCTATTCTGGATGCTTCTCGGTCATCCATGGGTTAGCTGCACTTCTAAGGCTATCCTGAGGGCTGGAGGGTGGGTCTCTAGAGCTGGCCCTGGGGTTTCTGCGCTGGGGTCTGAGGGCTCATGGGGTGGGGGAGAGACAGGTCAGGAGTGCTGGCCCTGGGGTCTCTGCACCGGGGTCTGAGGGCTCATGGGGTGGGGGAGGGACAGGTCAGGAGTGCTGGCACCGGGGTCTCTGCACTGGGGTCTGAGGGCTCATGGGGTGGGGGAGGGACAGGTCAGGAGTGCTGGCCCTGGGGTCTGAGGGCTCATGGGGGGGGGAGGGACAGGTCAGGAGTGCTGGCACCGGGGTCTCTGCACTGGGGTCTGAGGGCTCATGGGGTGGGGGAGGGACAGGTCAGGAGTTCTGGCTCTGGGGTCTGAGGGCTCATGGGGGGGGAGGGACAGGTCAGGAGTTCTGGCTCTGGGGTCTGAGGGCTCATGGGGGGGGGAGGGACAGGTCAGGAGTGCTGGCTCTGGGGTCTGAGGGCTCATGGGGGGGAGGGACAGGTCAGGAGTGCTGGCCCTGGGGTCTCTGCACTGGGGTCTGAGGGCTCATGGGGGGGGGAGGGACAGGTCAGGAGTGCTGGCTCTGGGGTCTGAGGGCTCATGGGGGGGGGAGGGACAGGTCAGGAGTGCTGGCTCTGGGGTCTGAGGGCTCATGGGGGGGAGGGACAGGTCAGGAGTGCTGGCCCTGGGGTCTCTGCACTGGGGTCTGAGGGCTCATGGGGGGGGGGGAGGGACAGGTCAGGAGTGCTGGCTCTGGGGTCTGAGGGCTCATGGGGTGGGGGAGGGACAGGTCAGGAGAGCTGGCTCTGGGGTCTGAGGGCTCATGGGGGGGGAGGGACAGGTCAGGAGAGCTGGCTCTGGGGTCTGAGGGCTCATGGGGGGGGAGGGACAGGTCAGGAGTGCTGGCTCTGGGGTCTGAGGGCTCATGGGGGGGGGGGGGAGGGACAGGTCAGGAGAGCTGGCTCTGGGGTCTGAGGGCCCAATATGTTGCACATGGCTCGGGGTGTGTGTGGGTGGGGGCAGAGCTGCTATGGGTTCCCCATATCATCTGGCCTGTTCCTTGATCAGGATATCCATTGAGCAGAGGCTGATGGGGAGGAATTCTCTCCCCACCCCCACTGGCTAGTACTGGCTGTGGTTGGCGGAGAGGCTCAGGACTCTGACCTGCTGCTTCTCTTGGGGGTGGCGGTTCCTGGGTTGCAGCGCCCTGCGGGGTCGCCCTGGCCCAGGGGCAGTTCTTGTCATGCGCTGACATCTGCTCTCTGCAGGGATGGACATCTCCCCCATTGACCTCATCAACATCGAGAGCTTCTCCAGCCGGGTGATCTCGCTGTCCGAGTACCGCAAGGGCCTGCAGGAGTATCTGCGCTCCAAGATGGGCCAGGTGGCTCCCAGTCTCTCCGCCCTCATCGGAGAAGTGGTAAGCGGCTGGGGCAGGGGTGGTCTGTGCTCCCCCAGGCCACAGAAATGATGTTCTAGTGTGAATCTGTCAATCCTCTGAGCTCTGTGCTGAGACACGGTCACTGCTGATCCATGCCCTGGGGAGCTGTGGCTCCGAATGCAGCATTGCATGCTGGGGCCTGTAGTCATCTCGGCTCTCACCATCCTGCTTGTCTCCTTGGCGTCTCCGCAGGTGGGTGCCCGTCTGATCTCCCACGCCGGCAGCCTGACGAACCTGGCCAAGTACCCGGCCTCAACGGTGCAGATCCTGGGGGCGGAGAAGGCCCTCTTCAGGTACAGCTGCAGGGTGGTCGTGGTGATGGCAGGCTCCTGGGCCGCTGGGCTTGACATGTTGGCCAGACACGGCTGCATGCGACAGTGATAAACCAGCCCCAGTCTCTGAGCGACCACCGAGGCTTTTCCTTCTCTTGCTGAGCAGTTGGGTCCGGGTGCTGGGTCTGTCATGGAAACCCTGCAGCAGGTTAGCTATTCTGATTGCTGGGCGGGGGGAGTGACAGGCAGAGAGAGAGAGACTAGTACTAGCCATGCATGGCAAGCTGGGAGGTGTCCAGCACCTGGCCTGGATTTCAGGCCTGGCTGTCACATGTATCTGACTCCTGGGAAGGAGATGGAGCCAGGCAGCTTCTGCTGCAGCTGGGATGTTGGGTACTGGTGGACCATGGCTCCCCCAGGCGCCATAGTCAGTGCTGCTCCAGGGTGACTGCCAGCTGCCTTCTGGTCACAGGGAAGGCTGCTCTCCTTGCTTACTGTTATCTGCCAGGCTGTGTGAGGACTGTGACACCTTCTGGCTCTCAGCGTCTGGCATAGCTAGTGCCTTAGCCGTGGTTGTGCTGCTTTCTAGGGGCGCAGGAAGGAGCAGAACTGGGTGGTTTTGGGGGGGGAGGGTGGGCCTTCAGACCCGCAGTACGGCTGCAGTCACCTAGGTGCGTTCACCCCCGAGCACTGGGCTGCTGCATCATACCAGGCCAAGCAGGTTGGATTGGGTTGGCAGTCTCTGGCCACAGGCCGCTCGCCAGCCCCAGCAGGATCAGGGCTCCAGAGCAACCTTCATTCCCATACTTGTTCCAGGGCCTTGAAAACTCGTGGCAACACCCCGAAGTACGGGCTGATATTCCACTCCACCTTCATCGGGCGAGCGGCTACCCGCAACAAGGGGCGCATCTCCCGCTACCTGGCCAACAAGTGCACCATCGCCTCCAGGATAGACTGCTTCTCAGGTGCTGCTTTCACCGAGCCCCTGCCACGCCCGGCTGGGGGAGGGTCCTGCCTGGGCGCTGTCCCTCCAGTGGCACAAGATGCCGAGCTGGAGGCCAGTGGAGTGTCAGTCACACAAATCCCAGCGGCTTCTGCAGTGATGGGAATATTTTTCGTCAACAGCATTTCACGTGGTGAATGGTGACACCTGTTTTCTGAGCAAAGCCGGCTCGGGCTGGGAAACGGGGGGCTGCCTGCTGGATGGCAGGGACTGGCAGTTGATGGGGAGTGGGCAACTGGCTGTGAATGGGGTGGGTTGGCTTTGCTGTAGCTAGCAGCCTGTCATTCACGCTGCCCCCTCTCTGCAGATGTCCCGACGAGCGTCTTTGGGGACAAGCTCCGGGAGCAGGTCGAGGAGCGCCTGGCCTTCTACGAGACAGGAGAGCCTCCCCGCAAGAATCTGGATGTCATGAAGGAGGCCATGGTGGAGGTGAGGGGCTGGGAGTGGGCCTGAGGTGCTGCGGGACTCCTGGGTGGGTGCCGGACATGATGTGAAATCTCCTGCCTGACCAACTGCTGGAGGCAAAAGCTGATTTAATGAGGCTGATCCGACACCTCGGGAGTGGGGAGCCTGGCCTGCCCGTCACGATGGTCTGTATTATCAGTGCTGATGGAGCCTCCGTTGTCCCTTTGCCAGGCTACCGAGGTGGCTGCCGAAATCAAGAAGAAAGAGAAGAAAAAGAGGAAGCGGGAGAAGAAGCGTCTGGAAGCCTTGGCAGTGGCAGCAGCTGCTGAGGAAGCTGAGAACTCTGTGCTGGAGACAACCATGGAGGCAGAGGTAAAGAACCAGGAATGCGCCCTAGGGCCTAGGCTGGCTGCAGAGGCCCTCACGCTGTTGTCTGATGGGGAGGCCTGGAACTGGTATTTCCATCACGACTTGTGTGCTCCAGACAGGTCCTGTCCAAAGTCTCACCCAGCAGAGGGAGAGGATGGGGGCTTGGGTCCACCGCCTGCCCAGGGAGCTCGGAACGAGGCAGTTTCCTGGCTTCTCATTTCTGCCCCTCCGTACAGCAGTGAAAGGCAGCGGCTGGGGGCAGAGGCAGGTGGCTCTGGGAATTGCTGAGCGGTGCAGTGGGGCCTGGGCCTCAGCTCAGACAGATACTCTGAGCCCCCACGACACCCAGGGCAATGCCTCCGATTGCACAGATCTGACCTGCATGCTTTAATCAGTGCAAGGGCTGACCGGTCAATGGGCGTAATGTGGGAATATAGCTCCTCCGTTATTATTCCCAGCTGCCTGCAGACTCAGGCTGACAATGCTGTTAATTGGCCTGCTCTGTAGGGTTGCAACAGAAGAGTTTGAGGATGAGGGAGAATGCAGCTGGAGCCCCAGTGAGCTCGCACAGCCTGCTCATGGGTCCGTATCCTGCCTTCACAGGGAATGTGCCTGGGGTGCACGTCTCCCTCCAATGACTGGAGCTCCTGGAGGCCCCAAGCCCTAGCTGCAGGGAATGATGTCCCAGAGCCCAGATGCTCTGGGGCTGATGCCCTGGGCAATCCTTTGATTGAATGGCAGGTGCAGTGTGGGAGCAGCCACCGGCTGCCAGGTTTCAGATCCTCAGGCAGGGCAGCCAGCACATGGCAGGGAGTGAGGAGAAAGCAAAGGGAACAGTGGACTGGGACCACCAGACCTTGCTTGGGCTGCCTGATGCGTGGCCGCTATCCTGGGCTGTGTGAAATGGGCTGGTCCTAGTCCTGGCCAGCCTCTTCTCACTGCTGCTCTCCATGTTGGGCTGTGGTTCTGAGGGGACTTGCTAGGGGATGTGGCCTAGAAACCCACGTGTCCACGCAGCGCAGGCATCAACCAATGCCAGCCTCTGCAGAGCACTGCACTTTAGCCTGTGTAATGCCTGAGCTGCTCCTGCTCCAGCACCAGCAGGGCATGGGCCTGAGTGTGCTACACCCCAGGGGGTTCACAGGGCCCCTGTAATCCCCCCTCTCTGCTCCAGGAAAACGACACAGAGCCCAAGAAGAAGAAAAAGAGGAAGCACCAGGAGACCTCACTGGACGAGAACGGGTTGGCAGAGGAGCTCTTGCCCAAAAAGCAGAAGAAACTGGCCCAGGAAGAGCCCCCCCAGTCAGACAAGAAGAAGAAGAAAAAGGTCCAGGAGGAGGATTAGCGAGGGCATTACCAGGATTAGCGAGGGCTGCAGCAGCACAGGCTGCCCAGCACCCAGACAGTGGCAGGACACTTACCTTTCCCGGCTCTCAAAACCTGTTGCTTCTTGTCCAGCATTTCAAGGCAGCTGCATGTCCTAGAATGTACCCAGCCAGAGCAGCCTGCCTTAAATGCGTTCTGGTCTCTGGCATCTCCCATGAGTCTGGGCAGAACTTGCAGTGCTGGGCTCGCTCTGGCAGAGGCTCGATTCATGGCACGTCAGGCTGTGCCTAGCCACTGGTTTGACGTGGTCGAGACAGTTATTCCTTGGAGTGCGTCTGGCCTGGGACCGTGGGGGCTGTTCCGTTCTTGGGCGGCCGCAGCAGAGCGTGCTCCCACCGGACAGTGCCGCCTCCCCTCCGCACTGCAGCCTGCAGCAGCGTCCAGAGGCCAGCTGGGCTGTGGGAGGGATTGCTGGGCCAGGGACCAGTGCTTGTGTTTCTGTTCAAGCCGTGAGCTCCGTCCTCTGCACAGCGTGTTACTGGGGAAGCAGAGGGAGTGGAACAACCTCCTGGCCCTACCTGTGACTGAAAACAAACTTCCACTAACAATAAATGTCTCAAGCTTTTCACGCCTCTGTTTGTTTTTAAGAGAGAGACTTCCCTGTGCTGCCCCAGCTCGGCTTGGCCTCTGGCTTCTAGCTCTGCAGGTTTGCAGCTGCCCAGAGCATGAGCCGGGGGAAGACAGTTGCTCAAGGCGAGAGGGTTTTAATTTCTTGGGTAAAGATTTCAAATAGGGGGTTGGGTCCAGTTGTGAGTCCCTCCTTCAGGCTACCCCACTGAGCCAATGTCGTGGGTAGGACCCCAGCAATGGTGTGCACTGTGATGCTGGGGGTGTTCCCCCCTAATCGTCATAGCTAAGCCCCCCAGCACTGTACATTTGCCTACGATCATGGTTGTGTCCTCTCCCTGAGGTGACTGGCCTGGCTCTGCCCCTCCGTGTGCTAGATTACCCAACGGGGCCCTTTACAACCTGTCTTAAAAACCAAGGGGGAGAGGATAAAACCTCAGTAGGATTGGAGGGCGGGATTCAGAGATGACCAGAAGCTGGAAATGAGCAGTTCAGTTTTGCTCATGTTTGTTGACAGCAGAGACAGGTCCCTTTGCTTAACTCTTCAATTCTCCTCCCTGTGGCTGCAGCGGTGCTCCCTCCCTGAGCCAGGAGGGCAGAAGATGGCCTGCTTTCTCCCTAGCAGGGAGGGTGAGCAGGTGTTAAGGGCTATTGCACCCAGTTTGAGACAGCACATCCCCAGCCTCAGGGCCAACGAGCAGGTCTGGCCTTCCTGTTTGTTCCCCATTTTCTCCATCTGGGTTCTAGCCAGTGCTGCCTAGAACGCCCTCCAAAATGGTGGAATTGATCAGAAGTGGCATCCAGCACTGTCTGTCTGTATTAGACAAATGCCACGGAGGTGAGCAGGTTTTCAAACACCTCTATCCCCTGCAATGGCTGGGATCTCAGTCCCTGGTTGCACCTCAATCTCTGCCTGTCCCCCAGAACAGTCTAAGTACCTGAGAACCAATCTCAGCCTAACTAAAATCACTGGGTTCAGCAGCAGGGAGCCAGGTCCTGGTTAATGGTGTGAAAGCAGGAGCACAGACTGGCTGATCTCAGGGGCCCTTTTGGCCTTACCTGCTGCCAGGCGTGTGTAGTTTTATAGTCGTTGTCACTGCCTGCTGGTTTCCCATCTGAATCTCCCTGGTTTGGGCCTGTGTCATGTGTGATCAGAGCTAACTGGGTAACTGCTGCTCAAAGATGGCACAGCAAAAAGCAGGGGCCAGAGGGCTGAAGCGTGGGGGACCAGACAGCAGCTGTGACTCAAGGCTCTGGGGCCCTACGTTTGTTTCAATTCTTAGTTTTGAGCCAGGGCTGGGGGTGCTTTGACAAAATGCAGAACAGACGTTACAACCAGTGCTGCTGAGAGCTCCTGGCTGGCTGCCTGAGCTCTGCTCCCCAGGGGGAAGGTGGCAAAGGGCTGGAAAGAGCCCTGGGTTGGGTGAGTAGGGTCCCTGTGGCAGCAGCTGTAGGCTGCTGAGTCCAGGCCAGCAGGGGTGGCAGCCCCCCCTCCACCTTGCACTACTGCAGTGACCCTTTTTACAACTAGCAGCTAGGGAGTGAGGTCCATTCTGTGCCCCCACCCAGCTGGGCCTCTGCTGAAGCGGGGGTGGGGGGTGCACTCTCCCAAGAAGTGGTTAAAGCCCCTCCTACATTTCCCCCCCACTCTGGAGGCAGAGGGGGCTGTATGCCCAGGGCCTCTATCTCCCCACATCTGGCACCCAGTGTCTGCCCTGGGCTCCACCACAGGCCCAGGTGCAGGGAGAGCTGAGACCAAGCAGCACCCCCTCCTGACAGGAACCCCCACAGCAAGAGGTGTGGCCTGCAGGCTGCTTTATTGTGCATGACACAGACAGGCCTGTGCAGGGGGATGCTCCCCCTTGAAGGCTACAAATTACCAGGCAGCTGGATTCAAAGCAGTGAGGATTAGCAAGCAGGAGGAACAGCAGCTTCTGTGGGGCCTAGTCAGCCAGGGCTGCCATCACAGCCTGGGTGAAGTCAACAGATGTGGCGTATCCGCCCATGTCTCCCGTGCGCACCTGCAGAGAGAGGGGTGGGACCTGTTAGTATGGCACAGACAGGTACATGCAGGAGCCCTCAGTGCATTCTGCACTGCACCGAGGCCAGGCCTTTCGACACAGGAACGGCTGAGGGCTGGGCTCCAGCCGGCTCCGCTGGCTTTCCCCCATGCTAGCGGCTGCTAGGAGATAGCTGTTCCTCCTGCCAGCTGCAGACCACTGCCAGCAGCACAGGGCTGGCCCAAGGCTACCCACAGGGGGTGTGTGTGTGGATGGACACACCCCCTGCTTTGACTGGCAGTAGCCCTGGTCCCCCCAAATCTGAAAACGCCCATTGTGCCCCCCCCACCCCACCCTGGGTGAAGCTGCTGCATGGGCAGCAGGCCTGGAGCACAGGACACCTGGGTCCCTCTGGCTGATGCAGCCTCTGCAGCGGGCTCCCTGACCTAGGGCAGACTGTGTGTGTGTGGGGGGGAGGGGGGTGGCTTTTCGCCTGCTCCTGCCTCATCTCTCCTCCCTGCTGATGCCATCTGCTGTCCACCCAGCTCCACCCTCTCAGCCTTCCTCTCCCAGTCTCACTCTCGCTCACTGCCAGGCCCTTCTCTCCAGCCTCCCCACATGCCCTCTTGCCCCACCTCGACCCATGCAGTGCTGCTGGGGCTCATTTTCCTAGGCTGCCGTACACCTCCCCTGGCTCCTCTGGCACATCAAGGCCCTTCTCAGCCTGTCCTTACCCGACCTATCAGCCCATGAGCTCAGCGTCCATCACCCAATGCTACATTTTCAAAGGAGCCCTAGGCTGCTGTCTCTTCTGCTGCCCTCCCCCTTAGGAGAGCCCTGTAAACAGCCACAAAACCACCTCATCCTCCTCCACCTCTCTCCTTTGCTGGGACCCCAGCAAAAGAACTCCTGTGACGCTGGTTAGGCTGCTGGGGCGCTGATACCACGGCCTATCAATACTCTCTCATTGGTTTCTTGCATTCTCCACCTGCCTGGTCTTAAATGCACAGGAACCATTTTTTTGTTCTGTGTACAGCACCAGGCAGGCTGGGGCTCTGGTCTGTAACCAGGGTCCTAGGCACGTGTTTGACACCTGCACACACACACTGCACACTTGCTAAATGACAGGCAGAGACCTCCAGGGATGGAGCGTACCAGGCTCTCCTGCTCCCAAGGCACCGGACTCCCCCCACCTCTCAGCAGGAATCACTACATCTAGCAGAGGTATTGGGCCAATCCCTACAACCCACACAGAGACCCAGGCCTACTCCATCCTTGGCCGGCTCCCAGAGGCACTGCTTTCACTTCCACAGCTCCAGCCAACAGGAAAAGAGTACAGCTGAGGAGCTGCTCTCCTGCTGGGGCCGACTCCCTCCCTCCCTCCGGGCTCAGCACGGCTGGGTTCTCACTCTGCAGCAATCTGGCTCCTGCTCTGGCCTACCAGGGCAGGGCCGAGGGAGGAGGATGCCTCTTGCCAGGCCCGTAACATGCTGGGGAGAGCCCTGCATGCAGGGCTGGAATTAGAACTCCCGGAGACACGCAGCGCCTGAGAAGAGGCAGGGCAGGAGGGGCGAGTTTGACAATTTATTCATGAGCATTACTACAAAGCCCAATAAATACATCCTGCATGTCCTGAAGTGAGCTCCCAGCCTGCATGGCAGCGGCCCAGCACCGCATAGGGGCCAGAGAGAGGTGTATGCCTGGCACAGCCCACTTGCCTAATCCACGACCTACAAGCTACCTGCAGCCTTGCTGTTAGGGTCCTTTGGGTCTCCCACCCTGGCCCCGCTGGAATTCTACCCAGGGAAGAAGTCTTGGTCCCTTAGCCCTTCAAAGCCAGACCTCCTGGTTAGGACCAGTGTTTCAGAAGCTCCCACTAGCACACGTGCACTCATGAGTGTGTTTTCTGAGCACGACTGCCTGCACAGGGAGGTGCTGGCATCCAGCGTCAATGACACCAGTGCACGCCATGCATGCAAAGCAGCAAGTGCATCATTCACACCACATTTTAAATGTGCGGCCCAGGAAACCCCTCCCTTCTGATGCATGCAGCCTGGCCTCTTCTTCCTTAGAGGTCTGGCTAGAGCAGCTGTTCTGCTGTCTTGGGGAATGCGACAAGTCACTGCAGGGCCCCATGCTCTTCATGACCCCCCGCCTCTCCCCGGTGCACCCCACAGCTTAGCCCCATCTGAATGCAAGGGGACAGGCTGCCCAGCACGCGCTGAGTTGCAGTGAACGACGCTGGGCGGCAGCATGCACGACAGGCAGGACGATGCTACAGTAATTGGGACTGCACGCTGCTCGGAAGCACACCAGAGGGGGGCACGTGAACTGGCCTAGAGCACTCCCCAGCAGCCAGCCTGAGGAAGGGCCTGAGCTTTGTCAGGGAGGCTGGTTGGCAGGACAGCAGACTGGAGATACAGACCCAGCCCCAAGGATGGTCTGCGTCAGCTGGGAAGATCAATGTCTCCTGGAGTGCCAGCCTGCCTAGGGGGTGCCTTTCTGAGCTGGGAGGAGCGGGCCAGGCCTGCTGCCCTTTAGTGCTGCTCAGTGCCTAAGACTTCTGTCCAAGGCCAGGGCTGAATTTTATTGCTAACCGAGTAGGGAAAGCATCTTTCCTTGAGAGGAGGATGAAGTTAGAAGGACATAAAGCTTTCTCCCCACTCCCCCCCCCCCCACACAAAGAGATGTAAATTTCCTACTTTTCCACTGTTCACATTAACAGGGATAAAATTCTGCTTCCCTCCAAGCCAATACTAGACTTCATTTGTCACTTTGTGGACAGGGGTCTCCACCCTGGGTGGTCCCAAGCTACGGCCCCTCTGGAGTTTGGTGCTGCAGGAGCATCTGCCATCAGGGACAAGACGAGACCACCTGGACGTAACAACCCCAGTCAGCCACACTGCAGGGGGGCCTTAGCTGGAGCAGCAGTGGAATATTTAGGGTTTGTCCTCTCTCAGCTGCAAAGCATGGTACAAATGTGAACTAGCTGACCCTGAACTCCCGTGCACTGTCCCTACTGCACAGAGAGGGAAGCTGAGAGAGGTGAACTGGCTTGGCCCAGGCTGCACAATGAACCAGTAGGACAGCCAGGATCAGACCCCAGGCACTCAGACCACATCTCTTTGTGGTGACCATCTGACCATGATTGAGGTTGGTAACATAACTAGGCTGGAGGAGAGGCAAGTCCCTTCCCTCTTTGGGTTGCTGTTTCAGGCTGGCAGGTTGGCTCGGCAGCCTAAGAGCGGGTGACATGATTCAGGTTCTCCCCTAGGGGTGGGAGCAGGGCGAGAAAGGTCCATTCGGTTTGTACGCTAGAAATGGGTGCTGGAGAACAAAGTGAAGTCCAAGGAACTCCCACACTCAGGTGGGGACCTAGACACCATAGTGTGGGTGCAGGTTGTCAGTCACAGACTTGATGAAGTCCGAGGTGGTGGAGTAACCGCCCATGTCCCGCGTCCGAACCTAAAAATCCAACACAGGGAGGGGGAGAAACAAAAAGGAAGAAATGTGGATGTGAACCCAGGGAAACGAACACAAGATGGGACAGGAAACATGGTGACAGCAAAGCAGCTTCCCCCAGCTCCTGATCCTCCTCCTGAAAACCTCCTGCACTCCCCCCACAGCCCTGCTGCAAACTGGAATAGACGCTAAAGCACACCAAGCCCCCCACAACCAGCAGGGACTAGCCTCAGGTGTGAGGAGGAGCAGGGAGCGAGACACTAAACAGCAGCCTCTACAAACTGCGTCCTGTTCTACAAACACGGACAGCTCTGATAACCTGGCCACGGAGATGGTGAGACAGTGACCTCTGCCTGGGGATCCGATTTCTCCTGAGGAGAGAGAACTCTACCCAAGAACTCCTTGGGGAGCGGCCCAAACATCTCCACCGCCGTCACAACAGGAACTCAGTCTGGTGCAGGTAACAATGACCCAGAGACAAGCGTGACAGGGCCTGCAAATCAGTCTGCTCTGGTGCAGTAAGGTCCCCCCCGCTACGCAAGGCCAGTCCCGGGCTAAGGAATCCCCCTACAGACTCAACCCAGTGCGCTGCTCCCCCTTTCCCTGGGGACGGGAGCCAGAGAGAAGTCCCAGCCAGCAGGCTCCAGAAAGGAAGCAGATACTCCAGGAGATCTGGACCAGGACAGGCAAGAGGTAAGGGCTCAGGCTGCCCGGTACTCACTTTACCGACTTTAATCACCCTCTTCACCGCATCGGAGATCACATTGGAGTGATATTCCAAGCTAGCAAAAAGAACGAATATTTCAGCTCCAGCCCTGTGTATGCCAGTGGAATTCGCCCCCGCTCCCCTGGCTTGCCCACCCACAGGCCGGCATGCCCCCGAAACCTGCACACATGTAATGCAGCATGCGCACACATCTAAGAACAAGCACCTACTTGAGATGCCGCAGCATGTTGGCGGCGGAAAGCAGCATGGCAGTGGGATTGGCAATGTTCCTGCCCACGGCCTGGGCAAAGGGATGGCGGGCACCCTGCATGAAGAGAACCACAATCAGACCATGTTCTACACTGCTGCCATGGGGGGAGGGGGGTGTCCAGCCCCATCCTGGGCAGGGCTCTCTGGATCTGCCGGCCCTGTGGCAGGAGACAGGGAAGATGACAGAAACTAGGGTACAAAGCTGCTGTGTGACGGAGAGGGGATGAACAGGGGAAGTCACCCAAGTGGAACACTGAAGCCGTGGCACACCTGGGTCCCTTACCATCTCAAACACTGCATACTCAGCACTGTAACTCTCTCCGGGAACCACACCGGCGCCTCCCACCAAGCCAGCAGCCAGGTTATCAATGATGTTTCCATACAGGTTTGGCATGACCAGGACATCGAACTGGTGGGGGTTCTGCACCAGCTAGGCAGAGGGGACAGAAGTGGATGTGCATGAGACCATTCCCTCCCCTCTACAAATCAGCATGGGCTAGTGCACTCTGCAGCACTTCAGGGCACCCCAGTGCTGATGGGGTCTCCCCAAAGGGCAGATCTCACCATGCCCTAGACTGGCCAACAAGGGGCCCAAGCAATGACATTCACAGATTAGCACCTGGGCATTAACAGGCAAACCATCTTCTTGGGACACACCCAGGTTCAGCAGCCGCACTGGGCTGAGAGAACCGAGATGACAATGTAGCTGCCTCAAGAGTTCCCAGGACAGAAGCGAGATGGGTGGCTGCGCCCAGAGCCCCAGCAGCTGAGGACCAAGAGGCACTGGGAATATTACTGAAATAAAGCCACCCACCCATACGTCCACCGCCAGGGCTCAGATCCTATGCGCTCTCAGACAGAAAATCAGAGAAACCTGGCAAAATTGTCACTGCGAAGTACCAGTCTGGAAACCCTGGGTACCACCAACCTTTCCTGGGGGGACTGATGGTGAAACAGAGAATTTACTCATCTGTCAGGATAGCTCCTGCAGGAAGCCGAATTCTGCAAGACGGGGCTGATTACCAGAGGTGCTGGGCACCTACAGCTCCTGGCATAGCCCTGAAAGGAAGGCGCTGCGTGTCCATGTGCACGACACAGGACACGATACAAAGTGATGCGACAGCCCAGTTAACACTGCGTCCCTCACAAAGCAGGTCATGGACAGCATTCCAGGTGCACCTGAGCTTGCTGGCTACCAAGCTAGGTTCTTTACAGATCATCAGCACCAGAGGGGTGAACTGGGGGACAGGACCGCAAGCCATTCTCACCTGCATGCAGCAATTGTCAATTATCATGGTGTCGAATTTGATCTTGGGATACAATTCTGCCACCTCTTCACAGCACTGGAGGAAGAGCCCATCCCCCAGCTTCCTGAGAAAAAGAAAGTGACAGACATTCATTTTAACAGACTCCGCGCTGCCCCAGCATCCCCTGCAGGGAGAGCAGGGGCGTGACAGTGGACTCAGCCACCCAACAAGCTTTCTGACCGTTCCTTTCAAAACGCTCTCCGTCGAAACTGAACCCAGAACAGCTCAGAGACGCACCAACGTAGATGTACGTATGACAGACAGGTGAAGCCAGTGGGAGTTCTGCCACTGAATTCAATGAGGCCAGAATTTCACCCAGAGCGCGAACAAGCATCTCACCCTCCCCGTCAACACCCTGCAGACACACGGCCAGGCCCAACTGTCTCACACTGCTGGGCTTTCAGTTACTCCCATGCTGTTGTTTTAAGCACATGCAAAGAGCACTAACGCCAAGGAAGTGTGACCACCACTCAACTCCGGGTTGCACTGAAAGGCCTTCCAGGAGACAGAGGGGACTTCAAAGACCTACGCCCAGGGCACTGGGTGGCAGCTGCTGCGTATCCCATAACTGCTAGACACCCCACTTTGATCCCTGTGCTATCTCAGCTGTCTCATCGCACTCACATGATGTTGGCTTTGTGCACTGCTGTGACCTTTGAACGCCCTTTCTTGGTGGCGTAGTCGAAGGCGAATTTGGCGATGCGCTGCGACTTGTCCCGGGTGATGATCTTCAGGCACTCAATGACTCCCTTCACGCTCTGAACATTGACGGAAACACAATAGCGGCTCTGGCTGTGCTCGACCAGGTCCCACACAACCCCGTGCTCTGCCACAGCTGGCAGCGCACACCCAACAAGGAGATCCCACTCAGCCCCGCCAGCCTGCATGGCACTGGGCTGCAGCTATCGCCCCTGGACTGACACTGGGCTCGGGCTCCAAGGGAAGTGGAGTTTAACTCCCCAAAGTAGAGGAAGAGATGTAGTGCACCCCCTTGAGCAAACATGTGACACCACAGGGAGAGGCCCCCGAGGGACTCAAGACAGCCCATCTCCTCAAGCATCACTACGGAATTGGCCCCAAAAGTCTTTTCTCCAGGGCTCTGACCAGACTAGTATGTCCCCAAAGCACCACTTCTCCTTGGGAGACCATTCTCCAGCCAAACGCTGGCAGGAAGCTTCTCCCAGTCCCTGGCCATCTTCCTTTCCTTGGAGTCATGCCACCAGGCCTGATTACAGCTCCTGTCCCACACTGATCCCGCTTCCTTCTTGGGCTTTACACGCTTCCAGTCCTCGTAGATAGTTCTAGTCCCTCTTCAGCCCCTTGGCTGTCACACAGTCTAGTTACAAGCACCTTCTCCTCTTCAGCCCATCCCTCTGAACACCCACATCACCCAGGATCACTCTTCCCATATCCCCATGCTCCTAGTGCCACCACTCAAGAAGGGTGTGAGCCAAACTCTGTGAGGACAAGGCCATAAGGGCAGCAACACTCACCACGGTCCAATGCAGGGAAGTACTAGATACAAGGCCCAGAGCTGGTCTCCCCATATGGCACAGAAAGGGATGGGGTGCAGGACAGAGGCTTCCCTACCTCATGTTCCAGAGAGCTGTACTCCCCCTCTGTCTGCTCCCGGATGATCACAAGATCCAAGTTGTTGTGTCGTGTTTTAAAACCAGGTAAACTGTTTACATGGACAACATTGGCGAACAGGTCTAACTTGCGCCTGTGAGGGGAACATCGGGATCAGGAAAGTTCTTCCCACCTCCAGGCCAGCAATAAACGCCGTGTGATGGTACAGACCCGTCTTGATCAGAATTTTAAAGACAGACTCTTCCATACAAGCCTAGCCCCCCTTGCTGGCCACTTGCTAATTCCACTTCCTTTCTCCAGTGAGGCCTCTTGGGCCCTCTGAGAGACATGTCCATAAACAGTCATCCCAAACCCCACCTACCAACTTTTCCTGGAGGATCTCCAAGACATGGCAGGAAGCAGAGTCAACAGATCATGAGTAAGAAAAACAAAGTGTCTGGCCAGTGAAGATTTTGCTGATGCCTGTTTGTGCTCTGATAACCCATGAGCTTCACCCCTGCCCTGGGCTTAGTTCCTAAATGTCATTCATAGATGAGGTGTCCAGAACACCCTGAATAGCTCACTGTGCTAGGAGATTTCTTACTGACTTCTGTTGACGTGCAGGGGCTTTGAACATGCAAGGCAGAAACATACCGGAGCCTCATGTCATAGGAAGCCAGTTCTCCTTTGTACTCCATGGGAGTGTGGATCTTTCCTGTGATGACAGAAATGTCAGCAGAACTAGTAGAAAGCACCCATACAAAATCAACTACCAGCTACTAGAAACCCTCGGAACCCCACAGCATGGGACACGGGGGGAGGAAAGGGGATTTTGTTTCTACCCTTGCGTAAGGAGCTTACAGTGCTGCACATGTACAGAGCTCACTGGAGTCCGGCCCCTTGGTACCTCTGGGCCACATATTACGTGAGCCAGTCTCACAGCAGAATCTGAACTTATGCCTGGTCAGGATAACATAAGAACGGCCAGACTGGGTCAGACCAAAGGTCCATCAAGCCCAGTGTCCTGTCTGCCGACAGTGGCCAGTGCCAGGTGCCCCAGAGGAAATGAACAGAACAGGGAATCATCCAGTGATTCATCCCGTCACTCAGTCACAGCTTCTGGCAAACAGAGACCAGGGACACCATCCCTGCCCATCCTGGACCTATCCCTCCATGAATGTATCTAGTTCTTTTTTTAACCGTTATACTCTTGGCCTTCACATCATCCACTGGCAAAGCGTTCCATGGGATATTTAGAAGCTGAATCTATTTAAATTTACTGAAGACAAGATTAAGAGGCAAATTTAATAATTTTTAATAATTTTTTTTGATTGATCTCCGTCTATAAGTACTTATACATGGAGAAGACATCAGATACTAGCAGGCTCTTTATCTAGCAAACAAAGGTAGAACAAGATCTAATGCTTGGAAGTTGGAACTAAACAAATTCAAGCTGAAAATAAGATGCAGTTTTTTCGCAGTCAGAGTAATGACCCTTTGGAACAGCTCACCAATGGATGTGGTAAATCCTCCATCACTTGAAGTCCTTACAAAGAGATTGGCTCTCATGCTAAAAGGTTTGTGTTTAAAGCTGAGCCCTAAGATGCTCTATGAAAGAATCACTGGGTGAAGGTTTTTGCCCAGCATCATGAAAGAGCCATTGTAAATCATCTTAATGGTCCTGTTGGGCCTTAAAATCTAGGGCTCTAGGATGACACTAGGAGTGCTGGCTGGAGGAGACAAGACTACCCAGACTACTACAACTGCTACCCAGCTATGGCAGCGTCTGGGAAGAAGACTGTAATCCCCAGGCACTTCTGTAAGAATCTGGCACAATTCCACTGTCCTGACCGATACTCCCTCAGCCATCAGCAGGTTCTAACATACCAAGCTGCAGTGCCCTTGTATTAGATCTGCATGCCAGCATGGGCTCCAGATTGTACAGAAGATACTGTGTAAGATAAAGTGGTCCTGAACTATATGAGCCACTGCTAAGTGCATTATTGCTGCTGAGTCTGCTTTACACAGACATTGGGCAAAGTGCGTTGGGATCCCTGGTGTATGAAACATCAGAGCAGAGAAAGCTAAAAGCTCTTCGACTCCTTCCCATCTTGACATGCGACAGCAGCATGACCTCCCCCCCCCCGCCTTGTGTGGGGAGGCAGTAAGATTACCCTAGAAGCACCTCATCTTCCTGCACCAAAGTGTCACAAACCCTCAGTGCCCCCTTTTTATTACTGAACATGCCAAACACTTTCCATCCAAGGGTCAGAAAGGTCAGAAGACTCCCTAGCTGGTCAGATAAGTACCAGTCTCATTTTACAGATGAGAAACTGAGGCACAGAAGTTAAGTGAGCCTCTCCAGGTCACAGAGCAACTCAGTGACAGAGCTGGAGACAGAAAACTGGCTCCAAGTTTCCTTCTCCAATTGTCAGCCCACAAGAAGCCTCGCAGTCTGAAAGTGCGGTCTGGAGGCTGGGGGAGATTCTGTAGCATGGAGTGGGCAAAGATCCGTGTACACCTGAGAGATGCAGTCAGTGAGCTGCCACCATCCCATACCTATAATGGCCACTTTACTCTCCTTCATAGAGTCGACAACCTCATCCAGTTTTTCCTCTGATGCCATGTTCTGCACTTCGCTCAGGTGGTGCTCGTCAAACTCCACAGGGACACCAGCAGCCTGCCCAATACAGACACAGATGTAAAGACAGAGCTTTGCTGGGTCAGAGTTCAGAGGCTGTTCATTAAATCACTTTATATGTATTAGCCAAAATGAGCTTGGTGACTTGGTGGATCAAGAGATTGGGATACGGAGCCTTTCACTGTCAAGTCTCTGGTTCCCCTCCAAGCATAGGCTGAGGGTAGTGTGTATTGGGAGGAGGAGACTGGATGGTTTTAGGGGTTAGGAATGGGATCAGAGCCTCTGATCTCTAGGTCACTTATCCAATCAAGCTCCAGATTCATAGTGAAATGCTATTGTTTTTGAAACTACGTCTTTGTTTAGGAAGTTAACAGATTTACAAATCCTAGGCATGTAACTACAGGAGACAGACAATCATCACACCACTGAACTTCGGTTTAGATAAACATTATACTGAAATACAAACAATGGGTCTCTGTAACAGAGTGTTACAGTGTTAGAGAGAGCATCTGGACACTACTCGGGACTTGTCATTTTATTAAATTGAGTGAATTCTCTGATTACATATATTTAACAAACCAGTTGTACCTATCAAATATTAACATTCAAAAAATTTGGAGAGGTGTGCTCGTTTTTTAGAAAGCGAATGTATTTTGAGTATTTAATAAATGGTAACCAAATACCAAAGTATCTATTTGTCCTCTGGCTAGTTTTCTGGGTACATAACTGGTGTATTAATTTTTCCATAACAACCACCTGCTATATTTTTGAGCCATTCCTCTGGAGTTGGATCCTTTTTCCAAAGGGCGGTGATCAGTACCTAACAGCTACTACGAGTGATTAAGTCATTTCCTTTTGTGTGTTCAATCATGAAATATTTTAAATTATTTTTCCGAATGAAAGTTTCTGCCATCTGATGACTACTTGGGTCCCAGAGCTCAGTCCAGTCTCTTAGTATAGTTCAGATGAGACTTTATACAACTACCTCCATGTCAGGAGATTCATTGACAACAGTTGCCCCTGCCATGGTTAAAAGCAGGTTTGTCTTGTAACAAAGCCAGTATCTAACTGTTTTAAATTTGTCCCCAAACTGTGCTACTACCTTGGTCAGGGCAGGGCTGTAGTATGGTTAAAACATCTGAGCAACAACAGCATTATAACCCCTAACACAACTGGTGTAGATGACTCAAGCACTCACATCAGAGCCACCGCCACAGCAGGTACGAGATTTTGTCGGCAGTCACATCAGAGACACAAGGATTGACTGGGACACAGAAACTGACCTCATCTTCTCACTCTTTGAAATGGGCCCTTGTAGGTTAGGGTCGGTGCACACTGGGGTACATGTGGGAAGCTTGGCATGGTTGCTACCCATGCTGAACTTGTTCTGAGGAGAACAGGGGAGATCATCCTCCAGGATTCTCAGTCTAGAACCCTACCTCAGCACGAAAGAGAAGTGAGTTGAGCTTCAATTAACTTACAGAAAAGGGTTTAAGAACTAAAATGGCTTTATCCACCCACAACTGTCTGTGAGCAAGGGGCAGATAACAGTCCCGCCTGGATATGGCAAGAGTCACATACACAATCCAACTGCCTTGCAAGACAGCTCCTGCCATTACGTCATTTCTCCATCTTCCCCTCAGTCTCAGTGAGGAGTAAGTGGCTATTACCTTGAACACCTCTTTGACAGAATGCATGAGCTCCGGGCCAACCCCATCTCCAGGCAGCATGGTGACCTTGAACAGCCCTTCATGTTTCTCTGTCTGGAACAGGAAACAGAGAGGGGTTAATTCTCCTGCCACCATCCTACACAATATCAGTCAACGAGAGTGGGACAGTGCATTCCCTATCTGCAATACTGCACTCACCTCTTCTGAGAGAGCAAACCCAGTAAGAGGTGGCTCTCACGCTACTGCCAGAAACTGGAAGATGAGAACTGCCATTCTCAAAATGTTGGGGGTAATTAATGCCTTTACCTGCTTCTCTGAATCTCATGGGTATGTGCAAGGACAAGCCCCTTGGCGGAGCTGGTACCAGGATTTGAGTCTTTAAGACTTTCAAAGGGTGAATGGGAGGCGCTAAGACCCCCTCTGTTGCTCAGTGTCTCTGGGAAACACCTGGCCTCTGATGCAGGAGAATACAGGAATCTTCCAGAAGAAACTGACCCAAGACAGTCTGTAGCAACATTCAGTTCCTCCATGAAACTCTCTCTGATGGATTAAATCAGGTAAGACCCAATGCGCAGGGCAAAGCTTGCTACCTGAAAGTAGCACAGAGGGTCAGAGGTTGCATGGTATTTATTCCCTGTACCCAGGAGACAGCTTTACCTTTAATTTAAACTACAGGACATTGACCCATATAAAAAATTAATGAGTGTCTTTATATCAACAGTTACAGTTAATGTCAATCAACAGGCACCACAAGCAAAAGAGTCAGAGAACAAGCACTTGAGATGGAGATTTTGCATAAACTTTTCCTCAGCCCACGATGGAGAAAGACAAAGACTACCAGGGCACCCATATTTAACACAGGAGACCATTAGTCCATCCACTCCTACGCTGGCCAACACCTGATGCTTTAAAGGAAGATGAAAAATCTTAGCGCACCTGGCCACTGTTGTATATAGGGCAAAATATCCCTTCCTAATAACTGTAGTGATCAACTGAGATCCTGAAGCATGGGATTTTTGATTTTTACTCCATTTCAGCACAAACTTCTATAGAATGGTCTTAGTCACAAGCTTAGCCAGCCCTTTAAAAAATCTGACCTTAGTATCGGACCTTGACCCTGTGCGTCTATAAATTATTTAGCCATGTTCTGTATAAACAATTTCTTTTTAGTTGTTCTAGATTCACCTGTCATTTATATTCAGTGAACCACGAGACAAAGCTAAAAAAAAGGCACTAACCAACTTCCACAAGAAGTCATAAAATCCCATCAGTCGAGTCCCTATAGGTCTTCTCCTTCCTAGGCTAAACAGCCCTAGCTTTTGCAATCTCTCCCTATATGTAAACTCCACCTCAGGACTCGTAATTATCCTCTCTAAACTTCTATACTGCCAACCCCAAGCATTCAAAAGCCCAGGGCAAAGCTCCAAAAAGTCATGGGTTAAAAAAATAGGTCTTTTAACATTTAAATAATAACGTGGGGTTCTCTCTTTGCCTTCTGGATTCTGAGCATTTTGGGTTCACAATTTTAAGTTCTTCTCTGCATCATAAGAACTGCTAACATTTGACATCGGGTGCTGGGGCTTTAAGAAAAGCACCAGGTACTATCAGAATCACAACACAACCATGAGTTAAGCAACACTAGGACCTTCACAATCACAGCTCTATCCTCAAGATGCAGTCACCAATGGCTACTCTTCATTGCACAGAGCAGCCACTAAATGGTTCTCTCAGCCCCTGCCTCATCGTTCTCCAGATGAGTCCACTTTATCCCACACACTGTTTTCCGTGTTACTTCCTGCGGCTTCTTAATGCATCCTCAGCACTTCGTTTCTTTTGCTGCATCTTTGCTCCTCGAATAGAGAAAAATATCCATCTACCCGCTACCCTCCCCATCTGACTCTGCTGGAGAAAGACTCAGACCCCTAAAAACCAAATCCACAGAAGAGCCCACGCGCTAGCCGCCGGGAGATCGAACACCACATGCGGGATATGTGAGCACATCTCTCCGTGAGTGACTGGGAGGCACTTAGCTACTAAGGTGATGAGCACGGGGCAGGGCCCTAAATAGGATAAGAACAGAATAGCCAGGAACCAGACTTGGCAGCAGAGCTGCAGTGAATCTGATAAACCCCCAAGCAGTGCCTGGCCCGGCCCTGCTCCCCTGAGACAGGGACTGTGTCTCCCCTGGCGCCTGCTCCCACAGCTTCCCCAGGGGAGCGGGAAGGATGGGAGGCTTCATCTCCCCGAGGAGATCTCTCACCTGGCTTCGTAGTGTCTGCTGGGGGGCAGCGGAGGCACTGAGGGTCCTCCAGGCCCCGCGACCCTGGGCGCGCAGAAGAGCCTGTAAGGGAAGGAGGCAGAGAATGAGAAACTCACAGCTCCCAGCCTCCCCTTGCCCCCCTCCCCGCCACCAGCCTCACTCCCCTGCCCACTCCTCCCCCCAGCCCAACCCCAGTCCCCTGACCCCTCCTTCCCCCCAGCCTCACTCTCCTGCCCACTCCTCCCCCCAGCCCGACCCCAGTCCCTGACCCCTCCCCCCACCAGCCTCACTCCCCTGCCCACTCCTCCCCCCAGCCCGACCCCAGTCCCCTGACCCCTCCCCCCCCCCAGCCTCACTCCCCTGCCCACTCCTCCCCCCAGCCCCCTGACCCCTACCCCCCAGCCTCACTCCCCTGCCCACTCCTCCCCCCAGCCCCCTGACCCCTTCCCCCCCCAGCCTCACTCCCCTGCCCACTCCTCCCCCCAGCCCGACCCCGATCCCTGACCCCTCCCCCCCCAGCCTCACTCCCCTGCCCACTCCTCCCCCCAGCCCGACCCCAGTCCCTGACCCCTCCCGCCACCAGCCTCACTCCCCTGCCCAGTCCTCCCCCCAGCCCGACCCCAGTCCCCTGACCCCTCCCCCCCCCAGCCTCACTCCCCTGCCCACTCCTCCCCCCAGCCCCCTGACCCCTACCCCCCAGCCTCACTCCCCTGCCCACTCCTCCCCCCAGCCCCCTGACCCCTTCCCCCCCCAGCCTCACTCCCCTGCCCACTCCTCCCCCCAGCCCGACCCCGATCCCTGACCCCTCCCCCCCCAGCCTCACTCCCCTGCCCACTCCCCTCCCCAGCCAGACCCCAGTCCCTGACCCCTCCCCCCCAGCCCTGCCCACTCCTCCCCCCAGCCCGACCCCAGTCCCCCTCCCCACCCGAGGAGGAGGAGCCCAGGCCCGGGCCCGTCCCGCCGGCCCCCGCGCGGGTCTCACCCCGGCAACTGCCCTGACGCTGATCGCCGACATCTTACAATCCCACAAGGCCAAGCAGCTCCGGAAATGACGACACCATGAGCCCAGCACAAATACGTCACTTCCGACTGACGTCTCCGCCGAGGCAGTAGCGCTGAGGGGGCGGGGCTCCCTCGCTGGCCACGTGCTTGTGCCCCCCCCCCGCCAGTTTGCGCCCCGGGGGGGGGGGGGGGCGGCTCCAGGTGAGAGGAGCCCCGCCCGCTGCACTCCCGGGGGGGGCAGGGCCTCGCGGGCAGTCGGGCTGGTTCCCCCCACCCCCCGTGGGCCATGCCAGGATCGAGGAGGGGGAGGGGCAGCTAGCCCCCCTCAAGGGCTTGGCCCCAATGCCAGGGAACGGGGCGGCCACGTCCCGCTTAGCTCCGCCAGGGGGAGACGGTGCTGCCCCCCTGCCCCTCCCCCCCTGCCCCACGGAGCCCGGCTGCAGCGTGCCCTGCCCAGCTCCTGGCGTGGCTGCCAGCAGGGCAGCACTCGCTGCCTGGCAGGAAGAGGCAGCCTGCCCCGTGGACCGGTGGCAGCTGAACGACACGTGCCCTAGGAAATCCCAGCTTCTCCCCCTGGGGCAGCCGCAGTCAGACACAGCGGGGGGGGGGAGGATCTCAGCCATTTATTTACCCTAGTGAAGGTTACAGCGTGACACGCCATCTCCCCTTCCCCACCATGAACCCAGACACCAGAGGCTCCAACCTGACAATCACTCAGCTTCAGATGTTACTGTCCCCTCCTCCCCCACACCAGCCCCACTGGGCACCACAACCCCTCCCTTGCTCACCCAGCTGAGCCCACCTCCCCGCACCCCCAGGTTAGGGGATGCTGGGCCTGCTCGAACTGCAGTGATGCTGGAGAGGAGGCTGCTTCTGCCAGAGGCCCCAGTGCTACCTGAACAGTGGCTCCTGCGACAGCTTTTGGGCTGAGAAAAGGAAGCTGCTGCAGGGAGAAGGGTGGTGCTGGCAGAGGGAGAGGCAGAACTGCTGGGGAGAGGGGGGCCTCAAGAGGCAGATGGTACATGCACCTGCACAGGACAGGGATAAAGCTTCCTCCAGGGGGTGAAGCAGGGTGGGCTGTCACTCATGAGCAGGGATGCAGCAGGGTGGCCAGCTGCAGCATAACATAGCAGGCGAGTTCTTCTCCCACCTCCAGCCAAGCACCCTGAACTCCAGAGGGCAGGAGTCCACCACACCCCAGGTACAGGGATCGCTGCCACCTAAGATTCCCCAGTACAGGGCCCCAGGTCATGCTGGTGGGCCCCTGGGCTGGATCTGCATGTGTGAGAAGCTCCAGGCCTCCTGTCCTTATAACACCAGCACCAAGACTATGTCCCCTACCCCCCACCCCAACACCCTGGGAATATACAGAAGACCGGCTTCCAGCAGACTGCTGAGGGGCCAGGCGCAGGGCGGGAGGGATTATTTTTTCAGGGTCTGAGCTTTGGCGCGGTTGATCTTCTCCACAACCAAGGAGTCGGTGGCCGCGGTGCACTTGGACAGGACGAGGTTCATCTCGTTCTCATTCTTGTGCTCGATGGCAGCATCGGCAGCTTGGTCCAACTCTCTGCCGGTAAACAATGGGAGAGTCAGCATCATGCAGGGGCAGAGTCAGGTTCCATTTCCCCCTGGTTCCCTCTGCTGTGGGACCACCCCATCCCACCCACCACCACCACCACCACCCTGCCTTAGCTGGCAATCTCACAGCTGGTTCAGGGATGCCTGGCCCCCCCCACTCCCATAGGGCACACGCTGCTGTAGGTATGTGCACCCCCCACCGCCCTGCCGAGGTGCATGCTGCTGTGGGTATGCAGCTGCCACCAGGGACACAGACAGGCCCATGGAGCACACAACAAGAGGCTGAGCACTCAGAGAGGAAACTCCTTCCTTGCAGGCAGGCAGGCGCATGCCCCACCTCCTGGCTGTGTGCAGATAGTGTCAGGATTGTTCCTTGTGTGAAGGAAAATTTATAGAGGGCCTCAGGCTTTGGTCAAGTTAGTAGGCCTGAAGTATAAGCTGAGTTTGCTTGTGTGTGTGTAAGGGGCATGAAGAGGCAAAAGTGGGATGGAAAGTCCCCAAAACAGAACAATGGCCTTCTGTGTACAGGGGGCACGAGGCGACGAAGTGGGAAGTCCCCAAACACAATTTGCCATAGCCAAGCTTGTTTTTCCTATAACCACAATGGAAGCGTTAGAAAAGTCAAACCACAGAAGAGCTAGAGAGGGGGGAACAACAACGGGAAAAGCCAAGTAAGGGAGATGATTGTTTCTTTCTGCTTTGGACCTTTATTACATTTTGCAATTGTATTCCAAATAAGGTAATCGACATGAAATGTATGTGTAATTTGTCGGTGGTTTTAAGCTTAAAAAGGCTTGTGTGTTTCTTGAATCGGGGGACAGCTCCTGAGAGCCATTACCTCCCTGCGCTTGTAATCAATAAAGGAGCCTCAGGCTGATCTGATCCAAACTCAACATGTGGTTAAATTTTCCACTACACTTGTAGTGCACAGGAGAGTGCGAGGGAAGATGAGCAGATGTGCCCCACTGCCCGTTAGTGCGCAGAAGCAGAATGACTCACCCTGGAGTTAATAGCTCACTGAGTCTCTGTTAGCTCTGGGGGTAGGGCCCTGCTATAATCATGGCAGCACAGGACCTGGTACACACTGACCACACACAGACCTCGGTCCTCCAAGTGCAGGACAGGGCAGCCCCGCCTCCTCTGCAAGGGTTGGGTATTTCCCTGCTCATAAAACCCTGTCACCTTGACTTAACTGCCCACCTGCTCCCCATCTTCCTGTGACATTACTCCCATGCTGGGGTGGGGGACCCTGCACCCCAACCCTCTCTCTCAACCACAGGACGAGGTGTTAGTCGCAGTACAGAGCCAGATGCCAGTGCATCGAAAGGAGCTCCTCCCCTGCAGAGAGCAATCCCCTCTTCCCTGAGAGGGGTCATGGCATTTGACAGAATGGGGCACAGACAGGGGCCTAGACAAATTAGAGGACTGGGCCAAAAGAAATCTGATGAGGTTCAACAAGAACAAGTGCAGAGTCCTGCACTTAGGATGGAAGAATCCCATTCACTGCTACAGACTAGGGACTGACTAGGGGCTAGGCAGCAGTTCTGCAGAAAAAGGACCTGGAGGCTACAGTGGACGAGAAGCTGGATATAAGTCAGCAGTGTTGGTTGCCAAGGAGACTAACAGCAATTTGGGCTGTACAAGTAGGGGCACTGCCAGCAGATCGAGGGACGTGATCATTCCCCTCTATTTGACATTGGTGAGGCCTCATCTGGAGTACTGTGTCCAGTTTTGGGCCCCACACTACAAGAAGGATGTGGAAAAAGTCCAGTGGAGGGCAACAAAAATGACTAGGGGGCTAGAGCACATGACTTATGAGGAGAGGCTGAGGGAACTGGGATTGTTTAGTCTGCAGAAGAGAAGAGTGAGGGGGGATGTGATAGCTGCTTTCAGCTACCTGAAGGGGGGTTCCAAAGAGGATGGAGCTCGGCTGTTCTCAGTGGTGACAGATGGCAGAACAAGGAGCAATGGTCTCAAGTTGCAGTGGGGGAGGTTTAGGTTGGATGTTAGGAAAAACTATTTCACTAGGAGGGTGGTGAAGCACTGGAATGGGTTACCTAGGGAGGTGGTGGAATCTCCATCCTTAGATGTTTTTAATGTCAGGCTTGACAAAGCCCTGGCTGGGATGATTTAGTTGGGGTTGGTCCTGCTTTGAGCAGGGGACTGGACTAGATACCTCCTGAGGTCCCTTCAAACCCTGATATTCTGTGATTCACACAGGGAATGCCCATCTGCAATCCACCCTACACTCAAAACCCAGCCGACCCCCTCCTACCCCCACCTGCGCGCTCAGACACGCTGCCCATGCAGGGTCTCCTGGGGAACTGGAGCACTCTGCTCTGCCTTAGCAGGGGGCTGCTCCCCATCAACTCTCCAGCAGACGTACCTCACCAGGATGTGGGCCTTGACCCTCTGCTCCGGGGTCACGCGGGCGGCATACTTCTTGGCTTCGTGGCGGTTGTGATGTTTCATGCAGATTTCGACAAAGGGCTGGTATGGAGAACAAGGGAGATGGGAATCAGTGCAGGTGGTAGGCTTGGCTCATGGGACTGCTCTTCTGGCTTGCTGCCATCAACCTCGTTCATCTCAACCCTCGAGCCGCCACCCGCTACACCTGCCTGTGCCCTTGGCTTCAGGGGTGGTTCTTTAGTGCCCGAGTGCCTCGAACCTCACACTCTGCCCCCTGGGCTGGTGGAATTCTCCTGGGAGCTGGAGGAGAGGTGAGCTTCCAGGGTCCCACACTGGGACAACCTGAGACCCCATCAGGGATCTGCCAGTGCTGCGTCTGAGCTGGCCAGAGGGGGCTGCGTCCCGAGGCCCACGTTCCCTGCCAGCAGTCTGAGTTCAGCACTCAGCTCCCCCTTCCCAGCCAGGGGAAACCAAAGGTCTGGTGCCCTTTCTGTGGGATCCATACCAAAGGCAGACAGCTGGGAGCAAGCCGGGGCAGGATGCTCCCAGCCAGGGGGTCTCTTATGGTGAAGAGAATCTCTTACCAGGTAGCCAATGGGCGACTTCTTACTCTTGGAAAACTTCTCCATCTCCTCCCAGTCCTCCCGCTCGGCCAGGGCGCTGATCTTCAGCCACCAGAACCTGGGGAGCAGACACCTCGCGGTTGTTACTGTGGCCATCAGATCAACTAGTTTAACACCCCCCCCAACGCCCAGCCCCCAAGGACTGCTGGGTCCAATTCCCAAGGGGCTGGCAGTACATCAATCACCAGCCCAGCCCCATATCCACCCAAAGCAAACCCCACCCTGCCTTGCCAGCAATGCTGGGCAGTGCCACACCCAACACTGACGTTCAGGAGTGAGGGGAGAAAGGCCCCAACAACAGAGGGTGACAATGGGACAGGCAGCCTATGGCTCTGCATGCATCCAGCCTGCCATCTCATCTAGACGGCTCTGCGCCCTACGCAAACGGGTGCCTGTCATGTGACCAATGGGGTTTAATTGTTTCCCTGTACCCGCCCCCTTTCTGCAGCCGCCTGTCATCTTCCACTTTGGTTGGAAGCCCGGAGGGGCTGTCTTGTTGTTTTGTGTTTGTGCAGTGCCCCTGGGCACTGTGGCAATACAGATAAACAACAACAGGTCCAATTGCCCATCCGTCCCCTCCCGCCCCCCCCCCCCCACTGGTATTTACTCCCTGGGGCTGGTCAGGGCACCAAGGGCTGCAGGGGCCAGAGGACGGAGAAGTGCTGCTCCCCAAGCCGGGTGTGAGAGCAGCAGCGGAAGCCCATCACATGTACATGCTCTCCCACAGCTGCTGTCCGCACTGCAGGGATGGTGATAACCAAAGGCCACCAGTCTCCAGGGCTGACAACCCAGCACCCTGGCCTAGCCCTGGTTCCTGCCCCAGCCTCTGACCAGGAGCCTTGTGGATATGAGCGGCGTGTACTTGGAACGGCTCATCTGGTGGCAAAAGGCCTTCTGGGAGCAGCGTCTGCCCACCCGCTCTGCGCCCCCCGCACTGACCTCTTGTCAGGGATTCGGAAGTCGCGGTACAGCTGTTCCGCCCGCTTGTGGTTGCCATCCAGGATGAGGCTGTAGACGGTGTCGTGCAGGGAGTAATCTACGTAGGGTTTGTCCAGCTCGTCCTGCAAGCGGCGCTGCATCCGCAGCAGTTTGATCTGATCCTCTGTGGCCTGTGAAGCAGACACCAGGACTGGGCTCTCCCCTGGGGCATCCATCTCCATGAGCAAGGCTACCCCACCCGTGGCGTTCCCCACCCCAGGGCATCCCCGGAGACATGAAGGCTCAGGCTGTCTGGAAGAGGGCTGTGCTTTATGCAGCTCAGCACCAAGGGAAGTTCCTCCCGTTGCCCTATTCCAGGGCCCCCTCAGCCCCATGGGCTGTCAGGAGCAGAGCACGCTCCTTCCACAGCTCCTGCTGCCCGGGTCCCCACCTGGCAGCGCCGAGCACTGCTCCCAGCCGGGCTCCAAGCCCCTAACTACAGCAGGAAGGCCCTCTGCAGGCAGGCCCGGCCGGAGGCAGCACCAGCTGGCCCCTACTGGCTCATCCAGAGCCCCCAGCCACGCTCACCTTGGCAGCAAACTCGTTCTTGGCCTTGTAGTACTCGTCCACTGCGTTCTGCAGCGCCCCTACACGCCCCTCGATCCGCTGGAAGGGACATGGCAACCGCCGGGCTAGTCACAGCCTCCCCCACACACTAGGTGGGGCAGCCATGCGAGCCAGCCAGCGCTTCTGGGCGGATGTGCCTGTGGGTCAGGACTTGGGACAAACGGATGAGGGAAGGTCCCATCCCTGCAGGACTCGCCCACGAGACAGGAACGGGGGCAGCTGACTACCCAGGCCCGGTTCCAACTAGCGATGGCCGATGGGTGGGAGCTCTGGGACCTGGGCTCCTCCTGCTATTCATTCAACGACCAGGAAGCTCCTTATTGTCCAGTATCCGTGGGCAGCTAATTCTCCCTCCCCCTAGGAGGCTGAACAGACCTGTGGGGTGGGCGGGCAGTTACACCCACCCCACATGCACTTCACCGGGCTCAAAGCAGCAGGCAGAGATCACTGCAGAGGCACGAGGCAGCCCGACAGAACCCCAGTCCCGAGGGATTCACCCACCCAGCCCAGTTCTCTCCCCAAGTGCCCCCGTCTTTGCCCAGCCTGCACCAAGGGAAGAGGGGGCCAGGCTGCTCCCGTGCACCCCTCCCCAGGGAACGGAGAGGAGGGACCTGCTCCCTGTGCAGGGAACCCACAGGCCAAGCACTCGGGCTCTGTGCCAGGCAGGGCACACCCGTGCCCAGCTGTGCCTGCCCTAAAGGGCTGGGGCCAGCCAGGCTGAGCCTGTCCAGCCTCGGGGGAAGGACAACCCCACATCGCACATCAGGAGCCACCCAACCCCCGGCATGGCGCCCCAAGGCTGGGGATTTAAGGAGAAAGCACTTTCCAATCTTCCCACAATCCTTCTGTTTCCTCACGTGAGTAGCCTTCTCCCCCCTCTCCCCGGACCCACACTGCAGGAAGGCCAGCGCCCCCTTAGTGTCAGGCCCCAAGACCCCTCCCCACCCCATACCACAGGGAGGGCAGCGCCCCCTTAGTGTCAGGCCCCAAGACCCCTCCCCACCCCACACCACAGGGAGGCCAGCACCCCCTTAGTGTCGGGCCCCGAGTCTGTCCGTCCCCCATACCACAGGGAGGCCAGCATCCCCTTAGTGTCAGGCCTCGAGTCCCCCCCATACCACAGGGAGGCCAGCGTCCCTTAGTGTGGGGCCCCGAGTCCCCTGCCCCGTACTACAGTGAGGCCAGCGTCCCCTTGGTGTCAGGCCCTGAGTCCCCTGCCCCGTACCACAGGGAGGCCAGCACCCCCTTGGTGTCAGGCCCCGAGTCTCCCACCCTGTACCACAGGGAGGCCAGCACCACAGAGGCATCTCCCGTCTCAGCACATCTTTATCCCTCTGCACCAGACTGTCTGGCCCTCCTCAGAGGCTGGTAATCCCCGTCTCAGATGGGTGGATCCTCTAGCCAAGGGTCTGGCAGCCCCCTCCCTCCACCCTGCAAGGCCCCATCAGCTCCAAGGAGACCTACCTTCTCACTGGAGTAGCTGGAGTGGACGTGGAAGTTCCCGAGCTCCTGGTGATCGTCATCCTGGTTGTACAGATCCTTGAGTGTCTCCAGCTCCTGGTGCTTGCAGAACTGGGACACGATACACAAGGTTACAGCTGACACCCCCACCCCCATGAGAGTCGACGGGCTTGTTACAAAGACACAGTCACAGGAAGCCCCCCTCGCTCAGCCCCCTGGCCCAGCATGGCACCGGTCACCTCTCACACCACCAGTGGGGGATGACAGCGGGCAGCACGGCCCTGAAGTGCCCTGGCAGCTTAACACGCCCATGAGCCCCACTCGCTTACGGGCACAGAGGGGGTGGCCGGCCTCTCACCTGGCGGTAGAGACTCAGAGCCACTGGCTGCTTCTGTAGAGTCATGAAGAAAGTGCCACGATTCAGTTCGTTCTTCAGGTGCAACACGACAGTGTAAACTGGGCAGAGACAGCGCGTTAGAAGGGCTACGGGTGCAGAGAGACCTTCCCCCCCACCCCCACCCCCCAGTGGCCAGGGCACTGAGCAACATACAGCAATCAGGGGAGGTCCAGCCAGCCAGCTCTCAGTGGGGTCCAGAATGGGGGTGCAAAGGCTTGGTGGGAGGGCTTGCTGAATTCAGAGAGGTTGGGGGGACAGGGGAGAAGCTTCCCCACCGCCTAGAGGCTGGCAGGCACCATCACTTGGCAGCTCGTAGAGCTCAGCCTGGCCCTGAGCTGGTCTAGGGGGAGCCTGCCTCCCGCCAGCAGGGATTCCTCGGGGCAGGAGGGCAGGTCAGGGGGGGAGGGCGCAGCTCTAGCCCATTCGGTTCTTGGCCACAGGAGGCCCTGATCCTGCTGGTTTGGGATGCACATGGGTTCGAGACCCAATCTCATTCCCCAGAGACTGCTGGAGCCAGCCCAGAATGGCTCAGACACCAGAGACCTGGGCCTGTTGAGAGCCAGGGCCTGGAGTGGAAAGGCTCCAGTATATCCTGGCCGCTGGAGCCCCTGGGAGCCTTCCCCGCACAGCCGTACCTAGGTCTGTGTCTCCGCTCTCAATGGCTTTGTTCAGGGCCAGCTGGCTCTTTTTCATCTTCAGCAGCAGCGGGACCTGCTCCCCGGACCTGGGTTCGTACTCCAGCAACTGCCCCCAAGAGAGAAGCTCCTTCAGTGCACAGGCCTCTGGCATCAGCATGAAGCCAGAGCCCCGGCTCCATGTGCTGGGTAGGGGTGCTGGGCAGGCGGGCTCCATTTCTTCAGCAGGGCCGTTCCCTGGACAAGCTGGCAGTGCTGGGAGAGGTACCCGTGTGCTACTCTAGCACTGCGAGCGGAGTTAAACGGGCACAGTGGGCCAGGGGGTATCACCAACCACCCTGCCAAATGCCATGTGCTTCGGATCCCTGTCAGTGCCCCCCAGTCTCCCCACCCCCACCCCGCACACACCTTAATGGCCAGCTCCGTCCGGCCACAGTCATATGCCCGGGCAGCGATCTCCGAGTACGAAATGCCAGGGGTGTCTCCCAGCTTCTGATTGATGGCGTGTGCAACCTCCTCATCAGACTTGTCCTTCTGTTGCACCTGGAGGGGCGGGAGGGGAGGTCTGGGCCCAGCTCTTGGCACCCAAGGGGAGTGCTCCAAGAACTGCCCCTGCTCTGGCTTCCCCGCCTACCTTGTAGCAGGCCCAGTGAGCCAGAATCCTGCTGACGCCCTGGAACTCCGACAGACGCAGGTACTCGCAGATTTTGATGGCGAGGGGGTACAGCCTCCGCAGAACTAACCTGAGACACGGGCAAAGGGAACATCAACCACCCCCGGACGAGAACGCCAGCAGCTCTCCAAGCACATCCGGGAACCCAGCCAGCTCCCCAGAGCCCTCTGAGCTCCCCAGAACGGCCCTTCCCCGCCATGCCCCTGTGACGAACTGGGAATGTTCTTAATGTTTTCTCTGAATACTGGGTTGGTGCCTCAGTGTCCCCATGGCAGTTCTTAAGTATCTTGCAGAACAAAGGGCCAGTGCACCTAAATGCCTGGTACTGTCTCCTAGCAACTGATGGCCTGGGCCCCTCCTCTGCAAAGGTGCCAACTGAAGGTGTTGGAGACAAAGGGATCAGGTGACCTCCTGGCCCGGGAAAGGATCTGAGCAGAGAGGAGGGGCTGGAAGGGGTGGTTAGTCTGGAGCTGGCCGGGAATGGGGAGTGAAGTGCAGACGTGGGGGTCTGGTTCACTGCCCCCCAGAATGGACCCGACCGAGGGGTCTGGTTCGCTGTATCTACAAGCTCTGTTTTAGACCCTGTTCCTGTCATCGAATAAACCTCTGTTTTACTGGCTGGCTGAGAGTCACGTCTGACTGCAAAGTGGGGGTGCAGAACCCGGTGGATTCCCCAGGACCCCACTGGGGCAGGCTCGCTGTGGGAAGCGCACGGAGGGGCAGAGGATGCTGAATGCTCCAAGGAGAGACCCAGGAGGTGAAGACGTGTGAGCTTCTTGCCCTGAACAAGTCTGCTCCAAGGGAGAGGAGGCTCCCCAAAGTCCTGACTGGCTTGGTGGGGAGCAGTTCCAGAGCATTGCCCAGGGACTCCGTGACAGCCCTATCCCCCTCTGCTAGGCATAGGCCAGGGCAGCACATAAAGGGCCATGATGGGGGTGACACTAGTTCCCACTTCCCCGCAGTGGACAGGAAGAAATATTTAGGGCCGTGCCCCTGTAAGAGGGCCCAGCCGTAACGCTTGGGGTGAAAAGTCCCTGGCAGCTGACCTGGCAAGGCGGGTAAGAGAGCGCTCGCTGCCAGGGAGAAGGGCAACAGCCCAGGGGAGCGAACAGGACGGGGGTAAATGCAGTGAGGAAGCCCAGGGAATGGGGGTCGAACGCCAACAGTAACCTGGGGCGGCTTGTGGGTTTAATTGTATTTATTGTTAAGCAGCTGTTAGTGATGCACAGGGCCCACTCCGGCACAGAGCAGGCGGGGTCATACAGCCGGCCCTGCAGGGACCAGCCAGGGACATCTCCCATGGCGCTCAGCAGGGAGTCGGGGGGGGGGGGGGCTTCCACCTGCACATGCCTGGCCCAGAGCCAGGCCGGCCGTGCGCTCAGTCGCCTCCACCCAGTGACTGTTCGATGGCCTCTGTGGAACAAGGCCAGTTCCTTCCTGGTGGGCAAGTGACCATAGCAGGATGCCATGACACCTGGCCCCGTGGTCCCAGCTACTGCAGGGACAGGGCCGGAACGAGCCAGGGTGACTGAAGCAAGGTCCAGCCCTAAGAGGGGGCTGCCTACTGGGCACCACACCGGCAGAGGTTGGTGCGTGTCGTGGAGGTTTGTCGAGAGACCCCTGGCTGCTGGACGCTGCAGACAGCAACGCTCCCCACACTTCTATGAGCCGGTGCAGAGAGGATGGATGGGGACAGGGAGGGGGCTGAGTAACCAGGCAGGGCCAGTCCGAGCCGAATGTCTGAGCAGGGACTCCTGATGCAGTAACACAAGTGACCGTGGCCCTGGCCAGAAGCGATATTTGGGATGCAATGGTCCCAAGCGCAGCCAGGAGGGGGCAGTTACCTGTCCAGCAGGACTTCAATGGTGAGCTGTTTGTACCTACATCAGCTGTTAAGGAGCAGCAGGGTGAAGGAACGGCGGGGGCTGAGCTGTGCTGGCAAGTTCCAGCTCCCACCACGAGGAACAATCCTAGAATATCTGGTTGGAAGGGACCTCAGGAGGTCACCTAGTCCAACTCCCTGCTGCCAATCCCCAACTAAATCCCCAAATGGTCCCCTCAAGGATTGAACTCACAACCCTGGGTTTAGCAGGCCAATGCTCAAACCACTGAGCTAGCCAATCCCATGACCTGAGCAGTCATGGCATCTCTCCCCTCGGCTTGCACGTTCTTCTCACAGTGCAAGGCCAGAAGGGACCCCCAGATCCCTTAGTCTGACCTCCTGCACAGCATAGGCCACCCCCTCACCCCCCAGATAGCTGGGACTAGGCCAAGGTCTCACCACCCGCAGGAGACTGGACAGAGAACAGGAGGGACACCAATGCCCAAAGCTGAGCAGGTGAGACATGCCCAGACGCTCCTGGCAAGTGACCCGTGGCCCAGCTGCAGTGCAAGGTGACACCCCTCCAGTGTCTCTGCCAACCTGAGCTCCCCGACTGGCACCTGGCGATCAGTTAGACCCTGAGCACATGAGCAGGAATCAGCCAGCCACGCCCCCATGTTTCCTTATCTAAGGGAGGCTCCTCACCCCATTTCACACAGGGAACAGGTGACCTGCCCGGGCTCACATGGCCAGTCAGTGGAATGAAACCCAGGAGTCCTGATTCCCAGGGCCAAATTCATCTGTGGTGTAACTGCTGATTTCAGTGAAGTTACACTGGGGTGGGGCCTTTGGGCCCCCGTCCCTGCACTAGCTACAGACACCAGCGGATCCAGCGTGATCCACCAGCAGTGCCACCCCTCGGCCAGCAGAGGATACTGGGCGAAGGTCAGGGGGATGCCGATCTGGTAATCCCGGATGGCATTCAGCACACGCAGGTCCCGGCACGTCCACACAAAGCTCTCCGGGGGGAACTTGTCGAGGAAGCACTTCCCGAACGAGGCGGCCTGTGGACAGAGATGTGCCGGCGCTCAGGGAGGGAACGGGTGCCGAGACGCCCCCCATCCCAGATCCTCCCCCACTTACCCGGAGCAGAGACTTCTGGGTTTCCGGCTCATGCTCGTAGCCAGCTGCCTCGATGCACTGCCGCACCGCCTCCGCGAGCAGATTCTGGTCCTTGATCTCCCGCAGGTACTCGTCCGCCTTCTGACTCTGTTTCTGGGAGGGGACGAGAGAACCTTTCGGTCAGGCCAGGGACGTCCTGAGCTCCAGGACCCGTCTCTGCCTCAGCAACCTTCGCCCAGAGGGGAGAAGAGCCATGACCAGCGTGGGTTTGCAGAGCAGCCAGCGTGGCTGGAACCCCACCAGGTTCCGCTGGGCTCTTGTCACTGGCACGGCCTCTGCCTCCAGACTGTTTGCAGAGCAGGTTGTTAGAGCCAGAGCAACCACTGACGAGGGAACAGGCCCCACCCGGGGCTCAAAGCACCGTCGTTAAGGGGTCTCCTGTTCCCTCCCGGCCCCAGCAACACGCAGTAAACCCAGACCATGCTCTGGGGGGTCAGGCACTGGGTGCAGGGTGGAGGCAGCCCCTTTTCTCTGGGATCTTTCAGGGCCAAGGGGGCAGACACAGGGATTCCCCGCTGGGGACGCTGCCTGGTTGGGAAGAGCCAAGCATGGGACCTGAGCCTGGGCAGAACTCAGCAGCCCTGGTGCTTCCCACGTACCCAGCGGATACGGTGGAGTCAGGTTGGGAATCCACCTCCCTGTGCAGCTCAAGGTGTCAGGTTACAAAGAAAAGGGGGGCAGGGGCTGGGTTTTCAGCACCCCCAAGGGCCCATGTTGAACCGAGTGGAGGCTGTTCCAATGTGTCACCCAGCCTCCCTCAAGCCGGTGCCTCACACTGCCATCACCAGGCCGTCTCGGAGTCACCTACTCCAGAGCAAGGGCTGGGCCCCTCTGCCCCACACTGGTTAAGAAGTGGCTCAAGCACATCACCAGGCATTGCTGGGGGGCGGAGAGCGAGATTTGTGCCAAAGGCCTGCTCTGAAATCCCACTCAGGGCACACAGCTGGCTCCCTCGAGCTCTGAATTCCACACTCGGAGGCCTTCCCTCGAGAACACCCTGAATGCGAACCACCTCGGTGTCTCCACGGATGGGGCCGCAGGGACTGCAGAGCAAGCCTGGCCCCCGCACCTCGGAGCAGGGCAGGAGCAAGGAGCATGAGACGTGCGGCTCCGTCTCTGCGCAGCCCTTCACAGAGGTCAGCTGTAGGCCCCTTGGCTTAATGGCTAAGAAAAGGCCAACCCCCCAATGAGCTTTCCACATCACCTGCAGTAAGAGGTGTAACCGTTTGTGAGAGTGGAAAGGTTAGTTGCTCGGTATAATATCCTGTTTATCATAACCCCCAATACACTGAGCCCAGTAGCATGGGACATCCGGAGAGTGCCACATGCTTGGAAATTTGCAACATGTAACAGACAAAAGGGAACATGTGCAACTGCCACGTGTGTACGAAAGGCAGCCATGGCTATCGATAAAAATGCAGTGCTGAGTTACTGGGCGAACCAGGCAGGCCTGGGCTCAGCCAGCCATCGGCACAGGGACTGGGTACTGTATTTCCATTCTTCGTATGCGCTGTTCTTGAGTAACAAAGGCAACTTTATTAATAAAGGCAATCAAGCTTCACTGCTCCTGTCTTCCTATTTTATTGTTACTGGCTAAGATCAAACCACTAATGATCTATAGATTTAGCTGTACCCGAGAGATCCCTAAGAGAAGGGCCCACACTGTCTGGAGCCAGACGCCCCTCTGGCTTGGCCATTGGTCCCTGCAAGTTACTGGGCTATGGCGGGGCTGGGATAGCTCTGGATGGGGTTTCCGTGGGACCCATCGGCTGCTGTGACCCTCCCTGACCCCTCCGTTGAATCACTGGCTGTCCCTTTGCCCCTGCTGATTTCAAAGAGGAAGGCTGGGACGGGAGACTTCTGCGATGGCATCCTGCCCTTACCTCATACTCTCTCTGTGCTTCCAGCAGGAGAGCCCCAGGCGCCATGGAAGCGATTTTAAAGATCTCCTCGCTGGCCTCTGAAACAAGGATGAAACATCCTCAGACGCTGCCCCAGACCACGGGTGAGCCACCCGCCATTGGGTGAGCCCACCCCCACATGCACCTTCTTCCATGGACCTTTCCACACACACGCAGCTCTAAAGGGGAACGTGGGTACCAACAGCCCCATTTCACAGATAGGGAAACTGAGGCACAGACCAGGGAAGTGACTTGGCCAAGGCCACCCCGCAAGTCCATGGCAGAGCTGGGACCCAGACCCTGGTGTGCTGACTTCCAGCCCAGGCTCTTCTCCACTGCAGCTGCCTCTTTCCCAGCTCACTGCAGCAATTCCCTCGCCCTGCTGTGTTCCACAGGCCACGATCGTTGGGAAGGGAGAGCACCGTGGGGAGCTCTGCGGAGATACAGAGCTCCCCAAATCCCCTAGCACAGGGAAGTGAGGAGTGGGCCTGGCTTCTGGCCTTGGCTTCACACCACCAGGGAGGAAACAAGGGCTCTCCCAGGGGCACTGCAGGTTAGCATGACCTGTCTGACAGGTGCCGCCTGGGTCTCAGACCAAACTCCAGGAGAAATTTCCCGCATGGCCAAGCCACCAGGACACACCTAGCTACAGCTGCTCAGGAGAGGAAGAAGGTGCTGCTGAGCCAGGCAGGGCTTCAGCCGCAACTTCTGCTGCTCAGGAGCCCGGGGCACCGGCAGCAGAGGGAGAAGGGCTCAAGCTTGAAAGAGCTGGGGTGCTGCGGGTCAGGAGTGAGGGGCATGGCCAGGGCTAAGTGTGGAATGTGCACCAGGCCTGGAATGGCCGAGGGGGAGCGGGGTACGGACAACTGAGGGGCATGGGCAGGGCTGTGTAGGGAAGGGGCACCAGGCCTGGAATGGGGGGGACGGGGACTGAGAGGCATGGGCAGGGCTGGGTGGGGAAGGGGCGCCAGGCCTGGAATGGCCGAGGGGGCGGGGGACGGACAACTGAGGGGCATGGGCAGGGCTGGGTAGGGAAGGGGCACCAGGCCTGGAATGGGGGGGTGGGACTGAGAGGCATGGGCAGGGCTGAGTGGGGAAGGGGCGCCAGGCCTGGAATGGGGAATTGGAGGGTTGGGACTGAGAGGTATGGGCAGGGCTGGGTGGGGAAGGGGCACCAGGCCTGGAATTGGGGGGTGGGACTGAGGGGCATTGGCAGGGCCGTATAGAAGCCCAAGACTGGAGTAGCCAGGAACAGGGGTTGCTGCACATACGGGGGGGGGGGGGGGGGGGTGTCGACATTCTACCCCAGGTTATCAGCTCCCTTGCCTCCAGGGCCAGCACTGGCTGCCGGCTGCTAAGGACGACGAGGCCATGCAATCTGGCATCCAACAGAGCCTGTGTCGTTCAGGCTGCCGCTGCCTCCCCCTCCCTCCCTGGACCTTAATCAGGTTTGGACATTCGGAAATCCGTGTCCAACAGCAACCAAATCCCCACCCCCACAGGCTCACCAGGGATTTCGTGCAGGAACTCATGCGTGGTACAAGAGAAGATCCTCACCCCGTCCAGCTCCGGCACCAGGTAGGAATCCTCGTCCAGAACAAACCTACGCTCTTCACTAAGGATCCACAGCTGTGCAACACGTCTCCAGGAGCCCCTCCCAGCTAGGCGATCCCGCTGAGCCAGCCCTGTCACAAGGCTGGGGTGCTAGCCCTGCTCAGGAGAGGGGCAAAGCAGGGCCCAGTGGAGAGACCAAGTCTCTCCAGAGTGATAATTGCTAATGCGAACATGCTGGGACAGGAGATCAAGCTGCTGCTCACAGGACTCAGCTGATCTCCACCTACTAGGGATCAGGAGGAGACTTTCATGGGGGCCTGATTACACCCCACCCCCCACTGGCTACGGCAGGATTTATACCTTCCTCTGGGATAGCTGGTGGGGCCGCATCAGGCCCCGGGGCTGAGCCCATCTGGCAGCTCCTACGTTCTGACAAGCCCCAGTCGGTGGCAGAGGCAGGCACAAATCCAGGTCTCCTGGCTCGCAATCCTATGCTCTAACTGCCCGAGTGCTACTCCCCGGGGGTCCCTCGAGTCACGTCTCTGACTCGAACAAGCACTGCAGTTCAGAAATGACTAAGCATTAGAAAAGGTTCAGAGAAGGGCAACTAAAATGATTAGGGGTTTGGAATGGGTCCCATATGAGGAGAGAAAAGATGGTGAGGAAGGAGCCTCTGCCATCACACCCAGCTAGGCTGACCAGGGATCAAGGGGATATAATGCCATCGAGGCGCTCTGAGGAGATAAATGCTGCACCGGAGCGGGGCCTATGCTGGGCAAGGCAAGAGGCTAGATGTAGGGGTGGGAGGAATGGAAGTAACAGGATGATCAGGCTCCTGATGGCCAGAGCAGCACCAGAGGGAAATGGCAAAGCACTGAAAACATAACAGAGGCAACCGTCCCACAGTGGCCTCCGGGGAAACGGGCTGAGGCCCCAAAGTGCTTCTCAATCATCAGATCCCAGCACCCCCAAGCACTTCCTGCCTCGACACCCCAGGATCTGCCCTGCTGCCCCGCTCCAAAGGATACTGAATACACTCCTTGGAGTTCCCAGCCACCAGGAGCCGACGATCCCACGCCACCACCACTGCCCGCTGCTTGCTCCGGGGACGCGTGCACCTGTCACAATGAGAGGTCTGTTCTGTTAGGACACAATGGAGTGAGGCTGTGCCCAGCGTCACAGCCTCTCAGCCAAACTCCCTGGCCTGCTGCAGCCCACTCCCACCGCTTTGCAGACCTTCCCAAACCGCCCTGCCAGCCAGCCTCCCTCTCTCGGCCAAACTCCCCAGCCTGCTGCAGCCCGGTCCTGCCGCTCCCTGGATATTCCCAAACCTCCTCACCAGCCAGCCTCCCTCCGCACAGCCCCTCTCTGCCAAACTCCCTGGCCTGCTGCAGCCCACTCCCACCACTCTGCAGACCTTCCCAAACCGCCCTGCCAGCCAGCCTCCCTCTCTCAGGAAAACTCCCCGGCCTGCTGCAGCCCGTTCCTGCCACTCCGCAGACCTTCCCAAACCGCCCTGCCAGCCAGCCTCCCTCTCTCAGGAAAACTCCCCAGCCTGCTGCAGCCCACTCCCGCCACTCTGCAGACCTTCCCAAACCTCCCCACCAGCCAGCCTCCCTCCACACAGCCCCTCAGCCAAACTCCCCAGCCTGCTGCAGCCTGCTCCCGCCACTCCGCAGACGTTCCCAAACCTCCCCGCCAGCCAACCAGCCTCTGCACAGTCCCTCAGCCAAACTCCCCGGCCTGCTTGCAGCCTGCTCCTGCCGCTCCGCAGATGTTCCCAAACCGCCCCACTAGCCTCCCAGAGTCACTCTCAGCCCACAGCAGTATCTGCACCATCCTGGAGCCACACAGACACTGGCAAGGTACCTGCTCCAGGCCAGCACCCCAGAGGAGGATGGGGGCCCAGACAGCTCGAGGGGGGAGATGCCACATTCCAGAATAAAACAAGAGCCCCACTTACCAAACCATCTGTCTGGGTGGAGCTCGGAAATCACAGCTGAATTCACCCAGCTTCTCCTGCAGGGGAAGAGACGCGATTTACAGGGAGATACAGCTGGGGGGTAAGAGGAGTGCAGGCTCTGCTCAGATGGGGACATCAGGATCCTCTGCCAGGGCAGCTGTAGGAACCTCCCTGGCAGCACGTGCCGCTCTGAGCTGGTCACTAGCACCCAGGTGCTGTCTGCGCCCCCAGGAACACCAGCACCACGTCCACATGGAGATCAGGGTATGGCTCTGCTCCATTTGCCCTGGCCAAGAGCCCAAAGCTGGACAATCCCCAGCCAGCACTGCACCACTGGATATGAGTCAACAGTGTGCCCTTGTTGCCAAGAAGGCTAACTGCATTGTGGACTGTATAAGTAGGGGCATTGACAGCAGATCGAGGGATGTGATCATTCCCCTCTCTTCGACATTGGTGAGGCCTCATCTGGAGTATTGTGTCCAGTTTTGGGCCCCACACTACAAGAAGGATGTGGAAAAATTGGAGAGAGTCCAGCGGAGGGCAACAAAAATGATTAGGGGGCTGGAGCACATGACATATGAGGAAAGGCTGAGGGAACTGGGATTGTTTAGTCTGCAGAAGAGAAGAGTGAGGGGGGATTTGATAGCTGCTTTCAGCTACCTGAAGGGGGGTTCCAAAGAGGATGGAGCTTGGCTGTTCTCAGTGGTGGCAGATGACAGAACAAGGAGTAATGGTCTCAAGTTGCAGTGGGGGAGGTTTAGGTTGGATATTAGGAAACACTATTTCACTAGGAGGGTGGTGAAGCACTGGAATGGGTTCCCTAGGGAGGTGGTGGAATCTCCTTCCTTAGAGGTTTTTAAGGTCAGGCTTGACAAAGCCCTGGCTGGGATGATTTAGTTGGGGGTTGGTCCTGCTTTGAGCCGGGTGTTGGACTAGATGGCTCCTGAGGTCCCTTCCAACCCAGATATTCTAGGATTCACTGAGGCTGTCTCAGATCCAGCTGCCTGCACCAGAGGCTCCGGGGACTCAGGAGAGCAGACTGCAGCCCTGGCCGGCAGGTGACAGACAGGCAGCGCCCTAGGGGCAGCACTCACCTTCAGGGAGGACGTCCCCATCCAGATAGAGCCCGTGTCGGTGAACAGGGCAAGGTAGCGGTAGTTGAAGGACACTGCCATCTGCACGTAAGCACCAGCGTGGGCGCTGATTCCAGGTGGAGTCTACAATGCAGGGAGAACAAGACAGAGGTGATAAAGGGACAGATCAACATAGCAGCAGCTCAGCAGGGTGCAGGCTGGGGGGGGATTGGCACTGGACACACCACTAGTGCTTGTGAAAGGCCAGAGCCCGGAGAGCGATGTTCTCTCTCCAGCCTGCTAGCAGAGGCAGGGCCACACCAGGGATACAAGAGGAGGGTGCCGCATTGCTGGAGCTGTGCAGGGAGGTACAGGCCTTTGGTCTCCAGGTCTGGATCTGACCCCTCCCACCAGTTTCCCCGTCGCTCACTCACCACCACAGAGCAAGATGTGTTGTCCAGGAGATACAGGTCCTGGCCAACAGCTAACAAGATGATGGTCACTCTGTCCTGGGACAGGACAGCCCAGCAGGAGGGGAGCTTCTGCAGCCCTGCCAGAGGGCAGACACAGGTGGTCAGGCCCTCTTCCCAGGCCCAAAGAAAAGGGCAGGGATGGGGGTAGCGTACCTGGCACCTCCGGCATCCTGCGCAGCTTGAGGTCGTCGATGTTGGTGGTGAGGGAGAAGCGGTGCGCTCCAGTGAGGATGGCCACGCCTGTGCCGTACTCTGTGTGGAAAACCTTCGCTTCCCGCACGTGGTTCTGCAGGACCTCCTGAGCCACAAGACAGAGACAGAGGCATGGCCCAGAGACTGCCACGGAGACTGGGGAAAGCTCAGCGCCAGGGAGACAATGGGATCACCAGCGGGGCGCCAGAGAACGAGACCCTGAACTACAGACATGGCCAGATGAGGGACTGGGGCAGCCCCTTCTCGCTCTAACACGTGGCTCCACATCACAGCCACGGTCAGCACTGCCACTAGCTAGCTCTCACTCCGACCAGCCTGTTAGAGGTGGGTGAGCTGGCGGTACAGGCCTCAGGCCTCTTCGCTGCGGTTGTCAGCTAAGCCCCAAGTACTGCAGGTCACAGTGCCAGAGGCAGGGAGAGCCCAGCGCCCGGGTGAGATCCCGAGACCAGCAGGAACCCTGGTCGCCTGGCACTGGCAGGGCTCCTGAGAAGCACGGCAGAAATGCCATTTACACAATCGCATTTCCAGCTCGTACCATGAGCCCAGCTCCATCCTGTCTCCTCAGGAAAGGCTCAGCAGGAGCTCTGCCCAAGGGACACCTGCCGTCCCAGCCAACCTGAAATTGTGCACAGCTCACGCCTCAATTCAAAGGATGTTCTGAGATGAGCGGGGCCTTAACCTGTTGACAGCTCCTCCAGGGTCCTCAGGCCAGTTCGCAGCCCTAGTGACAGCTGTGCCCAGCTTCCTGGCCGCCCCCTCTCAGGACCCAGGCAGTGACTCATGCGTGGATCCAGGCCAAGGATGGATTTGGGAGCCTGACCATCCCCAGCGCAGTCAAAGACGTATAACATGCCAGTTTGATGGCAAGCGGAACACAGTATCCTCCCCTCTGCCCCCGCCAGCGCCTTTCGGGGGTCAAACCACGGTACACACTGTGACTGAGTCAGCCTCACATCATCCCGTGGGAGGCAGGCTAGGCCCAGGTCATCACTCCTCAGCTCCAAAAAGGAGAACGAAGTCCCAAGTGGAACGAATTTATTCTAGGTCACGCAGCAATTAATGGCAGATAAAGAAACAACCCAGGAGTCCTAGCTCATAGCTCCATGGTCTAACCGCAAGATTACACAGCCCTTCTCACAGACGGGAATAGAACCCAGGAGTCCTAGGATCCCAGAATCCCCCCTCCCTGGCCCCCACTCCCTTCTAGAGCAGAGAACAGAACCCAGGAGTCCTGATTCTCACTTTCTTGATCCAAATACCAGCCCAGCCTCCCTCCGCTGACACAGCCACCCAGCTCGCACCATCCGCACTCACATTGCCCATGCTGAAGTGTCGCTTGAATTCACAGAAGAGGTTGTAGATGAGGACGGTGCCATCCTCCTGGATGCAGAGCAGGTCCTCGCTGGCAGTCCAACCCAGCTGCACCACCTGGCCACTCTTCCACTGCGGGGAAGGACAGAACCATGCTCTGCACATCAGTCCCGCTGCCAGGAGGGGTCACTTTCATACAGTGACGGAAAACCCCTATAACTACACTGCCGAATTCACATCAGCCAGCACAGCAGAGCTGGAGTCACAAGACACCTCTCTGGGCCTCCAATCCCAGCCATCAGGCCCTTCTCCTTGGCACCTGGCTGTCCTTGGCCTTTCACGACTCCACCCTGCCCTGGTTCTCCTCCTCCCACTCCAGCTGATCCCCATCTCCATGGGGTCCCACAGGCCCCCTCCTTTTCTCCCCATACTCCCCCTTATGCAGCTTCAAGTGCGTCCTTCTGCTGCAGACCCACTGATCTGCCCCTCCCTTCCCAGCCTCTCCACCTCATTCTGTCTCCTCCAGGAGGTCAACATCCCATGGCCAGGCCCTCCCCACATCACCACTTCTGGTACCACCACCCCACTCGCTGCCCACACCCGGACCCTGGGCACTAGCTCTGGCTCCCCCAGGCTGTAGTATTCATTGTTACAGACGTGGACCAAGCTGAGATTGGGGACCTACCGTGCACATAGTCAGAGACAGCCCCTGACCCAGAGCGTTAAAATCAATATGGACCAGACAGATGGGGGAGTGAGGCACTGAGACGCTAAATGACTAGCCCAAGGTCTCACAGGAAGGCAGTGGCAGAGACATGATCTTGTAAGTCCTAGTCCACCCCGGCTGCAAGCTCCTGGGGGCAGGGCCCGAGCCTGCCTTTAGATCTGTTCGGTATGAAGTGCATTGTGGGCTTCACTGGAAATAAATAATAGCTACAATTTGGATAATCCACCCTCCTGCTTCAGGACCTCTCCTGACTGCTGCCAGGGTTAGCGGGCTGTCTCCAGCCCCTCCTCCCATACACCACTGTCAGACTGGCATCTGAAGCACCGGACCTTGCCCAGTGCTGGAGGCGGGATACCACCACACACATCACTGCTTCCATTCAGCTTAGGCAGCCCTGTGCTCCAGATTTCCCACCCCAGATGCAGGCCAATCAGTTCCAAGCTCCTGAAGACACCTTGGAGACACACATGGGAAGGAATTAAAAGTAAATTACTTGGGGATTGGTCCTGCTTTGAGCAGGGGGTTGGACTAGATACCTCCTGACGTCCCTTCCAACCCTGATATTTTATGATTCTATGAACATGGTAGAGCTAAAAGGATATCGCTTGTGTCCAGGTGCTACCAGCAGGACAGGCCCACAGGGAGTTGGCACTAGCTAGGCACTCACCAGAACGCTGGCCAGGGGAACTCCCGAGGCCGAGTAGATCTCCAGTAGTGGTCGGGACCCGAGTGACTTCTCTTTCCGGAAGTTATTCTTCAGCAAAGCTGCAAGAGACAATCTGCAGTGAAACACCAATAGGGAATCCAAACCCAAACCACCCTGTTTTTAGGAGACTGTCAAAAGGCCCCATGCTCCCCAGTGGGACAAGGTTCAGCCTCCTCTCCTGCATCGCAGGTGAGCAGCTCACCATTTCCCACACCTAATTTACATAATCCTTCCTTGCCCTTCAGTTCCGCTCAGATTGTGTCCCTAGTCTGGTCAGTTTCCCTTCGGGGTTCTCCCCATTAGATCCTGTGCTGCGGGGTTTGGCTGCAGAGGAAGATGTGAGAAGTCTAGCTGAGACGCACTCTGCACAAAGGCTGGCATAGAATAACCTCTTCCTGACCGAGACTCACTTTAAAGCAGGATGAAGGGGGGGGGGGAAATCAATGATTTTCTTTTAAAAAAATTTAATGCAGGTTTATTTTTAAAAGTCCAACAGTGACCAATGCAGGTTCCCCAGAGGGAATGAACAGAACAGGGAATCATCCAGTGATCCATCCCCTGTCACCCAGTCCCAGCTTCTGGCAGACAGATGCTATGGACACCATCCCTATTATTGTTTAATAAATCACGTTTAAATGCAAAATGTGTTTTGATAAACTTTGATACTCTTTTCTTATGTATCAAGCACATTTAAGGTATTTTTACTTACTTAAATAAAAATTAAAATGTTGGTTTTGTGTATTTTAATTGAATTTCCATCCATATAAAGCTTGAGCCAAATCACAATAAAAAATTAACCATCTAGTAAATAAGAAATGCATCATTCACTATTTTCCATCATCATAAAAAATGTAAAAATTAATATGAAAAAATATAATTGCTTAATTACATGCATATAGGTATAGTGTACCCTCTTGGTTAGCAACAAAAAGCATGAAGTTTAGGGTAAAGGCTAAACTTGGTTGGAAACCTACATATTTAAATAGCAACCAACCAATGAGAATCAACCTTTATTTAGGAAAATAACTAGAAAGTACAAATGCAAAATATGATTCAAATGAATGATTTAAATCAAGGTTTCCAGCTGGCTGATTTAAACCATGATTACAATCAGTGATTTAAATCCCTTTGATTGAAATCAATGCATCCTGCTTTAAAGCTCTAGCCCAGGAGAGAGAGAGACACACGTGTGGTCAGGGAGACAAACTGGCACCTCAGGATCCAAATGGACCTGCTGCAAAACTGGGCACCCATCCTGGCCTGGAGCAGAGCTCGCAGCTTTTGGAGAATGAGAACATCCAAAGGTCACACAACCCACACCATAACCCTCTCTCCATTAGGAGAGGTTACTTGTCCCCCCCGTACCAATGGGGCCCCCATAAGGTGCAGCAGCCACCAGGCAATCCTGCAGATCCTCCTTCAGGTTCCATGCCATGCTGTACAATTCAAACTTCCTGCAGCAAAGCAAACAAATGAGAGGAGAAGTTAGGGACCTGAGAGTGATCAGTCACTCTTCCTTCTCAGTCAGCTCCAGAGCCTTTCCTTCGGCAAGGCCCAACCCTGCTCCACAGGATGACAGGCCGGGAGGGTAACTAAAAATGGAGGCAGATGGGGGTTCCACAGAGCAGCATCTTGCCTTCAACGGGTTCACGCAACACTGAGGATTCAAATCGTTACCCTGGTATCCGTTATTTACCAGCTGCTCTGCCAGGGATGGTATTTCCCAGTTGGAACCAGGCCTCTCTGATCTCTTTCCTCTCATCCCAGCAAAGAGTAAACAGCTTCCAGGGCTTGAGTGAGGAGACAGAGGGATCTCAGGAAGCGGCTCTCCAGGCTGCCTCACTGATCTGATGATGCAAGTCTGTTCAGTGGCTGAGAACTCTTCCCTTGGCCCCTTCTAGGCAAAACCTGAAACTTCAGTGCCAGGAGACCTTCTCCCTCCTTTTCTATCTCAGCTGACAACTGTGGTTACTGCCTGTCACGGAGTCCCCGGGCGATGCTCTGGAACTGCTCCCCACCAAGCCAGTCAGGACTTTGGGGAGCCTCCTCTCCCTTGGAGCAGACTTGTTCAGGGCAAGAAGCTCACACGGCTTCACCTCCTGGGTCTCTCCTTGGAGCATTCAGCATCCTCTGCCCCTCCGTGTGCTTCCCACAGCGAGCCCGCCCCAGCGGGGTCCTGGGGAAGCCACCGGGTTCTGCACCCCCACTTTGCAGTCAGACGTGACTCTCAGCCAGCCAGTAACACAGAGGTTTATTTGATGACAGGAACAGGGTCTAAAACAGAGCTTGTAGATACAGCGAACCGGACCCCTCGGCTGGGTCCATTCTGGGGGGCAGTGAGCCAGACCCCCACGTCTGCCCTCAGCCAGCTCCAGACTAACAACCCCCTCCAGCCCCTCCTCTCTGCTCAGCTCCTTTCCCAGGCCAGGAGGTCACCTGATCTCTTTGTCTCCAACACCTTCAGCTGGCACCTTTGCAGAGCAGGGGCCCAGACCATCAGTTGCTAGGAGACAGAGGGTCAGGCATTTAGGTGCACTGGCCCCTTCCTCTGCAGCAACCACACACCCTTATCCCACCACCTAGATATTAAGAACTGCACAGGGGACACTGAGGCACCAACACAGTATTCAGAGCAACATTAAGAACATTCCCAGTTCGTCACACTGCTATAATTAAAGTACCTTATTGATCAGCTGCAGACAAACTATCCAAGGAAAATCCAACCTCTGATGTGAAAGGGTTAAGACCCAGTGCTATGATTAAATTCCAGTCTGGGTAACTTCATTCAGCCTCCCTCAATCCCTCTGAAGTTTGAATAAGCTATGGGATTGTGTTCACTCCTGGCTCTGAGCTGCTCTGTAGCATTACTCAGGGCTGTTAATCAGCTGTCACGTTCCCTCTCAGAGGCAGCTGCATTTCACCGATGGTAAAATAAGTCCCATGTACATACTGTTATAAAATCCTGTTATAAAATCCTGACTGCAACAGGGGAAGGTTGGAGATTACAAAGAAATGGGCCTTACGTTTTAAAATCTATGGATCTATTATTATTGCAGTTCTCAGAGATTCCCAAGAGACCACCAGAGATCATATTATTTTGACCCCATAAGTGTCTCCCTGAAGCTAAAAGCAAAAAAAAAAATCCTTTTGCAAAGCAAAAACAATTCCGTGTCACTACTTGGAACCACTTAAATCCCACTTTCTGTATTTAATAAAATCACTTTTTACTTATTAATTAACCCAGAGTATGTATTAATACCTGCGGGGGCCCACAAACAGCAGTGTATCTCTATCTATTGGGGGGGGAAGGGGTGTTCAGGGACACACGGCTCCTTTATGCAGCTTTTATTGACCCTGCACTAGTATGAGGGTTGGACACATTTCCTGGCCCTGCTGCCACAGAAGGTGGGCACACCTGGAACCAAATGGCAGGTGTTACTGGAAACTGAGAGAGCTGCACACAAACACACCCAGAGCCACTGCTGCCCAGCCTCGCTCCCAGGGGCGCAGGCATTGCCAGATGGACCTGTGGGCCAACCATTCCAGAATCCTGGCTCCACCAGTGACTGGTGCCACTGGCTACTGGTGCAGAAAAGGGGCAGCACCAGCAACGGCATCTTCGGGGCTCACGGCTCAGCAATGCAGGGTATTTAGGGAACAACTGAGGGCCATGCTCGGAAGGAGAAAGTGTGGGGTAGGGTGTGGCTGGAGAGGTCTCACAAAGGGCCATTTGGGGTGGAGAGGATAAAATCTATACAGCACTGATCCCATCCCCCTGCCCGGGAGCAGAGGGGGTTGGCGGCCTTGTGTTACAGGGATGGAGAGTTTTAGGAGAGGAAGCTGGGCTGGGCGAGGGTGTGGGGTTTGAGAGGGAAGAGGCACACTGTAGGGAGGGAAGGAAGCACTTTGGGGGTACTTCAGAGGACGGTTGGGGTGGGCAAGGGGATGATTGCTCAAGCTGGGTTTGCAGGGAGACATGGGGCACCCAGGAGGGGATGGGGCAGGAGAAGGAAGGTGGGGGAGCTAGGGGGCCCCCTAAGACAGAGTGGGAATCTGAGGGTGGAAGCAGAAGCCTGGGACAAGGGGGAGGGCGCTGGGAACAGGAAGGGGAGGGGAAGGAGGCAATAGGAAAACCCTAGGGGGATGGGATGCCGAGGGGACCAGTGATGTGGAGCTCAGAGAGCAGCCTGGGACGATGGGGTTCGGGGGCAGGGGAGGGGGCACAGAGAAAGGTGCCTGGGGTGGGGGGCATGAAGGGGGACAGGGGGCAGTGAGGGGTATATGAAGAATTGGCAGGGTTCGGGGTGGGACAGAGAAAGGGTCTGGGGCAGGGAGGTTTGGGGGGGCACGGAGGAGGCGGTCTGGGGTAGGGGTATGTGAAGCGATGATAGGTTTCGGGGTGAGGCGGAGGAGGGGGTCTGGGGCGGGGGAGTTGGGGGCAGGGGGCACAGAGGAGGGGGCCTGGGGCAAAGGTGAGTTCGGGGGCGGGGGGCACGGAAGAGGGGTCTGGGGGGTTCAGGGGGACACGGAGGAGGGGGTCTGAGGCGGAGGGGTTCGGGGGGCACGGAGGAGGGGGTCTGGGGCAATGGTGAGTTCAGGGGCGGGGGGCATGGAGGAGGGGGTCTGGGGCGGGGGAGTTGGGGGCGGGGGGCACGGAGGAGGGGGTCTGGGGAGATTTGGTGGTGATGGGGGACTTCAACTATCCAGATATATGTTGGGAAAATAACACCGCGGGGCACAGACTATCCAATAAGTTCCTGGACTGCATTGCAGACAACTTTTTATTTCAGAAGGTTAAAAAAGCTACTGGTGGGGAAGCTGTTCTAGACTTGATTTTAACCAATAGGGAGGAACTTGTTGAGAATTTAAAAGTAGAAGGAAGCTTGGGTGAAAGTGATCATGAAATCATATAATTTGCAATTCTAAGGAAAGGTAGAAGGGAGTACAGCAGAATAGAGACAATGGATTTCAGGAAGGCGGATTTTGGTAAGCTCAGAGAGCTGATAGGCAAGGTCCCATGGGAATTAAGACTGAGGGGAAAAACAACTGAGGAAAGTTGACAGTTTTTCAAAGGGACGCTATTAAGGGCCCAAAAGCAAGTTATTCCGATGGTTAGGAAAGATAGAAAATGTGGCAAAAGACCACCTTGGCTTACCCTTGAGATCTTGCGTGACCTACAAAATAAAAAGGCGTCATATAAAAAATGGAAACTAGGTCAGATCACGAAGGATGAATATAGGCAAATAACACAGGAATGCAGAGGCAAGATTAGAAAGGCAAAGGCACAAAATGAACTCAAACTAGCTATGGGAATAAAGGGAAACAAGAAGACTTTTTATCAATACATTAGAAGCAAGAGGAAGACTAAGGACAGGGTAGGCCCACTGCTCAATGAGGAGGGGGTAACAGTAACGGGAGACTTGGAAATGGCAGAGATGCTTAATGACTTCTTTGTTTCGGTCTTCACTGAGAAGTCTGAAGGAATGTCTAGTATAGTGAATGCTTACGGGAAGAGGGTAGGTTTAGAAGAGAAAATAAGGAAAGAGCAAGTAAAAAATCACTTAGAAAAGTTAGATGCCTGCAAGTCACCAGGGCCTGATGGAATGCATCCTAGAATACTCAAGGAGTTAATGGAAGAGGTATCTGAGCCTCTAGCTATTATCTTTGGGAAATCATGGGAGACGGGGGAGATTCCAGAAGACTGGAAGGGGGCAAATATAGTGCCCATCTATAAAAAGGGAAATAAAAACAAACCGGGAAACTACAGACCAGTTAGTTTAACTTCTGTGCCAGGGAAGATAATGGAGCAGGTAATTAAAGAAATCATCTGCAAACACTTGGAAGGTGGTAAGGTGATAGGGAATAGCCAGCATGGATTTGTAAAGAACAAATCGTGTCAAACTAATCTGATAGCGTTCTTTGATAGGATAACGAGCCTTGTGGATAAGGGAGAAGCGGTGGATGTGATATACCTAGACTTTAGTAAGGCATTTGATACAGTTTCGCATGATATTCTTATAGATAAGCTAGGAAAGTACAATTTAGATGGGGCTACTATAAGGTGGGTGCATAACTGGCTGGATAACCGTACTCAGAGAGTAGTTGTTAATGGCTCCCAATCCTGCTGGAAAGGTATAACAAGTGGGGTTCCGCAGGGGTCTGTTTTGGGACCGGTTCTGTTCAATATCTTCATCAACGATTTAGATGTTGGCATAGAAAGTACGCTTATTAAGTTTGCGGACGATACCAAACTGGGAGGGATTGCAACTGCTCTGGAGGACAGGGTCAAAATTCAAAATGATCTGGACAAATTGGAGAAATGGTCTGAGGTAAACAGGATGAAGTTCAATAAAGATAAATGCAAAGTGCTCCACTTAGGAAGGAACAATCAGTTTCACACATGGGAATGGGAGGAGACTGTCTAGGAAGGAGTATGGCAGAAAGAGATCTAGGGGTCATAGTAGACCACAAGCTTAATATGAGTCAACAGTGTGATACTGTTGCAAAAAAAGCAAACATGATTCTGGGATGCATTAACAGGTGTGTTGTAAACAAGACACGAGAAGTCATTCTTCCGCTTTACTCTGCGCTGGTTAGGCCTCAACTGGAGTATTGTGTCCAGTTCTGGGCACCACATTTCAAGAAAGATGTGGAGAAATTGGAAAGGGTCCAGAGAAGAGCAACAAGAATGATTAAAGGTCTTGAGAACATGACCTATGAAGGAAGGCTGAAGGAATTGGGTTTGTTTAGTTTGGAAAAGAGAAGACTGAGAGGGGACATGATAGCAGTTTTCAGGTATCTAAAAGGGTGTCATCAGGAGGAGGGAGAAAACTTGTTCACCTTAGCCTCCAATGACGGAACAAGAAGCAATGGACATAAACTGCAGCAAGGGAGATTTAGGTTGGACATTAGGAAAAAGTTCCTAACTGTCAGGGTAGTCAAACACTGGAATAGATTGCCTAGGGAAGTTGTGGAATCTCCATCTGTGGAGACATTTAAGAGTAGGTTAGATAAATGTCTATCAGGGATGTTCTAGACAGTATTTGGTCCTGCCATGAGGGCAGGGGACTGGACTCGATGACCTCTCGAGGTCCCTTCCAGTCCTAGAGTCTATGAGTCTATGGGGTGGGGGGGTTCGGGGGGCAGGGGGCACGAAGGAGGGGGTCTGGGGCGGGGGGGGTTCGGGGGACACGGAGGAGGGGGTCTGGGGCGGGGGGGTTGGGGCGGGGGGGACGGAGGAGGGGGTCTGGGGCGGGGGGCACGGAGGAGGGGGTCTGGGGCGGGGGAGTTGGGGCGGGGGGCACGGAGGAGGGGGAGTGGGGGCGGGGGGGTTCGGGGGGCACGGAGGAGGGGATCTGGGGCGGGGGAGTTGGGGCGGGGGGTACGGAGGAGGGGGTCTGAGGCGGGGGAGTGGGGGCGGGGGGCACGGAGGAGGGGGTCTGAGGCGGGAGGTTCGGGGGGCGGGGGGCACGGAGGAGGGGGTCTGGGGCGGGGGGGTTCGGGGGGCACGGAGGAGGGGGTCTGGGGCGGGGGAGTGGGGGCGGGGGGCACGGAGGAGGGGGTCTGGGGCGGGAGGTTCGGGGGGCGGGGGGCACGGAGGAGGGGGTCTGGGGCGGGAGGTTCGGGGGGCGGGGGGCACGGAGGAGGGGGTCGGGGGCGGGGGGCACGGAGGAGGAGGGGGGCGGGGGCACGGAGGAGGGGGTCTGGGGCGGGGGAGTGGGGGCGGGGGGCACGGAGGAGGGGGTCGGGGGGCACGGAGGAGGAGGGGGCGGGGGCACGGAGGAGGGGGTTGGGGGCGGGGGGCACGGGGGGGGGCGGGCCCGTGCCGGGTGCCCGCCGCGGCACTGACCGGTAAAACGCCTCCTCCCCCAGCGGGTCCCAGTTCGCCGTGTAACAGGCCATGGCCCCGGCCGGCCCGACGGCCCCGATCCCCGCGCAGCTGGGCCCGGCCGCTCCGCTTTCCGCCCTCAGCGCCCCGCGCCTGAGGCCGCCGCCGCCATCTTGACTGAGGGCAGCGCGCGGCCCCGCCCCCCGGGGAAGGGGAAGGCGCAGGGGCGTTGGGGGCGGGGCCATAGGGGCCGAGCCAAGGTCCGGGCAGGGGCAGGGGGCTCAGTGGGGGCTCGGCCCCGGGGGGTGGGGGATTGGGGCGGGGGCGGGACTGGGGGCAGGGCCGGGGATTGGGGTCGAGGTTGGGAGGGGATTGGGGGCGGGGCAGGAGCCAGGGCTGGGGGGAGGGGATTGGGGGCGGGGCGGGGCTGGGCCAGGTTGGGAGGGGATTGGGGGCAGGGCCGGGGCTGGGCCAGGTTGGGAGGGGATTGGGGTCGGGGCAGGGGCAGGGGATTGGGGGCAGGGGCAGGGCTGGGGGGGAGGGGATTGGGGGCGGGGTCGGGGCAGGGGCAGGGGATTGGGGTCGGGGCAGGGGATTGGGGGCGGGGCAGGAGCCAGGGGACTTGGTGCAGGGCAGAGGCACGGCTGCTGGCAGAAGCTGGGCCATGTGCATTGAGGGGGCAGCAGGGTTTGCCAGGCCTGGCACCTGTGGGTGCTGAGCTGCTCTCCAGGCTGACAGTGGCCAGCGGGAGGAAAGACGGTGCTGTCCCTAGGGAAGCAGGTTTGGGGTCCCACTGATGCTTCCGATATTTGATTAGGGCTGAGTTTGGTCGTCGGACATCATGGAGCTCCCCCAGGCTGCAGCAGAGCCCCCACTGGAAAGCTGGTGCTGTTAGCGAATGCACCGGGGGTCCAATAAAGATGAAAGAAAAGTTCAAACTATAATGTTGGGCGATCGGTGTAACAGACACGTATCCCTCAACAACAGGAAACTGCCCCCAGGGCTCAGCTGCCCCTCAGCACGGCCAGGGGGGGTCTGCCTACACTGCCACTTAGATGGGGATAATTTATGCTGCTCAGAGGTGTAAAAAAACCACACCCCTGAGCAGGGGCGTCTCAAGGTATTTTGCCGCCCCAAGCACGGCAGGCAGGCTGCCTTCGGCGGCTTGCCTGCCGGAGGTCCCCAGTCCCACGGATTCAGCGGCAGCCTGCAGGAGGTCTGCCGTAGCCGCAGGACCAGTGGGCCCTCCACAGGCATGCCGCCAAAGGCAACCTGCCTGCCACCCTCCCGGCGACCTGCAGAGTGCCCCCCGTCGCTTGCCGCCCCAGGCACGCGCTTGGCGTGCTGGTGCCTGGAGCTGCCCCTGCCCCGAGCAAGGTGAGTTACACTGATACAAGCGGCAGTGCTGACAGCACTGTGTCAGCAAGAGAGCTGCTCCCACCGACACAGCCACCGCCACGCGCTGGGGGTGGAGTAATTATGTCAATGGGGGAGCTCTTTCCCGCCAATATGGAGCATTCACACAAGAGCTTACTGCAGTGCGGGTGCGTTGGCTTCTGTGAGCTCACACGGGAGACACCGGCACAAGATGAGCAGCCGTGCCAGAGGTGTGCAGTGTCAAAAGGCTTACTAACTTCGTGTCTGCTGCTCCCCCTGCATTAGGCCAGTAACCCTGGCAAAGAAGGAAATTAGCTTGGTTTATCACAGTTTATTCTTGACAAATGCACATTGGCTGTTACTTATTATCCTGCTTACAAATTGGTTGCTTAATAATTTGTTCCAGTATCTTTCCAGGTATCAAAGTTGGGCTGACTGGTCTATAATTCCCTGGGTCCTCTTTGTTCCCCATTGGGACCAGTTCTTTTCTGCCACCCAGAACGCCTGGGTTCACAGACACTCTTGAGCTGAAGAAAGATTTTATGTGCTGCTTCAGCGAGTGATGAGTCTGCCAAAATGGGGCCCAGCACAGGGCTAAATGCAAGTGCACCCCCACGTCTGGTGCATGCCTTAAATACACGCACAGGGTTATGCATTATACTGGATAAACTCTTTTTTCTGCCTGGCACTAAGGTTGGTTTGCTGAGCCAGTTGTTCACCTGTCAGATTGCTGGCTCAGCTTTTACCTGGCTGCTCTCTTTCCTTGCTGTACAACCAGGCATCCTTTCAGCTGTCCCAACACCTCAAACATACATTTCACAGCCTCTACGCTCGTTTTAAAGATAGGTGCAATGTTTGCCCTTCTCAATCCTCCAGGACCTCAACCTTCGTCCATGAGTTCTCAGAGACAGACGACCATGAGGGGGGCAGAGAGAATTTCCCAGCCACTCTATGAAGGGAGGGAACTAGAGCACAGGCCTGGCACACTTGTGGTTGCCCTTGGGTATTTTGGGGATGAGGCTTCTGTAAATGGTTGTTGGATTCAGTTCCAAAGACGCAGCGAATTAAACAGCAGCAGGATTGTAGGACTGATGGGTCCCCAGAGAAGCAGATGGAAGGGAGTATTTCTGGAGTATTGTTCCTCTCTGGGAAGCATGGTTTGTACAAACTGGCCAATGTCCGCTTGGCGTGCCTGGCTCTCTGTCTCTTGGGTATCAGGCTCTGGGGGCTGGCTGGGAGGGCTGTATGAAGAAATAGTAATATTTGTATGAGTCCTGTATGTGCCTCAGTTTCCCCTGCATGCTCCATGGTTAGCCAGCGTGTGGAAGGGGGTGGTTGTGCTAACTGCAGGCTGGGAGACACAGGTGCGGGTGTCAACGAGTTGTTTGGCACCGCTGTAGCACTTCAGTGAAGTCCACCTAGGAGGTAATCTGCCTCCTGGAGAGGCAGCAGCTTCTCCTGGCAGTTTAGTACTAATTCTAGAGCTTTAGGTCAGTTTAATTGCATCACTATGTGTGTGGATTTCACACCCCTAAGGGACAGTTTTACTGACCTAATTTGCTACTGTAGACCAGGCCTGAGTTTCCATCTCAATGCAGCGTCTGCTAAGACAATGGCAAATCCAATCACCAGGCCATTGACACCTAGCAACCAACACCCCAGAGGGACTTGGTCTTCCTGGCCTCTCCCAGGCAGGCTGGGCAGCATTTCCTCAGCTGGAGATCCAAGGGGGGTCGGGAGGGGAGAGAGAAGGGCGGCTGCTGGCAGGAGTCAGGCTGTCACCTGGAGTCTGACAAAGCAGGTCAGACAGAGCTTGCACCAAGGGGTCACTGCAGCCTGGCTGGGCTCTGGGCTGACCAGGATGGACTGTGCTGGAAGCTACAGTTCTCTAGACTACCCGAAGGCTCCCTGTGCCATGTGCCAGTTAGCGAATAAACACTGTATGTTGCTGAGGAGGACTAGGGGTCCAGTTTTCAACTGGAACACTGGGTCCAAAAGGGACTCTGTGGCTCCGGTCAGCACTGCCGATCAGGCCCTCTAAAGCCCAGTCGGCGGTGCTGCAGCTTTAAGGCAGGCTAGTCCTTACCTGTCCTGGCACAACGCTGCGCCCCAGAAGTGGGCAGCAGGTCCAGCTCCTAGGCAGGGGGACCACAGCTCCACACTCCCATTAGCTGGGAACCCCAGCCAATGGGAGCTGCGGGGCGATGCTTGCGGCTAAAAGCAGTGTGCAGAACTGCCTGCTGCGCTTCCGCCTAGGAGCCAGACCAGCTGCTGGCTGCTTCCGGGGCACGGCACGGACCATAGTGCCAGGAAGCCTGGCTTAGCCCCCACACTGCACCGCTGACCAGGAGCCACTGGAGGTAAGCCTGTGCCCTAACCCCCTGCCCCAGCCCAGTGAAAGTGAGGGAGGGTGGGGGAAGGTAGTGAGTGGGGGGCAGGGCCTTGGGTGTTTAGTTTTGTGGGATTAGAAAGCTGGCAGCCCTAGTGCTGAGCGAGGGGCATTCATCCCTGCAGAGCATACTTGTCTCCACCAGGGCCTGTCTCCGTGGGACTCGCTGAGCGGCGCTCACGCTGTGGAGCGGGGATGCAGGCCTACAGGTCCAGCAGAGAGGCTGTGAAGCCGTGCGGCTCACCCTGCAGGGTGAGACCCCCTTGGGGCTCCGGCCCACTGACTGGTTCCTCCTGGCAAAGCTGTGGCCATAGCACCGATCCGGTGGGCCCACGCTAGGCTTTAAGGCAGGCGCTAAAAGGGCGATTCAGTGAAGGAGCAGGTCTCAGGAAAGAAACAGAGAATGGGGGAGGTCACAACACGGGAGAGGTACTCAGAGTCGAGAGCTCCACCTCCCGGGGGGCTGGTTATCATGCCCAGAGAGACAGGGCTGGCTGGCTGAAGCAGGACACCTGGTTTCTTGTCTCTGCACTCTTAGGAGAATCACTTTTCTGTGCTCGCTGGGCGAACCCTGCCCTACCCTGCCAGCCCAGGGGCCGCAAGGATGGTCATTGCAAGGCTCTTGACCCCCACAGTCTGCATTAATTATCTTGGCCACAAGGGGGCAGATTTCCTACACTGAGGAATGGCCATTCAGTGACTCAGGCCAGGTCTAGGCTGGGGGCGGGGGGCGGCCTTGATGTAAGATACACAACTTCAGCTATGAGAACACCGTAGCGGAAGTCGACGTATCTTATTCCGACTTACCTCCCGTCCTCACGGCGCGGGATCGACAGCCGTGGCTCCCCCGTCGACTCCACTACCACCTCTCGCCCTGGTGGAGTTCCGGAGTCGACGGGAGCGCGTTCGGGGATTGCAATACATCGATCCGCAATAAATCAGTTGCTACCCGCCGATACGGCAGGTAGTCTGGACATACCCTGAGATTAAGTGTCAGGTTTCAGAGTAGCAGCCGTGTTAGTCTGTATCAGCAAAAAGAACAGAAGGACTTGTGGCACCTTAGAGACTAACACATTTATTTGAGCATGATTTATTCTAGCCCACGAAAACTTATGCTCAAATAAATGTGTTAGTCTCTAAGGTGACACAAGGACTCCTGTTCTTTTTGAGACTAAGTGATGTGCAATGCCGTGTGCTAGCCCCAGCTGTGGTTAAACTTCTCCACTCAGTGAGAGCAGCAGGAAATAGCACAATCCCCACGGGCTGTGACTTTGCCTTACCCCCCAGGTGCAGCCTTTTATTTTTATTTCAAGCAGTTGCCTGATTTTAGGAGATTAACAACATTGTTTAGATAACATGGGTCATAGGCTTGCCAGTGAATCTGCTCAGAAGAGACTAAGGTTCTTGTCCCAGAATCAGGCTACGTGGCGTTTGCAAGGACCCTCACACTGAGACAAACATAGCCTTAAAGTCCTTTATTGAGAAAATGGAATAGTAATCAAAGGATAAACTAATCCGTTACAAAGGCAATAAAATTATTCTATAAAAGCAGCAAAGAATCCTGTGGCACCTTATAGACTAACAGACGTTTTGGAGCATGAGCTTTCTATTATTCTAGAGGAGCGTGTCAATATACTCACCCCCTTCCTTAATAACCTGGTGGTAAGAGACACCGGACCAGCCTCACTTCTGGTGCGCCAGGAGAGTAAATGAAGCATGAAGAAGCCTCCTTGTCTGGTGTGTCACCCCCTCTTACAGACCTCTAACACCTGAGCCCTCCTTCTCTGGCTAAACTTCATTTCCTCACCCACGAAGTGTCAGAGTAGGTTTGTATGTACTGATGAAGTTACCTCATTCTCACAGTTATTTCTGGCCTACCTGGTTCTTTCCACGTTCTTTGCGGTGCACCTGTTAAGGTGGGTATGAGGTTAGGTAGCTCCCCTGTACCAACCTGCTCCCATGCATCCTTTATCTGACACTGTTAAAGGTCCCAACCATATATGGACTTCATGCTTTAGCTCATCACCACTGTCTAGGTGAAAGGTGCCAGACATGTGTCTGCTGACTGTGCCTTAGCTCAGCACGCAGGATGTGGCCTGTAGGGCCCTTGCAGAAATACTCTAATATAAATCTATAAACCTAGGGTACGAAAACAAAGGATCAAACCCAGAAGATGTGTGTGCAAGCTAGCAGGCCAGCCCTATAGGCTACAAAGTGACTGTAGTGATGTATTCAGGGGCAGGGGCCAATGGGGCCCCTACCGCTATCTCTACCTGGGGGCTCCAGAAAAAAATCCACCACTGGGCAGTGGAAGCCCAGACCCCTGGCTGCCAGGGTGGGAGAAGACCCAGCACCATGACCCTAGTCCCCCGCAGAAGCACAGGGGAGACAGAGTCTCAGCACCTCGCTGCAGCCCTGGGACTGGAGGAGCTCTCACTCCGTGCTGCTCCATGGAGGCTGAGCGGAGCTTCTCTGGGCTTGGGCTGCAGTGGGTGTGTCATAACATATTTCCCAGATTTGGACCTTAGCGTCCAAAATATGGGGGTTAGCCTGAAAACCTCCAAGCTTAGTTACCAGCTTGGACCTGGTAAAGCTGCCACCACCCAAAAAATTAGAGTGTTTTGGGGCACTCTGGTCCCCCCAAAAACCTTCCCTGGGGACCCCAAGACCCAAATCCCTTGAGTCTTACCACAAAGGGGAATAAACCGTTTCCCTTCCCCCTCCTCCTTCCCAGGTGTTCCCTCCCTGGGTTCCTGGAGAGATACACAGAAGCAAGCTCCGTGAATCTAAACAGAGGGATTCCCCCCTCCCTATTTCCAGTCCTGGAAAACACAAGCACCGAGAGGTCTAACCTCCCCACTCTTCACCCAGAGGGTATGCAAAGTCAGGCTTAGTAAATCTAACACAAAGAGATTTTTCCCCCTGACTTCTTCCTCCCACCAATTCCCTGGTGAGTTGCAAACTCAATTCCCTGGAGCCCCCACCAAAGAAAACTCCAACAGGTCTCAAAAAGAAAGCTTTATATAAAAAGAAAGAAAAATACATAAAAATGGTCTCTCTGTATTAAGGTGACAAATACAGGGTCAATTGCTTAAAAGAAATATGAATAAACAGCCTTATTCAAAAGAACACAATTCAAAGCACTGCAGCAACTACACACATGTAAATACAAACGAAAAAAAACAATAACCCCTATCCCTCCACCCAGATTTGAAAAAGTCTTGTTTCCTGATTGGTCCTCTGGTCAGGTGTTTCAGGTTACTCCTTTCCAGGTGAAAGAGACATTAACCCTTAGCTATCTGTTTATGACAGGGGGGGGGAGGGAGAAGGGATCAAACAGGCTGTGGGGCTGCAGTGGGGAGGTGGAACCCGGGGGGGCGGGAACAGGGGACTGGGGTGGAACAGGGACTGACCCAGGGCCCTTTGGGCTATCAGTGGTCTGGCAACCAAGACTGCTTAAGGTTGTCCTCCCTGGGCCACTTCCTCTCATCCTTCCCCCGGGTCAGCTCAGTCCAAGGCTTTCCCCTGGTACGGAAACTCCCACCACAGTACGTAAGAGGGGGTTACCAAGGTGCACAGGAGACTTCCCTCACTGGTTGTCTTTGAGGGAGGGCCCCTTTGGGCAGCTGTATCAGGCTTCAGCTTCCCTCTGCTCTGCTGGAGCTGTGGGATGCAGGTCTGCTCCCCTCCGGCCCTGCCACCCTAATGAGCTAATTCCCTGCCCTTGAATTCCTCCGGCAGATGGAGCATTTGCTGCAGGTGTGGCAGGGCAGGGCTTGCAGAGCCCAGAATAACCCCTTAACCCTTGTTGCCCAGGGTGGGGTTTGTACACCCTATGGCACATCCACACAGCATGTGTACCATGGGATCAACACAGACAAGCCAAGACATTAAATTCAGGTGCAGGGCCGGAACAACTTTTTGTGCGCCCAGTACCAAACATGTCTGTGGGCCCCCATGGGGCACGGTGCAGGGAGCAGGATGGTCAGTCTCCAGAGTGATGGGCGGGCTGGGGGCAATGGGGCACAGTGTAGGGGGAGCAGCCCTGCTTTGCGCAGCCCAGCCGGAGGGCCCTGTTTACAAACCTGCATCTGCCAGACACACACGGGCCTGCCCAGTCCTGTGCTGCCAGCCTGCCCCTTCCCCTCGGGGGCAGGCCCACGCTACACTGCCCCCCTGCACAGTGCCACACCCTTATGCCCAGCGCCCCCTCGCCCAGAGACTTCCACCACAGAGCTCCATCTCCTCCCCACCCCCTTCCTTCCTCACTGCCTCTTCCCTCTGCCCCCGCTTCCCCCTGCCCTCGCTTCCTCATCCCATGCCCCTTCCCCACTGCTCCATCCTTCTGGTCTAACCCTAAGCCTAGTTTGACCTTTGACCCCTGGCTGGCCTTGGAATCTCTGATTCTAGTTTCTCCACTTCCCGGAGGTGGGACACACGGATCTCTGATCTCCAGGGGGAGCAGGAATGACACGGATGCCCAGCGCGCAGGCGGAGCTGGGGCTGTGACTAAAAGCAATCAGGCGGATTCACATCGCAGCTTGCTCTGCCTTCCCGTGCACCCATGGAAAGCAACAGGTGCTGAGCTCCAGGCAGGGCCATCCTAACCCATACGCAAAGTATCCAGCTGCGTGGGGCACCAAAATAGCTAGGGACGGCCCTGGCACCAGGTCCCTTTCCACACAAAGGGGAGAGGAGTAGGGGCGGAGGTGGGGGTGGGGGGATGCCCACCTCTGCACATACCGCTGTCCATCAGAGCGGTCACACATGTCAATCAAGTTTCACATCTGCAGCTAAGGGGTGATCGCAGTGGTGCAGGGGGACACCGGAGCAGGATTTCTGTGAGTCCAATGGATGTGAAATCAGCTGTGCACTAATGCTGAGCTCAGGTTGCTGTTTGTGCCGCTACACCCCCGCCAGTCCATGCTGGTGTCCGCAGGAGACAGCGGAGGGCGGAGAAGAGCAGGCCGGGCCCTGTGCCATGGTAAACCTGCTACTGATCAGGTGTCTTGCTGTCTTGTGGTTATTGCAATCACCTATTGGCACATCTTTACAGAAACCTTGTGACCTCTGGGACATAGGATTATTCGTGTCAAGCATTCTTAAGCCTATGGTCTAGTCTGACTAAGTTGAAATCTTACAGGTCTCAGCCCTGCTTTACTTATATGCTTAATACACACTCATCACCCCAAAATACTTATCAGTCCAATACGTCTGTCATCCTACAAGTTACATTTTATTTTGCACACATTGGTGATGCATGAAGTAGCCTGAGCATTGACCATAACGCACTGATAAATGGAGGGGAAAATGAACTGATTGGCTACAAAGGCTTTCTGCATTTCAACCTCTTCCTTTCCTTTGCATCCCAGAACTTGGCATAGTCCTGCTGTACCATTGTTATAGAAGTGGATGGGTAGGGTTCTGTGGCCTGCTTTGTGCAGGGGGTCGGACTAGATGATCACATTGGTCCCTTCTGACCCTAGAATCTATGAATCTATAACACGCCCACAGATGCTTCCTCCAGCCCCTCCCTCCCAAGCACCCAGAACTCAGGGTGAGCTGCACTGGGGGAGGTGAGTGGACTGAATTTAGAACAGCTCAGAAGGGATCAAAAACTGTCACCTTCCAACAGCTATTCAGTGGCCTGTGCAGAGCAATCTGTGGTGGCCTCCAGTCCGGTTCTTATTGGCTGCAGCAGGTGCCCTTCCCCACTGCACTGCACCAATTACAGAGCATCTCTGCTGAAAAGCCAAATTTGGACATTCCACAGAGAGGGTCCCCTTCTTCCCCACCATGGAAATGCTCCCTCCAGCTGAGGGGCAAGGCTCACTGATGGCCAGAGCTTGCCCTGTCACTGCTGGTGCTACCCCACGTCTGGGAACAAGGGGAGGGTTAGGGACTCTGAGGCCGTCAGTCAGCACCTCGCAGCACTGCTGTTGTACCTGGGACAGCCTGATCCAATTCAGATTCCATCTAGTTCTGAGAGAGACGTTAACTTACCAGCGACAGGGAGAAACACGTCCACATCCCTTCCCTTCTGCTACTGCTGAGACTTTAGTCCATGCTCTGGTGACGATGAATGCTCTCTGCAGCCATCCCCATAGATCACCAGCTGTGGGTCACTGTTATTGGCTCTTCTCAGTAGCGTAGTCAGGGTAAATACAGGTAGACGGAGGTTCCCTATTTCCCAGCAGAGAAGTGGGTAGGTTAGGTTAGTTTACCCACCTCTTTACCACTACGCCACTGGCTCCTCTTAGCTGTTAAAGTGTACTTCTTTGCTGAGCATCCGACCTATTGACTTTAGCAAAAAGAAGCCAGGGTTTGCCTGCAGAGGGAAACCGACCGCATGGAGGAAAACAGAGTGCCCACATGGGGGAGTTATCCTGGCATAGCTATCGCAGAATGTATCGGGCAGACAAGACTTCAGTGAGCCCTGCACAGCCAGTGCGCACAGGAGAGCAGGAGCTGTTCTCTATTCTGGATCTCAATCAATCAGCAAAATTGTCAGCTATGTTCCCTTTGCCACCAAGACTGTTGGCTTCAGACTGTGTTCTCAGTGACACCTATCTAACCCCACTCCTGGGACAGGTGTGCATAGGTGGGGGTGGAATTTGGCCTGCAGAATCCTTATTCCTGGGGATGACACACAGGAGGGAAAAAGCCCAGCTTGACTCTCAGATCAAACCGGCAAATGTTTGAAGTAAAGTCCCTGGGAGACACTAAAGATGAGCCCCCATCTCATGTGTCACATCTCAGAGCAGAACCGCACCTCGCAGTCTTCTCCGTTACGAATGAGTGGATCAAATCTAGTCCCTCAGAAAGCGTCCCTTGTGTCTCCAGGAAGTGGGTTCTCTCACAAAGCAAGCCAAGGGCATGACACTGACATCCAGAGAAGGAGGTTACAGTATCTTGGGGAGCAGCAGCAGTTCTCTGAGCTCAGGCAACAAGGATCACAGGGTTTCCATCACTCTCACTAACACCCTGATTGCAGGGAGGGTGGAGGGCACTTCCCTTGTGACAACCCTAGGTCAAATCACCATCTATGGTGTGAAAACTTTGGACTTATTACTGGGAGCTTGTCAGCTCCACTCAGCCCCACAATTGTTCTGGACCCCAGTTGCTTACAGAAAGAACATAAGAATGGCCATAAGGGTCAGACAAAAGTGGCCAGTGCCAGGTGCCCCAGAGGGAGTGAATAGAACAGGGAATCATCAAGTGATTCATCCCGTCACCCATTCCCAGTTTCTGGCAAACAGAGGCTAGGGACACCATCCCTGCCCAGCCTGGCTAATAGCCATTGATGGACCTATCCTCCGTGAACTTATCTAGATCTATTCTGAACTCCCTTACAGTTTTGGCCTTCACAACATCTCCTGGCAAAGAGTTCCACAGGTCGACTGTACTTCCTTTTGTTTGTTTTAGACCTGCAGCCTATACATTTCATTGGGTGACCCCTACTTCTTGTGTTATGAGAAGGAGTAAATAACGCTTCCTTATCTACTGTCTCCACATCAGTTAAGATTTTATAGACCTCTATCATGTTCCTCCTTAGTCGTCTCTTTTCCAAGCTGAAAAGTCCCAGTCTTATTAATTTCTCCTCATATGGAAGCCATTCCATACCCCTCCTCATTTTACTTGTCCTTCTCTGAACCTTTTCCAATTCCAATATATCTTTTTTGAGATGGGGCAACCACATCTGCACACAGTATTCAAGATGTGGATGTACCATGGATTTATATAGAGGCAATATGATATTTTCTGTCTCATTATCTGTCCCTTTCTTAATGATTCCCAACATTGTATTTTCTTTTCTGACTTCCACTGCACACTGAGTGGATGTTTTCAGAGAACTATCCACAATGACTCTGAGATCTCTTTTGTGAGTGGTAACAGCTAATTTAGACCCCATCATTTTGTATGTATAGTTGGGATGATGTTTTCCAATGTGCATTACTTTGCATTTATTAACATTGAATTTCATCTGCCATTTTGTTGCCCAGTCACCCAGTTTAGTGAGATCCCTTTATAGCTCTTCACAGTCTGCCTGGGACTTAATTATCTTGAGTAGTTTTGTATCATCTGCAAGCTTTGCCACCTCCCTGTTTCCCCCTTTTTCCAGATCATTTGTGAATATGTTGAACAGTACTGGTCCCAGTACAGACCCCTGGGGGACACCATTATTTACCATTTATTCTTACCCTTTGTTTCCTGTATTTTAACCACTTACCAATCCATGAGAGCCCTGTCCCTCTTATCCCATGACAGGTCACTCTGCTTAAGAGCCTTTGGTGAGGGACCTTGTCAAAGGCTTTCTGAAAATCTAAGTACACTATATCCACTGGATCACCCTTGTCACCCTAAGTACACTATATTCACTGCATCACCCTTGTTGATCCCCTCAAAGAATTCTAGTAGATTGGTGAGGCATGATTTCCCTTTACGAAAACCATGTTGACTCTTCCCTGAGAAATTGCATTATAGACTCATAGACTCATAGACTCTAGGACTGGAAGGGACCTTGAGAGGTCATCGAGTCCAGTCCCCTGCCCTCATGGCAGGACCAAATACTGTCTAGACCATCCCTGATAGACATTTATCTAACCTACTCTTAAATATCTCCAGAGATGGAGATTCCACAACTTCCCTAGGCAATCTATTCCAGTGTTTAACTACCCTGACAGTTAGGAACTTTTTCCTAATGTCCAACCTAAATCTCCCTTGCTGCAGTTTAAGCCCATTGCTTCTTGTTCTATCATTGGAGGCTAAGGTGAACAAGTTTTCTCCCTCCTCCTGATGACACCCTTTTAGATACCTGAAAACTGCTATCATGTCCCCTCTCAGTCTTCTCTTTTCCAAACTAAACAAACCCAATTCCTTCAGCCTTCCTTCATAGGTCATGTTCTCAAGACCTTTAATCATTCTTGTTGCTCTTCTCTGGACCCTTTCCAATTTCTCCACATCTTTCTTGAAATGCGGTGCCCAGAACTGGACACAATACTCCAGTTGAGGCCTAACCAGCGCAGAGTAAAGCGGAAGAATGACTTCTCGTGTCTTGTTTACAACACACCTGTTAATGCATCCCAGAATCATGTTTGCTTTTTTTGCAACAGTATCACACTGTTGACTCATATTAAGCTTGTGGTCCACTATGACCCCTAGATCTCTTTCTGCCATACTCCTTCCTAGACAAGTCTCTTCCCATTCTGTATGTGTGAAACTGATTGTTCCTTCCTAAGTGGAGCACTTTGCATTTATCTTTATTGAACTTCATCCTGTTTACCTCAGACCATTTCTCCAATTTGTCCAGATCATTTTGAATTTTGACCCTGTCCTCCAGAGCAGTTGCAATCCCTCCCAGTTTGGTATCGTCCGCAAACTTAATAAGCGTACTTTCTATGCCAACATCTAAATAGTTGATGAAGATATTGAACAGAACCGGTCCCAAAACAGACCCCTGCGGAACCCCACTTGTTATACCTTTCCAGCAGGATTGGGAGCCATTAACAACTACTCTCTGAGTACGGTTATCCAGCCAGTTATGCACCCACCTTATAGTAGCCCCATCTAAATTGTACTTTCCTAGCTTATCTATAAGAATATCATGCGAAACTGTATCAAATGCCTTACTAAAGTCTAGGTATATCACATCCACCGTTTCTCCCTTATCCACAAGGCTCGTTATCCTATCAAAGAACGCTATCAGATTAGTTTGACACGATTTGTTCTTTACAAATCCATGCTGGCTATTCCCTATCACCTTACCACCTTCCAAGTGTTTGCAGATGATTTCTTTGATTACCTGCTCCATTATCTTCCCTGGCACAGAAGTTAAACTAACTGGTCTGTAGTTTCCTGGGTTGTTTTTATTTCCCTTTTTATAGATGGGCACTATATTTGCCCCCTTCCAGTCTTCTGGAATCTCCCCCGTCTCCCATGATTTCCCAAAGATAATAGCTAGAGGCTCAGATACCTCTTCCATTAACTCCTTGAGTATTCTAGGATGCATTTCATCAGGCCCTGGTGACTTGCAGGCATCTAACTTTTCTAAGTGATTTTTTACTTGCTCTTTACTTATTTTCTCTTCTAAACCTACCCTCTTCCCGTAAGCATTCACTATACTAGACATTCCTTCAGACTTCTCAGTGAAGACCGAAACAAAGAAGTCATTAAGCACCTCTGCCATTTCCAAGTCTCCCGTTACTGTTACCCCCTCCTCATTGAGCAGTGGGCCTACCCTGTCCTTAGTCTTCCTCTTGCTTCTAATGTATTGATAAAAAGTCTTCTTGTTTCCCTTTATTCCCATAGCTAGTTTGAGTTCATTTTGTGCCTTTGCTTTTCTAATCTTGCCTCTGCATTCCTGTGTTATTTGCCTATATTCATCCTTCGTGATCTGACCTAGTTTCCATTTTTTATATGACGCCTTTTTATTTTGTAGGTCACGCAAGATCTCAAGGGTAAGCCAAAGTGGTCTTTTGCCACATTTTCTATCTTTCCTAACCATCAGAATAGCTTGCTTTTGGGCCCTTAATAGCGTCCCTTTGAAAAACTGCCAACTTTCCTCAGTTGTTTTTCCCCTCAGTCTTAATTCCCATGGGACCTTGCCTATCAGCTCTCTGAGCTTACCAAAATCCGCCTTCCTGAAATCCATTGTCTCTATTCTGCTGTACTCCCTTCTACCTTTCCTTAGAATTGCAAATTCTATGATTTCATGATCACTTTCACCCAAGCTTCCTTCTACTTCCAAATTCTCAACAAGTTCCTCCCTATTGGTTAAAATCAAGTCTAGAACAGCTTCCCCCCTAGTAGCTTTTTCAACTTTCTGAAATAAAAAGTTGTCTGCAATGCAGTCCAGGAACTTATTGGATAGTCTGTGCCCCGCGGTGTTATTTTCCCAACATATATCTGGATAGTTGAAGTCCCCCATCACCACCAAATCTTGGGCTTTGGATGATTTTGTACATTTTTAATATATAAGGCAACACCTCCTCCCTTTTCCCCCTGTCTATCCTTCCTGAGCAAACTATACCCATCCACACCAACATTCCAGTCGTGTGTATTATCCCACCAAGTTTCAGTAATGCCAATAATGTCATAGTTGTATTTATTTATTAGCACTTCCAGTTCTTCCTGCTTATTACCCATACTTCTTGCATTTGTATAAAGGCATCTAAGATACTGGTTTGATCTTGCCTCCCAGCTTTGCCCTGACCCTCCTTCCTCTCTGCCATTATAGCCCGTGCTCCCTCCTGTTTCCAACCCATCTCCCAGGTCTTGTTCCCCACTTACCTGTGGGCTTTGCTCACCTGTCCCCGTCGAACCTAGTTTAAAGCCCTCCTTACCTAGGTTAGCCAGTCTGTGCGCAAATAAGGTCCTTTCCCCTCCTCGAAAGGTGAACACCATCTTTGCCTAGCAGTCCTTCCTTGACTAGCATCCCGTGGTCGAGGAAGCCAAAGCCCTCCTGGCGACACCATCTTCGCAGCCAGGCATTCACCTCCATGATGCATCTGTTTCTGCCCGGACCCCTACCTTTCATCTATGTGTCTGATACTTCTGTCTTTTACTATAATTTCAATCAATTTGCCTGGTACTGAAGAGAGGCTTACTGGCCTGTAATTGCTGGGATCACCTCTGGAGCATTTTTTAAAAATTGTCGTCATAGTAGCTATCTTCCAGTCATCTGGTACAGAAGCTGATTTTAGTGACAGGTTTCATACCACAGTTGGTAGTTCTGCAATTTCATATTTGAGTTCCTTCAGAACTATTGGTGAACATCATCTGGTCCTGGTGGCTTATTACTATTTAGTTTATCAATTTGTTGCAAAACCTCCCCTAATGACACCTCAATCTGGGACAGTTCCTCAGATCTGTCACTAAAAAGAATGGCTCAGGTTCGGGGATCAGTGAAGACTGATACGAAGAATCCATTTAGCTTCTCTGCTTATCTTCGTCGAGTGCTTCTTTAGCAACCCAGTCGCCAGCGTCCCCACTAGTTAGCAGGCTTCCTGCTTCTGATGTACTTAACATTTTTGCTGTTACTTTCTGAGTCTTTGGCTCGCTGTTCTTCAAATTCTTTGTTGTACTTCCTAGTTATATTTTTACCCTTCACTTGCAAGGGTTTATGTTCCTTTCTATTTTCCTCACTAGGATTTAACTTCCAATTTTTAAAGGATGCCTTTTTGCCCCTCACTGCTTCTTGTACTTTGTTTAGCCATTAGGACTCTTTTTTGGTTCTCTTACTATGTTTTTTAATTTGGAGGATACATTTAAGTTGAGCGTCTCTTATGGTGTTTTTTAAAAGTTTCCATGCAGCTTGCAGGGATTTCACTTCTGGCGCTGTACCTTTTAATTTCGGTTTAACTAACTTCCTCATTTTTGTGTAGTTCCTCTTTCTGAAATTAAATATTACCATAGTGGGCAGCTGTGGGCTTTTCCCCACCACAGGGATGTTAAATTTAATTATATTATAGTCACTATTACCAAGCGGTTTAGCTACAATAGAATTCAGAGTTATGATCACCAGAGTTACAAACTGACCGGTCAACCACACATGTCATTTGGAACTGGAATGTAGTCAGGCAGCAGTGGAGACCAAACAACAGTTCAATGTTCAGGGGTAAACTTTAGAAAGAACAACCCTGACATTTTGTTCAGAGTTATAAACATTTCAGAGTTACGAACAACCTCCATTCCTGAGATGTTCGTAACTCTGAGGTTCTTCCAGTCTGACCTCTTAGACAGGTTCTGTGCTCCATCTAGGACTGAATCAAGAATTGCCTCTCCCCTTGTGGGTGCCAGGACCAGCTGCTCCAAGAAACAGTCATTTAAGGTGTCAAGAAATGTTATCTCTACATCACATCCTGAGGTGACATGGACCCCGTCAATATGGGATAGTTGAAATTCCCCATTATTATTTATTATTATTGAGTTTTTTATTTTAACAGCCTCTCTAATCTCCCTGAGCATTTCACAGTCACTATCACCATCCGGGCCAGGTGGTCGGTAATAGATCCCGACTGCTATATTCTTATTATTAAAGCATGGAATTACTATCCAGTGAGATTCTATGGTACCGTTTGCTTCATTTAAGATTTTTACTACATTTGACTCTACGCTTTCTTTCACATAGTGCCACTCCCCCGCCAGCACGACTTACTCTGTCATGTGTGACTCTATATGGTTCTACTTCATACAAGCTATTAAAGCTGGTAAATTAAAATAGAATCCAGAGAACAGCTCCCAAAGCTGAGCTATGATTACCAATACTAACCTGAGAATAAAAACACTAGAATCAAACAAGTTTGTCTTGCTATTGGGTTGGAGTTAAATAATCACATTAGAACCAAATATGAGCAACCCTTACACCAGTTCCAAGAAGGCGTCTAAGCAGGTGGCTGTGTTAAGAAGACATTATGTCACCAGTCTGCAGAAAGTTCAGTACAAAACCCATGAAAAAATAGCAAACAGCAAAACCCTAGCACAGCAAAGCCAGTTGCTCGGTCATTCACTCATCAGCAAAATAAAATTCAGTTTAGAGGTAGGACACATTTCATCATCCCCACTGCTAATCTAAACACCAGAGCCATGTTCTTACCCCTGCCCACAAGGTGATTACAGGAAGCTTCCAAGTTTGGAACTGGGCGATAGCTCAGACAGCTTCGCTTTGGAAATCTACATCTTGAAAGGTCCACTCATCACACTGGCGCATCCTCCTGGCCATCCTGGGGATTAGCTCTGCTAGGCTCGGCACTCTCCTCTGGCGGTGTCTCGCCCCACAGCCCCTCTCACTCCAGGCACTGCATCCTCCAATCCATGACTCAACCCTCCGGGTAGGTCTCTACATGGTTTCCTCTTCTGGGGGGTTACCTAGAATCCTTCCACACAAACCATCTCAGGCGGGCTTCTCCAGCACAGCCCTGATGGCGCCACTTCCCCAGTGGCTGGCAGGGGAACCTGGGCCCACCCACTACTCCAGGTTCCAGTCCAGGGACCCTGTACCCACAGCTGTGGCCTGTTTTCCCATAACCCTTGTTGCTCTTTCCCCTGGACTCCTTCCTGTATTATCCCCAAACCCACCTCCCTCTTCCTGGGGGTGACTGCCATCTTTCCCAGCAGCTTCTTCTGGTTCCATTTCCCTCTCTTTTATGGGAGCCCTGCCTGTCCCTCACAGGTGAGCTTCTCTCTAATTAGCAGCCTAAAGCTCACCCCTTTGCCACCTGATTAGCTGATTGGGCCCACCTGGCCTAATTCAGCTCCTGCAGGGCCAGAGTGGGGTGCACACCCCATCAAACCCAGCAAGATGGAGCCCATTTAAAATACAGGAGGTTAAATGTTACATAAGGCCTATACACAAGCAGTTCTTCTCACAATGGCACTGGGGACCTCTGGGGTCTAGCACTGAGCTGGAAATGTAAACCACGGGTGAAGGTGAGGGGGACTTGCCTGACATTTTCTCGTAGATTCCCCCGCTCCCTTCCCGAGTGGCCCACCAGCAAACCAGCTTCCAGCTGTGAAATCTGAAATCTCCAGAAGATGCTTACCGGGGCCTGGTGCAATTCCATCACATCCATTAGACAAAACGGGGACACGACAGAGATAAACAGATTACAGCGGTGCCCAGAGGAAACCCTGGTCTCAAGGTCATGGGCTGTGACCTCCAGGCAATGGTGAGAAATAAGGACAGTGCAACTGTGCCCACCATAGGACCGTACTGCGAGGGAATCAGAGCTGCTCTGCGGTGAGTGCGAATGCTGTCTGCTGACCCGATTAGTGAGGGTTCACTGTGCGACCCTGTTGGGTTAGTTTAGTAGGGGGCTGTCAAGAAAAACAAGGAGGGAGGAAAAACAATGGATTGAGGTAAGCCACTTCTCTGCAGACAGTGACGGTTGTTAAGAGACAAGGCCAGGAGAGGACAAGGCCCAGGAACGCCAGAGATCCTTGGCAGGTTTGGAGAGGAACATTTCCCGGAGCTGTTCAGGGTGAAAGGGCTGACACAGGCGCCTGCTGGAGGTATGTGAAGATGTTCGGGCTGCGTAGGTTCCCGCCAGAGGTGGGCAGCCACTTACAGGGAACGAGAAGGGAGTTCAAGTCTCCAGAGCCCTTTCGGGCTGCGTAGGGTGCAGGGTTTTGGTGCGACTCTGAGCCCTAGAGCCAGCTTCTCAGTGACTGTCCATTGACTCCACCTGACGCCAGCAGAGCATCTGGCCCAGCGCACATCAGAGGGGAACAACCGTGCTCGCTACTGAGCCAGACCTGCAGGCTGCTGGGCTCCTGTTTCCAGTCCCTCCCCCCCCGCCCTCCACGGTCACCTGTCTGGCAGCTGTTTCTTGAGGCCCTAGTAGAACTAGGAGCCCTTTCCGCAGGCTAATCCCAGCCAAGGAGCCTTTCTTTCCCAAGAGGGGCTGAGGGGCGGTCTAGAGGGTCGGGATGGGGGAGCACTTCCCCAGGGCACTGCCTCCCCTGACGCCCCCTGAGCCGTGAAGCAGAGAGGAATCTTGCAGCCTGAGCTCCCACATTCGCATTCCCTCACCAGGTGGCCCCAGAGCAGCTGATCCTGGGTCAGGAGAGTCCGATAGCTGCTGGCAGCCTGGCCCTGAACAGTGCACGGGAGGCACAGTGGAGCATTCGTTAGCCAGGGCCTCCGACCTTGGGGCAGGAACTTAAAGGGGCCTTAGCATCACATTCTCCTCTCCTTTCCCCCTCCCACCACACACTCCATGGCCGCCCTGTCTGCACTCGGAGGGGCCTCCCCACCGGCACACAGGGACATGCCCCTTGTGTTGTACAGACAAAACTACACAGGATCTTTGCGGGGGCAAGACAAAGATACCACATTTATTATGATAACAATTTGATTTATGACTAATAACTAATATTTTAATTTTTATACACACACATTATACCTAATACCTACACACACACACACACACACACATCCATCAGATGTTCTGCAGCTGCTGCATAGTTACCAGTCCTGAAGATAGCTTAAGATAGCTTGATTTTGTAGCTTGGTTTCGTAGCTTGTGGCGGTAACTGGCCAGGAAAGCTGGGCACAAGGACAAGCTGGGTCTCTGTTGGGCTTACACCGATGTCCTTTCATGTTGGCAGCAGAATGTTACCCAGAGTCTCTCATCTTACCCATCTTTTTTATAGGCTTTTAGTTTGGATTCAAAGTTTATAGGTCTTGCTGTGTCACGGTGCCTCTGGGTTTGGTGAATGATCACCTGTCAATTGCAGGTGTGACTTTCAGCCTTGAACCTGGCTTTGATCTTCCTTCTGTTGTTCTGTTGTCCTTTTCTTTTTAGGGTGGATGCTTCTTACTTTGTTTAGGGCTGTTGTCTAGGTCTTCAGCTGTTGGTATTTGAACTTTATCTCATCAGGACAGGCTGGGGCTGGAGGTTGATTTCATCATCCATACAAACCTCATTCACACATCTAAACTAAACTAATAAGATTACAGCAGGGTTTGCAAAAATGAAGGTTGGAGGAAGCTTTTACAAAATGGAGTTTGAGTGTTTTAAAATGGGGTTTGAATTCCAATATGGCAAACAGTGAACAGAAGTTACAGTGTAGGCAAGTGTAGTGTGGATGGTGAACAGAAGTTACATTAATAAATTAAAAACAATTTCATTTATCAGTTCTATACTTGCTCCCCGCAGGGCCCTGTCAAAGCACCGGGCAACCTTTCCAGCAGCAGTGTTCCCTGGGGGAACTGGCGACACGCTGCCCCTGGTCCCACCGGGGCCTGCCCTGGGCTCTGTGTTGAGCCTACTGGGGTATTCGTTATTGCCCACAGCCACGCAACCTGAGCCACTGGGACAGGCGAGTCCACATCTGGCCCCATGGGTGCTGAGAGATGCACTTCCAGGAGTGACACCACATGCCCAGCCAGGGCCTCTGGTCTTGGCCTGGAGACCCATCACTCACCTCCCCAGGAGACACTGGCAGGGTGGCAGGATGTGAAGGGACTGGTAGAGTTCCTGAGGGGCTGGGATTAAAAGTGATGGAAAAAACTGATTTTTCAACAAATGTTTGGAACTGGAAATATTTGTGCTGCTGCCTTTACACAAAGAAAAGTAATCTGGTTTGCCAGCATCACCCACTCACTTCCTCCCCCCACCCAACTAGAATGTGGGGGAGAAAGTGGAGGAATCCTTTTCTCATTTCCTCCTCCTCCTCACACTTTTTACTACTTTTTCCCGGGGTGGGGGGCAAAGTAAATAACCAAGAGAAAGTTCAGCCATTGGTCAGGTCAGTCTGTAAATTAATTAACTCTTTCTGGCCCTGTCATTTTTTAATGAGATATTAGATCACACTCATAATGTCACACCCCCAATGCAAAACTGATGCAGGAAGGGATGACACAGACATCACTGACTGCATCCCAAGAGCTCCCCATCCTGGGTTCTGTCTCATTGCAGCTTGTCCTTGGTTAGAAGCCGTATCAATGTATAACAGACATGGTTTACCCAGTTTACGTTCAGTAACATGACTGAATCTCTTTACAAACTCAAGGTAAAACTTGGTTAGAACAATAGTGGATTGGTCTGCTCTTGCAGTATGGTTCCTGTATGCCTTGCGTGATCTTGCCAGGAGCTAAAGAAAACAGCTACTTTATCCATACAAGTTCTGGCCAATGTTTGTAACCCAATTAACATCGAATCACTGTAGATATTAATGTTGTTAATAATACAGGACTCTTGGCATTTAGCCCTGCAAGCAATATGGTTGTGTGCCTCAGTTTCCCTTTTCATACACCACATCAGGTCTGGAATGTCTTTTCCCCTGTGGAAAGTTTCAATACTGTTTACATGCACTAGCAGTGAAACATCAGTATAACAAGGCCTTTTAACATAAAGTGTGTTCTCATGTATTCTTTTTAACACGTTCAAGGGATATTCCAAAAGATTAGACTCATTGTACATTTTTACAGTTTTTGATAATAGCAACACATTAATTACAAAATTTACCATGAGCAATAACAAATTCATTGCAAGTGTCCATCTACAATCATGTTTGTCATGCCACACCTTTAGCTCAATACCACTGGGCTTTGGGCCTTTTAGGGTTAACCTGTGGCTTCCCTTTGCAAAATTAAGATCTCTCTTTCCTGCTTGTCCTGAAGAATCAAACCCTGATTTCTCTTGCTTAACAGAATTCACTGGCTGATGGAGAGGGCTAACAGCTATTAGCAAGTCTTTCTTTTCCCTGCCAGCCCGGTAATTTGCATCAACACAGATGCTAGCTTTTAAACTTTTAGCTGCTACCAATTCCAAGGCTGGACTCTGTTTTACAGAGATACCACACGAATCCAAAGGGTCCGAGGGTGAGGGTTTGCTCACTCTCCCCCGCATCCTCAAGCATTCGGCCATAAAACTGTTTTGCTTTGAAATACCAGTAACCAAATTTGTCCTCAGACCCTGAAGGACAGACTGCTCACTTAAGGGATTTAAACAGCCCTATAACCAAGTGTCTGTTTGGCCAGCTTGTTAAAAAAACAGTGGTGTTGGAACAGAAAGAATTTTTTAATTAACCATAACTGGCTATGTTAAAGTAAGAATAATAAATATATTTGGACCAGCAGTTCAACAATGTTTTACTTTTTTAAATAAATAAGATGAAAACTGTTGATGATATTTATTTTGTAAAAACTCCTTAATTTTTCTTACAAGTAGATAAAGAGCAAATTCACATGGTAAGATGAAAGAGTAATTACTGAATAATTTAATTAATACCTTTTACATGTAAAATTCCCTTTTTTATCTTATGGAGTCATATAATATTAAATATGATGTTTTTCGTATTATTTAATTCACAAATGCAAAATAAGCCTTGAAAAATGGTTGGTGCCCGCCACACTCTTCTGAAAACATGACTGTGCTACTGGCCACAAAAAGATTGGTGACCACTGAGGTAAGGGATAGGGACACTCATTTTCCACTATCCCTGCCTTCCCAAACTGCTGACTAGATAAAGCCATCATCTCACAAGGCTGCCTAGGCTCCTCCAAACTTTCCCTGCCTTCCTCTCCTTTGTTCCAGCACACAGGGCTGGTTACAGAAAAATACTGAGAGAGTGGGGCAGCTTCCTTACCAGGCACATTGCCACTCCCAACAGATACACTGCAGCTCTTCTCACTACACTGAGCTTCTTTTAGAAAATCAGCGTTACCCTCTTCAGGTTCCCTTTTACAAGCTGTACTAGCCAACAATCCATCACCCATCAAAAATCTACCCTTTCCTTCCTCAGTTAGGGCTTTAACCTGACCGTCCACTTGAATCTGCTCCCGAGAAACATTTTCCTCCCCAATGAGATCTTTCTGCTTTTTATCTAATTCCAGAGTCACTCCTGAGACATTAGACAGACATTCAGAAACTTCATTCACAGACAAACAGCTCTTTTTCCTCAGACAAACATTTGGAGAACCTCCCCAGGCAAAATCATTGCCCATAACAAACACAGGTTTAAGATCATTCCTGTCCTGTGACTGGTTACCTGGACTGAACAAAGCTTTAATATCTTCCCCAATCAGAAGATCCTTAGGCAACAACTTCCTTACCCCAGCTATAACTTCATGCTTAGCCCCATTCCATTCGAGGTGGATTCTGGCTAAAGGCACACGGACAGTAAACTCATCGAGAACTACAACATTCACACTCTGATTTGGTAAATAATCTTCCTCTTTGACCAGATCTACTTTAACAAGAGTGATGTTAGAAGCCGTAGTTTGCCCTCAACAGTTTTTCCCATTGACTTTCACACTCTCTAGGAATTTGCCATTACACTCCCATACAGCGCATTGGCACAAGTATGGGGTCACCTTCTACTGAACTCACAGTAACAGCATTGACATAACAGGTGGCAGTGTTGGGGGACCTTTGGTTACACCCAGACAACTGCTCAGAGTTACACAACATACCAAGGTGATTATAAAGTGGGCTCTCAGGAGGATACAATGTCTGCTGTTCTTCCCTTGCCTTTTTGACTTGTAGTTGAAGTCTGCTTGTCTCCTGTTGCATCTGCAGAGCTTTCTCCTCAGCGGCCAGCAGCTCCAGACACCCCTTACGAGCTCTTTCTTTTTTCTCAGCAGCCTCCTTCTTCCTTTATCAGCTTCTCTCTCAGGCCATGGCTACACTTACAGTTCTGCAGCGCTGGGAGTTACAGCTGTGTTCGTACAGCTGTGTAGGGCCAGCACTGCAGTGTAGCCACACTGACAGCTACCAGCGCTGCAGTGTGGCCACATTTGCAGCATTTGCAGCGCTGTTGGGAGTGGTGCATTGTGGGCAGCTATCCCAGCATTCAAGTGGCTGCAACGTGCTTTTCAAAAGAGGGGGGTGGGGTGGAATGTGACAGGGAGCGTGGAGGAGACAGAGAGAGTGGATTTTTGGAGTTGACACTGTTCTCAGCTCCCTGTGTTGGAGCAAAAGGGAATGCTAATTCCTTGCTTCTGGCAACCCTCTGCTTATCCGCCCAGTATCAACCCAGCTAATCTTTGCATGTATGTAACCCTACTTAATGCATGTAGGCAAAATACCTAGGAGAAAGGAGAAAGATGTTAGGCGGAACCAACTTATCTGTAGAAGGAACTCGAGAGACGTATGGACTAATGGAAGCTCTGCACGAAGGGATGTTTGTAGCCTAGTGTTAGAGCAAAGGGTCAGCTATTTGAACTATTTGCTTATCATCTAGGCTGCTCTCCTATTGTACGTAACTGCTTCCTCCACGCACGTATTCAGGATAGTCGATAAGCAGATGCATCCTGACTACCCCTAAAGAGGGATTCAAACAATGTATAGGCTAATGGAATGTATGCACGCTAAGTTGTTTGTTACAGAGTATAAGAAGGCTAACTCCGAGCTTGTAAGATGTGTCTTCTTCCTTTGGCACTAGCCAAGAAAGAGGCACCCGATCAGCTGACCGAGAATAAAGGTTTGGTACCCGTCTTCCTGTCTTCCGTGCCTTCTTGGGGTAATTGAGTAGCTGCAGGGGGAAACGAGCCTATTTGGCTAACACCTGCCTTGCAAGTTCTAAGGGCTGGAAGACACACAGTGCCTACCTTCAATCATTTTAAAAGTTCTAACTCCCTTCCCCCACTCCTCTCTCATTCACTAAATGCAAATTATGTACTCCTAAATAGCCATCAGACCAGATAAGCAACTGCTCAACATGGACTTCCCCCTCCCCTCTGCCGTGTGAGCGTGCTGTTTCTCTCTTCAAGCAAACAGCTGTGAACATTCCAAAGTAATTCCCCTGCCTGCCTCCGCTCGCTCAGCAGACAGGAGCTGTGTTTGTTTTTTAAATAAGCAGTTTGGCTGAACTCCGAGCTCCCCCTTTCTTCCGGTTTGTTGTGGACAGGAATTCTGGGATACCTCCTTATACCCCGGAGGTCAATAAAAGCGCTGGTGGGGTCCACACTTGCTGACCAGCGCTGGATCACCAGCGCTGGAATCACTACACCCGAGGCTCGATTGGGTGTACAGCCAGCGCTGCAACCAGGGAGTTGCAGCGCTGGCCGTGCTTTGCAAGTGTGGCCACCTCCTAAGTTGCAGCGCTGTAACCCCCTCACCAGTGCTGCAACTCTCTAGTGTAGCCATGGCCTTAATTCAGCTATTTTCTGCCTTTCCAGCAATCGCAGATCTGCTAGTTTCTGTTCATGCCCCAGTTGCAGTTTATTTGCTGCCTTTTGTAGCCTCAGGTAAGGGCTGTGCTCCTGCCTCCTGATCACTGGCCATTAACAGCTCTCCCAGTTCTTGATCTGTAGCTTTCTAAAGTTTATCCCCTTTTCTGAACACAAACCTTCCAGGCCTTTTTGGCCAAGACCTGATATGCTCTTTGCTCACCCATTGCAACTGCTCTTCAACCAACCAAACTCCCAATACCACAATTCCAATTTGGACAGCGTGAGGTTCTGACCCAAAGCTTACCTGACCTGGTTCTGTGGATCTTTGCATGATTACACCACTGTGACAGTGCTGCCCGTGGGAGCCAGCTGAGGTCACTTAATTAGGGTGAACTGCAAACAAAACGGGGCAGACAAATCCCAAACACTGGTGGACATTCCAATACTTAGGGTTTGGCTACACTTGCAGGAGTGCAGCGCTGGGAGTTACAGCTGTCTTTGTACAGCTGTGTAGGGAAAGCGCTGCAGTGTGGCCACATTGACAGCTACCAGTGCTGCAGTGTGGCCACATTTGCAGCTATTGCAGCGCTGTTGGGAGTGGTGCATTATAGGCAGCTATCCCACAGAGCACCTCGACCCATTTTGGTGCTGTGGGTTGTGGGAAGGGGTGGAGGGTGCGGGTCATTCTGCTTCCTGTCCTAACGCCCCGTGGTGCATTGCTTCACATCCCAGCAATCCCTGTTTGTCCGTCCACGTTTGGAGCCATCTTGATTCTCTCAACGGTTTCTGTGCAGCGCGATTTCTGTGGGAAATGGAGCCCGAACTGCTGAGGACTTTGCTGACGAGTCTCGCCAGCACATCACGTTTGGCAGTTGAGCTATTCCTTAAGCTCCAAAGCGATGAGGAGTCCGACGATGATATCGAGTCGCCTGATGCGTATGACACGACATTGCTTGTGGGATTCACGGAAATGCTCAGCACCGTGGAACACCGCTTTTGGGCTTGGGAAACAAGCACTGAGTGGTGGGATCACATTGTCATGGAAGTCTGGGATGATGAGCAGTGGCTGCAGAACTTTCGGATGAGAAAAGCCACTTTCATGGCACTGTGTGCTGAGCTCGCCCCCACCCTGCGGTGCAAGGACACGAGATTGAGAGCTGCCCTGCCGGTGGAGAAGTGGGTGGTTATTGCATCTGGAAGCTGGCAACTCCAGACAGCTACCGATTGGTTGGGAACCAGTTTGGAGTGGGAAAGTCGACCATTGGAATCGTGTTGATGCAAGTTTGCAGGGCCATTAATCGCATCCTGCTAAGAAGAACTGTGACTCTGGGGAACTTGCAGGACGTTGTGGATGGCTTTGCACAAATGGGTTTCCCTAACTGTGGAGGGGCGATAGATGGGACGCATATTCCTATTCTGGCACCACCCCACCTAACATCCGAGTATGTTAATCGGAAGGGGTATTTCTCTATGGTTCTCCAGGCACTTGTGGATCACTATGGGCGTTTCATTGACATTAACACAGGCAGTCCTGGAAATCTTTCGGAACAGTGGCCTGTTTAGGAAGCTGCAGGCCGGGACTTTTTCCCAGACCGGAAGATCACAGGAGGGGATGTTGAAATGCCCATTGTGATCTTTGGAGACCCCATTTACCCATTAATGCCTTGGCTCATGAAACCATATACAGGGAAGCTTGACAGGAGCAAGGACCGGTTCAACTACAGGCTGAGCTGGTGCCAAATGACTGTGGAGTGTGCTTTTGGCCATTTGAAAGCGTGCTGGTGTTGTCTTTATGGGAAGCTAGACTTGGGGGAAAGCAGCATCCCTGCAGTTATATCCGCGTGCTGTACCCTCCATAATATTTGTGAAGGGAAGGGTGAAACATTCAGTCAGGAATGGACCTCCTAGGTTCAATGCCTGGAGGCTGAATTTGCACAGCCAGAGAGCAGGGCTACTAGAGAGGCCCAGCACAGGGCTACAAGGATTAGGGATGCCTTGAGGGAGGAATTTGAGGCTGAAAACCAACAGTAATATTTGGTGCCTTGCATGGGAGTGAAGTGCAGTGGTTACAATGTTAGTAGGAATCTGTTTTTCCTAAGCTGATTTGCAGTGCCTGTTTCTTTCCTGGGTTAAGGTATCTTTCACTTTCTGCAATAATAAAGACTGTTTTCAGAGCCAACAATTCATTTATTGAAAAGAAAATAACTTCCTTGACAGACACACAACATTTTGGGAACCTAAAAGGGCAGGGGGGTGTGGTGGGGAACTGTACAGTCACAGGTTTGAATATGTCCTGTCTGGAGTGCTGTGCAATGACTGCTGCACTTCAGGATGAAAATACTGCATGGTGATGGGGGTTGAGTGCAGAGGGTAAGGGCCATAGTTCTCAGGGCTGGTTGGTGAACGTACAGGTGTCAGGGGCAGCTGGTGGTGGTAAGAACCTGGATGCTGGGGAAGGGGGTTTGGAGCTGACATTGGGGCACAAGGGAAAGAGCTTTGGGACGGGGAGGGGAGCAGCACAGTAGTGCTCTGCCTGCATGGCTACGAGTACCTGGATAGAGTCCGCTTGGCACGCCAGGATGCCTATCAGCTGCTTTGTGCTTTTCTTCCTGTCCATTGCATTTCTCTGGCGGATCCTACTTTCCCTTTCCCTCCAGTCCTGCGCTTTTTGATTCTCTGTGGCAGAGTGATCCATAACTGCTTGCAGCAGGTTGTCTTTGCTTTTTCAAGGCTTCTTCCTGAGGTTTTGGAGTCTTTGAGCTGTTAATAACATGGGCAGCTGAGCACTCAAGGTTGCTTGTGGAAAGGCAAAAAAGGCAACAGTTAACAGAGGCAGCATTGTTTATATCTCAGACAGTTATTCCCACACAGTGAAGGAGTAACATTCTTCACAATAGCATAATTTTCCCATACCAAAGAGAGCGCACATAACCCACAGGAGCCCCGAAATGGTGAGTAAGGGGGACCGATTGCTTCAGGGCTCTACTGTCCTTGAGGTTTCTGTGCGTTGGGGAAGCAAACAGCTTCAGGGGGCGCCTACACTGAACACTCTCCCAACATTTTCCACAGGAGTTGATCCTGGAAAATACCTCGCTGCTGCGGGTCACCTGGGAAGAGCGGGTGGGTTTCTACAGCAATGTGGATTCCGCCCTGGCCCCTATGCAGCTTGCCTATGTGCAGCGATGCTCCCCCCACCCCTCGCTATTCCACATCTAGGCATGCATGCAGAACCCTCCCTCCTCTCCTGAAAAATTTCCATCCTGAAAATAAAAGCCGCTTACCCGGAACCCGCTCCTCTGTTTGTCCTCCACCAAGTACCAGCTGCTGTGACTGGCTACGTTCCTCCTGGCTTGAGAAGAGCTCCTGGCTGCATGCCTCCAGGGACTCCGGGGTGTCTCCCCCCACCCCAGTACCCTCAGTCTCGGTTTCCTCCTTCCCGCCCTTCTCCTCCTCCCCCCGCCCCCGCTCTGAAGTGTCCATCGTGGGGGCAGCGCCGGAGCAGCGGTTTCCCTTGTGGGCTTTGCAATAGGCACTCCGCAGCTCCTTCACTTTAACACTGCACTGCACCGCTTCCCGGTCATGGCCCCTTTCCAGCATGGCCCTTGATATCTGCCCAAAGGTATCGTAATTCCTATGGCTGGAGCGCAGCTGGGACTGCACAGCTTCCTCCCCCCAAACACTGATGAGGTCTATCAACTCGACATGGTCACCTGGGAAGATTCTGATTGCACTCCACACCTGGCTGAGCAAACAGGAAGGGGATTTTTAAAATTCCCGGGGCATTTAAAGGGCGGGTCACCTGAGGCCAAGGCAGTAGAGTGCGAACTGATGAGCAGAGTGCCTGAACAGGCATTCTGGGATACCTCCGAATACTCTGGAGGCCAATAACAGCGCTTTTGGTGGCCACACTGGTGGAACAGCGCTGCATCACCAGCGCTGCAATCGTTATTCCCCAGGCCGAGGTGGAGTACAGCCAGCGCTGCAGCCAGGGAGGTACAGCGCTGTATGTGCCTTGCAAGTGTGGACGGTGAGTGAGTTGCAGCGCTGTAAAGCCACCACCAGCGCTGCAACTCTCCAGTGTAGCCAAGCCCTTAGATTTACCAGCCAGCACAAAACAGCTTCTGTATTACCTCGCTGGTTACTCAGAAGTCCAAACAACACAGTTCCCTTAAAGTGCCCAGCGTCAGGCCTTCTTTCAGACACACACGTTAGATAGGATGATGATTACTGAAAATCTTATCTTATTATATAAAAGAAAAGGTTCTTCCAATCCCAAAGGATCAGCCACGCACAGAGGTCCAATTATAACTTAGATCTTACCCCAAATACACGCTATTAGCCAGTTCTTATTAACTAAGTTAAAATTTATTCAATAAGAAAAGAGAGTGTTGGTTAAAAGATCAATATACAGACAGACTTGAATTCAATTCTTGAGGTTCAGATACGTAGCAGAGATGAGCTTGTAGTTGTCAAAAGTCCTTTTAGAAATAGCCCATAGGTTACAGTCCAGTGTCCATACTCAGGGTGGCTCCAGTCAGTGACTGGGGATCTCAGTCCTTGTGGCTTAAGGATTCCCCCTCTTGAAACCCAAAGCAGATCTGAGACCAAGAAGGATCGTGTTCCAGGCTTCTTATACATTTCCAGCAGCCTTTTGGCCTGAGAAAACAGTAGGCTTAACTCTCCTTCTCCCAAACATCCTGGCAATTAGCACAGGGTAATTTATCCATTAATCAGTTCAAATACAGGTTACCACAACCTTCAAAGAGACATAGAGACAATAATACTATTTTACTTAAGTATTATTATAAATGTTAATATTCCTTTTTGATTTTTGAATTTAAGCTATAGCAATAGACAAGACTTGTTTGCTTACATCACAAGACCTGAGCAAACACCTCCCCTTCTACCTCTAACAATGCAGACTTGCATTTAAAAGCTCTATTCATTTACATATTTTACTAACAAGTCTCTAAAGTTTGGCCCTGGGTCAGGTCCGTCTGTGGGTTAATTAACTCTTTATGGTCCTGTCATCTTTCAAGGAGATATTATATTACACTCATAACCTCACATGGGGATTAACAGATGTCTTTCCTGAGTTCAGGAAAACAGTCGTAACAGCAACTGTCCTTAATGGGAATCTTATCACTTTGAAACAGACTTTTTGTCTCGGGATGTGCTTCTACAATGAACACAAACCTTGTAATCTGACAGGCACATTTCAATGAGTACAGATTCAGCAGGCTGAGGGGCGTATTTCTTTCTAATGGTCAGGCCCAATATGGGGTCTGTTCTGGGCCATTCGTTCTCACGTTTTCCCATAACATACATGTATTAATTATTACTCTAATCCAACGTCAGGAGCCTGCGCCGGTCCCCACACTGCTCGTTGAGAGCACTGCTTTATTAGACAGGAAAGGAACGTGGGAATACATAAAGGCTCTAAATCGTGTTTTATAATTTTCTTCTACCTGTGACCTGGTGTTTTCAATCCTTACGCTGGCTTCCAGTTAAATCTTCACCATAAACTTTGCCAAACAAGGGTCTGTTTGGTTTTACTATGGATGTGCCTAAGTGCCGGGTGCAAAGGAGAGTGTTGAACTGAGGAGAAGCCAGTAGACATGCAGAGCTGCTGCTTCCATGCAGGCAGTGAATCTTGTGCATTAGGTGTCCAGAGGTGGAGGGGCTGGGCCAGAGCGAGGTAATTCAGGGGGGTGTGGTAATGCAGGAGGGAGGAACCTGTGCTCCTGGGCCAGAGCAGATTTCCAGAGATTTAGCCCCAGGTTCTCTTTGCTCTGCTCCAGGACTCACTCAGGACCCTAGGAGCTGGGGGTGCACAGTGCCAGCCTGCAGAGGAGAGGAGCAGAGCTTGTCGTGCCTGGAGTGAGCACGTGTGTTGGCAGCAGCTGGTAGTTTGGGGTGAGTGTTCCCCAGTGGGCACAGACCAGGCTCTCTCTCTGCTGTGAGCCTCTAGTGGTTATTGATTAGTACTGATTTCCAATGAATCGCTAATGGAAAGAGCTGGGAATTGTAGGGCTCTAGCCCAGGATCAGGCACTCAAGAATCAAGATGATCAATTCAGTGTCTGGTTGGGTTCCCGGTGTGCACAGCGGCTTCACGCACACTGAGGGCAGAGCAAGGCTTGAAACGATTTGATTAGCACCAAGACACAAATGCCCCAGACCACAGAACTAGGTAACTGTCAGACAGACTTACGCTAATGCCTTGTGCCAGTCCTTACACATGCACTCGCTAGTAGCAAGGGACAAAGGTCCTACTCTGTCCCTGGCACGCCAGATGCGTCTGATATCCAGATCTCTCTCTCCCCTGCTGGTCTGGCTTATCACAAGGCCTAGCGGCCGTCAAGAGTATTTGTACAAACGCCCAGGTTCCCTTGTTCATATCTAACTTCCTCGCCCTAACACTGGTGGGCTGTCCTTCTCCCATAGGCTGGTAGAGCAATGATTTCAGCCGATTCTCACACCCGTCATTTTGTTGCCAAAGGAAGTTCGTGGTTAAGCATCTGTCAGCATTTTATCTTAAAATATCCTAGCCTACTTTCAGTTCAGTGACCCTGTGGTTAAGTGCTGTCGCTTTGTACAGACTGCCCCTGCCCCCAGGCTGTTCCAGTTCCCCAAAACTCAGGGTCACTGTCAGGCTGTTTATCGACACTAAGGCCATAGGCTCAAAGCCTCATGCTAACTGTTAAGCTAATGTCTTTTCTCTCAATTAGCCTCTTCGAGTGGGTAGGACAACTCCCACCTTTTCATGTTCTCTGTATGTGTCTATATTTCCTTACTAGGTGTTCCATTCTATGCATCCCATGAAGTGGGCTGTAGCCCACAAAAGCTTTCAGATAAATGTGTTAGTCTCTAAGGTGCCACAAGTTCTCCTGTTCTTTTTGCAGATACAGACTAACACGGCTGCTACCCTGAAACCTGTCTTACAGCTGCGTTCTCAAACTGATTTTTTTCTAGGACCCCCTTTGAAAATATTTCAGGTTGTGATGACCCCCCCCCACACCTTCCCCCTCCACCCAAAAGTGATAGCAAATTACTGTACATCCCACCAGGAGCACTAAATGAACCGTGCGCTCATTATCTCTTCAGTCAAAGGTGCCGAGGCCTTTCCAAACGTGTCAAGCAAAGGTTCTCAGGAATAAATATGTGCACGTTTAAGAAACACGTTTTCTAGGTGGGGGGATATAGCCACCCTTACTTCTGCACTGCTGCTGATGGCGGAACTGCCTTCAGAGCTGGGTGGCCGGAGAACTGCACCCTCCCTCCAGTTCCTCCTCACCCTCAGCAGTCCCCTCTATTTGGGAACGTGAAATATGGTATCCCTAGATCTCACAACCCCCTTTTGGGTTGGGACCCCCAGTTTGAGAAATGCTGCCTTTCAGGATACAGGCCTATAGGTTCCTTGCATTACAGCTAAATAGAACGTTAAGCCAGCTCTGTGGGCTATACCCTGTACTGTGAGCGAGCGGTAGCGATTCGCCGCATGCCGCTTGGGTGACCCTGAAAGTGTCACAACCTCCCAGGCTAGTGCAATGACCACTGGTCCTCTCTGCATGGGAACATGGGTGGGAGCGATGGAGGACACTTGTGTTAACCAGGATTTTTTAGTGTCCCTTTAAAGTTGAATGCAAAGGGATTTGTATAAAGAAGAAAAGAAAAAAAGACCCCAATTTAAGATGCCAAAGAATCCGGGATTCTCTGTCTGAGATTTAAAATGCTGATTAAATCTTTATTCTAACAAAACAACCTCCAGAGATTGATGGATTTTAAGACCAGAAGGGGCCCTCTAACCATCCAGTCTGATGTCTTGCATAGCACAGGGCAGAGAATTCACTCTGTGGGTCCCGCATCCTGCCCAGAACTAGAGCAGACCTTTTAGAACCACGGTTCTCTGCAAGGGTCCCAGGCCGCCTGGGGGAGGCACAAGCGGGTTTCAGGGGTCGGCCCAAAGGAACCAGTGAGCCAGGGCAGAAAGCTGTTGTCCAAACCTTGCTGCCTGTGCCTGAAGTGGAAACCTGAGCAACTTGACTAAAAGTCACCAAAGTGATTCAGGCCAGAAATGAGAGACGTGAGGCTGATCCGCATTAGCTGGGACGAGCGTGCCAGCCTCTGAGTACGCACACGCCCACGTAAATGAGGGTGAGAAAATGAAGTTTGGATGTGGAAGGTTGGACACAGTGTGAGGGGCAGCCCACCATGCTTAGGTTTTCGGGGACTCTCAGTCAGTTATTCTTGGGTCTGTCTTGGCTTCGTTTTCTGGCTTTTTCGCTCTCTAGCTTCTACGTTTTTCACCTTTCTCTCAAGCACTGAGGAATCTGGACCAGACTCTTTTGACATGTCAGTCCTTGGTCTCTTACCCCTGGAGGCTATGGGGCTAGCCTGTTAGCTTGCTATAATTTATATCCTGCCTTTATTTACTGGTTTGACTGATTATATTATTTTGGCTTGTATTTTTGTATTGAATAATTTCAGTAGACATTACTTCATTGTGTTTGGCTGTAACACCAGGAACCTACAGGCCTGTATCCTGTATGATTAGCTAGAGCAAGTTAGCGTGAGTACGTGTAGCCTTTGACATGGATAAATGGCCGACTGGTTACCCTTTTAGACTTCAGGGAACTGAACGTGTTTGCCAAAATTCTGGGCCATACCGGTAACCACAAGATACACCACAAGAACATGGAAGTAATGGTTCTTGCCAATGGTAACGGGCTTTGAGAATGACATAATTGCTATGGCACCTTATAGACTCTTTGGCCTTGGCAACACTGGCGCTTTACAGCGCTGCAAATTTCTCGCTCAGGGGTGTGAAAAAACACCCCCCTGAGCGCAGCAAGTTACAAAGTTGCTGCAAAGCGCCAGCGCCCATGGGGAGGTGGAGTACCTGCAGCGCTAGGAGAGCTCTCTGCCAGCACCACCGCGACCACACTTGCACTTCAAAGCGCTGCCGCGGGAGCTCTCCTGCAGCAAAGCTTTGGAGTTTCTAGCAAAGCCAAGCCCTTTGTCACTTTTTACAGATCCAGACTAACCCAGCTACCCCTCTGATAATTGCTATTAGCATGTATGGATGTGCCAGCCTGTAGAGTAGTGTCCCCTCAGATTATGTGGGTGAGAAAATGAGATTTGGGCATTGAAGGTTGGGCACTGACATGAATAATCAGGAGAGTGGCAAGACCCTATGTAACAATGCGGTTCTGGTAGGACCCAACTGAGAGTGCCAGTTCAGGACAATTGCTTCAAGCAGGGCAGTCACAGCCCCAGGCTGGGGCTTTTCCACCTCTAAGGCAAACCAAACCAGCCAGACAAAGAGGACTTTGGTCTCACCCCACTGGCTAACCACAAGCCACACAAGCAATTTCCTTAGACACTCCAGTCTCCCAGTATCACTAAAATAAATACTAGGAGGGAGAGGAGTTAGCCCTAGTCTACGCTACTGGGTTAGGTCGAATTTAGCCCCGTTAGGTCGATTTAAAAGTGACTGCATCCAACAACCAACACCGTTCCACTGACCTGAAGGGCTCTTAAAATCAACTTCTGTACTCCCCCCCCCCCCGAGGAGATTAGTGCTAAAATAGACCTTGCTGGGTCAAATTTGGGGTAGAGCAGATGCAAATTGATGGTATTGGCCTCTGGGAGCTATCCCAGAGCACTCCATTGTGACCCTCTGGACAGCACTTTGAACTCTGATGCACTAGCCAGGAAAAGCCCCAGGAACTTCTGAATTTCATTTCCTGTTTGGTCAGCAGTAGGGTAACCAGATCACCGCACTAAAATATTGGGACACATTAGGGTGCCATCCCTGCCCACAGTCCACCCCCATTCTTCCCAGGCTCTGCCCCTCCCTGCTCATCCCCCCCACGCTCTTCCTCATCCCCTGGCCTTCTTCTGGCGTGCTGCATCCCTCGTCAGTCACCCCCCTGCCCGCCACTCATCCCTACAGTGCTGACTTCCCCTCGGCCAGGTGGGTGCTCTCCCACCCCCTGCCTCTGCACCACACTTGCCCTGCCCTCATTCCACTCCCTGCCCCTGCCCTGCCGCTTCTCCGCTTCCTCCCCCGAGCGCGTCGCTTACCTGCTCCTCCCCCTTCTCCCTGGAAAGCACTGAATGCCGCCAAACAGCTGTTAGGTGGTGGAGGGAGGGAGGAGCGGGGATGCTCTGGGGGAGACAAGAAGGTGAGGAGGAGGGAGTTTGGCTGCAATTTTCCCCCTGTAGATGCTCCAGCCCCGGAGCACCCAGAAGGTCAGCACCTCCCTCCCGTTTGCCTCCTTACCTGAATATCGGGACAAATCGTGTCCTGCTCACCCATTGATTGGGACACGGGACAAAGGGTTAAATATCGGGACATCTGGTCACCCTAGTCAGCGTGGCAAACTCAGCAGCACAGGTGACCATGCAGTCCCCCCAGAATCGTAGAGCATAGAATGTTTCTACGCTCCCCCCATCATCTCCATCCCTGAGTTTATTACAGTTTAGAATGTGAAAAAAACTGCAGTCCTCCCGCACCGATAGGGCATGGCTTAATGCGTGGAGGCATTCAGTGGCTGAGGCCAGGAAAGCATTAAGTGAGCACGAAGAGCAGAGGCAGGACGCGATGCTGAGGCTAATGGGAGAGCAAATGGACATGATGAAGCGTCTGTTGGAGCTGCAGTAAAGCCAACAAGAGCACAGACCCCTGCTGCATCCACTGCCTATCCTCCTCCCCATGTTCCATAGCCTCCTCTCCCAGACTCCAAAAACGGGGCTGGGAAGGCTCTGGGCACCCAGCCACTTCAGAGTGTGTGCATCAAGGAGGCGCACGCATACACACACACCTGTCACACCAAAGCCTGGCCAGTCATGAAACATACAAAGCCACTCTGATGCGCAGCGTGCCTTGCTGTGCTCTTCTAATCGTCCTGATGTCTGGCTGCTCAAAATCGGATGCCAGGTGATTTCCCTCAACCTCCCACCCCACCATTGTGATTAATGTGCATAAATCTTGTCAAGCATGAGGGCTGGCAGTGTCAGGCCTCAGCCTTCCGGAAGTTGCAAAAAGCAAGCGCAATAAAATCCTGCAAGCATAAACACAACCTAGCTAGGAAGCTTTATAGACCAGGCTTAAGCAAAAAGGAAGCTCTGTAAAAGGAGATTCAGACTTGTGGTTACTACGTGCTGGAACCTGACACTCCTTTGGGCTGGCTCCAATGTTTTTGAGTCTAGCAAATTGACCACATTTAGGACAACAGACCACATAAAGAAAAGATGAGCTAGGCACAGGTGCACAGTTCATAAGATCAAAACAACTGCAACATACCACATTAAAACATTTGGCCACCTTCATTGGTTGACATGTTTTGGAACACAGCCAACAGATAATGTATAAGGAGGTGCAAAGACACAGGTGTGTGTGTGTTTTGTCCTCAGAGAGTTCTCTCTCTGATTGGGCTGATCTGCACCCCGTGAACCGAAGGGACTTGCACTTCGCCAACTCTCTGTACCTGGCCAGTGCGCAAGACAGTCGACTGAAGGGTAACGCAGTGATTTCCCTAGACCCCCCCCCAGGGGGGTGTACACCCCCCCTGAATTTCCCAACACCCCCCCTAGTTTTGTGAGCTAGTTACATACCAATGTAGTGACTGTTTGGAAATCTGAATTTAAATTGAACCATTAATACACACTTTAAAAACTTGTACAGTGTATGATAAAATACGTGTATCTGAGAAAGTATAACAGATTTGAAAAGTATGAACATAGACTAGCTTCGTTATACAGCTGTTGTTTTTTATGACAATGTCAGTGCATTCATTTCAGTGATGTTGGCCAACCTAATAATTTCAAATGATGATTTCTAAGCAAAGTCTATATGAGCTCTCCCTGACAGCTAGTGATGAGCTGGGGCTGTGGGGAAAGGTTTCAGGGCCAGATTGTATTTACATGCACACCTAATCTACCTAGGTATCCAGCAACCAGAGCTGTGTTGTCCAAGTGATAGATTTTGGCTGGGGTTGGGTTACAAACCACTTGAATGTGGGGGAAACAGGGGATGAAATGTTGTTCTTACTGTAGGAGTAAAGGGCAGTAGAACTGTACTTAACCTATGATGATTTGAAGGCATCAAGAGAGAGGCTGGGGACCTGTCCCTCTCCACTGTTTAGAGGCAGAGCTGACTAGGCTCCATAGAGAGTCTTTTGTTCTGTTAAGTGACCACTGCAGCTGAAATCACTGACAATCAGGTCTAAGTGCTTAGTCCTGTTCTGGGGACAGTGTTCCTGTGGGACAGCGTTTTTGTGGAAGAGACGGCCCAGACTGCGCTAGCAGTGAGGTTCCCGCACTGAGAGCTCAGCTGAAATCACTGAGAGCTGGTGGAACCTCAAGAGACCAACTCACAGAGGTCTCAGGGGCAGGTGGCAGCAGAAGGTGACTGCTCAGGGCCATTGGCAACAGAGCGATGGAATGAACGATGGCACAATGAACAGCCGTGGCCAGAGCGAACAGTGAGCAGCTGGAGGAACAAGCAAGGTGCCCTCTTGTCCCTCACCTGGAAGGTGTACTCACGTGAAAGCACCTCTGAACTCTGAGTCTCCACTGACCAAGGACAACACCGGTGAGTGGAGTGCGGTGAAGGGAAAAGTGAGGGGCATCTTAAATAAACATTTGTTTGTTGGACTATATTTTAGTCACCTTACTCCAGAATGCTAGATTTGAGACTGGGAATGGAAACTTATATAAATATGTTTCCTAGTAGGCCAAGACTTTTAAAATGCATTATTTGCCAATGTTATCTCACATTGTTTCTATCTTGGGAGGTCATTATGTTGAGGAGTTTCTGTACTAAATATTTTTATTATAATTAATTTTTACGTAAGAATGGTCATACTGGGTCAGACCAATGGTCCATATATCCCAGTACCCTGTCTTACAACAGTGGTCAAGGCTAGGTGCTTCAGAGGGAATGAACAGAACAGGTAATCATCAAGTGACCATCCCCTGTTGCCCATTCCCAGCTTCTGGCAAACAGGCTAGGGACACTCAGAGCATGGTATTGCATCCCTCCCCATCCTGGCTAATAGCCACAGATGGACATGTTCTCCAGGAATTTATCTAGTTCTTTTTTAAATCCTTTTATAGTTTTGGTCTTCACAGCATCCCCTGGCAAAGAGTTCCCTGGGTTGACTTTATATTGTGTGAAGAAGTACTTCCTTTTGTTTTTTTAAAACCTGCTGCCTATCAATTTCATTGGATGACTGCTAGTTCTTGTGTTATATGAAGGATTAAATAAAATTTCCTTATTCACTTTCTTCGCACCAGTCAAAATTTTGTAGACCTCTATCATATCCCCATTAGTCATCTCTTTTCTAAGCTGAAAATTCCCAGTCACTTTAATCTCTCCTCCTGTTTCATACCCCTGATTATTTTAGTTGCCCATCTCTGTACCTTTTCCAATTCCAATATACATTTTTTAGGATGGGTGACCAGATCTACACACAGTATTCAAGGTGTGCACGTACCATGGATTTATATAGAGGCAACGTGATATTTTCTGTCTTATTATCTGTCCCTTTCTTAACGATTCCCAACATTGTTTGCTTTTGTGACTGCTGCTGCACATTGAGTGGCTGTTTTCAGAGAACTATCCGCAATGACTCCAAGATCTCTTTCTTGAGTGGTAACAGCTGTTAGTCACCCGATAGTATGCGAGGACCCAAGTAGTCAGATGCACACCTGTTATCTACCAGGTTGCAGGGGTGACCAAACGATAAAGGTTCATTTTTGGATGTTTAGAGGGGGAACAGTTGTGGCACAGTGTGCAGGCACTGAGACGTATGGCTTTACCTTAATGGTTTATTAGTGATACAGAAACAATATTGACTAACAACTCTATTTATACAAGGAAACACACAATATACTCATACAAAGAAAGACACAATATACAGTTAACCCAAAAAGAAAATCTTGTTAACTTCCAAAAACAATTAATTACAAAGCATACTTACTAATACAAACCAATGCAAAAACGTTACGGCCGGCAGACGCGTAAGCTCCACTGGAATACAAGAGCTGAGAGAGGCTTCGAGGTGATCAGGCTCGGTTACAGGTGCACTCAGGGTGCAAGTGACTCAGGTGCGTTCTCCTCTATGCCTGCCAAACTGTGGGCAGGACAGATATACCCAAAGTGACGTCCCCCCCCCAAGATCTAGTGAAGAAATCGCTGACAGCTATATGGGGCTTCTCGTCTACCAAATAAGGTAAAATTAACTATAGATAGGGTTTCGCCGAGTTTCCCCGAAGAGCGGGGGATATTTTGTTGCAAGCTGTTTGCAAAATATCTGTAAAGTATCTGTAAAGTTGCAACAGAGCGGTCAAACTTCAGCCTTAGCCTTTATTGGAAGCTGTTTGCAAAATATCTGTAAAGTTGCAACAGAGCGGTCAAACTTCAGCCTCAGCCTTACTGGAATGGTCAACCCTCAGCCTTTACTGGCAAAGACAATAACAGGAAACAGCTCGGTGTACGTGCTGGCTTTGCATCTTTAAGCATGGAGGCCAGGGCAGACATGCAGAAGCAGGCCTAGTGTTACAACAACAGCTAATTAAGATGCCATCATTTTGTATGTATAGTTGAGATTGCTTTCCAATGTGCATTACTTTGCATTTATCAACATTGAATTTAATTTGCCATTTTGTTGCCCAGTCATAAAGGCTACGTCTTCACTACCCACCGTATCGGTGGGTAGCAATCAATTGCTTGGGGATCAATATATCGCGCCTCATCTAGACGCTATATATCGATCCCCGAACATGCTTATATCGATTCCGGAACTCCACCAACCCGAACGGAGTTGCGGAATCGACAGGGGGAGCCGTGGACATTCGATCTCGCGCCATGAGGATGGTGAGTAATTCAATCGTAGATACTTTGACTTCAGCTACGTTATTCACGTAGCTGAAGTTGCATATCTAAGATCGATTTTCCCCTGTAGTGTAGACCAGCCCCCAGTATTGTGAGATCCCTTTGTAGCTCTTCGCAGTCTGTCTGGGACTTAACTATCTTGAATAGTTCTGTAAGATCTGCAGATTTTGCCACCTGTTAACCTATTTTTCCAGATCATTTATGAATATGTTGAACAGTAATAATCCCAGTACCCACCCCTCAGGGATACCACTATTCATCTCTCTCCATTCTGACAACTGATAATTTATTCCTATCCTTTGTTTCCCATCTTTTAACCAGTTACTGATCCATGAGAGGACTTTCCTCTTACCCCATGATGGCTACTTTTCAAAAGTCAATTTAAATTAAATACTTTTTTTTAAATGTATATTTTTTTAGAAATCTAGACCTCTTATGTGTTTTGGTGTAACTAGCATTATTCTTATGTTAAATTTCCATAATCCTAACAAAACATTTATTTTATTCATATATCTCTCTTATTTATCTCATTGGTCCTGACACCCCCTCTGTAGATTCAAACACCCCCCTAATTTCAATTCCTGGGGAAACCACTGGGGTAACGTATTCTCAGAAAAATGCAGGGTAAAGTTTTGGAGTAAAGAAATCTGGTTGTGCTCAAGCTGATTAATCTTAAATCTGTTTTAATTCTATAGCTTAATTATACTAATCAGTGGTTTTAAGATAGTCGTAAGTTGCTTAGAAATGGTAATAGGAAATAGTGAATCAATATATAATAACGATCTATGTTCTTGTGCTTTCCTGAGAATGGGTACAGCGCCGGTGAAGCTAGTTTGTAAACAATAATGTGCTTGTCTTTGGTATAATTTGCCATTCAGTTCTATAAAAGTCAGTAGGAGTTTATAAGTTGTTAAATAAGGTTATATGTAGTTAGTGCAGGGGTCCTCAAACCGGGGGTCAGGACCCTCAGGGGGTCGTGAGGTTATTACCTGGGGGGTCACGAGCTGTCAGCCTCCATGCCAAGCCCCACTTTTCCTCCAGCATTTATAATGGTGTGAAATATAGCAAAAAGTGTTTTTAATGTATACACAGGGGGTTGCACTCAGAGGCTATGTGAAAGGGGTCACTAGTACAAAAGTCTGAAAACCCCTGAGTTAGTGGAATATAGTTCATCAATGTATCAATATTGCATATGAATTTGTGCTTACTGGGAACTGGTACAGTACGTGCAAGGTTGGCTAATGAGTAATGAGTATGCACTTGTGCTTGTCTTCAGTATAACCTGCCATTTGTATTAACCTTAATTCAGTGCTGGTCTTTAATTTTTCTCCTATTGTGTCTGTGTAGCCTTCATAGTTGTAAATCATTAAAAGCCTTCTTTGAGGAATAAGCAGCCATTTTAGTTTCTCTTTTGTGGACGCTACTCAACCTCATTAAATCTGTGTTGGGTAGTGGGAAGTAGCGATCACCCAGGGCACCATTGGGGCCCTGGTGTGTGTCCCCCTCTTCCATCATCTCCCAGGCATCAGCATCTCCCCCTTATTCTCACAGATATTATGGAGCACACGGCAAGCAGCAATAACAATGGGAATGTTCGTATTGCGTCTGCATAAGGCACAAAACGATTGTCTGCCATTGCTTTCATGGAGGGAGGGGTGACTGACGACATGTACCCAAAACCACACACGACAATGTTCTTGCTCAATCAGGCATCGGGAGCTTAATCCAGAATTCCAGTGGGCAGCGGAGACTGTGGGAACTGTGGGATAGCTACCCACAGTGCACCACTCCATGAGTCAATGCTAGCCACGGTAGTGAGGACGTACTCCGCTGACTTAATGTGCTTAGTGGGGACATATGCAATCGACTGTATAAAATCGATTTCTATAAAACTGACCCAATTTCGTAGTGTAGACATAACTTCACTAAGGTTAAGTGCCAAAGTGGACACAAGAACCAATGGCTATAAACTGGCCCTCAACAAGTTTAGGCTTGAAATTAGGCAAAGGTTTCTAGCCTTCAGAGGAGTGAGGTTCTAGAACAGCCTCCCACGGGGTGCAGTGGGGGCAAAAACATAACCGGCTTCAAGACTGATCTTGGTAAGTTTGTGGAGGGGATGGCAGGATGGGACTGCCGACAATGGCATGTAGCCGATCTGCGACTGCCAGCAGCAAATATCTCCAACGGCTGGAGACAGGACACTAGATGGGGAGGGCTCTGTGTTACTATCACAAATTCTTTCCCAAGTGTCTGCCTGGTGGGTCTTGCCCACGTGCTCAGGGTCTAACTGATTGCCATATTTGGGGTTGGGAAGGAACAGGTCATGCTGGCGGGGGAGTGGCACTATATGTGAAAGAAAGTGTAGAATCAAATGAAGTAAAAATCTTAAATGAACCAAACCGTACCATAGAATCTCTATGGATAGTAATCCCATGCTCTGATAATAAGAATATAGCAGTAGAGATCTATTACCGACCACCTGACCAGGATGGTGTTAGTGACTGTGAAAAGTTCAGAGAGATTAGAGAGACTATTAAAATAAAAAAACGTAATAATAATAGGGGATTTCAACTATCCCCATATTGACTGGGTACATGTCACCTCAGGATGGGACGCAAAGATACAGTTTCTTGACATCTTAAATGACTGCTTCTTGGAGAAGCCACTCCTGGAACCCACAAGAGAAGACAATTCTTGATTTAATCCTAAATGGAGCACAGGATCTGGTCCAAGAGGTGAATATAGCTAGACCTCTTGGTAATAGTGACCATAATATAATTATTGTGGAGAAACAAAATTAATTCTTTGCATTGGTCTTCACGGTTGAGGATGTGAGGGAGATTCCCACACCTGAGCCATTCTGTTTAGGTGACAAATCTGAGGAACTGCCCCAGATTGAGATGTCATTAGAAGAGGTTTTGGAACAAACTGACAAACTAAACAGTAATAAGTCACCAGGACCAGATGGTATCACCCAAGAGTTCTGAAGCAACTCGAATGTGAAATTGCAGCACTGCTAACTGTAGTCTGTAACCTATCATTTAAATCAGCTTCTGTACCAAAGGACTGGAGGATAGCTAATGTGACATCAATTTTTAAAAGGGCTCCAGAGGTGACCCCGGCAATTACAGGCCAGGAAGCCTGACTTCAGTACCAGCCAAACTGGCTGAAACTCTACTAAAGAACAAAATTGTCAGACACATAGATGAACATAATTTGCCACACTATCAGAGGCTCATCACCTGCACATCTACCAATGTGATATACACTATCATGTGCCCCTCTGCCATGCACATTGGCCAAACCAGACAGACTCTACTTAAAAGAATAAATGGACACAAATCAGATGTCAAGAATTATAACATTCAAAAAGCAGTTGGAGAACACTTCAATCTTCCTGGCTACTCGATTGCAACTCTTAGGTCTGTAATATTACAATAAAAAAAACTTCAAAAACAGACTCCAGTGAGAGACTGCTGAATTGGAATTAATTTGCAAATTGGACACCATTAAATTAGGCTTGAATAAAAATTGGGAGTGGATGGACCATTACACAAAGTAAAACTATTTCCCCATGCTAATTCCACCCCCCCACACATACACAGTTCCTCACATCTTCTTGTCAATTGCTGGAAATGGACCATTTTCATTACCACTACAAACATTTCTTTTTCTCTCCTGCTGATAATAGCTCACCTTAACTAATCACTCTCCTTATAGTGTGTATGGTAACACCCTTTGTTTCATGTTCTCTGTGTGTGTGTGTGTGTGTGTCTATCCATCTATCTATCTTCCTACTGTATTTTCCACTGCATGCATCTGATGAAGTGGGCTGTAGCCCACAAAAGCTTATGCTCAAATAAATGTATTAGTCTCTAAGGTGTCATAAGTACTCCTGTTCTTTTTGCAGATACAGACTAACACGGCTGCTACTCTGAAACCTATAATTGGTTGAGGAAGAGTCAACATGGTTTTAGTAAAGGGAAATCATGCCTCACCAATCTACTAGAATTCTTTGAGGAGATCAACAAGCATGTGGACAAGGAGGATCCAGTGGGTCTAGTGTACTTAGATTTTCAGAAAGACTTTGACAAGGCCTCTCACCAAAGGCTCTTAAGCAAAGTAAGCTGTCATGGGATAAGAGGGAAGGTCCTCTCATGGATTGGTAACTGGTTAAAAGACAGGAAACAAAGGGTAGGAATAAATGGTCAGTTTTCAGAATGGAGAGAGGTAAATATTGGTGTCCCCCAGGGGTCTGTGCTAGGCCCAGTCCTAGTCAACATATTCATAAATAATCTGGAAAAAAGGGTAACAGTGAGGTGGCAAAATTTGCAGATGATAAAAAACTACTCAAGATATTTAAGTCCCAGGCAGACTGTGAAGAGTTACAAAAGGATCTTTTCAAGCTGGGTGACTGGGCAACAAAATGGCAGATAAAATTCAGTGTTGATAAATGCAAAGTAACACACACTGGAAAACATAATCCCAACTATATATATAAAATGATGGGGTCTAAACTGCCTGTTACCACTCAAGAAAGATCTTGGAGTTGTTGTCAGATGCTACCGGTGTGGTGCTCTGCTCTGTTCAACGTTGATATCACTTGGCTGCGTGCGTGTGTTCCCTCTGTGTGCTGTCCCAGCTCTGCGCAGATAGCTGACACAGCACCCGAAGAGAACCCCCAATGACCACAGAGTCTAATACGGAACGAAGGCACATCGGCCAGGTTTATTGCTGTATTGGGCACAATAGTAGTTCCCTGTAGATTTCTTAGTCTATTTCAGGACATACTACAACTATGTGCCCCTGGTCAATGGACTCAGCTCAGTCAGTGGCGGGACTTTCCACTGCCCCCTCGGCTGGACAAAGACACCACCCCAGGGATGCATTCTTATACACAGGTACAAACAAGTTACACATCACTCCTGACGTATGAGGTGCAACCCTTCTAAGTAGCCAGGTACAACCCCTCTACGTGGTAAGGTGCCGCCTCTCACCTTGAACATGTTGTTGGAACAGAACAACTCTATCCATCATTTTACCCTTGTGCCCCTGTCATTGGGATGGGTCAGCCTGTTCCTTGTTATCTGTGTGGAATGTGTAAGTATGTGAATATTCTGATCTCTAGTGTTAGTACCTTTTAGGTACGTATCTTCTTGCAGCATCAGCCCTTTCCTTGCCAGCTTCTGTGAGCAGGGCCTGCCTCTGGCTCACAGCTTCACTTTGCTTTATGTTAGCAGAGTCTTGACCATTACTTTAGTTCAGGCCTTAGGCCTCATACCAGGCCTCTGAGACCAAGGTTTATATATCAGGGCCTCCTCTTAGTACAGGAGTCACTGTGGATAGTTCTCTGAAAACATCCACTCAATGTGCAGCAGCAGCCAAAAAAGCGAACAGAATGTTGGGAATCATTAAGAAAGGGACAGATAATAGGACAGAAAATATCATATTGCCTCTATATAAATCCATGGTACACCCACATCTTGAATACTGTGTGTAGATCTGGTCACCCCATCTCAAAAAGGATATATTGGAATTGGAAAAGGTTCAGAAAAGGCAACAAAAATGATTAGGGGTTTGGAGGCTTCCGTATGAGGAGAGATTAATAAGACTGGGACTTTTCAGGTTGGAAAAGAGGAGACTAAGGGGAGGATATGATAGAGGTCTATACAATCATGACTGGTGTGAAGAAAGTAAATAAGGGAGGGTATGTCTACATCTACAGTTTTGCAGTGCTGGTTATTACAGCTGTATTAGTACAGCTGTATGGGGCCAGCGCTGCAGAGTGGCCACACTTACAGCAACCAGCGCTGCAAGTGGTGTTAGATGTGGCCACGCTGCAGCGCTGTTGCACACCGCGGGGAAGGAGACCTGCTTGGAGGGGGGGTCGGGGAACACCAGAGCACACCGTGGGGCTGGATACCTGCTTGGAGGGGGGGTCGGGGAACGCCAGAGCACACCGCGGGGAAGGAGACCTGCTTGGAGGGGGGGTCTAGGAACGCCAGAGCACACCGCGGGGAAGGAGACCTGCTTGGATGGCAGTGGAGTTTGCTTAATAGAGAGGCTTCCTCAGGTATGCTGGGATACCTGCTTATTCCACGGAGGTCAACAAAAACGCTGGTGAGTGTCTACACCTGATGACCAGCGCTGGTGATCCAGCGCTGGATCCTCTACACCCGAGGCTCGACCGGGTGTACGGCCAGCGCTGCAAACAGGGAGTTGCAGTGCTGGTAATGCCCTGCAGGTGTGTACACCTCCTAAGTTGCAGCACTGTAACCCCCTCACCAGCGCTGCAACTTTGTAGTGTAGACAAGGCCGAAGTGTTATTTACTCCTTCTCATAACACACAAACTAGGGATCACCCAATTAAATTAATAGGCAGCAAGTTTAAAAACAACAAAAAGAAAGCATTTCATCACATAACACACAGTCAACCTGTGGAACTCCTTGCCGGAGGATGTTGTGACAGCCAAGACTATAATACAGTTCAAAAAAGATCTAGATAAGTTCATGAAGGATAGGTCCGTCAATGGCTGTTAGGATGGGCAGAGATGGTGTCCCTAACCCCTGTCTGCCAGAATCTGGGAATGGGCGACAGGGGATTCATAGATTCATAGACTCTAGGACTGGAAGGGACCTCGAGAGGTCATCGAGTCCAGTCCCCTGCCCTCATGGCAGGACCAAATATTGTCTAGACCATCCCTAATAGACATTTATCTAACCTACTCTTAAATATCTCCAGAGATGGAGATTCCACAACTTCCCACTTGATGATTCCCTGTTCTGGTCATTCCCTCTGGAGCACCTGGCACCGGCTACCGTCGGAAGACAGGATACTGGGCAAGATGGACCTTTGGTCTGACCCAGGCTGTGCATCACTTGAAGGTTTAAACTAGTGTAAATGGTGGATTCTCTGTAACTCGGGATTTGAGAGTATTAGTAACTCAGCCAGATGTCAGGGGTCTGTTACAGGAGTGGGTGGGTGAGGTTCTGTGGCCTGCGATGTGCAGGAAGTCAGACTGGAATAGATGATCATGATGATTCCTTCTGGCCATAAAGTCTATGAGATTGTAATCAGGCACAGACTCACCCTTGCAGCGCCTCCTGCTGGCATCCTGGGAATTAGCTTTTTCCAGCCTTGGCGCAACCTCTGTCCCTCCCAGACCCGGTGCCCCCTTCCTGAGGGTGCTGCCCCTCACTCTCTGGGTCTCCCCTCCCTGGGGAACCCCCACCCACTATTCCCACCTCATCTCAGTCATAGGCTACTGCAAGTCATCATCTAGCCCCCGCGCCCTGGGGCAGACTGCAGTATCAGCCACTCATCACTGGCAAGGTTGGGTTGGGACCTGCTGCCTCTGTAACCCCCAGTACCCGTTGGCCTTCTGCTAGCCCTCAGCCTGGGGCTTTCCAGGCTGGAGCTCCCCAGCATCTCTGCCTTTCCCTAGCCCTGCTCCACTCAGGTCCCTCCCTCTCAGAAGCTAGAGGGAGTCTGCTTGAATTTCAGCCTAGCAGCCCCTTTATAGGACCAGCTGCAGCCTGACTGGGGCATGGCCCAGCTGTGGCTGTTTCCCCAATCAGCCCAGGGTTTTCTCTCTCAGGCCTTGGCTACACTGGGGCTTTACAGCGCTGCATCTTTCTCGCTCAGGGGTGTGAAAAAAGCACCGCCGTGAGCGCTGCAAGATACAGCGCTGTAAAGCGCCAGTGTAAACAGTGCCCCAGTGCTGGGAGCACGACTCCCAGCGCTGCAAGCTACACCCGTAAGGGATGTGGAGTAAGTGCAGTGCTGGGAGAGCTCTCTTTGAAGTTTCAAGTGTAGCCATACCCTCAGTCCTGGCCCTCTCCAAGGGCTGGCTTTTAACCCCTTCTTAGCTGGAGCAGTGTGACTGCCCCGCTACAGAGATCCTGTGGGAGCCGAGCTGCAGACACCCTCTAAAAGAGCAAGTGACGCCCCATCCCATAGGGAGGAATGAACCATTCCAAACCCTTGTTTCCATTCCTTTGGGTTATGGGATTTGCTGGTGCCTCCTGCAGCTCAGATTTCCCCAGAACTAGAAGAGTTGTTTCTCATGACAGTTTTAAGCAGCCACAGAATCTGTTTCCTGTGGACAGTAGGGCCAGGTTCACAGGAAGGATAAAAGCTGAATCTTCTAGTTAAACTGTTGCATCACACGGTTTACAAGGGCAGTAATCATCACAGAGTTTTTGCTTGGCTTCAAACGGAGACCCTATGCTGACAGGCACACAGGCAGGGAAATCCAGGGCCGAGGGCAGCAGAATCCACAAAGGTCCGGGCAGTGAACAGTGCAGTCTGCACCCAGGGGTCATTGGAGACGTGGGGTTAGATTTCCTGTGGCTGGAAAGGACTCTCCATAATTAAAGACTATTAAAGTAAGAAAATCCTTCACTTTATCGTTTAGCAATTCTTCATCTTGTAGCCCACAGGACTATTTCGCTAGCTATTCTATCCTACTAATCCAGCCAGCTGTATCAAATAATATGTTTCTCTTCCTGAATCAATCCATTTCATATCTGACTCTTATATTTTATCAGTATTAATTCCTATAACATTAGGATGTGTGGAGGCAGATGATATGTGTTCCCTAATAATTATACACAGAATAAGTTTTGCTGAACTGCAAGAAGCCTACGGGCCTGTATCCAGTAAGATCAGCAAATAGCTAAAAGTATGATAAATTAAGAGTAAGCCAGCATGAAAACTGGCAATCTTTGGCACAGATAGGAATGGTCCCTGAACTTTGGGGAACCAAAGGGAGGAACTACACACAACACTGAACAGCTTATCCGGTGTTGGTAACCGCAGGGCACACCACAAACCTGGAAGTCGCTAAGAGGGCCTAGGTTGGCAGGTTTTGGAGTGAGATAATCCTTATTGATATGCAGAGAGCAAATGTCATAATCCACTAACCTATAGGAGAAGGGTTCCCATACATTTCTTAGGGTACGGAAATAAGATTTGGGTATAATAGGTTGGGCCTGAATCACATAGCATCAGGACCCTATCAAATACCATGTAAAGATATCAGAGGGAGCTTTTTCTTTTCTTTTTATCTACCTAACATTCTATCATCCAACCTGCTATCAGCTCAACAATCCTAACCATTGGGGAACACAGCACCCGTTGTGTAATTGGGCCTGCCAGGAGTAAAGAGTGGTCCTTCACCTCTCGTTACGGAGTCCTCAAGGAAGGGTCGGAGTATGTTAGGTTAAGATATTTACAATAGGAATGTTGCCACCAGGAGTTTTGGAATTCTTTTACTGTTCCACAGTTATAAGTTTCATTGCATTTATTATTCTTTTGTTAATCTCAATAAAGCTTTTGTCAGTTTGGTATTGTCCTCAGGGTAAGTGTTTTTGCCAAGGACTCCTGATACAGAACTCTGAGTTCTCGGAGCTTGTAGTCTGAATTGGACAAGAACCTATAAATCTTCTGGTCGGATGGGATCAGTGAGGAGCCATAACAACTAACCCATAAAATTCAGGTCAACAATCTTTATAGTTCAATATCCTCATTCAGTGTCTTTGTTATCAGAACTCAGTTTTATTTGATTGGGAAAGTTATGGAGAACACGCTGATAGGGAACATAACCCCCCTTGTTAGATAAGCTTTGCCATTGTTTTATAGCTAGATAAGCTTTGCAATTGTTTTTACAGGCCCCTATATGCAGGCCTCAGGCTTTAACTAAACCAATGCTAAATAAGAACAATTGTTTATCAGCATACTGAGCACTGGGGCATAAAGAAACTGGGGTGTGAAGAAACTAGGCGTGAAGAAAAGGGGTATGAAACACCGACAAAAGAGGAACTGGGAGGAGGACATGGGTACCTTGGGTGCCAGCTCAGCTTTAGGCAAGTATAGTACGGCAAATATTGCTTACTTAGGCAAGTATAGTGTGGCAAATATTGCTTATTTAAGGTAACCACAAGGAGGGGTAACAAAATGACCAGTGCAATCACTGCCAAAACATATGAAACGTTGAAATAGCTTGCTGATTTGCAATATTTTATGGCAGATATGGTAAATATTAATTTGCAGTGTTAGCAATATAACCCAAATATGGGTATGTTTATGTTTGACATTTTGCGGTTTTAACCTTTATAAGCTTGGTAAAAATTGTAAAGGTAGAGCAGCCTACCTCTTGCATGGGGCTACACCGTCTCTCTCTGTAGGCATACTTGTAATCTTGTTATAACAATAAAAGGAGCCTCGGATTGTCTAACCCAAATCAACAGAGGCCACGTCCACACTACAGAGTAAAATCGAAATTAATAAAATCGATTTTATAAAACAGGTTTTATAAAATCGATTTTACGCGTCCACACTAGAGCACATTACTTCGGTGGTGATAAAGAAAATAAACCCCAGGCCCTGGAGCCAGGTCTTGATTAAGCTGCTAATAATTAAATCAAGGCCATAGGCCTCAATCATACTAACATATAGAAAGTAAGAAAATAATCATATTACTAACACACCTGAGGCTAACTCTCTGATTTTATTATACACAAACTATGAATAATGCTGCTAAACAATAAAATGCTGCTAAAAGGGGTTAGAACTGACATAAAGTCCCTTAAATAACCAGTCCGTCACTGCCGGAATATACTAACAGCTTCTAGTTCATTGTAGTTCATTAAATTGCCCGTGTAAGCCTAAAATATAACTCATGATAATTTGACCAAAGGTACAAACAATATGTATTTTTGGACACAAGTTCCTCAAAAAGCTTAGTAACGTGTAAAAGCTGCATAACCGCAAGTAAAGGATAACCGAGGTGTCAAGGTCCTGGCAATTGCGAGAACTTTCCATGAGGAAGTAGAAAAGAACAGGCTTGCAATTTTTAGCTCTCTTATGATATATAGAAATATTAATAGCAATTGTTTTCAGACGATGTCATGTATTAGCCAAATAAGGTAATGACGGATGTATAAGCTCATATGATAATTTGCGGTTTTAAGCTTTATAAGCACAGGTATCACTGCTGTAGAGCAGAGCAACTTACCCCTTGCTAGGGGATTTGTCGTCTCTCCGTGTGTACACATGTATCTCTGATTAATCAATAAAGAAAAGCCTCAGGCTGTCTGATCAACTCAACATGGTGGTGGTCATTTCCACGACAGTGGTGTGCGTCCATGGTCCCAGGCTACCATCGATTTCCGGAGCGGTGCACTCTAGGTAGTTCAATAAAAGAATGGGACCAATAACTTCAATTTCCGTCCACACTAACGCTAAATCGATATAGTAATATCGATTTTAGGGTTACTCCTCTCGTTGAGCAGGAGTACAGAAATCGATTTTAAGAGCCCTTAAAATCGATTTAAAGTGCCTTGTAGTGTGGATGGGTACAGCGTTAAATCGATTTAACGCTGTTTAAATCGATTTAACGCTGTAGTGTGGACCAGGCTAGAGTGGACATCTTTTCCACAACAACGCTAACCCTTTAATCTCAACATTTCTTATCGCTTTCAAACATGGATTTTCAGGGGACTTTTCCTTAAAGTTCTAGCATCACACTTGTAAATTAGTAAAAGAAATCTTGGTAGTAAGTTTACCTGTTGCATTTTGAGGGTTTTTTTATTTTAGGGTCTTGACAATTGTTCCCCAACAGTGGGCACCCTGGTCAAAACAGTATAATGTGTGTGTGTGTGTGTTTTCTCTCCAGCCAGCTTGTGCGCTTACTGTGAATCTACATTACCCCAGACCTAGCGGGTCCTATCTGGATTCATTTTTGGATGGCCTTGAATTCTCTCTGTTTCCCAGCCAACCAGCACTGGAAGCTCTGATAAGGTTTTCTCCACTCCATGTATCTCACAAACAATAGGAGCAGGGGGAGGGAGGGCATTTATACCTCTTTCTGCACAGCAGGGTGTTTTTGATGAAGTGATTTTGTTTGCTAAGGCAGTCTGGTGGCATGGCACACACTCAGCTCTGGGTCAGCTGGGCTCATGGCTAATAGCCTCGGAGCTGTAGGCTCTGAATCTGCTCCTCTATTTAACAGAGGACAAAGAAATTCAGGGCTGGGCTGTGGAATGGGATATGGGGCCTTTCACAATTTCTAATGCCCCATTCTAATCTGGCTTCAAAACTGACTGGCTCAGGGGCAGGGAGGGGATAGGGGGCCATTCCTCTCTATAGGGCACAGACTCCAATCTGTCCTCAAGGCAGGGGGACATGCTGGCTTAGGATGGTAGGGAATGGAACACAGGGTCTTTCCCCTCTAGGGGATGCTGACTCTGATCTGCCCCCAGGGTGGGGATCTGGCTGGCTATGGGGGGTGGGAATGGGACACAGGGCCTTTCCTCTCTTGGGGGCACCAGCTCTGATCTGGCCACAGGGCAGGGCACTGGCTGTCTCAGGGGGCAGAGAAAGGGACCTCCCCCCTCTTGGGGGCATCAGCTCTGATCCCGCCCCATGATGGGCACTGGCTGGTTATGGGGTGGGAATGGGACACGGGGCCTTACCCCTCTGGGGGGTGTTGGGTCCCATCCAGCCCTGAGGCAGGGGACTGGCTGGTTGGGGGTGAAGGGCAGGGAATGGGACACGGTTTTTCTGGGGGCTGTCGGTTCTGATCCAGCCCAGGGTGGGGACTGGCTGGTTATGAGGGGTGGGAAATGGGGCTTTCCCTTTTCTGGAGCACAGGTACCAGGCCGGGGAGAGGGACTAACTGGCTCAGGGGTCGGTGGCTCCTGTCTGCACTGCCCACTGTCCCGACTCTCCCCTTGGCTGGAACCTGCCTCCAGCTGCTCTGGCCTAGTAAAACCCCCACCTCCTCAAGCCCCCACACGGGCTGACCCAGGGGGGCTGGAACAACGTGAATAGAGGGGTGCTGAGAGCCACTGAACCAAACTGCAAACCCTGCATGTGATGGAAACCGCTTCCAGCCAGGGGGTGCAGCCTGCAGCCCCCCGACATCCAGCCCCCACTGCCCCGCCCTCTCGCTGGGAGACGCAGCTGTGTGTCCTCCCCCGCCCCGCTTGTCAGGGTCCTGCTCAGGCTTTCCAGCCCCCCGGAGGGGGGGTCTCGTTCCAGCTGATCTCTGAGCCCCTTAACCCCCCCGCACAGCAGCTGGCCCGAGAGCCTTGTCCTCTGCAGCAGCAGCAGCCTGTGCCCCCCCTCCCCCGGGCCAGGCGAGGCGGGGCGGGGCGGGGCGGGGCAGGGAAGCGGAGAGTGAAAGCGGGGTGGGGGGGCAGGCGAGCCCAGCCAGACGCAGGCAGCCGAGCAGGACGTGGGACGGCCGGGCTGGGTCCCCGCCATGCGCCCTGCGGGCAGACGGGCTCGGCGCCGGGGAGCAGGTACAGGGACCAGTGCGGGGGGGCGGGACACGGGCTTGACCCCTCCGCCTGGTGTGGATGCGGGGTAACGCGGCTCGCCCCGGGGGCTGCAGCGCGGTCGCGCCGGGCGAGGGGACCGGGCTGCCGGGAAAAGCGGCGGTACCTCGCCGCCTGCGCTTCCCTCCAGCCCGGGGAGGTGCCCCGCGCCCCCACCCCCGGCAGCGCGGGCTGGGCTGTTTGGGGCCAGGTGCCCGGGTGGCTGCAGGCGGAGGGGGCGTCTCCCCGGCCAGACTCGCTGCCCGCCGTGCCGCGCTGTTAAGTGGGTGCTAAATCCCTCCCCGGGGCGCCCTGCCGGGGTCACCCAGCGCTGCTTCTCCGGGGCTCTGGCCGGGCCAGTGACCAGGTATTTGCTGGGCTCCGGTCGCCGGGGGGGCTGGGACAGGCGCTGCGCCCTCTGCTGAGAGCACGTGGCTCGGGGGGAACGGGGCACCGCTGGAATTAGCCCCTTCCCCCTCCCCAAAAGATGAGCTCCCCCCGAGCTTCCCCTTCCTCTCCCAGCCGCACCCGCAATGTTGGGTGACAACTTCACCCTCTTGGTGCCGTGTGACAGACCCACGCAAACGGAGCACAAAGCGTGGGAGGGGGGATACCCCTGTTTTCCTCTCCCCTCTAGTGACCTCAGGCCCTGGCCGGACCCCCCCCCCCGGGTGAACGATGCTTCAGCAGAGCCATGGCCGGGGACCGGCGGTTATTTTGTTAGCTTGGAGCTGGGAGCTCCGCGTTGGTCCTTTGTAACAGCAGCAGGCAGAAAGTTTGCAGGTAGAGATGGGATTTGTTTTTCTGACTGATGTCCCTTTAGCCCCGTGAGATTGGTCACCTAGTGCAGCCCAAGCGCTGCTTTCCTGTGGGCTGCTGGGCTGCACCTGCTAGCAAAAGGCCCCAGCTCTCTCCCTGCACCAGCCCAGTTTGCCCTGGAACTGCAGATAATTGCTTCACTTTCCTCTGTACTTCCAGGTACCCTCACAGCTGGTCACAGTGGTGACCTTGGGTGGGCACTTCCTGGCGGTTGGTGACTGGCTGGGTGAAGGGTCTGAAGGAAGGAGATGGTGCTGACTGCAGGCCTGGGGGGCCTCTCCTCGGCTTTAGTGCCAGTTCAGAGCAGGGGTTAAAAACACAACGAACCAAACCCTCTTCCATCTTGGATGAGCCCAAATGACCCTTGCCTGGAGGCACGGAGACATAAAGATAGCTGTTGTGTCCCACTTGTGGCCTTTAAGCTAATGGAAAAACTTGCTCTTGGTTTAGCCCTGTCTGCACTGGGGATATTTTTCTGAAAGCTGTGGCTGGTGGCGGAGAGCTAGAGAGGGCTTCTGGCTCACCTGATGCAAACCTGTTAGTATAGCAGTTCACATCTCAGCCCTGCAATGGACAAGTTCACGGACATGTCTTTGGATAGACTCTGGCATTTCACAGTAAGCTGGAGCTGTGCAGCCAAATAAAGAGGCACAGAAGATGCTGTCTCTCTAGGATGGTGTAGCCTTCCTGATAAGGTTGATTGATGCTGTAATGCAAGGAGAGATCCCACGTTCCCAAGACATGTGGGTGACAGGGGCTGGATCACTTGATGATTCCCTGTTCTGGTCATTCCCTCTGGGGCACCAGGCATTGACCACTGTCGGGAGACAGGATACTGGGCCAGATGGACCTTTGGTCTGACCCAGTCTGGCCAGTCGTATGTTCTGTAAGGCAGTTTGCTGAGCATAACTAATTAGGATTTAGGATTAGTTTGGTATGAGGAACTGATGGGCAGGTGACAGGAAGCCACAAATTAAGGGCAGTTATTGGAGAACTGACTGATGGGAAGTGTGACGCTACAAGGTTATTGACAGTTGAAGAAGAGTCTAAGGAATATGTATAACCTCCAAGTTCCAGGGCAAACTGCGCTGGTGCAGGGAGAGAGCTGGGGCCTTTTGCTAGCAGGTACAGCCCAGCAGCCCACAGGAAAGCAGCGCTTGGGCTGCACTAGGTGACCAATCTCACGGGGCTAAAGGGACATCAGTCAGAAAAACAAATCCCATCTCTACCTGCAAACTTTCTGCCTGCTGCTGAAGTTACAGTGGGGATGTTACAGAAATACCATGGCAACCAATTGACAAAGGCTAATGCGGTAAATAGGTAACTATTTAACAGTATGGTGACCCCCCCAGAGATATGGGTGTGGGAGTTTAGATAAGAAAAAGAGGCCAAGACGCATGAAATCCAGGGCCTGTCAGCGTAACCCACTGTAAGGGATAAGCCCTAGCCAGGAAAACTGTGATCACCTGCTGACAACCACCTAGGAACTATCTGGGATGGAGAATGTGGTAAGTAATGCAAGTTCTGGTCATGTGCCCTGCTGGGGAGGCATTTGCCTGCTTGGCTAATAATGATAATGGTTAAAGAAAGGGCAGCGTGGTGTCCTGCTCGCCTCTCACCCGTAGCTGATCTAGTGCCGACCCTACCCAGACCACTGCAGTATAGACCCCTCCGCCCTGGGGTGGGCTGAGAGTAACAACCCCCACTTGGGGCTGCAATGCAGTCTAGTCGCAACCGGATGCTTGTGCTTCCTCACTTAGGCTTAATGTTGCAATAACATAGTTCTTAGCTTTTCTCTCTCCGACGTTGAAATTGCTCTGTCAAAAGTGCCCAGTTAGGGCCCTGTCTACCCCGAGGGGGAAAGGGTGGTGGTGGGAAGGCAGGTACAAGAGCAGCATCCCAAACTTTTGCTAAACTAAACCTACAAAGGAAAAAAAACGAGGGGAGAAATCCGGGCCCCAGTGAAGTCCAAGGGAGCTTTGCCCTGGGCCGTGGTAGGCCAGTATTTCGCCCCGGGGGTGTGCCCCAGCAATGGAGAGAGGCCGGAAAGCTGTGCACAGTTGTTGCTCCTGTTTTGTTTTTTGTACCTTGGTGCTTGTCTGTGCGCAAGTGGCTCTAACTCTGCCAGCCTGGTGAAAGCAGCCCAGCCCCAGAGCTGAGGCCGTCCTGCCAGGATAAAAGGGCTTTGAGCAGTGTAGTTACTCACAGGTGGGATGGGGACCAAGCCACACCTCTCAGTATTGTTACACCAGTGGATGGGCCTTGCATCGGTGTAACAGTACCCGTAGGTGAGTGTGTCCCTACGCAAGGAGCACGTACGGCATGGAAAGAGCAGGAGTGGAGCCTGCAGAGAGAGACTCAGGAGGTGTGGGGGGCTATGGAGACCAGAATGGGCAGGAGCTGCTGAACTCGTCCCAAGGGCTCTCATCCTCTGCAGCGGGTGTTAACAGCCTGAATCCCACCCCCCTTTTCCCCCGTTGATGGGGATTCACAGGTGGGTCAGTGTCCTGTAACCCCTCACCCGTGAAAACAGGGCAGGCTGCTGTAATGATAAAGTCACGCCCGGGAACAAGACAAGCCCTGCCGAGGGGGAGGCTGCCGTGGCGGGCTGGGCCTGGGCGGCCGGACAGTGCTTTCGCTGGCATAGCGATGTCAGCCAGGAATGTGGGGGAGGTGGGCGAGAGAAACGCAGGAGCTGTGCTGGCAAAGTTCAGGCTCCACGCAGTTCTGGGGCCCGTGGGCAGCGCAGCCTGTTCCAGTCAGAGCCCTGGGGGTGTCTGCGCCACAGTATGGCGCAAACTCAGCCTCTGCTCTGGCCCTCAGCAGAGCTGGGCTGTTTCCAGTGTGTCCACAGACTCCCCTGTGACCTTGGCCCTCCCTCCACTCCCATCTGCAGAGCAGTCCCTCGCGCTCCCCCTTTGCTCAGGCTGGGCGTTCCTGGGGGCCAGGCCTGCCTCTTTGTACAGCACCTGGCACAGTGGAGCCTGGATTTCTCTCTGGCGCTGTCGTATAAACCTTCACTCCAGGCTAAAGGAGCCAGAAAGGGCACAGCCCTGCTTCTCTGCCCCCCGCCCCCTTCACGGCTCTCCTTGGAAAAGCTGCAGGGTGAAGCGGAGCCAAAAGGCTCGTTCTTTCCCGTCGGGCCTCCAGGGGCAGGGCCGAGTCGGCGCCCGTCGGGGTTTGCTTGGTTCAGTGTCTGCACGTCAGGCCCAGTGGGTGCCGGTCGGGGTCTCCGTGGTTCGGGTTCTGCATGTCAGGCCCAGTGCTCCGTGGTGCAGAGGTAGGAACGCTGGGCCATGCAGGCTTTGAGGTTGCTGCTGCCAACGCCTGGCCCCGGGCCAGAGAACGGGCTGGGTTCTAATGGGCTGTCCCGGAATGGGTGGGGGAGCCGGTGGAAGACAGGGAGGGTAGCTGGGTAATTAAGGACTCTGTTCACCCTGGCTCTGTGCGTGGTTCATCCTTTGCCCCAGTGCCAGGGGGTGGCCCACGCTATGCAGCGTGTCTCGGTGCAGGGCAAAAGCAGAGCCTGACTCCGAATCCCGGCCTGGGTTCCCCTGGTCTCCGCCCTGCCTCCCACCCGGCAAGGAGCAGCAGCTGCAGCACTCCAGTGGCAAGACATGGACTGCACCTCGAGTTCCCTTTCTGCGCTCCCTCCTGGGTCCGGCTGGCCGGCCGTGCTGGGTCAGTGCCCACGGCCTGGAGTCGCTTTGTGTGGCTCTGGTAGTGCTCGGTTTGGGTTAATGAAGTGCAGACAAAGCTGGTTCAGCACAGTACGGCCAGGCAAGGGTTAACTCGCCCGTCTGCAGAGCAAACTCGAACCTGCTCTGGAACGATGGGCTGATGTCTTGTCTTTACTCAGGCCTCGGTTTGTTACAACTTTCACGATGGACCCTACGGTTTCCAGACCTGTTCTTGCCCATTTTGTATCTTGTTTTGAAAGACGTTTTCCACAAGTCAGCCAAACTTAGAGGCGTCCTGTGCTAGGTCTCCCTTGGTACCAGGTATAAGGGCCAGGCTTCAACGAGACCAAACATTTTACCCTGTCACTCTGCCATTTCTGTCCCAGCCAGCCGTGGCATGCAGCACCCTGGCCCAGCGTGCAGTTTGTGAAGCTCCACATAACACCTACCTCATCCCTGATTGTTTCTACGGGTACCAGGAAGAGGGGTCACCTGCAGTTTACCTGCTCCCTTGGCCCAAGTGCAAAGCATGCTGGGAGGATGGTCCATACATTTTTCTCTTAGCAGAAGTACAAAGGGTTTTGGGGAAGCGTGACCTGAATACACGTCAGAGTTACACAAATCACGAACCCAACAGCTGCTCTTGTGCTTCCTGTTGGCGCTGCACCTGATCTTGGCCGACAGCTCCGTGTTTGGCCTCCCTGTGCTGAGAGCAGCGCACGGGCAGCCCGTGTGTTTTTTCTGGGAGGTGCGGAGGCCATTCCTAGCATGCATGGAGGAGGATGCAGGCTTCAGTCTCCTCTCTCTTCTCTCCTGAGCAGGTCTTTTCTTGCTGAGGAGCTGCCGCCTGCAGGAGCCATGGTCACTTTCTTCACGCAGGAAGTCCAGCAACTGCTGCACAACAAGTTTGTGGTGATCGTGGGGGATTCTGGTGAGTCAGCCTAAGGGAATGCTGGAGCCCCCCAGCGTGGGGGGTGGGTTCCCTTGACCCCTCTCGGCCATGGTAGAACAGAGCTGTCTTTGGCTCTAAGTCCCAAGGGGGTTTTCCTGCGTGCCAGACTGCAAGCCCCCTGCAGCGCCAGCGAGGCTCTCTGCCTCGCCAGCAACCATGGTCTTGCCCTGGCTTGCACAGACAGAGCGGCTGCGTGGGGTAACCCCCTTCCTTGGCCGTTCTGGCTGGGTACAGGCAAAGGGCAGCCAGGCCTCTGGACTCGCCTCCTGGTGCTGGGGGCGCGGAGTTGGAGCCCAGCAAGGAGAAAAGTGGATTTCTCTGACTTCCCTCTGGCTGCCCTGTTGTTCTGGCCCCACTCCGTAATTGAAGCTGGGGTGTTCCCTACGCTGGGTGAGCTGGACCCATGTCTCCGCTCCACAGCACTGCCCTGGCACCCCCAGAGTCCATGCAGCATGACTGCCCTGCCCACCCCCAGCACGGCAGCTGGCACGTCGTCTCATTCCTGACATCTGCCCACCCGGCCGCAGCCTGCCACGCACTCCTGGCCAGTGCAGACACGCCTGATTCTGAGCAAGAGCCTCTTCCACCCTGCCCCGAATGAGCCCCGGGGCTGGTTCTTGCATTAGTGCCCAAGAGGCGAAGATGTTGCTCCGCTGGAGACGGGCGCTCCCTGGGCTATCTCTGTCTCTATTTTTCCCTTGCAGTCCAGCGATCGGTTTACAAGGACCTGGTGCTGCTTTTGCAGAAGGATGCTCTCCTCAGCCAGTCCCAGCTGAAAGCCAAGGTGCTGTGCCTGTGAATCCAGAGCAGCCAATCTCTGTCCCACAGGCCTGGGGAACTCAATCACACCCGGCTGCCATTTCCCTGGGGCACTTATCCAATCCGGGCCTCAGTGCCCATGGGTGCCCCCTGCTGGGCCTTGCGCCCCTGACAGCCGTCGCTTCTGGTGCAGTCAGCTCTGGTGTGTGCTCCCAGCTGAGACAGAACCAGTTTGGGTGGCGGCTGCTGCTGCATAAAGAGAAGTGGAGAAAACAAATCTGGTTGCCTGCTGGCCAGTAGCCGGACAAGCTGGTGCCCTCCCAAAGGCATGCAGAGTGCATGCTCCTGGCTCCAGGCCCGGCTGAGCAATAGAGGAAGCAGCTACAGCTTGTTGGGTGTGGGCCAGCTGCGTCATCTAGGAGCCGTGTTGCTTGGCGGGGAGGATGGTTTCTTGTTTCCGGTGGGAGGCTTTGAAACCCAGATGTAGCTGAATAAGCAAAACAGTCCTGGGCCTGGTGCACCCCCCTCCACTCCTCCTGCTGGCTGTGGTGCCACATGTAGGATGGGGGATGTCTTGCCACCTGAGCATCCCCTGCTGGCCGGTGTTTGGAAAGCAATGTCCCACTGTTCTCCGTGCCCCTGGCTGGGCTCAGACACTGCAGCCGTCCAGAGGGAGAGTGAAAGTGGTGATGTCCCACGGTGCTGGGGTGAGGCCTTGAGAAGGGGCTGGGGACTCGTGGGGCTTGGGTATTGGGTCCAGACCTTGTGGTTAGACAGCACTGGGCTGGAACTGGGGCTCTGGGACCCAATCCCAGGCCTTGCCCTGGTGTGCTGTGTCCTGGGGCAGGTCAGCTCCTCTGTGCCCAGGAGGGCTCTCGTGTCGCTCCCTTGCTCACGGGATGGCTGCAGGCACTGGCTTGGTAGCTGGGTGCAGCTCTCTGGGCTGGGACGGACAGAGGACGACCTCTGAGGGTGCTAGCCAGACAGCGGCCACGAGAGGGCAGCGCTTCATTGTGGGTAAAGCCCTGCACACGTACAGACTTTATATCCGCAGATGTGGGTTATCCGCTGAGCTGCAGGGCTCTACGGAGCAGTGAAAGCAGCAGCATGTCGGGCTGCCGCTCACAGGAGCCAGCGCCCTGCGTGTGCAGCTCCTCCTATGCGGCTGTACCACCCCCAGCCCCATCTCCAGCCCTGCCCACTGGGGCAGGCACCAGGCTCACCCGCTGCTGTCCCTGGCCGCGCTAGTGCATGCAAGCAGCTCGCACACACCCGTGCGACCAGGGACAGCTGCTGGGGAGCTGGTGCCTGTCCCAGTGGGCAGGCTGGGGGTGGTACAGCCACGCTGGAGGAGCTGCCCGTGTAGGGCGCTGGCTCCTGCGAGCTGTGGCCCAACATGCTGCTGTGCTGTAGAGTTTGTATCCGGGCAGGGCTCTCGTTGCAGGCAATAGGAGGATTCGGGGGCCATGCCAGTGAGGGCTCTCTGCGCCTTGTCTCTGCCAGGGGGAGCTGAGCTTCGAGAACGACTGCCTGGTGGAAGGCGGCATGAAGGGCGAGATGACCAATGGCACCAACTACAAGGAGGTGCGGCAGTACCGCACGGCCCACCACCTGGTGCGCTTCTACTTCGTCACTCGCATCTACTCCGACTACATGGAGAGCATCCTGGCTGACTTCCAGGCTGGGCCCCAGCCCGACGTCGTCATCATCAACTCCTGCTTATGGGACGTGAGCAGGTACCCGCTGCCCCCCTGCCCTGGCAGGGTAATTCAGGCCTCTGCGGCATCACATGGGGCTGCACAGCACCCTCAGGGAGAGAACTTAGTCCCTCTGGCTGCCAGAGCCTGGCCAGTGCAGCTAAAGGAGACTCTCCGCTGGCAATACGGGGCCTGTGACACACAGATCAGCAGTTCTGAATCGGTCCAGCCGAGGGCTTGCGCTCGGCATGTAGGCGCATGATAGCTGGTTCATTGAAACCCTCATTGTGGGAGGTGACCAGATCTGAAAAGGGAACTGTGGCCCTCCAGGGGCCTGGCTGTGGCGGGTGCTGTGGCCCTCCAGGGGCCTGGCTGTGTCGGGTCATGGGTTACAGTGCGGTTCTGCTTGGACAGAGCAGCAGGGTCAAACCAGCCTCTCCTGACTCAGCTCATCTGTCCCGTCCATACAAGGAGCCTGCCACACAGACGTTCTCGCTTTTCACTCCGTGGGGCCAGCCAGGCTCCGTCCGCTTGTGCGTGTGCAGCCAGCAGCGTGCGTTAGTCCAGTCCAGTCTGAGAGATCTGTGCAGGCCCCATGAGGAGCCGGGGGCGTTGGCTCGGCCAGCACCAGTGACGGGGCTGCCCCCTGCCCAAGAGGAGGGCACTTGGTTCTGCGTGTGCATCCTGCCCTGGCTGTCGCCCAGGCCGACGGCCTCTGAGCACCTAGGGGTGCCACTCGTGCTGCTCTGCTCGGGGGTATGGAGGCGGTGTCTCACTGTCTGCTTCCCCCTGACCCCGCAAACTCCATGTCCCATGCTGGGGGATGGTGGGGCAGCCTCCCCTCCCTGCCAACCGCCTTCCTGGCCAGCCTGGCCCGTAGAAACGGGCATGAGCTGTTGCTGCTGTGAGGAGCCGTTTCTGCAGAGCAGCTGGCCAGCAGGCTCCAGTGCGGCTCCTCATGGGGGCCAAATGGATCCTAGCCCGTGTCTGTCCCGAGGGCCATGACTTCTGTCTGCTCTGCCGCCCCTGCAGGTACGGCTCCAAGTCCATGAAGCAGTACCGGGTGAATCTGGAGAAGGCCTTCAACCGGCTGGACAGGGTGCTGCCCCATACTTGCCTCCTGGTGTGGAACATGACGATGCCCGTGGGCCACAAAATCATTGGGGGCTTCCTCATCCCAGAGGTAAAGCAAACTGCAGCTTCGTCCCGGACCCCGGTGCTGCTCACTGGGGGTGCTCTGGGGGATGTACGGCTGGGACTGGGACTGGAATAAGGTGCTGAGTCCAGGGGCAGAACCAGCCCATGGCTGCCCTACCACTGCTTGGGGGGCCGGTACCCACTGCTGCATCGCTCCCAGTACACAGGGGCACACTCCTCCGGTCACCCAGCCCCCCACAGGGCACCCTCCTGGGACAGGCCTTGTCTGACATCCTAGTCACAGCTCCAAAGTTACCCCGCTGCCTCCTGCAGCCAAGAGTGCTCCTGGGGGGGTGAGGGGTTCCCTTCAGCCTGGCTCTGCCTCGTACTGGCTGGGCCTTTGCTCTGGTGCGATGGGACTGTATGGAAACAGGCCTTGTCAGCTCTCACGATCCGCTTCCTACTCTGAAATCTCCGAGACACAGGTTCCTGGAGCTTAAGGCTAGAAGGGATGTTAGATCATTTAGTCTGGCTTGTCTGGCACAGGCCAGAGAAATCCCCCCCCAGGTTTTCTAACCTTTTAACCATTCTCCTGGCTCTTCTCTGACCCCTCTGCAATTTATTCACATCCGTCCTGAATTGTGGGCACCAGAACTGAGCACAGGGATCCCAGCAATGGTCGCCCCTGTGCCAGATACAGAGGGAAAATCACCTCTCAGTTCTTATTTGAGATTCCTCTGTTCGTGCATCCCATGATCACATTCACTCTTTGGCCAGAGCATGGCACTGGGAACTCCTGTGCTGCTGATTAGCCACCACAGCCCCCAGGTGGTTTTCAGAGGCACTGGATCGAATCCCCTGGCCTGCATTCTTTGCTCCTAGAGGTACACGTTGACATTTAGTCGTATTAAAACACACACTGTTTACTTTTGTCCAGTTGGCTACGTGAACCAGATCGCTCTGGATCAGTGACCTCTCCTCGGCATTATTTCCTACTCCCTCAATTGTTGTGCTGGCTGCAAACTTTCTCGATGAAGATTTTTGTTTTCTTTCAGTTCATTGATAAAAATGTTCAATAGAGTAGGGCCAAGAACCGATCCCGTAGGGATGAGGATTCCCCATTTACAATTACATGTTGAGACCGATCAGTTAACTAGTTTTTAATCCATTTAATGTGCCATGTTAATTTTATATTGTTCTAATTTTTTAATCAAGATTTTGTGCGGCATCAAATCAAACATTCTGGAGAATTCTAAGTATATTACATCAACTCTATTACTTTTATTAATGAAACTTGGTATCTCATCAAAGAGATCAAGTTAATTTGATGGGTTACTGGAAAATCGATCCTATGTTGAGTTGATTAATAAAGAATTAAAAGAAAATAATGCAATTAATGCAAGTCCCTTGTCAACTACTCCACTATCTTATGTGGGATCAATGTCAGACTGACAGGCCTATAATTACTTGGGTCAACCTGTTAACAGTGGCTTTCTTCTGGAACTTCCCCAACGTTCCAGGACTTACTAAAAATCAGTATTAACGGTCCAGGGAGCCCCTCAGCCAGCTCCTTTAAAACTCTTGGATGCCAGTTATCTAGACCTGCTGATTTAAAAATACCCAACTTTATATCATGTGTTTTCCCCGTCCCGCCCCTATACAGACTAGAAATGTTTATTGAACGTTTGCCTTTTCTGCATTATTCTGCTTAATACCACTTCCATCTAATAATGGACCAATACCATTGTTAAGATTCTTTTTGTTCCTAATATTTAAAAAACTCCTTTTTACTGTTCTTAACTCTGCTGGCCACAGATTTCTCATTGTGTCGCTTGGCTTATCAGTTTTCTACAATTCCTATCTTTTGATTTATGTTCTTCTTCTTCTTTTTTTTTAATCAATTTCCCTTTTCTTCCATTTGTTACAGATTATTTTTTAATTTTGTTTTCTAGCTGTCTTCACTTCCACTCTAAACCCAGGTCAGTTATTTAACCAGCACGTCCTTCTTCCTTGATTGTCGCTTTTGGGGCATCTAATTCTTAAGCAGTTCCCCCCAGTGATCATTCCCATTCTCCTGATTCAATTCTTCCTCTCGGCTGATTTGCCTCCTATTGGTTTTCACTGAAATTGGCCCTATTCAGCCACCAAAGATTTGGTACTGGCCTGGACTTTATTCTGTTTGCTCCTTATAACTGTGATCAAGTCATGATCACTTGTACCTAAGCTACCATTAACTTTGACCATTCTCCTTGCCCCTGGCTACCTGGAAACAGCCTGCTCCGGTGAGCGTTCTCTTCTTCCTCCCTCGTTCCCGAGCCTCAGCCTGCACTGACAGGCAGGCCCCAAGGGGTTAAAACTAAACAGGCCCAGGCAGGAAAAGCCCCCAGCTGGGCTGCCCCCCGTGCTAGGCAGCAGGCTGGACGGGGGTGGGAGCTCTGGGCTCGGCCCCAGCACTCCAGCTGGTATTGGTGTTCCCTGTCCCTGCCTGCGGCTGTTAGCGAAGGGGCCCCGCACCCCCAGGAATGGCTGTGTCTTGCCAGGCCATCCTGCTGTCTTGGACCGTCCCCAGGAGTGAGGTCTTCTTGTGGGGCCAGGTCCCCCCTCCCACCCGCCCCGTCGGTGGGAGCCCTGCTGGCCTGGCTTGATGGCTCCTTGCTCTGCCTCCAGCTGCAGCACCAAGGCAAGAAGCTGCCCCACAAAGTGATCGAGGGCAACTTCTACGGGGCCGTCCTGGCCAGCAGCCACCACTTCGACGTGCTGGACCTGCACTACTATTTCCGCTTCGAGGCGCATCAGCGCAGCGGGGACGGCGTCCACTGGAACCGGGCCGTCCACCGCCGGGTCACCCACCTGCTGCTGGCCCATGTGGCCGACGCCTGGGGCGTCGAGATCCCGGAGAAGAGACCCCAGCACGGTGAGTGGCAGAGGAGGGCCGACAGTGCCCAGACGTCATGACGACGGGCACACCAGTGTGGATCATCCCTCGAGGGTGGCACTTGCTGCTGGTGGGAATAGGAGGGGGTGGGCATGCAGCGGGAGGGTGGGAGTGGGGAGGAGGGAGTGGGGGTGGGTGTGCTGTGGCAAGAGGGGGTGGGAGATGGGGGAGGGGCTGTGGGGGGTGGGAGGTGGCCATGCTGCTGATGGATCCGCTTTTTCCTTTCTTCAGGTTGCTTTCAGGCAAACGCTCTGGAGTGGGGCTCGCAGCCCACCCCCTGCCCGGCGCCCCACGCTGCTCCACCCTACCCCTGGGGTAAAGATCTTGGTGGTGGTGGGCAGGGACTGTGGGCACTTCCTCAGGTTAGGCAATCGCGCGGGGGAGGCGGCTGGAGAAGGGACCCCCATCTGCTTAGGGAGTAGCCTGATGGCGGCTCCCAGCCCCCTCCTCAGCCAGTGTCTGGCTTTGGTTGCCTCCCTCCTGCTGCTGACAGCCCATGGCCCCTCCAAGGGGAGCTGGCTGAGCGCTGTGCTGCCGAGTGGGGGGTGGGCACCTTCCCCACACTCATCAGTCTGTGCCCATGGCCATGCCCTGATGCTGATGAGGCCCCTATGGGCGGGGGGGGGAGGGGATGGCGGTAGCCCCCAGCTCTTCTCCTCAGCCCCCCTACCCCATGGTCTCTAATGCCACCCACTGCACCCAAGTCGTGCCAGTGGGGCTTGGGCACAGTGCTGCCAAGAGCCAGCATGGGGCGGGCATGGCCAACGCGTTGCTGGCGCCTCTGAAATCTGGCACATCCCAAGGATGCCATCCCCAGAGGCTGCGGCCCCCCAGAACTGCAGGGGGCTGGAGCAGGCTCGGAGTTGCCAGCCTGCGAGGAAGGAGCTGACCCAAACTTGGCCCTTGTCTCAAATGGCTCCTTCTCGCCGCGCGGCCCCCCCAGATTGGAGTCCTTGTCCTCGGTAAAGCTCTCAACCCTTCTGCCCGGCTCTGCTGCCATGACCGTCCCAGGCACCACACTCAGGAACATCTCTCGCTCTGCAGGGTCCGAGTGGGACAACAGCCGCCTGTCCTGGACGCCCCAGCCCAGCGCCTGCCCGCCACCCCCTCCACCCTGGCCCGCCTTCGACTTCTGCTGCCCCTCCAAGGATCCTGTTTTCCAGGAAGACTCCCCCTTCCTCCCCAGCCACGCAGGGCCTGGCACGCCCCTCTCCGGATACATCAGCTTTGACAACTGCCCCGGCTACAGTGCGGAGGGTAGGTCCTGGGTCCCACGCTCTTGATGCGCCTGGCCCCGGGGGATTCTCACCTGGGGGGGCCTCTGGCACTCACGACTTCCTGCCTCAATCTCTCTGCCCGCTCCTGTTCAGTCTGGTCTGGACACCTCTCTCTCTGCTGCCTCCTCTGCAGGTGGCTACTCCGCTCTGCCTGTCTCCTCTGTGATCTCTGCACAATCTGACATTTCCTCTCCATTCCCACTGCTGTCACCTCTCCGAGCCCTGCTCCTTCCTCGTCTATCCGGCTGCAGCCTAACCCTAGAACCGGGAGGCCGCTCAATAAACTAGAAAGTGACTGACCTGTGGGACTCTCTGCCACATGACGTGTCTCAGGCCAAGAGCTTAGTAGCATTACAGAGGTGACTGGACCTGGTACGTACAGAATCGCTGCAGTTACGCTCCAGCGGGTTAGAGGGGGGTCTGAGCCAGCCCTGACTCACCCGGAACTGGGAGGAAATGCCCCTGGGGGGCAGGTTCATAGTTGGACCTTCTAGGATCTCTTGTACCTGCCTGTGAAGCAGCTGGTCACTGGCTGCCTGGGCTGGGCCGTCGGTCTGATCCGATGCGGCAGTTCCCATGTTCCTTACGGCTGTGACCGTGTATCCCTGCCCTGGCTGCTCTCCCACGGCCCAAACCGCTCCTCATCTTTATGGGTCTGCTGCCACCTTCCTGCCCTGTGCTGCTTCTCACGCTCGCCTGTGAGCCTTCGATCTCTGGCCTGCTCTGGACTCCTGGTCCCTGCCGGCCCCCTTCCGCTCCTCCTCCCCTGCCCCCCCACTGCATGGTTCAGGATCTTACCGAGCGAGGAGGGGAGTCGGCAGCCCAGGAAGCAGGCAGGTGGGCAGCATCTGTTGAGACCTCAGTGTCACACTCGTTCCTCCCATGCCCCTTCTGCACAGGTCCCCTGGCTCCCCTCAGCCCGGCTCGGACAGGAAAAGTGCTGGAGCTGGGCCTGGCCTCTCCTGAATAACCATGTGTCAGAACTCCTGGGGATGGGGTGGGCAGAACTGCTGAGCCAGGTGGGCTGACCCATAGATCCTCCAGTCCTAGCTGTGCCCCCTGCATGGGGGATGTATATCCCAGGGGATTCAGTAGGGGGCGCTCTTCCCCCTGTCAGCGTGGTCCCCAGTGCAGAGCAGGGGCTGGCCCAGATGTGACGTCTTGGTGAATTACAGGAATGGGAGCTGCAGGGTGGGAGGTAACGTCTGTCATTGGACCAGCTTCTGGTGGGGGGAGAGAGCAGTGTTTGACTACACAGAGCTGTTCCTCCGGTCTGGGACGGCGGCTCCAAGGGCACGTTTGCAGCTGGCCTGGGTCAGCCGAATGTGGCTTGCAGGGCTCAGACTGTGGGGCTAAAAATCGCAGTGTAGATGGTCAGGCTCGGGCTGGGGACTGGGACTCTGCCCACTTGCAGGGTTGTGGCCAAAGCCCGGATGTCTACACTGCCATTTTCCAGCCCCGCAGCCTGAGCGGGTGTTATCCCCTGTGTGGACGGACTCGGAGCCTCCCCACTGTTGTTTAGCAGAGCTATTTAACACCTTTCCAGGCACCATTGGAGATGAAGTGCCCTGTTAACCCACTAACCCCTCCCCCTGCCACCCCCTCCTCTGCCTTTTTTTGTTTTCTTCCCTCTTATTCTCCCCTCCTCTCCCCCACCCCCATGACTGGAGAGGTGTTAACAGGCCACTTTATCTTGAGTGGTCCCTTGAAACATGTTAACTCCTGACCCTCACCAGGCTGTTCCACCCTCTGAGCCCCCGGCCCAGACCTCTCTGGGTGGGTCCAATGCTTGTCTCGCTCCCCACCAGAGGTTGGTCCAATTAAGGACATTACCTCCCCCACCTGGTTTCAAGAATTGTCCTGGGCTCCTGGCCCAACTCTGACAAAGTAACCACCTCTTCTGCCCCGCCCCGTCGACCTGTGTGGTTCTGCAGCCCTTCCTGCCGGCCTGAGCTGTCATTCCATGGTGTAAACACCCACCGGCTGCACCTAGGAGCTGGCTGCATTTCAGCCCAGGCTCCAGCCGGTGAAGCTCTGGGAGAGCTGCAGCCGAAGGATTGTGTGCAGGATTAGTGTTTGCTCAGGGGTGTTGCTCTGAGGGGCCCGGGTGCCGGGACTGACTGGGCCCAATCGCCAGGCACTTGACCCTCTCTCATCTGTGTGGTTCCCCCTGTTTCTCGCCCTAGGTCCTGGCAGCAGCTTTCAAGCTTTCTGGGACGCGCCGCACGCTCTGCCGGCCCTGGGACCCTTCCCCGGCTTCTCGGGAAACCCAGCGCCCAGCCTCCCTCCGTACCCCCACAGCCCAACCAGGAGAGGCCGCGGTGGGCACTCCCACGGCTTCATCATGAGGCGACAGCCGGTGAGGTGGAGGTCTGGGCCCCCCTACAACAGGCCCCACTACAGCTGCTACTGAGGGGCCCTGCCCCCTGGCAGAGCTGGGCGTGTGCCCCTCATGGGTGGGCAGGTGAGCTCCCTGCAAAGGGCTTGGCTCCGGCTCTGAAGAGACTTGGGCAGGGTGGGCTTGGCTGTCTCCATGTGCGTGGCTGGCAGAGGCAGCTGGCGCTCAGATGGCTGAGTTATTACGTGTAGTATTTGGGGTGGGGGCAGAGGGCTGCGGGGGCCTGGAGAGAAGGGGCTGTGATCTGCCAGCGCCGTGTGGCTCAGAACAAAGGCCCTGGGCACCGCCGCAGGAAGCCCTCCATAGGCCAGGCCCATGGGGGTGGCGGCAGCCCCATCCTGCCAGGTGCTGGAGCTGGTGGGGATTGGCAGCCATGTGAGGGAGGCGCTGAGCGCCAGCCGTCTGCCGAGGAGGTCTGGCTGTGCAGTCTGAGTCTCTCCCCAGCTCTGAGTGCAATTTCCCCATCCCCAGCCGCTGCTCTTACACACCTGCCCGGACGGGGCGGGCAGGGAGCCAACGGCCTCGCCCGCTCTCCATGGGGCTCTTAGGCCTAGTTCATGTTTCTTAATCATTGATGTTTTCAGCACCCTCGCTGGGGTGTTATTTCACGAGGTAGGTCTGCACTACAGCCCCCCGTGCCCCTCGCTGGGGGGGTCATGCTGCTCTGACATTGCTTTACACTGGCAGGCTGTGGGGCAGAGCCCTTGGTGGCTTGCTGCAGTAAAACCTTCTAGCCCCAGCCTGGCTCGCGGGCCCAGGCCCAGGCCTAGGCCTGTGCTCACTGCCCTGAGCTGATCAGGTTGCACCGGCATAACTGTGATTGAGTCCCTTCCCGGCCATCTGCCCGCAGGCCCGGGGGGGAGGGGCCCTGCTGTGGGCACAGTGGTAATTGAACAGGAAAAGCTGTTCACGGCAAGTGTTCTTGTGTGTTTTGTTGATGTGTTAATAAAGCTTTGACTGAGTGGAGGCTGTTGTCTATTTCTCCTTCCCCCAGTGGCTGGCTGATTAGATAACAGCCTACTACTGCACCCTGCTGCTGGAGTTACTCCCTTAGCTCATGCAGCCAGGCTGCTGGGTTCAGACTCTGCTGAGGCCTTGGGGGAGCTCCGTGTGTGCAGGAGGGAGGCTGAATGGCCCTTTCCCTTAATCGGGCTCAGGGTGACCCACCCCAGGGGCTGTTTGGCCTGCCAAGGGCCACATCCAGCTCTTAATAAGGGCTCCTAGTCCCCCCTCCCCCGGCAGCGCTGCAGTGAGGCTCGGGACTGAATGGGCTGTGGTATGCTGCTCCCATTCCATGCCCCACAATGGCCCTTCCTCCTCTGCTGAGCCAAGGTGAGGTGCTGGGGGCTTGGACTGGGCTTCAGGGGCCCTGTGTTCCAGCTGCCGGGGCCATGGGCAAGTTACCCCCTGACTACCCCTGTCCTCTGCCTTGTCAGATGGACTCAACCCTCCCGGTGTGTTGGTACAGCCCCTAGCGCGGCTGGAGCTCGGCTCTACCGGGCCCTGATGCAAGGCTGAAAATGGCAGGAAGTTTTCCATACTGCCCCAGCTGTGGGGTGGGCTATGGGGCTGTCTAGCTGGCAGTGTGTGGCCTAACCCCCTGCCTCCTCTAGCCCCCCACCGTGGGGCTGCTGCTGGGAACAGGAAGAATCCGGAAGGATAACAAGGCATTAGAGCTGCTCCTTTCTGGGCACTTCACGGCCCCTGGCAGAGAGCCTGGTGTAACCTTTGGGGGGGCTAGAATTCACTGTCCTTCTCCAGTTCCTAACCCCCCCCAACTCCCCTAGAAACACAGCCGGAGCCCCGGAATTGTCCCTGAGGATTTCCAGCAAGGATTGCACAGGGCTAACTTCCCCACATTCATGTCCACAAAAGAACCAAGGGAATGAACTTAGCTACCAACTTTATAAAATCTTATGACAAAAACTTAACTTCATTTTTACACCATAACATGGCTGCTTTATGATCGACATCCATTATCTGCAGTGATCCACCGAGAAAGAAAACAAATGAAATCAAAACAAGCCGATCCCCACAGCAACCCTGTGAAAAGAAATGCAGAGTTTAGACAGTACTTGGTCCTGCCATAAGGGCAGGGGACTGGACTCGATGACCTCTCGAGGTCCCTTCCAGTCCTTGAGTCTATGAGTTCCCAAAAGGTTAGGGTTAGGGTGAGTCTGTTAGTCTTTGATCCCCAAATCTCTACAATCAGCTGAGTAGGGTTGCCAAGTGTCCCGTTTTTGACTGGAACGCCCAGTCGAAAAGGGACCCTGGTGGTTCCGGCCATTAGTACAGGCAGCAGGGCTAAGGCAGGTTCCCTACCTGTCTTGGCTTTGCATGGCTCCTGCAAGCAGGGGCATGTCCCCTCTCTGGGTCCTAGGCATCAGGGCAGCCAGGGGGCTCCATGTGCTGTCCATGCCTGAAGTGCCAGCTCTGCAGCTCCCGTTGGCTGGGGGCGGCAGCTGCAGATTGGGCAGGGCCTGGAGCCTCCTGGCCGCACCTCCGCATAGGAGCCAGAGCGGCGGAATATGACGCTGCTTTTGGGAGCTGCCTGAGCTAACCTCTGCTTGGAGCCTGCACCCTGGCCCCCTTCCTGTGCCTCAACCCCCCTGTTCCATCCCTGATTCCCCTTCTGGCCTCTGACCCCTCGATCCCAGCCCTGAGAAGCTCCTGCTGTCCGTTCCTAGGCTGGGCTTCACCCAGCCCACCAGGCCTTTTGCAAAGCACCTGCCCTGCTGGAGTCTGCGTCTGGTTATGGGACCCTGTTGGGCACACCCAGAACTATCACACCCAATTCCAGAAGCTTCTGCTGTGGGGGGCTAATGGTGCATCTGTCTAGCAGCACTGCCCCAGACAGGCCTCACCCCCCACCCAGAGCCGGCGCTTCCATTAGGCAACCCTAGGCGGTCACCTAGGGCGCCAGAATTCGGGGGGGGGGGGCAGCATTTTGTGCGCTCCCCAGGGGTGCACGGGAGCTTCCGGTTCCACTCTCGTCACGCCGCCGAAGAAGAATCTTCTGCCGACATGCTGCAGAAAACAGCGGCAGGCAATTGAGCAGCTCAGTGACTGCCGCTGTTGCCTGCGGCATTTCGGCGGAGGGGCCTTCGGCGGCGCGATAGGAGCGGAAGCTCCCGCGCGCCCCGTGGGGAGCGCACAAAATGCCACTCCCCGAATTCTGCCTAGGGTGCCAGAAACCCTGGCACCGCTCCTGCCCCCACCCCACAGCTGGCTGAAAGAGCTCTCTCCCCATGAGGCACTGCCTCACCCTTTGACCCTGGGAGGAGCTGGTTGGGCCTGGGGGGGGCTCATGAACTGGAGCCCTTCTCCAGCCACTCCTGCCTGGCCCCCTGTAAATGTGCTGTGGCCAGCGTGTGTCCTCGTTCACGTACAGGATGGGGCTCTGGCACATGTGGGTGCACTGCCCCTCGCCTGCATGAACCAAAGTGGGGGCAGGAGGTTCCTGCTGAGCTTCAGCCCAAAGGACAGTGCGAATTTCAGCAGCTGCCTGTGGCAATGAGCCAGGGTGGGAGAACAGGTGCTTTGTACCTGCAGGGGAAGGGGGTGGGGCCCTTCCTAGGCCCTCTGGCACCGAGCCTAGCAAAGCGAGAATGGCCTGTCTGCCCATGTGCCCCTGGCCGAGGCTGGTGTGAGGCGTGGGGCAGGCCTGGAGAGGACCTGGTGGAGGAAGGGCTGGAAGAGTCGGGTTCCGTTCAGCTGAGCGGCTGGAAGCAAGTCAGTGTGAGCTCCCCCCACTCCTCCTCCCAGGAACCACCAGGTAACAGCAGCTCTGGGTCCCTCTGGCCCAGTGATGGGCAACCTAGGCTAGTGAGTGGGCTGCATGAGCGGCCCTCCGTCATCTCAGTGGCCCACAAGATTGAAATCGGGCAGGTGCATTAACCGTGACCCCATGAATAAGATTAAATACATTTAAGCCACACTGAATATTTCATAACGGGTTATAGAAATGCTTAATCGTTCGTATCTTAATAGAACTGTCACCAATCTCAGCTACTTAAAAGAACTATTGACGCTTACCTACCTCATGCTTAGTGTGAATTGGGGCTGGCTGGGCCGCCGCACGCCTGCTCAGGTTAGAAGTAAGGGCTGTGCAGGCGTTTGGCAATTCAGCACTGAGGTTTCCATCCGGTAGGCTGCTGCATTTCATGTGTCCCAGAGCAGAAAATGTCTGCTCACCTGGGTATGTTGTGCCAAAGATTGACATCAGCTTTGCTATGCCGTGCTGGAGAACTAGACCGGGGTATTCAACCACCCTTCTCATAAACCTTTCCTCTTTAGCTAGTTAATTTCATCTTCATCCAAGGCACGGCCATGAATTAATTCCTCCTCAAACTTCTTTTTATCCCCCCAGAGCTCTGCCATGCTACTCCACATTTGCCCAGATCAAACGCAAATGGATCTGAGAGCACTGAGAGGCAGGACTTCAGAGCTCGCTGAGAAGAAAAGCGGTTGTCGAAACACTCTGCCAGTGTAGCCAGCGCTTGTCTGTGAACTGACAGATCAGATTCAGTTCCTTGATCAGTGTTTATCTAGCGTTTTTTTTCAAATGTGGGCAGAGAGTGTAGTCACATGGAGGTAACTGAGTTGACATTAACTGCAGGTGTAGCATGAATTTTCTGACACTAGCAATTAGTGTGGGCAAGAGGTGACTTTTTCCCCCCTGCAATGACTCATTCAACATGTTCAGATGACCAGTGATGTCGACGAGAAAAGCCACATCCAAAATCCAGTTTTCATCTTCTAACTCTGGTACGTTTGAGATTTCTGAGCAAGAACCAGTTGGATTTCTGGTAGAGGTGTCAGGGAACAGCCCAGGACTTCAACCACGGTGTAACCACTGCACTTCAGTGGGCGTGATGAGGTCTCCATCTTCTGTTTCAATTTGGTCCACAAGTTCCCCACCAGGACGGTGACGCAGGGGGCGAGCACGTATGGAAGTGAACAATCTGCGCCACGTGGTCCATTACAGGTTTCAGCCTGTCTCCCTTGTCAGGTTTAGTGCCGAGCACTTCTTGGTGTATTACGCAATGCACCCCAAATATGTCAGCTTTCCACAAAGCGATGAAGCCGTGGTGTGTTGCTGGCATGGAGGGGCACCCATCTGATGTACCCTGCTTCCAGCAACAACGGCCTTTCCCAGCCGCTTGGTTAGTCCCTGCCCTGCCCCCTCCCCCAGGCACTGCGCAGCCCTCCCCAGCCCTCCTAGTGTGCACCCCCCCTTCCCAGTAGCTGACCCTATAGCATACCTGTCACCCAATGAGCCACCTAACCCCCTGCCCCCAGCTTCCCTACAACCCTCGCTTCCACCCAGAGACAAACACCCCCAATCACTGACCCTCCCCAGCCCACCTCCACCTGCCCCACGCCCCCAACAGCTGGCTAGGGAAGATGGGCTGGCAGGCCAGGGGGAGGGGGAAGCAGCCCTGTTTGCTTCACAGCTTAGCTGATTAATCCAAACAGATGCAATCACCTCCCCTTTGGGTCCGTCCCCCGCACCCCCACTCTGCCGCCCGAGGGGACAGAGCCCCGGTCAATGGCAGGCAGCCCAGCCTGGCTCCTACACAAATGGAGCGGGAGGGAATCCCAGCGCTGTCGGGCGCTCTGTGCCCAGCTCCTGGAGCATTGCTAATGCAAACAGCCCCGGCCCAGCGTTCTGTCCACCGACCGGCAGCCGGGTACGGACCAGCACCACGGCTCCGTGTCAACAGGGCCTGTCAAGGTTCCTCCCCCACTCTGAACTTTAGGGCACAGATATGGGGACCTGCATGGACACTTCTAAGCTTAATTACTAGCTTAGATCTGGTAACACTGCCACCATCCAGAAATTTCAGTGTCTGGAACACTTTCTGTCCCCTCAAAACCTTCCCCTCCCTGGGCAGCCTTCAGAGGCTTTTTCACCAAGTTCCTGGTGAACACCGATCCAACCGTTGGATGTTAACACAAGGAGAATTTAACCATCCCTCCCCCTTTCCCTCACCAATTCCTGGTGAGTACAGATCCAATCCCCTTGGATCTTAAAGCAAGGAAAAATCAATCAGGTTCTTAAAAAGAAAGCTTTTAATTAAAGAAAGAAAGATAAAAATCATCTCTGTAAAATCAGGATGGAAAATACTTTACAGAGTAATCAGATTCATATACCCCAGAGGAACCCCCTCTAGCCTTAGGTTCAAAGTTACAGCAAGCAGAGGTAAAATCCTCTCAGCAAAAAGGAACATTTCCAAGTTGAGAAAACAAAAATAAGACTAACACGCCTTGCCTGGCTGTTACTTACAAGTTTGAAACATGAGAGACTGATTTAGAAAGATTTGGAGAGCCTGGATGTATGTCTGGTCCCTCTTAGTCCCAAGAACGAACAACCCCCAGAACAAAGAGCACAAACAAAGACTTCCCCCCACCAAGATTTGAAAGTATCTTGTCCCCCCATTGGTCCTCTGGTCAGGTGGCAGCCAGGTTCACTGAGCTTCTTAACCCTTTACAGGTAAAAGAGGCATTAACCCTTAACTATCTGTTTATGACAGGGCCCATCAAGCCGCCCATTGTACCTGCCAGCGGAGCTGGGCATGGGGAGACGGGTACCCAGCCTGGGCCTGGCTTCTGCTGCCAAGTGGCAGCTTCTGAGGCCGGGGGAAGGGGGGCTGGACCGGGCTGGTGCAGCATCACCGGGAGGAGAGGGCTCCACTGCTGAGCTAGTTGGAGAAATACGATGTGCCAGGAAAGGGGGGGTCCTGGCTCCTTGGGCTCTTGGCTTCTCTCCTCTGTGGCCTGGGCAGCGCCTCTGGCAGCTCTAAAGCCGTCATTATTGTCTGGATTTTTCCAATTCCCAGCAGCAGACCCAGTGCTGGGGGCTGGCGGAGGCAGGGCGTTAGGCCATTCTCCACTCCATGCATCTGATGAAGTGGGTTCTAGCCCACGAAAGCTTATACCCAAATAAGTTCTCGGGGTTCCGGGAACGAGAGAGCAAACCGCGGCGAAGCTGGTCTCCTTTCCCGGTTTGCTCTCTCGTTCCCCGAACCGCCGAGCAAGCGGTTCTCCTTACCTGCTTGCTCGGGGTTCCGGGAACGAGAGAGCAAACCGGGAAAGGAGACCAGCTTTGCCGCGGTTTGCTCTCTCGTTCCCGGAGCCACCCTGCAAACCGCAGGGAAGGAGAACCGCTTGCTCGGCGGTTCGGGGAACGAGAGAGCAAACCGGGAAAGGAGAGCAGCTTCGCCGCGGTTTGCTCTCTCGTTCCCGGAACCCCGAGCAAGCAGGTCTCCTTCCCTGCGGTTTGCTGGGTGGCTCCGGGAACGCGAGAGCAAACCGGGAAAGGAGACCAGCTTCGCCGCGGTTTGCTCTCCAGTTCCCCGAGCAAGCAGGTCTCCTTCCCTGCGGTTTGCAGGGGGTTCGGGAACGCGAGAGCAAACCGCGGCGAAGCGGGTCTCCTTTCCCGGTTTGCTCTCTCGTTCACGGAACCCCGAGCAAGCAGGTCTCCTTCCCTGCGGTTTGCTGGGTGGCTCCGGGAACGCGAGAGCAAACCGCGGCGAAGCTGGTCTCCTTTCCCGGTTTGCTCTCTCGTTCCCGGAACCCCGAGCAAGCAGGTCTCCTTCCCTGCGGTTTGCTGGGTGGCTCCGGGAACGCGAGAGCAAACCGGGAAAGGAGACCAGCTTCGCCGCGGTTTGCTCTCCCGTTCCCCGAGCAAGCAGGTCTCCTTCCCTGCGGTTTGCAGATGGGTTCGGGGAACGCGAGAGCAAACCGCGGCGAAGCTGGTCTCCTTTCCCGGTTTGCTCTTCCGTTCCCGAACCCCCCCTTGAAGCCGCCCAACAGCGCTGCAGTGTGGCCACATCTAACACCACTTGCAGCGCTGGTTGCTGTAAGTGTGGCCACTCTGCAGCGCTGGCCCTATACAGCTGTACTAATACAGCTGTAACTACCAGCGCTGCAAAATTTTAGATGTAGACATGGCCTTAGTCTCTACGGTGCCACAAGGACTCTTCCTGGTTTTTGCTGATACAGACTAACACGGCTACCACTCTAGTCATTTTGTATCATCTGCAAATTTCGCCACCTCACTGTTTACCCCTTTTTCCAGATTATTTATGAATATGTTGAACAGGACTGGGCCCAGTACAGACCCCTGAGGGACACCACTATTTACCTCTCTCCATTCTGAGAACTGACCATTTATTCCTACCCTTTGTTTCCTGTCTTTTAGCCAGTTACCAATCCATGAGAGGACCTGCCCTCTTATCCCATGACAGCTTACTTTGCATAAGAGCCTTTGGTGAGGGAGCTTGTCCAAGGCTTTCTGAAAATCTAAGTACACTAGACCCACTGGATCCCCCTTGTCGACATGCTTGTTGACCCCCTCAAAGAATTCTAGTGATTGGTGAGGCAGGATTTCCTTTTACTAAAACCATCTCTCTCCTCACACTCCGCTGTAGGCAGGGCAGGGCTGCTCGCCCCAGCACAGTAAGGGACTGAGGCACAGAGCAGCTAAGTGACTGGCCCAAGGGCACCCAGGCAGGCTGTGGTGGAGCAGGGCATAGATCCAGCATAGCCCCAGTCCAAGCTAGTGCCCTAACCACTGCACCGCCCAGCCTTGTGCTGGGCAGGATTAAAACCAGGCATTCCTCCTGCTGCGGGGCCTGCTCTCCATCAGCCCCTGGGGCCTGGCTCAGCTGCTGCAGGAGTCCCTGCCCTGGGAATGGCTGGGGAGGAGCTGATGCTGCAGAATCCCGGCTGCCGGCTGCTGACCACAGTGCAGGGTTTCTCCCTGGGCGGCACCACCCAGCCGAGGACCCCAACAGATTGGCACTTCCCAGCCCCTGTGCGGGGTGGGGCCGGGGCTCTGGCGGCACTGCTTGTTGCTAGCACACAAGGCCCTTTGGGTCATACTGCTCCGGGAGACCCATAGCTCTGGTCAGCCGCCTAGTCCAGTCCCAGCTGCCCTCCCCTGGGTACATACCCAGCCAGCTAGCCTGAGCTCTGGCAGGCACATGGCTACTTTTGGCCCAGCAGCTCAAATCAAAGCTAGCACGTCTCCGTCGACGGCCCTGGGAACCAGCCCCCCAGCTATGCCCTGAGCACCGAGGACACGACCCCCCAGACTGAGCTGTGTGCTCCGGCCAAGCTGGGCGTCTGCACCCTCGCTCGTCTCCTGCCAGGGCTGCTGCTGCTGCGATCGAGACACCCGTGCTGCCTGGAAACGGGTGAGCGAGCAGGGCTGTCGGGGAGGTGCTGAGTTCTCTGGACTGCGAGGAGCGAGAGCAAGTGATGTGCCCGGTCCACACAGGCCGGCAAAGAGAAGGTCGATCCGGATACGGTCCGGCTCCAAAAGGACAATGCAGAACTAGCAGGTTCAGAGGACGGCAACGGGGATGAACGAGGGCCTGGAAAAACTCTCCCATGAAGAGCTCAGTGAGCCTGGGCTTGTTCACTCTTATCCGTCTCCTTTCTAAGGCGTGAATAAAAGAACGAATGGGCTACAGAACGAAGATCCAGCGCTTCTGTTCTCCTTGTCCCAGGATACACCGACAAGGGGACAGCCAGCGAAAGGGAAAGCTGGGACATTGTAAACCTAGCAAAGGAATTGCCTTTCCACACAACACATAGCCAGCCTGTGGAACTCACTGCTACTGGATGTTGTGCAGGGGTGAAGAAATTGGCAAGATCCAAGCATTGGACATTTGTGGATGACAGGAATGAGACATGAACCTGTCAAAGAAGAGTGGGTGAAAATTCAAATGAACCTTCATGGAAGTTTCCTTGCCAGGGTCGCCTGGTTTTTTTAGGGGTCAGGGATCATCTAGGAACCACTGAGCAATGGGGGTGAGTCTGATCCTGGCCGGCTCAGCTCCAGGAGTGAAATTCAGATCCAGGTAGCTGTGGGGAAAGGGGAGCCCCTGGCCCTGGGGGAACAATAATCCCAAGCCAGCACCAGAACAGTGTCATGCGAGCGAGACTTTTCCTCCAAGCTCAGTTATTTTTTAACCAAAAAGGTAAATAAGTATCAACTTTGTTGGGAGTTAATTAACAAGCCAGACAAAGCTCTCAGCGGCTGAGTGGGCAGGTGAAGAATCGCCACCTCTGAGCCTTCAGCGAGACCCTGGAATCTCGTATCGGTAATAGAACACGGAGAACTGCAGGAAGCTGGCGAGGAGCGATGGGGACCGCTCCGAGACCCTCTGGAAGCCCACGCTCTCATACAGCTTCTGGGCCGAGTACTGAACCATGGAGGTGGACAGCACGACCGCACTGTACCCACGTTCCTGGGCAAAGTGGATGACCGTCCTGCAGAGCGCCCTGCCAATGCCCCGGCCCCGGTGTTCCCTCCCCACGGACATGCGCTTCAGTTCCAGGGCGCGCCCCCTTTCCAAGGGGTCCTCTGGCAGGACGGCCCCCACCATGCCCACCACGGCCCCCTCAGCCTCTGCCACCCAGAGACAAGAGTCTGCTGCCTCCAGGTAGGTTCTCCGGATGTCCAGTAGGTCACAGCGAAGAGACTGCTGGACGTAATCGGTCCAGAGAGACTGGATGCAAAACCAGCCCCCAATGAGTGTGAGCAGGAGAGCCAGGAGGGAGACCAGGAGGGACCCGGAGGCTGTGAGCACCACCAGGAACAGGCCCAGGAAGAGCAGCTGGGTCTGGAGACACTTCAGCATGTGAATGTAGCCAGTAAGAGCGTGCTCCTTAATCCCGTGGCCGAACATGGTGCGCACCACCTCGTAGTCACTGTCCTCATACTGCCGGATGCGGTACGGGGCCATGGAGCTGCGCAGCCCAGGGAACCTAGGGCAGACAGAGTTTAAAGCCAAGGGAGCGGGTTGGGACATTGCCGATCCACTTCCCGCAGTGCCCCTGGCTTCTCGCTGCACTGGCCTGCCCCGGTCCCCCTCACTGACTCCCGGCAAACACTTTCCATGCCTCCACCCACAGCCCTGCCCCCCACTCTCACCTCAGCACCCACCTATCAGCCCTGCCCTGCAAGAGGAGCACCAGGAACGGGTCGGGGCAGGGGGAGACAATCTCTTCCAGGGGCTCAGGATAGAGGGGCTGGGGGGCAGGGGAGGGGGATTCACTAGGCTGACTCTGCCCCTTTAAACGCCAGCCCCAGCTGGTGACAGGCTGGCTGTGGAGGTTCCATGCCCCACGCTCCAAGCAGCTCCCCAGACTAACGGGCTGTGATCCTGTCTGGAGGGGGATGGGACGGCAGGTGTTTGTGGATCAGCCTCTCCCCTCCCCTAGATCCATGCGCAGAGCAGCTCACACTGCAGTGATCCCTTGCCCAGCACGGTACCTACCCAGCGGGGGTGCAGCGCTGCAGGGTCACAGCTGGCCTGTTGGGCTGTCTCTGCTCAGGACGACCTGCTGACCTTGCAGGAGGGTTGGGAGCAGATCCCTGGATCCCGAGTCCTCAGAGATTCCACGCTCGGGATCAGAAGAGGCTTCCTGGACTCGTGGGAGAAGAGCCGCTCTGTATCCAGGGACTTTGCCCCACACTGCTGGGGACAAAGGACAATAACCATCCGCTGGGACCAAGCCCCCAGGAAGCTCCTTGACTCCATGGGGCACTTCCTGGATTCCTTATTCCTCCTCTGCTCTTTCACCTTCCCCAGCAAGGAGCAGGGCAGGAGGCCCAGCCCTGGGATGAGAGGAGAGGCCTGGGCAGCGGGAGGGGGTGGGAGACCTCAGAGGGGGCAGGTGTCAGCTGGATAGAGGAACGAAGTGGTGGGAGGGAAGGGGTGGGAGCCCCGGCGCTTGGGACATAGAACAAGGCACAACAGCCCATGCTGCCCGGGGATGGCCCAGACTTGCTGACCCTGCCTGGTGCTGTCAGCTGCACAGCCGGGACTCCCGCCCTCCCTGGGCATGGCCAACAGCCCTCAGGGCGTCCAGCTCCGTGCACCACGGCAGGCACACAACTCGGGGATTGTTTTAAGGCATGAACGGCCATAAACCCCCTGCACGGCCACTTTGCCAGGCCCCCCCGAGAGTTCATCTGGCGGTTTGATTTGTCTCCCCCCAGCCAGTGATCACAGCGAACAGAAAAACATTTGGGAAATTGTCCCCAGCCCCGTCGTCGGAGTGTGTGAGCATAACCCCAACGTCACGCAATGCGAGGGAGTCTGGGCCCTGCACCTCCCACTTCCTGCAACTCACCGTGACTCTCAGCCAGCCAGGAACACAGAAGGTTTATTAGCTGACAGGAACACAGTCCCAAGCAGGGCTTGTAGGTACAACCAGGACCCCTCAGCCAGGTCCCTCTGGGGGGCAGGGAGCTTAGACCCCAGACGTGGGGTTCCTGCCTCTTCCCAGCCAGCCCCAAACTGAAACTAAAAACCTGTCCAGCAGGCTCCCTCCCTTTGTCCAGCTTCCCCCACCCCCTGCCTGGCTCAGGTCACAGGCTCAGGTCCTGTCCCTCACCTAAAGTCTCTCCCCTGCTCTCCCCTCCTCCATGCAGACAGCCCCAATAAAACTAGACACATTCCCCGGTCAGTCCGCCCCACTCCCTGCTGCGTCACACCCAGCCCCCCAGGAGCCAGCAGCCATCCCAGGCCGCTGCAGGGTGGTGGGCTGGGCACTGACCCGGGAGCCTGGCACTGCTGGTTACGGGGACAGGCTGCTGAGTGCCTCCCTTTGCACACCTGGGCTTGCACATGTCGGTGTGAAGCTCTGTGGATCTAACACTTCCCTGGGGAGACCCCGGATGGCCTGACTCCCAGCCATGGCTCTAACCACAGGACCCTCGTGCTGCTCAGGAGGCTCGCCTGCTCTGGGCATGGTGAGCGACAGCTGCCCTCGGGGAAATGCCCCATGACCGGCACAGGGGAGGGCCTGACGTGCCCCAGATCCCCTCGGTTCGGCCTGGCCCTTACACACCCAGGCACCACCAGGCTCTTTGCACAGCGGAAGCTCTGGAGAGGGAGCGCAGCAGTCAGTGCTCGCCTGGTGACACTTGTTCTGCTGCCTGGCTGGGCAGGACAGGACACCTGGGTTCTCTCCCCTGCTCTCAGAACGCCCTGGGCTCCAAAGCTCAGCGTAGCTGATAGAAAAGGCCTAAGAATTAAAAGGCCTGCATCTTCGGCTTCTGCTCTTTCTGCTTTTAGCTAAAGGATGGGCCTAGGGATTTGAATGATAGACGGGACCTGGGAATCAAGGACAGGGCATGCATTTAATCTTACATTTAACCATGTTAGCTATTTACTAATTGGCCCGCTTGGCCCAAAAGTATATGCAGCTGTTTTCTCATGTATCCTCAAAGATATTTAATGCCAGGGTTCAAGGCATGTACCTTACACTCCCTTCAAAATGATAAATGTATCCGCAACAGATGTCTTTTGTATCCCCCTCCCCAAAATAATCCATGTATTCTGTGTAACCTGTTATCTATGGGTCAGTATAATGACGTAAACTAAGTTGTTTGTTGCTGATTATAAAAGGGGCTCATGTCGCCCATGTAAGGTGTGTTCTTCTTCTCTGACACTAGTCGAGGAGAAACACCCGCTCAGCTGAACGAAAATAAAGGTGTGGTATCCGTCTTCTTGTCCTCCGTGCCTCCTTGGTGTAATTAGGTAAGCTCCAGGGGGAAACGGGCCCTATTTGGCCAACAAATGGCGACTCCGCCGGGACTTCTCTCCTTGTAGAGGGCGCTGACCGGCGACCGAGGGCGATTCCGAGGAGTGGCCAGCTTGAGCCACTGGTTTGCTCGGGCCTCGGGTCGTTGCGATCAGTCGGGGCGGCTGCGTCCTCTCTAAGAGAACTCCTAATGACACGGAGGCAAGACGGTGCCAGAAGAAGGGGAAGGTCCAACAGCCGGACGCGGCCACTCCGGGTGGTAAGTGCGTTTTACCTCTTGGGTTTAAAGGATATAACGCCCCCGCAGTGTGGTTGGACCTCATAGGTAATCCCGGTGTGGAAAGATATTGTGGATGTTTGAAGGTTATGCTAAATAAGCCAGGCAATAGTTAATGAATAATACCACTAATTTCACAAGCCCGTGGGCCATATTGGATAATTACTGGGACATAGAACAGTCCCAGGGCTTGTTTCTGTTTTGGGGGGGAGTATTGCTTTTCTTCATATTGATGCTGTATTGGAAGCCAAAATTGTAATAGCCAGGTCTTAATCGAAAGGGGAGGGTCGGTCAGATTTACTTAGACACGAGCATAATGGGGTCCGGACAAAGCACTTATGCTGGGACGCCCTTGGAATGTATGTTAAATAATTGGAAGGCGTTTAGACGCCAGGCTGATTATGGAGTGGCATTATGTAAGGATGATTTAATAAAATTCTGTACTGTGGAATGGCCAACATTCGGGGTGGAGTGGCCCGCTGGGGGAACACTGAAGTTAAAAACTGTGCAAGCTGTGCATAACATTGTAACTAGGGATGGACATTGGGACCAGTACCCCTATATAGATATCTGGCAGGATCTTGCAGCTAATCCCCCGCCAGGTTGCGAGAGTGTAGAGCCCAAGCCATTAGGGCCTTAATGGCTCAGACCCCTGATCAGCATCGAGGTCGTCCCCCCGTGAAAAAGCCCTGTCCACCAGCTGTGATTCCTACTGCCCCTGATCCTGTGCCCCCTCCTCCAGTGTATCCTGGCCTCCCGGCCTCCCCGGCACAACCCCCTCCCCCTGTATTGACTACCCAGGAAGCAGTTCCCCCCCCTTAAACCAACGACCCCAGAAAACAACGCAGGAGACAGTAGCGGGGAGGACCGTAGCGGTCAGGAAATCGATACCCCATCTACAGACTCCAGGGGCTCCCCGATAGCCTGCCGCCTGAGGAGTTGCACTAAGCTTACTAAACTGGCTGGGGATGGATGGAAAGTAGTAGGCACCCCGGGAGACACAAAATTTGCTCTTACTAAGAGCCCCGCGGTAAACAAGACCGTAGCTGAGACAGTCCCGGTGCGTGAACTGCCCCTAAGGGAAACTGTGAGCCATGATGGTGAACTCACTGTGATATATGTTCCCTTCACCACAAGTGACCTGTATAATTGGAAGCACCAGAACCCCTCGTTCTCGGACGATCCCGCCCCATTAACAGCAGTTTTTGAAACCCTGGTCTCGGCCCATAACCCTACTTGGGGCGACATGAAAATCGCTCTCAATACCCTACTAACTGCAGAGGAAAGGCGCTTAGTCCTTTCAAAGGCCAAGGAGGGACTAGTAGCAGGGGGAATGGACGCAGCTAACATACCCGAACAGCTCCCTGAGGCTGCGCCCGCTTGGTCACATACAACTCCAGTGGGTCGAGAGATCCATCGCAAATATGCCTTAGCTATAGTACAAGGGATGAAACGCTGTATTAGAAAGACCCCAAATTGGGCCAAGCTGTATAATATTCGACAGGAAAAGAATGAGAACCCAGCCGCTTTCTACGAGCGCCTGTGTAACACCTGTAAAAGATACACAGACCTCGACCCAGAGGATGCTAATGGAAAGCGAGTGCTCATTCCCCTCTTCATTGGGCAGTCCTATGAGGACATTCGGAAAAAACTGCAGAAATTAGACGGGGCATCGGGTAAAAATATAGAGGAGCTCTTAGAGATTGCGCTAAAAGTTTATGATCGCAGAGACGATGAGGAACGGAAAAAGGGGGCCCGCCTACTGGCAATGGCCCTGAAGGGGGGAAGTGGGAAAGGGGGGGACAACACGAAGGGACGAACAGGATTACAGGGGAAGGGAAAAAGCTCCCGTTTGGGACGAAATCAGTGTGCTATCTGTAAGGAAGAGGGGCACTGGAAGAATGAATGCCCTCAGCGACATAGCAGGAGGGAGGGAAGCAGGAATAGGACCCCGCCTGCGCCCGTTTTTTATAACGAGGCGCACGAAGAGTCGTTTGTATAGGGAGGCCGAGGGACCCAGCGGCCCCTCCTGGCGGCACAGCCCGCTGGCCTGGATCCCACGGTAATAATTGAGGTAGGGGGCCGCCCAATTGAAGCCCTTATTGATACAGGGGCCACCCTTAGCTTGCTTCCCCTTGCAGAGGCTCCCCGGGGGAGGGCTCAAGGGTGTGCTGTAGTCCAAGGGATAGAAGGACAAAATATAAAATTGGAAAAATCTCTTCCCCTCCTAGTAAAAGTAGGAGACTGTCATATAACCCACCAATTCGTTTGTAGCCCCTCCTGTCCCATTGCGCTGCTAGGACGAGATCTGCTTACTAAATTGCAAGCGGAAATCTCGTTCAATAATAATGGGACCATGGAAGTTAGGCTCCCTAAACAACAAATTTCTAACTATCAAATGGCCCTTTTAAATGTTAAAAATCCTCCCCCGGCACAGCCGGAGAGCGAGAGGAACCAACTGCCGGGGGTTAACCTTGAGGTCTGGGCTGAGGAGGGAGGTTTTGCTCGGGCTCGAAACGCTGTACCAGTACACATTTCCCTTAAGGAGGGAAGTCGCCCAGTCCGAATTCGACAATACCCCCTTAAGCTAACCACTCGGATCGGACTTAAACCTCTGATTCAAAAGTTTTTGCAGTGCGGTTGGTTAAGGGAGGGCACCTCCCCATATAATACTCCAATAATGGGAGTGCCTAAGCCTAATGGGCAATATCGATTAGTCCAGGACCTGAGGCAGGTTAATAAGTTAATAGAAGCCCCCTATCCAGTTGTCCCAAACCCCCATACTATCTTGAGCCAAGTCCCCAAGAACCACAGGTGGTTTTCCGTGATAGATTTAAAAGACGCTTTCTTTTCCATACCCCTTGATCAAGAATCTCAGAAACTGTTTGCCTTTGAATGGGAAGACCCAGATACCCATTACAAGGCTCAGTATCTCTGGACTGTTGTTCCCCAGGGACTGACTTGTGCACCCGAGATTTTCGGCAGCCAGCTAAAAAGAGACCTTGCCCCGTTCCTAGCTGGACATCCCTCGTGTAACATAGTTCAGTACTGTGATGATTTACTCTTAAGCACTGAAACAGAGACAGCTTGTAAGGAACATACGATAGAACTCCTCAACTTTCTTGGAGCCCAGGGGTACAAGGTTTCCAGGGAAAAAGCCCAACTGGTTAAACAACAGGTTACTTTTCTCGGATATCATCTGTCAGGGACGTCGTAGCTTAGGTAAAGATAGGATCCAGGCAATACTCGAAAGCCCTCAACCCCGAAATCCCAGAGAGCTAAGGGCTTTCTTGGGGCTGACCGGTTTTTGCCGGCTTTGGATCCCCGACTACGGAGGGAAGGCTAAACCATTATACGAGTCCCTCACTAAGGAGGGTCTGCTTAATTGGGTATGGACCAAGGAAAAAGAAAAAGCATTTCAAGAGCTTAAAGAAGCCTTGGTTCAGCCTCCCGCACTGGCTCTCCCGGATCCCCGGAAGCCGTTCACCCTATACGTTCATGAAAGGAGAGGGGTGGCATCTGGAGTCCTGTGCCAGAGGTCGGGACAAGCCTGGCGACCTGTGGGTTATTACTCCAAGGTGTTGGACCCAGTCGCCAAAGGCTGGCCGGCTTGCTTACGAGCCGTGGCTGCAACCGCTCTCCTTGTACAGGAGGCTGAGAAACTAACCTTGGGTGGGGATATTGAGGTTGTGGTACCCCATGGAATACCCCAGATACTGGGAACAGGAGCCGGGGAGAAGCATTTAAACCCCAGTCGGCATACTAGATATGAGGTGGGGCTTTTGCTGGCCCCTAACCTAACTTTTAAGACAGTTAGTTCTCTCAATCCAGCTACCTTACTGCCAGATCCCCAAGTCCCTTATGGGGCTAGTCCCACCCATGATTGTATTGAAATCTTACAACAAGAAACTAAACCCCGCCCTGATCTTTCAGATTTACCCTGGCCCAATCCCGATATTGAAATGTACGTAGATGGATCCAGTTATGTAGAAGAAGGGAAGCGATTTACAGGAGCAGCCGTCATAGTTAAGGAAGGAGAAGTGTACAAGTTTAAGCTTAGCCCCAACCTATCTGCCCAGGCGGCGGAACTGGTGGCTCTTATTGAGGCTCTCCGGATGGGAACTGGAAAGACTATTAATGTGTATACTGACAGTCGTTATGCATACATGGTGGTGCATGCCCATGGAACCCTATGGAAAGAGAGGGGTTTCATTACGGCTTCAGGCCAAAGAATAGCCCATGGGGCCCTTATTAAGTCATTACTTGAGGCCCTGATGCTTCCCCTCTGGGTCGCAGTGATACACGTGCGTGCACATGGGAGGGCCCCTGAGACTGAACAGCGAAAGTATAATCGATTGGCTGATCAAGCCGTGAAAGAAGCCGCACAAGAAGGGTCCATATGGCTCCTCTGGGTCCAAGATACGGAAGCCAAAACCCCTGCTCCCCACTATACAGCAGAGGAAGTGTCCCACGCCCAGGCTGCAGGGGCCCAACCAACTCCCACTGGGTGGTGGAAGTTGCCGGGGGGGGGGGAGGGAGATTTTTGTGCCTAGACCAGTACTTCAGGAGATTCTCCGATCCCTACACAAGGAGGGACATTTGGGATCAGGAGCTATGGTCGATTTAATCACCCGATCCCTTCGGGGATTAGGTGCACATATGGAAGCCCAAAGAATTGTAAATAACTGTTCCGTTTGTCAGCGAACAAACCAAAAGGGGTGCGGTCCGCCTGCCCCAATGGGAGGTCGGCCCTGGGCTGCCTACCCTTTTCAAAGATGGCAGGTGGACTTTGCTGAAGTCCCCCTTTGTAGGGGTTATAAGTACTTGCTTGTCTTTGTTGATCAATTTACTGGATGGGTGGAGTGCTACCCTACACGACATTGTCAGGCACGAGCCGTTACCAAAGCCCTGTTACATGAAATACTTCCCCGCTTCCACCTCCCGGAGGTGATTGAGTCGGACCGGGGAAGTCATTTTATCTCCCAGGTGGTTCAGCAGGTGTCACGAGCCCTTGGGATCCAATGGAAATTGCATACGCCCTGGAGACCACAAAGCTCGGGCCAAGTGGAAAGAATGAATAGGACTCTTAAGGACACTCTCACAAAACTGTGTATAGAATCTGGGTTAAAGTGGCCTGACGCCCTACCACTCGCCCTTACTCGCATTCGGAGGGCCCCACGTAAGGGTCTGAAACTTTCACCCTTCGAACTGGTCTTTGGGTTCCCTCCCCGAGTACTCATCCCGGGGTACCGAGAGGACGTAAACTGGGAAGTGGGGAATGACTCTTTATGGAAACAGGTTTCTGCGCTGCAATCTGTTTTGTTACAGTTACATCGATACGCAGCACCTTTCCAGACCCTTCCCTTGGAACAACCGGTGCATTCCTTCCGGATTGATGATCAGGTCCTTGTTAAAAAGTGGAAGCGTGATCCCCTCACACCACGGTGGGACGGTCCGCATACTGTATCGCTCATCAGCCAGGCCGCTGTTAAGGTCCTTGGGAGCGACAAGTGGACGCACCATTCCCGAGTAAAGTGGTTCCTGAGCCCTGACCCAGAGGACAGCCTAACTGAAGAAGACATCAGCCCTCTGTCCTCTCCGGCTCCGGAAGCCCGGAGTGACACAGGCGAAGACTCTACCTGGGAGTACCAAGGATTGGAAGGACTAAAAGGACTGTTTAAAAGACAGAAACAATGAAACCATCCTTTGTATTTCTGGTCTGTATGTTCAGTTATTCATATGGTTGGGAAAATAGGTTTATGCAACTAGGGGAAATAATAGCAGATTCTTTTAACCTTACTAATTGCTGGGTATGTGGCGGTCCGGGAGAATTAAATGAATGGCCCTGGGTAGCTCAGCCGGTACAGCCTAAATGGTGGCTAAGTAGCTTAAGCATAGTACATAAGGGAACGGGAAGGTGGACTGAAAACCATGGCCTTTGGCGACTCTACTCTGCTGGAGTAGGTGTCTTTTGCCTTAATCGAACAAGACATGAGGGAAGGTATATGGGGGAAAGTAAGTGTGAATGGACTTTATCTCTGGGCTTTGATTGCTGGGATCCCCACTGTCGCCCATATGACTGTTTTAAGTACCAAGGACGATGGAACCTTACCCATGTAAAGCTAACTAATAATAGCTGGGTGAAATGTTCCTACTGGAATCACAGGGGCGATGGTTGTAAAGCAGTAGGACTAGATGGGTACTTTGATGCCCTCTTCCTAAGCTGCCAGCGAGACAACACCACTAACAAACACCATGTGGTACGGTGGTATCAGTGGGCGTGGCAACACCTTAATGGAACCCGAGTTACCCATTTTCGACAATTTTGGGCTAGTACCAATAGCCCAAGATTTGGTTGTAACTGTGTGTGGAAGGCAGGGGCTGGAGCGTGGAAATGTGACTACTGTAACCCAAATGTAGACAAATTCCTAGGGGGACCTATAGAATCACGTAATGCTTTATATTATGAAGAGCCGGGCCCCGCTGATTCTCCTGAGACCTGGGATGGACCCTTTGCCAATGGGATCTGGGCATTAAAAGGCCACTATTGGATCTGTGGATCCTATGCTTATCGTAAATTGCCTCCAAACTGGTCGGGAATATGTTACATAGGATATATTAGGCCTCTATTCTTTTTATTACCTCAAGCCCAAGGAAATAAATTGGGAGTTAAAGTTTATGATGATTTAGTTAGAGAAAAACGGTCTTTGGATTCCACTTTAACCGCCGGAAGTTCCCAAAATTGGGGAGCTCAAGAATGGCCCCCTGAAAGAATCATCAAACATTATGGACCGGCCACCTGGAATCCCAGTGAGCTTGTAACCGGGGCCAGGGAACCAATTTACAATCTAAATCGAATTATTAGGCTACAGGCTATCTTGGAAATAGTAACTAATCAAACAGCTGCAGCACTAGACCTCTTGGCCGATCAATCAACTCAAATGAGACACGCAATTCTCCAGCACCATATAGCTCTTGACTATTTGCTAGCAGAGGAAGGGGGACTCTGTGCAAAACTGAATGAATCTAACTGCTGCTTACAAATAGACGATAATGGCCAGGCAGTAAAACAGTTAACCAAGGAAATGAGAAAAATAGCCCATGTCCCAGTACAGACCTGGGGCGGTTGGGACACGGATTGGTTTACCTCCTGGCTACCACAGTGGGGATGGTTACGAAAAGGTTTCCTCCTTTTTATACTCTTTATTACCATCCTATTAACAATTGCTTGCTTCACCCCGTGCTTAATTGCAGTGGTCCGCAAGCTGGCTGGTCAAGTTACATATCAGCAAATGATGATATTGTACAAGCCTGAAGGAACTGAGGTGCAAAGCCCATAAGCTCTTAAAATGTTTTTAAGGGGGGGGAAACTTGATAGAAAAGGCCTAAGAATTAAAAGGCCTGCATCTTCGGCTTCTGCTCTTTCTGCTTTTAGCTAAAGGATGGGCCTAGGGATTTGAATGATAGACGGGACCTGGGAATCAAGGACAGGGCATGCATTTAATCTTACATTTATCCATGTTAGCGATTTACTAATTGGCCCGCTTGGCCCAAAAGTATATGCAGCTGTTTTCTCATGTATCCTCAAAGCTATTCAATGCCAGGGTTCAAGGCATGTACCTTACACTCCCTTCAAAATGATAAATGTATCCGCAACAGATGTCTTCTGTATCCCCCTCCCCAAAATAATCCATGTATTCTGTGTAACCTGTTATCTATGGGTCAGTATAATGACGTAAACTAAGTTGTTTGTTGCTGATTATAAAAGGGGCTCATGTCGCCCATGCAAGGTGTGTTCTTCTTCTCTGACACTAGTCGAGGAGAAACACCCGCTCAGCTGAACGAAAATAAAGGTGTGGTATCCGTCTTCTTGTCCTCCGTGCCTCCTTGGTGTAATTAGGTAAGCTCCAGGGGGAAACGGGCCCTATTTGGCCGACATAGCTGTGGCTTGGCCAGCCATTCCCCACTAACAGCCCCCCACTAACACCTCCACGGGCCCGGCCCTGGCATGGGAACTGCGGGCTGGCCAGCTCAGGGCCTTGGAAGCGGTTTCAGTTCCTGCTTTTGCAGCTGCAGCCAGGAGCAAAGCCTGTTCCTCTCCCGAGCAGCCCCATAGCACAGGCCCGCCCAGGCCAGCCATCCTTCTGTGGCCGTGCAAAACCCCAGGGTGCAGTGACACTGCAGTACCCCAACCCCCCCTCCCAGCTGCCGGACTCACCTGTGCACAGACCCCAGCCCGGCGCTTCCCAGCCGGAGTGAACCCCCCCCACTTTGAGCCGGGAGCTCCAGAGCAGCGGTGATACAACCGCGGGCTGCACAGAGCCGAGAGGTAGCCGCCCTCCCCGGGCATACAGCCAACTGGCAGGGCCCAGGCTGCTTAAAGGGAAAGCTCGGCCTGCGGGGACAGTACGGGGTCTTTGCAACTCTCAGCTTTCCCCCGACAGCCGTACTCGAGCAATAACCTGCTCGGCCCCCCGCTCCCCAGAGCCCACCCCTCTAACTGCTTCCCTCCCTCCTGGCGGAAGCTGAGGCTGTTTCCCGGCCGTGGAGGCAGATTATAGCTGTGTCCAGTCGAGCTGCTCTGTGGCTGGGAGTCCCCATCTCTGTAAGGGGATCACAGCACCACCCACATTCCCTAGGCGTCAGGCCTAGGCCACTTCACACAGCAGCTAACAGCCAGACGCCAGGCAGTGTGGGCTAGTGGCTGGGGCAGTGGGCTAGCATGCAGGAGATGTGGCTACTCCAGCTCTGCCCCTGACCTGCTGCGGGACGTCGGCTCAGCCCCTTCCCCTCCCTAGGCATGTTTCCCCTCGGCGCTTTGCCTGGGGCTTCTCTGGGGACTGGGAGCTGCTGGGGGCAGAGACCGTCTGGCTGCATGGGTGCAGGACAATGGAGCGTCCAGGCGCTGCGGGGGTCACACACACAACGAATAGTGTCGACTGCAGGTGGAACTGGGGTGGGGGTGGGGGGGAAATAAGCAAACTGGAGCCGCAGCCCTTTCCCCCTCCCAGTCCCTCTTGCCCAGATCCGGAGAGGGGGTTGGCACTCAGGAAATGCAAAAACCATGAAACCTGCCCCGGGATATTCACATGCCCCTTGAGCTAGCTGAAGGCCAGTTCATGCGAAGCTCCTGTACCAGCTCTGCCGAGGAGAGACACCCCTGTTGCTGCGGTTACTGCGGAGAATCCGCAGACTGCGCCAGGGCTGTCTGTGGGGCAGGGACATTTTATAGAGAAACTATCCCCAAAGTTTTTATCTTGCACCCCCCTTAACCCTGTCTGCACCCCTCCCCCTGCGCTGAGGCTGGGAGCTGGGCGGTGTCTCTGGGAGAAGGGGGGACACAGACCAGGGTAAGAGGGCCAAGGCTGGGGCCACCGCTGGGGGCGGGCATGGGGCTGGGAGCAAAGGCCTGCATAAAACCTGGTGGTCCTGCAGCACCCCTACACCCCTACTTCCCACACTTAGGCTGGCCGCTGCAAGTCCTAACCAGATGGAAGGCCCCCGGCTATTGCCATGGAAATAAGCCTGACATCGATGCGTTGTCTCAGTGGCTCTTAACCTTTCCAGACCAGTGTACCCCTCTCGGGGGGCTGATTTCTCTTGAGTACCCCACAAGTGTCACCTCACTTAAAACTACTTCCTTACAAAACCAGACATAAAAATACCGTGTCACAGCCCATGGCTGCGTCTCATTTATGCCATGGAATTGTAAAATAAATCGATTGGAATATAAATACTGTACTTACGTTTCAGTTTATCATCTACAGAGCAGTATAAACCTGTCAGCGTCGGTATGAAATTTTAGTTTGTACTGACTTTGCTCGTGTTATTTACGTGGCCTGTTGTAAAACTAGGCAAATCTCTAGGGGTATGGCTACACTTGCAGGTGTGCAGCGCTGGGAGTTACAGCTGTCTTTGTACAGCTGTGTAGGGAAAGCGCTGCAGTGTGGCCACACTGACAGCTACCAGCGCTGCAGTGTGGCCACATTTGCAGCATTTGCAGTGCTGTTGGGAGTGGTGCATTATGGGCAGCTATCCCACAGAGCACCTCATCCCATTTTGGTGCTGTGGGTTGTGGGAAGGGGTGGAGGGTGCGGGTCATTCTGCTTCCTGTCCCAACGCCCCATGGTGCATTGCTTCACATCCCAGCAATCCCTGTTTTTCCGTCCACCTTTGGCGCCATCTTGACTCTCTCAGCGGTTTCTGTGCAGCGCGATTTCTGTGGGAAATGGAGCCCGAGCTGCTGAGGACTTTGCTGACGAATCTCGCCAGCACATCACGTTTGGCAGTTGAGCTATTCCTTCAGCTCCAAAGCGATGAGGAGTCCGATGATGATATCGAGTTGCCTGACGCGTATGACACGACATTGCTTGTGGGATTCACGGAAATGCTCAGCACTGTGGAACGCTGCTTTTGGGCTCAGGAAACAAGCACTGAGTGGTGGGATCACATTGTCACGGAAGTCTGGGATGACGAGCAGTGGCTGCAGAACTTTCGGATGAGAAAAGCCACTTTCATGGGACCGTGCGCTGAGCTCGCCCCCACCCTGCGGCGCAAGGACACGAGATTGAGAGCTGCCCTGCCGGTGGAGAAGCGGGTGGTTATTGCAATCTGGACGCTGGCAACTCCAGACAGCTACCGATCGGTCGTGAACCAGTTTGGAGTGGGAAAGTCGACCATTGGAATCGTGTTGATGCAAGTTTGCAGGGCCATTAATCGCATCCTGCTAAGAAGAACCATGACTCTGGGGAACATGCAGGACGTTCTGGATGGCTTTGCACAAATGGGTTTCCCTAACTGTGGAGGGGCGATAGATGGGATGCATATTCCTATTCTGGCACCACCCCACCTAGCATCCGAGTACGTTAATTGGAAGGGGTATTTCTCTATGATTCTCCAGGCGCTTGTGGATCACCTTGGGCATTCATTGACATTAACACAGGCTGGCCTGGAAAGGTGCATGATGCCCGCATCTTTCGGAACAGTGGCCTGTTCAGGAAGCTGCAGGCCGGGACTTTGTTCACAGACCAGAAGATCACAGTAGGGGAAGTCGAAATGCCCATTGTGAACCTTGGAGACCCCGCTTACCTGTTAATGCCTTGGCTCATGAAACCGTATACAGGGAAGTGACAGGAGCAAGGACCGGTTCAACTACAGGCTGAGCCGGTGCCGAATGACTGTGGAGTGTGCTTTTGGCCGTTTAAAGGGGCACTGGCAATCTCTGTATGGGAAGCTAGACTTGGGGGAAAGCAGCATCCCTGCGGTTATATCCGTGTGCTGTACCCTCCATAATATTTGTGAAGGGAAGAGTGAAACATTCAGTCAGGAATGGACCTCCGAGGTTCAGCGCCTGGAGGCTGAATTTGCACAGCCAGAGAGCAGGGCTACTAGAGAGGCCCAGCACAGGGCTGCAAGGATTAGGGATGCCTTGAGGGAGGAATTTGAGGCTGAAAACCAACAGTAATATTTGGTGCCTTGCATGGGAGTGAAGTGCAGTGGTTACAAAGTTAGTAGGAATCTGTTTTTCCTAAGCTGATTTGCAGTGCCTGTTTCTTTCCTGGGCTAAGGTATCTTTGACTTTCTGCAATATTAAAGACTGTTTTCAAAGCCAAGAATTCATTTATTGAAAAGAAAATAACTTCCTTGACAGACACACAACATTTTGGGAACCTAAAAGAGCAGGGGGGTGCGGTGGGGAACTGTACAGTCACAGGTTTGAATATGTCCTGTCTGGAGTGCTGTGCAATAACTGCTGCACTTCAGGATGAAAATACTGCATGGTGATGGGGGTTGAGTGCAGAGGGTAAGGGCCATAGTTCTCAGGGCTGGTTGGTGAACGTACAGGTGTTGGAGGCAGCTGCTGGCGGTAAGAACCTGGATGCTGGGGAAGGGGGTTTGGAGCTGACATTGGGGCACAAGGGAAAGAGCTTTGGGATGGGGGGGGGGCACGGTAGTGCTCTGCCTGCATGGCTATAAGTGCCTGGATAGTCAGCTTGGCGCTCCAGGATGCTTATCAGCTGCTTTGTGCTTTTCTTCTTAGCCGCTGCATTTCTCTGTCGGATCCTGCTTTCCCTTTCCCTCCAGTCCTGCAGTTTTTTTACTCTCTCTGGCAGAGTGATCCATAACTGTTTTCAGCATGTCTTCTTTGCTTTTTCACGGCTTCTTCCTGAGGTTTTGTAGCCTCTGAGCCGTGGATGATACGGGCAGTCGAGTAGTCAAGGACACTTTTCGAAAGGCAAAAATGGCAACAGTTAACAGAGGCAGCATTGTTTGTAAACTCACCCAGACAGTTATTCCCACACAGTGAAGGAGTTTACAGTCTTCACTTTAGCATACTTTTCCCATACCAAACAGAGCGCACCTAACCCACAGGAGCCACGAAATGGTGAGTAAGGGGGACTGATTGCTTCCGGGCTGTGCAGGGGTTTCTGTGCGTTGGGGAAAGCAAACTGCTGCAGGGGGCATCTACACTGAACACTCTCCCAACATTTTCCACAGGAATTAATCCTGGAAGATATCTCGCTGCTGCTGGTCATCTGAGGGTATGTCTACATCTACAATTTTGCAGCGCTGGTTGTTACAGCTGTATTAGTACAGCTGTATAGGGCCAGCGCTGCAGAGTGGCCACACTTACAGCAACCAGCGCTGCAAGTGGTGTTAGATGTGGCCACACTGCAGTGCTGTTGGGCGGCTTCAAGGGGGGTTCGGGGAACGCGAGAGCAAACCGGGGAAGGAGACCAGCTTCGCCACGGTTTGCTCTCGCGTACCCCGAACCCCCCTGCAAACCGCAGGGAAGCAGACCTGCTTGCACGGGGGTTCGGGGAACGCGAGAGCAAACCAGGGAAGGAGACCAGCTTCGCAGCGGTTTGCTCTCGCGTTCTCCGAACCCCCCTGCAAACCGCAGGGAAGGAGACCTGCTTGCTCGGGGGTTCGGGGAACGCGAGAGCAAACCGGGGAAGGAGACCAGCTTCGCCGCGGTTTGCTCTCGCTTCCCCGAACCCCCCTGCAAACCGCAGGGAAGGAGACCTGCTTGCACGGGGGTTCGGGGAACGCGAGAGCAAACCGGGGAAGGAAACCAGCTTCGCCGCGGTTTGCTCTCGCGTTCCCTGAACCCTCCTGCAAACCGCAGGGAAGGAGACCTGCTTGCTCGGGGATTCGGGGAACGCGAGAGCAAACCGCAGGGAAGGAGACCTGCTTGCACGGGGGTTCGGGGAACGTGAGAGCAAACCGGGGAAGGAGACCTGCTTGATTACCAGAGGCTTCCTCAGGTATGCTGGGATACCTGCTTATTCCACGGAGGTCAAGAAAAGCGCTGGTAAGTGTCTACACTTGATTACCAGCGCTGGATCACCAGCGCTGGATCCTCTACACCCGAGACAAAACGGGAGTACGGCCAGCGCTGCAAACAGGGAGTTGCAGCGCTGGTGATGCCCTGCAGATGTGTACACCTCCTAAGTTGCAGCGCTGTAACCCCCTCACCAGCGCTGCAACTTTGTGATGTAGACAAGCCCTGGGAAGAGCGGGTGGGTTTCTACAGCAATGCGGATTCCGCCCTGGCCCCTATGCAGCTTGCCTGTGTGCAGCAATGGTCCCCCCACCCCTCGCGGCACAGTGGCACGGCCGCGTTAGCCTGACTGGGACAAGGACCACAGTGGCTCTCCCAATAAACTTGCACAAGCGCATTGCCCATGCTCTGGCTGAAACTTTTGAAGAGATTACCGAGGCCAATTGCCGTGACGTGACAGACCACATCAATGGGCTATTCCACATCTAGGCATGCATGCAGCCCTAATCCTCCCTCCTCTCCCGAAACATTTCCATCCTGAAAATAAAAGCCGCTCCTCTGCTTGTCCTTCACCAAGTACCGGCTGCTGCGACTGGCTACCTTCCTCCTGGCTTGAGAAGACCTCCTGGCTGCATGCCTCCTGGGACTCCGGAGTGTCTCCCCCCACCCCAGTACCCTCACTCTTGGTTTCCTCCCCCTCCTCTTCCTCTCCCTCCCCCTCTCCCCGTTCTGAGGTGTCCATCATGGTCGTCGGATTGGCAGTGGGGTCACCCCCAAGTATCGCATCCAGCTCCTTGTAAAAACAGCAGGTCGTGGGGGCAGCGCCGGAGCGGTGGTTTCCCTCGCGGGCTTTGCAATAGGCTCTCTGCAGCTCGTTCACTTTAACCCTGCACTGCAGTGTGTCCAGGTCATGGCCCCTTTCCAGCATGGCTCTTGATACCTGCCCAAAGGTATCGTAATTCCTACTGCTGGAGCGCAGCTGGGACTGTACAGCTTCCTCCCCCCAAACACTGATGAGGTCCAGCAACTCGCCATTGCTCCATGCTGGGGCTTGTTTGGCACATGGAGCCATGGTCACCTGGAAAGATTCACTGATTGATTGCACTCCACACCTGGCTGAGCAAACAGGAAGGGGATTTTTAAAACTCCCGGGGCATTTAAAGGGTGGGTCACCTGAGGCCAGGGCAGTAGAGTTCGAACTGATGAGCAGAGTGGCTGAACAGGCATTCTGGGATACCTCCGAATACCTCTGGAGGCCAATTACAGTGCTTTTGGTGGCCACACTGGCGGAGCAGTGCTGCATCACCAACGCTGCAATCGTTATACCTCAGGCAGAGCAAGAGTACAGCGAGTGCTGCAGCCAGGGAGATGCAGCGCTGTATGTGCCTTGCAAGTGTGGACGGTTAGTTGCAGCACTGTAAACCCACTACCAGCGCTGCAACTCTCCAGTGTAGCCAAGCCCTAGATGAGTTGATGTCCCGGCTGGAAGACCCCTGCGTACACCCGGGACACATGTACCCGTATCTGAGAACCACTGGTTTATCTCACCCACATACACCCATGCACACCTCCTACCTCAGGCCAGCGAAGGCGGGGGGGGAGAGTGTTCTGCAGAGCAGTGAAAGTGAAAGGAGGGAGCAGGAACGTCTCTGTTTCCTGGGGAAGAGCGATTGAATGAGAACGCGCAGTGTGGCATGCTCAAGCATGTAAGGGTGTAATCAGGAGGGGCAAAACACAATTGAGGTTGCAGTTTACAAGGGATGTGAAGGGTAACAAGAAGGGTTTCTACAGGTATGTTAGCAACAAGAAGACGGACAGGGGAAGTGTGAGACTCATACTGAATGGGGGAGGCAACCTAGTGACAGAGGATGTGGAAAAAGCTGAAGTACTCAATGCTTTTTTTGCCTTGGTCTTCACAGACAAGGGCAGCACAGTATGGGGAGGAGGTGAGCAGCCCTCCGTGGTGAAAGAACAGGTTAAGGACTATTTAGAAAAGCTGGACATGCACAAGTCCATGAGGCCGGATTGAATGCATCCGAGGGTGCTGAGGGAGTTGGCTGATGTGACTGCAGAGCCATTGGACATTATCTTTGAAAATTTGTGGCGATCGGGGAGGTCCCGGATGATTGGAAAAAGGCCAACGTAGTGCCCAACTTTAAGAAAGGGAAGAGGGAGGATCTGGAGAACTACAGACCAGTCAGCTTCACCTCAGTCCCTGGAAAAATCATGGAGCAGGTCCTCAAGAAATCCATTCTGAAGTACTTGGAGGAAAGGAAGGTGATCAGGAACAGTCAACATGGATTCACCAAGGGCAAGTCATGCCTGACTAACCTGATTGCCTTCTATGAGGAGATAACTGGCTCCATGGGTGAGGGGAAAGCCGTAGATGTGATCTTGACTTTAGCAAAGCTTTTGATACGGTCTCCCACAGTATTCTTGCCAGCAAGTTAAAGACGTATGGGCTGGATGAATAGGTTATAAGGTGGATAGAAAGCTGGCTTGATCGTCGGGCTCAACGGGTAGTGATCAGTGGCTCGATGTCTAGTTGGCAGCCAGTATCAAGCCGGGTGCCCCAGGGGTCGGTCCTGGGGCCGGTTTTGTTCAATATCTTTATTAATGATCTGGATGATGGGATGAATTGCACCCTCAGCAAGTTTGCAGATGACACTAAGCTGGAGGGAGAGGTAGATACGCTGGAGGGTAGGGATAGGGTCCAGAATGAGCTAGACAAATTGGAGGGTTAGGCCAAAAGAAATCTGATGAGATTCAACAAGGACAGGTGCAGAGTTCTGCACTTAGGAAGGAAGAATCCCATGCACTGCTACAGACTGAGGACCGACTGGCTAAGCAGCAGCTCTGCAGAAAAGAATCTAGGGATTACAGTGGATGAGAAGCTGGATAGAAGTCAGCAGTGTGTCCTTGTTGCCAAGAAGGCTAATGGCATATTGGGCTGCATTAGTAGGAGCATTGCCAGTAGATCGAGGGATGTGATTATTTCCCTCTATTCAGCACTGGTAAGGCCACACCTGGAGTAATGTGTCTAGTTTTGGGCTCCCCACTACAGGAGGGACGCGGACAAATTGGAGAGAGTCCAGTGAAGGGCAACAAAAATAATCGGGGGGCTGGAGCACATGACTTATGAGGAGAGGCTGAGGGAACTGGCGTTATTTAGTCTGCCGAAGAGAAGAGTGAGGGGGGATTTGATAGCAGCCTTCAACTACCTGAAGGGGGTTCCAAAGAGGATGGAGGGTGGCTGTTCTCAGTGGTGGCAGATGGCAGAACAAGAATTGTCTCAAGTTGCAGTGGGGGAGGTTTAGGTTGGATGTTAGGAAACACTTTTTCACTCAGAGAGCAGTGAAGCACTGGAATGGGTTCCCTAGGGAGGTGGTGGAATCTCCTTCCTTAGAGGTTTTTACGGTCAGGCTTGACAAAGTCCTGGCTGGGATGATTTAGTTGGGGTTGGTCCTGCTTCGAGCAGGGGGTTGGACTAGATGCCTCCTGAGGTCCCTTCCAACCCAGATATTCTATGATTGTGGCTGTCCGCTGAGGCGCCTATACAGCCCCCGGCAGCACAGTTGATCTGACTATAAGGTACCTGCCCCCCGCGGGCTCAGGAAATGCTCTTACCCTGGCTCAGGCACAGAGAGGCTTGTTCACACTCACACAGGCAAGCAATCGACCTCAGCTCTGACTCCTAGCCAGGGCCCTAACCACTGGGCCAGCCTTCCTCTGCCATCAGCCAATAGCAGAGCAGGGTGTTCTGGGATGCTAGGTGTTATATATAGGCCTGTTTGTGGGCTTGAGACAGAATTTTGGGGTTGCCTTTTGATATTCTTGTATCCTTACTAATATGTGGGAACAAAGACACTGTGTGTTGCTTCTCATACAATCACAGACTATCAGGGATGGGAATGTGTCTAGTTCTGCTGGGACTGTCTGCAAGAGGGAGGGAAGAGCAGGGGGTGATGGTACCTGAGGCTGTAACCTGGGCCAGGAAGGGGGTGGGACCAGGTAACACCTTTGCCCAGGACACTAGACAAAGGGAGAGGAGGAGCCGGGGGGGGGGGGTCGGCTGGAGGAGTTTTTCAGTTTGGGGCTGGCTGGGAAGAGGCAGGAACCCCACGTCTGGGGTCTAAGCTCCTTGCCCCCCAGAGGGACCTGGCTGAGGGGTCCTGGTTGTACCCACAAGCCCTGCTTGGGACTGGGTTCCTGTCGCCTACTAAACCTTCTGGGTTCCTGGCTGGCTGAGTTGCAGGAAATGAGGGTGCAGGGCCCTGACTCCCCTGCACTCTGTGACACCCCCCCAGCGCTCTTAGGTACAGAGAATGGGACCCCTCAGCCAGGTCCATTCTGGGGCCCAGTGAGCCAGACACTCACGTCTGCCCTCACTTCCCATCCCCAGCCAGCCCCAAACTGAAACCCCCTCCAGCCCCTCCTCTCTGGCCTTTGCCTCTTTCCCGGGCCAGGAGGTCACCTGACCTCTTTGTTCACCTTTAGCTATTCCCTTGCAGGGGGGAAGGGCCCTGGCAATTTGTTGCCAGGAGACCAAGTGTCGGCCATTTATGCACACAGGAGACTTAAGAAATGAAAGGGGAAACTGAGGCACTCACAAATTATTCAGAGGAAACATTAAGAACAGTCTCACTTCATCACACCCTGCCCTGCCCCCTCCCCCAGGCACTGCACAGCCCTTCCCAGCCCTCCAAGTGTGTACCCCCCCTTCCCAGTAGCTGACCCTGTAGCATACCTGTCACTCAATGAGCCACCTAACCCCCTGCCCCCAGCCTCCCTACAACCCCCGCTTCCACCCAGAGACAAACACCCCCAATCACTGACCCTCCCCAGCCCACCTCCACCTGCCCCACGCCCCCAACAGCTGGCTAGGGAAGATGGGCTCGCAGGCCAGGGGGAGGGGGAGGCAGCCCTGTTTGCTTCACAGCTTAGCTGATTAATCCAAACAGACGCAATCTCCTCCCCAGTGGGTCCGCCCCCCGCCCCCCCACTCTGCCGCCCGAGGGGACAGAGCCTCGGTCAATGGCAGGCAGCCCAGCCTGGCTCCTACACAAACGGAGCGGGAGGGAATCCCAGCGCTGTCGGGCGCTCTGTGCCCAGCTCCTGGAGCATTGCTAATGCAAACAGCCCCGGCCCAGAGTCCTGTCCACCGACCGGCAGCCGGGTACGGACCAGCACCACGGCCCCGTGTCAATAGGGTCCAACAAGCCGCCCATTGTACCTGCCAGCGGAGCTGGGCCCGAGGAGACGGGCACCCGGCCTGGGCCTGGCTTCTGCTGCCAGGTGGCAGCTTCTGAGGCCTGGGGAAGGGGGGCTGGACCAGGCTGGTGCAGCATCACCGGGAGGAGAGGGTCGAGCTAGTCGGAGAAATACGATGTGCCAGGAAAGGGGGGTCCTGGCTCCTTGGGCTCTTGGCTTCTCTCCTCCCTGGCCTGGGCAGCGCCTCCGGCAGCTTGGCACCGAGGACACATGGAGCAAAGAGCCCAGGTCACAGCCCCGGAGAGAGAGATATGAAACAGCCCCACGCCACAGGTCTGCTGGTGCCCCTCACTCCTGACCCACAGCCCCTGCTACCCCAGCCTTGGGCTCCCCCCGAGCTCTGCCAGTGCCCCTCAAGCCTGACACACAGCCCCCTGCTACCCCAGCCTTGGGCTCCCCCCGAGCTCTGCCAGGGCCCCTCACTCCCCACCCACAGCCCTCTGCTACCCCAGCCCTGCCCCCGCAGCTCTGCCAGTGCCCCTCAAGCATAACACACAGGTCCGGCTAGCCCTGCCCTGGGCTCCCCGAGCTCTGCCAATGCCTGCCCGAGGATTTACGGGTTGCACGGAGAACTGCAGGAAGCTGCCGAGGTGGGATTGGGACCTCTCCGAGACCCTCTGGAAGACCATGCTGCAGGGCTGAGTACTGAACCATGGAGGTGGACAGCACGACCGCACTGTACCCGCATTCCTGGGTGAATCGGACGACTGTCCTGCAGAGTGCCCTGCCAATGCCTCGGCCCCGGTGTTCCCTCCTCACGGACACATGCTTTAGTTCCAGGGCGCGCCCCGTTTTCGAGGGATCCTACAGTAGAACGGCGCCCACCACGGCCCCCTCAACCTCTGCCACCCAGAGACAAGAGTCTGCTGCCTCCAGGTAGGTTCTCCGGATGTCCAGTAGGTCACTGCAAAGAGACTGGTGGACGTAATCGGTCCAGAGAGACCGGATGCAAAACCAGCCCCCAATGAGAGTGAGCAGGAGAGCCAGGAGGGAGACCAGGAGGGACCCGGAGGCTGCGAGCACCGCCAGGAAGAGGCCCAGGAAGAGCAGCTGGGTCTGGAGACACTTCAGCATGTGAATGTAGCCAGCAGGAGCGTGCTCCTTAATCCCGTGGCCGAACATGGTGCGCACCACCTCGTAGTCACTGTCCTCATACTGCCGGATGCGGTACGGGGCCATGGAGCTGCGCAGCCCAGGGAACCTAGGGCAGACAGAGTTTAAAGCCAAGGGAGCGGGTTGGGACATTGCTGATCCACCGGCCACTTCCCGCAGTGCCCCTGGCTTCTTGCTGCACTGGGCTCCCCCCAACCCCCTCACTGACTCCCGGCAAACACTTTCCATGCCTCCACCCACAGCCCTGCCCCCCACTCTCACCTCAGCACCCACCTATCAGCCCTGCCCTGCAAGAGGAGCACCAGGAACGGGTCGGGGGCAGGGGGAGACAATCTCTTCCAGGGGCTCAGGATAGAGGGGCTGGGGGGCAGGGCAGGGGGATTCACTAGGCTGACTCTGCCCCTTTAAACGCCAGCCCCAGCTGGTGACAGGCTGGCTGTGGAGGTTCCATGCCCCATGCAGCTCCCCAGACTAACGGGCTGTGATCCTGTCTGGAGGGGGATGGGACGGCAGGTGTTTGTGGATCAGCCTCTCCCCTCCCCCAGATCCACACACAGAGCAGCTCGCAGTGCAGTGGTCCCGTCACCCTGGTCCCCTTCCCCAGCATGGTACCTACTCAGGGGGGGTGCAGCGCTGCAGGGTCACAGCCAGCCCGTTGGGCTGTCTCTGCTCAGGACGACCTGCTGACCTTGCAGGGGGGTTGGGAGCAGATCCCTGGATCCCGAGTCCCCAGAGATTCCACGCTCGGGATCAGAAGAGGCTTCCTGGACTCGTGGGAGAAGAGGCGCTCTGTATCCAGGGACTTTGCCCCAAGCTGCTGGGGACAAAGGACAATAACCATCCGCTGGGACCAAGCCCCCAGGAAGCTCCTGGACTCCATGGGGCACAACGGCCCATGCTGCCCGAGATGGCCCAGACTCGCTGACCCTGCCTGGTGCTGTCAGCTGCACAGCTGGACTCCCATCCTCCCTGGGCATGGCCAACAGCCCTCAGGGCATCCAGCTCCGTGCACCACGGCAGGCACACAACTCGGGGATTGTTTTAAGGCACAAACGGCCATAAACCCCCTGCACAGCCACTTTGCCAGGCCCCCCCGAGCGTTCATCTGGCGGTTTGATTTGTCTCCCCCCAGCCAGTGATCACAGCGAACAGAAAAACATCCGGGAAATGCTCCCCAGCCCCGTCGTCGGAGTGTGTGAGCATAACCCCAATGTCACGCAATGCGAGGGAGTCTGGGCCCTGCACCTCCCACTTCCTGCAACTCACTGTGACTCTCAGCCAGCCAGGAACACAGTCCCAAGCAGGGCTTGTAGGTACAACCAGGACCCCTCAGCCAGGTCCCTTGGGGGGCAAGGAACCATCCCAGGCCGCTGCAGGGTGGTGGGTTGGGCACTGACCGAGGAGCCTGGCACTGCTGGTTACAGGGACAGGCTGCTGAGTGCCTCCCTTTGCACACCTGGGTTTGCACACGTCGGTGTGAAGCTCTGTGGATCTAACACTTCCTTGGGGAGACCCCAGATGGTCTGACTCCCAGCCACGGCTCTAACCAGTTCTAAGTGCAGGGGGAGGAAACAGAAAAAAGGTGCCCCCCATGGCTCCCCCTCTGGCCACACACCCCTTGGCTCCTCCTTCTGTGCCGCACCCTCCCGGCTTCTCCAGGCACGCTGTGCTGTGGCCATGCTGTGCCCCCCCTCGGAGGGCCTCAGTCCAGGGGGGGAGGACTGGGTGCAGCACCGCCCGGCCCGCCGAGGAAGTTTTTAGGGTGAGGTTGGAGAGGGGTGGGGAGAAGAGGCAAGAAAGTTTCACGCATCCCCGGGCGGGACTCACCAGCTGCTGAGTGACCTCGGAGGAAGCCATGACACCGAGGAGAGGGGCACACAGGAAGCTCCAGGCGGTTGGAATGTAAGCGACAGCTAGAGGGTCTGCTCGGGGGTGTGGGACCAAGCAAACGGGGGGAAGGGCATGGTACAGGGGGGTGGGATAACAGGGGTGGCCCGAAGGGCGGGGCCACTCTGTGACCGCTTCGCACCCCTGCATGCGGCGATCCCTGCACGTGGCGGGCTGGAGTCTTGGACGGGATGTGAGCAGGGAGCGGACGGTCAGCCCCTCCCCTCCCGCCTGTATAATGGGCTGCGAGCCACTGCAAGGAGATGCTGCTGCTGCCGCATTAGCAAGGGGCAGGGAGCGCTCGGCCGTCGAGCCCTGAGCCGCCACGGGTGGCCGCGGCGATGGTGGGGAGCAATGGCTGAGGAGCCGGCCCCACCCCCATGGCTCCTCCAGCTGTGCTGCCCCCTTTTGCCTGCAGGAGCCCAGCGCCGTCCCGGCAGGTCGAGCTCCAGAGCAGAGCATGGGCCCTGCCCACTGGCGCCAGTTTGGAAAATGTGCTGGGGGAAGCGGCTGCTTCCCCTGCACCCCCCTAGCTATGCAACTAGCTCTAACCACAGGACCCTCGTGCTGCTCAGGAGGCTCGCCTGCTCTGGGCATGGTGAGCGACAGCTGCCCTCGGGGAAATGCCCCATGACCGGCACAGGGGAGGGCCTGACGTGCCCCAGATCCCCTCGGTTCGGCCTGGCCCTTACACACCCAGGCAGCACCAGGCTCTTTGCACAGCGGAAGCTCTGGAGAGGGAGCGCAGCAGTCAGCGCTCGCCTGGTGACACCTGTTCTGCTGCCTGGCTGGGCAGGACAGGACACCTGGGTTCTCTCCCCTGCTCTCAGCGTAGCTGCGGCTTGGCCAGCCAGTGCCCACTAACAGCCCCCCACTAACACCTCCACGGGCCCGGCCCTGGCATGGGAACTGCGGGCTGGCCAGCTCAGGGCCTTGGAAGCGGTTTCAGTTCCTGCTTTTGCAGCTGCAGCCAGGAGCAAAGCCTGTTCCTCTCCCGAGCAGCCCCATAGCACAGGCCCGCCCAGGCCAGCCATCCTTCTGTGGCCGTGGAAAACCCCAGGGTGCAGTGACACTGCAGTACCCCAACCCCCCCTCCCAGCTGCCAGACTCACCTGTGCACAGACCCCAGCCCGGCGCCTCCCAGCCGGAGTGAACCCGCCCCCCTTTGAGCTGGGAGCTCCAGAGCAGCGGTGATATAACCGCGGGCTGCACAGAGCCGAGAGGTAGCCGCCCTCCCCAGGAATCCAGCCAGCAGATCCTTGAGGGGGCCACTTAGGGATCTGGGGCAAAAATCAGTACTTGGTCCTGCTAGTGAGGGCAAGGGGCTGGACTCGATGACCCCTCAAGGTCCCTTCCAGTTCTTGGAGATGGGTATAACTCCAATTATTAAAGCTGGCAGGGCCCAGGGTGCTTAAAGGGAAAGCAGGCTTTAGAGAGAGCCTGACGCAGGCAGCTCAGCCTGCGGGGTCTTTGCAACAGTTCAGCTGGACGAGAACTCCACCCCCTACTGCAGTCCCACGCTGCCCTCCAGCCCACCCAGGAACCTTGCCCTCTGTGAGCATAGGTGGGACACGCTGCTGCTCTGGGAAAGAGGGAGAGCAAACAGAGCCACTGGTGCTGGCCACCTCCTGCCCTACTGCCAGCCCCAAGGCTGACATATGATACCTAGGGGGCCTGGGCACCATGCCAGGAGAATGGCTGTTCCCCCACCCCCAATGGAGCAGCAGGGCAAACTTTGCTCCCTCTCTGCAACCATTTGCACGTGAGAGCAACAGCAGGGCCAGGCACAACTGCCAGTTCCTCCAGCCGCCTTGGCAAGGCGAGGGCAGCTTGCTCAGCAAGTCTATGCATAGCAAGAAAAGGGAGACCCTGCCACACATCCCTCCTGTGCAGTGCATCTGCCAGAGCTCAGCGGCTCACTCTGCAGGGGCTAAGTGTTCGCACGGGGCTAGAACTGACACGCTCAATTTCCAAGTGCAACTTCAGGCTCGGGTGCTAGAGCGCAGTCCCGAGCAGGCGCAGGAAGTGGATACTTCCCCCGGAGGTGAGAGCTATCCCTTAACTTGACCCCGCTATCAGCTGATGAGCACGTTTGACTGCAATCCCACAGGCCGCCATGAATTGGGCCCCTTCAGCGTTTGTATCATCACCCCCAAGGACGGCGCCACCCAGCTGTGGGAAAACGCTGCCGTTCTACTCAAGCAACTGACCGGCACCTTTGTGTCTCCTGGCCAGGTCTGCAGGGCTGGCGTAACTCTCCTGCTTCCTGCCCCCATCTTCTCACTGCTTCGGTCGAGCAGAGGCTGCCATCTCCAGAAAGCTGGCTGGAGCAGACATTCCTCTGCAGGGTGGCAACCTGGGATCTTAGCCTTACTTGTGAAGTCAGGCCACCTTCACCTCTACACAAAACAGAGGGTCGCAGGAGAGGGGTGGCAGGCGTGATAAAGGACGGCTCTGCACTACGCAGCTGGGTGTGTTCCCCTGGGGAGGGACAGGAGAGCTGTCTGCCCGCTGGGTAACACAAGGGTAGAAAATGCCAAAGAAGAGAGAAAGAGCTGGGGGGGGGGAGAAAACCAGGGAAGAGCTAGACAGAGAAATTCCCAGCACCCGAGTCACTCGAGTTGGGGGAGAGTCTTGCACCAGGGGCTGAGAGCCCGGCAGGCCCAGTGGGTTGGAGCACGCCCATAGCTGGTTGTGGGAAGGGGACTTTGGGGCTGTGTGAAACATGCACAAGTTGCATCTCAGGCACCTCCAAACCTGCTGCATCCGGGGTTTCCCGCTGTAGCAGTGATGGGGAAGTGTCTGTCGCAGCAGTGGGTGATATACATCTTGTCACACTGGCTGCTCTCCTTATCCGTAATGGGCCAATCCCTTTTGGATCCCTGATGAGCCTGTGGCCTCAATGATACTCAGCTTCCCAGGGAGAGTCCAACGCCAGAAGGGATCGTTCTGACCATCCAGTCTGACCTCCTGCGTGTATCCAGTGGCAATGAGTTCCACAGGCTAACTGCACACTAAGAGGAAATATTTTCCCAAGCAGATTTAACTGGGTTGCCTTTTCACGACAGGGGCTGTTCCCTGGTTTATGTCCTACGACAAGGGGATGTGCTATTCACCCTGTTGCCACTTGCTGTGGTGTTACATATCGCACACACAACCCGATACAAGACATTTCCACTCTCTGGCCTCTTCTTACACTTCACCCAAGGCAGAGGGGGTCAACAGTACCATGGCACAGAAGAGAGACATTTGCATCAGAAAGTGATGTAGCAATTTCTTTATTCACCAAAGTGCCACACCACCAACACTACGGCAACGCAGCACTGGCCCACAGCTGACACTCCCAGCCCTGGAGCCGCTGCTTAGGCAGCATGCTCAGCTGAGTGCCAGATGGAGGGACTCCGGCCCACAGGCAGCCTGCTGGGGAGAACGACACAAACGCCTGTTCAGATTTCTAGGTGGATTTGATGCTAGGAAGAAAGGCTGGATGAACCTTCTTTCAGCAGGGGTGGAGACAGGTTCTGCTTACAAAGAGGTTCCTCCAAACAGGACGGGACTTCAGTCCCCACGGTCCACTCAGTCTAGGGCTTCTGACGGTGATGATGACACCCCATCCAGTTAGATCCAGCCGTGATACCCCACCCCAAGACAGCTTGGTCTCCTCAAAGGCTACTGAAAGAACACAATGCACACGGGAATGGCGTTGAATCCACCCACGTGACCTGGGTTTGAACCAGTGATTTACCAGCATCTCACCACAATCCACCCTGCAGTCATCCCGTCCCAGTGGTGAGCATGGAAACCTCCCTGCCGAGGCTGGGCGAGTTTCCTGTGCACGCAGACTACAACAGAGCCCAGAACGCTCAGCCTGAGGAACCTGTCTGAACTGCTGCATCAAGGCAGTGTACTGAGAAGGCCTTGAACGCACCGGGCCCAGCTCCCAGCCCTTGGTGCAGACAAGGCCAGAGGTCAGCAGGACAATGTCGGTGTGTCTGTCAGGCCAGCTCCCTGGGAAACACACAGTCTGCGCCTTGAGAAGGCAGCCAGGCAACAGGCCAAAGTGGATCCGGTCGGCTCTCCCCCACTGCACAGAGCAATGAGACATCGGTAGCATAGGCCAGTAAGAGCGAGACACCACTTCCTTCAGGGGAGCACTCTGCAAGATGACCAGTCAGCTACGTCTCACCCTCTGCACTCTGTATGCTCCGGGGCGAGGGAACAGGAGATACTGGTTCCAGCCCTTGGCAGCAGAGCAGAGTCAGCTCCTGCGGGGGACGCTGTACCTGTACTTGGAGATGGTGACGTTGGCCAGTCTCCCATAGACGGTGGGCAGCACATCGTCATGGTACTTCGCGAAGCCCACGTGCTCATACATCAGGCGGGCCTCATCCTGCACCATCAGGGTGTTCAGCACCACAGCGTGACAGCCCTGCTGCTGGGCGAAGCAGATCACTGCCTGGCACAGCGCCTTGGCAACGCCCAGCCCCCGGTAGTCCTTTCGCACCGACATCCGCTTCAGCATCAGCTCCCCCTCCTGATCGTCAGATGGCCTGGCAGCCACGGTGCCCACCACACACTCATCTGCTTCTGCCACCCAGAAGCAGGAGTCCTTGCTACCCATGTAAGTCGTCTTGATGTCCAGCAGGTCCTCCTTCAAGCAGTGCTCAATATACATGGTCCAGAAGTAGCCAAGCAGCTGCCGCCCTGTAGCCAGGAGCAGCGTGATGGCCAGGATGGGCAGCAGGAGGGACTTGGAGCTGGTGAGCAGGATGCAGAAGGTGCAGGCCAGTACTAGGATCACCCAGGGCTGCTTTAGCACGTGCACGCACAGGGCGGGGACGTACTCGCTCATCCCAGTGGCAAACAGCTCGCGCACCACCTCATAGTCCTCGTCTCTGTACTTGCGGATCCGATAGTCTGCCATGGTGCCCTGCAGAGAGAGAAAGCAGCTCAGCACAAGGCCGGGGGTCAGCAGAGCCATAGCAGTGCAATGAGCACAGGCCTGCAAGCCATCAGCTCCCTCTCTGGCCTCAGGCAAGTCACTTCCCCCCCCTTGTGCCTCAGTTTCCCCAGCTAGAAGAAAGGTGCACGTAGTCACCTCTCCCTCAGAGGGGCTGCAAGCACTAGTGGGTGTAGCTATTTATTGGTAGCTCCCAGAGCCCCATCTGAGACTAGGGCCTCACACTGCAAAATGCTGGGTACGGACCTATATTACGAGTCCCAAAGCACTGACAGTTTAATCAGATTCCGGGAAAGGGGGAAAAAGAGACCCAGAGAAGGGTCATGCTGCAGGTCAGTGTCAGCAGCAGGCTGAGATCCCTGGGGGCAGGATTCCCAGTCCAGTGCCATAGCACCGCACTGCGGACTTCCAGGCTTCCCTCTGACCCATCAGCACAGCGCCCGAGAGCCTCACAGCCTCAGAGGCAGGTGACCATCGCCTCCACCTCACAGATGGGGAAGCTGAGGTGACCAGGCCAGAGACAGTGGCAGAGGCAGCAACAGAGCAGAGACAGGGACACAGGACGCCAGCTCAGCTCCCCCCCAGTACCAGCCTCCTTGTCGCCCCCCACAGCAGCACCCCCAGCTGTCCCCTTCCGTAGCCACGTTCACACACACTAAAGCAGGGGTCCTCAGTTAGTTTGTGTCAAGGTCCAGACTTTGCACTGCAAGTGCCCCTGTTCACAAACACATTCAGTGCTGAGTGATACAGCCTGGGGCTACTGCTTAGAGTTTTACCAACCCACTAGGGGGTCGGTGTACAGGGAGGGATTTTGTTTGGTCAACCCTGAGGGAAAACATTCAACCCGCAAAGCGTACACGGCGGGATACAGTCAATGACACTCCCGATCACAACTACCCATCGATGCATTTCTCTGCCTCTGCCACAGGACATGGCGTCAAAGGACAGAAGGGGAGTGGAGAGAAATCAGTGAAGGACAGGGAGCTAGGATAGACAATGACCCTTATGCTGCAAAGATGCACGTGTGTGATCGGCTTTACACACTGTGGGTACCTTCAGTGAAGCAATGGGACTATTCAGCGCGTATAAATGAAGCACACATGTACATCTTTGCAGAATTACAGCTAGTATTATGAAGGTAGCACCCAATTCTACAAACGCTTTCGTACTCAACTTTATTACCATGAAGTCCCCTTGATTTCATGACAGTAAAGTTAAGCATAGGCGGAAGCACTTGCAGGATTGGGGCCCAAGTTAAGAAGTGTATTCAGGATCATGCCTTTATTTAATACACACTGTGTGACGACATCGTATCATGGGATTTTACTCCATTAGTCTTTGTATTGTCACTTTATTATTTCCATATTATTATTTTATTTGGGGTTTTTGCTACTTTATTTGCTCAAGGGTTGGCTGACAATTTAAAAACAAACTTGGTGACAAAAAAAAAAAAGTTCTCTCCATTTCACCAGCTCTGAAATTGATCAATTTCTGGCTATTTTTGTGATTGGTTTAAAATCACACACAGCACGGAAACGTTTTCATTTAATGAAAAACTGGGGGTTTCAGTAAACAAACAAACATTCTCCATAACCCCATCATGAATGTTTATAACAAAATTTTGAAAAAATAAATTGCAAAGTTGAAAAAAACTCAACTTTCACCGTTTTCATTTCCTAGAGAAGCCCACTTTGCAATTAAAAAAACCTTTGTTCAAAACCTTTTCTACCAGCTCAAACGTTTTCCTTTATTGTCCCCCGTTATTTCTGATATTTCTGTTTTATTTTCCTTTAGGACATTATTTTATCTGCTACGCATCTGTTAAACCCCAGGCTGATCCCAGCTCCAGGCACAAGATCCAAATCATCTGAGCTAACTGCATCAACTCTGATCTGCCACCATTTATTCAGATGTGGTCATGCTCCTGTCAAAACAGAACGTTTCACAGCATCCTACTCTGATCCGGCTCCCTTTAAAGTCCATGGGAAAAGCTCCCACGGATGTCACTGATGCAAGATGAGGGCAGGTTTCTGGGCTATCACTAACCAAAGAGCTTTCAGCTTTACCTGTTCTGTCCCCGATTTGTATCTGAGCTGGGAAAGGCAATGGACTGGAGCCTCAGTTCCTCTCCTCTCACATGGAGCGGGGGGGAAAACAGACAAGGTGTGACCGTGACAGACAGACACTCCCTGAAGGTGACAGGACACTGAAATTCTCACTGTCCCCACAAAAACAGAAGAGAGTGGGGGACAGTGAGCTCGGGGGAAGAGGCCAATGAGCAGAGGGAATGGGAGGGTGACTGAAGTGACAGAGAAAAGCAACTGCTCATTCCTCAGAGTCAGAGCCAGCCTCAGGCTTTGCCCATTGCAGGACTGAGACATCAGGAATATAACTCCCCACTCACCTGCCAGCTCCCCACCCAGAGAGGCTCCCGCTGCCCCACTCTCTGGGCCCGGATGCCAGTGCCTGTGCTGCTGCTGGCCGGCAGCAGAGAGAGCTGGTGGGGGCAGCCCCCTGGGGACACTGCACCCTGCAACCCAGCCCAGCTGCCTGCTGGGGGGCCCTGCACTGGGGAGCAGACACGGCACTGCACACGCAGCCCCAGCTCTGCTTCAGCCCATTTGACCTTTGAGGCCCATTCAGAAGCGTCTGGCAGTCCAGATTTGGCCTGTGGTCTGCTCTTGACTACCCCTGCCCTAAAACGTCCTCATCCAGAACCCCCAGGTGGGCTACAGGCAGCGTGATCCCAATGGGGATCCACATTCTCCCTCTCGTTTGCCCCAGGGCTGAAAGTGCTGTAGGTGCAAGGAGGGTTATATTAGCACCTCCCATGGTTCGAGTGACAGCTGCCCTCTGGGAGAGGCCCGGGACAGACTCGGTGGGGTCACCCTGGGAGAAAGGGAGCGCACAGCCACAACACAGAGCCAGAGAACGAGGTCTAGGGAAGGGAGAGAAAGGGGAACAATTCCAGAAGGCTCCTTGTCTCCCATAATAAACCCCACCTGATCAGCTAGAGCTCCATCCCCACCGCAGGGGCCTAGGTGGGGCAGCAACCAGTGCTCGATTAGTGTCTAGAAGCAGAACATAAGCCAGGTTCAAACCTGCACTCTTATGGGGGGAGTTTGCAAGTATCACAGTTAAGGTTGCAAGACCTCCCCAAGAAAGAACCCCCCACCTCTGGATCTCACTCCCACGGGACTTCCTACGGGTCTCCACGCCTGAGCTCAGCCAACGGGGGGCGTGTGGAAAAGTTTCGGCAGCTCTGAACACACATCCCTTCCCCCACACCCCACAAAGCCGCCAGTGGCTTTCCACCCAGAGAAGTGAGAGCTGGACTCGGAAACCTGGCACAGAACGGGGGTTCGTACAGGCTGGGACACTGCAGTTACAATAAGAACCTCACACTCCACTGGGGGGAGCAACGGGGCTCAGCATTTGCTCTCTTTCCCCACCTTGTTCAAAAAACAGCAGTGAAATGCAAATAAGCAGCCCCCTCGTTAATGCAACAGTAAGGAAGGGGTTACATTTGAAAGGGCAGGGTCCCAGAGCATTTAGGCCCCAATCAGACCCATGGACCCGTGAACCAATGCAGAGTTGCAGGGACCTCAGTCAGACTCACAAGGGTCTGCTATGCTGACCCAGGGCTGGCTGAGTGCCTCAGCCCAGGAACCAGTCGCCTGTTTCCTGTGAAGTGCCTGGCACACTTATGTGTGCTACAGAAGAGAAAGAATTGAGCCCCGGTGTTATTAGCTGCTGGACAAGTGTCTGGGTGTAGCCGGTTGTATTACCGAGGGGCAGGAGTGCAGGAAACGTGCCCCCTCCAGAGCAGGCAATACCTTACCCCGCGGCACAGAGCGCACAACCACAAGCAATGCCACTGCCTGCAACTCCGCTACCTTTGTCGCTATTAGGAGTCGCCCCCACACTGACAGGCGGCTCCACCGGGGTCCCAGCGTGGGTCAGGGCTGGCTGTTGGCAGCGCCCCAGCAACGCGGTACAGTCACACCCTGAGATGGACACCCATGGGCCCTGCCAAGCCCTTGGAGACATCTCAAGCCCCAGGACAGGCCATTACAGGAGCCTGCACCAGTGGCTGCAGTGTCCCAGTATTGGGACCCCAGCTCCCCCCTAGGCTGGGCTCTGCGGGAGGCGGCTGGGGTGAGCCCCTGGCTGAAGGTGTGAGGAACTGGGAATGTTCTTAATGTTTTCTCTGAATACTGTGTTGGTGCCTCAGTGTCCCCATGGCAGTTCTTAAGTATCTGGCAGAGTAAAGGGCCAGTGCACCTAAATGCCTGACCCTCTGTCTCCTAGCAACTGATGGCCTGGGCCCCTCCTCTGCAAAGGTGCCAGCTGAAGGTGTTGGAGACAAAGGGATCAGGTGACCTCCTGGCCCGGGAAAGGGGCTAAGCAGAGAGGAGGGGCTGGGAGGGGTGGTTAGTCTGGAGCTGGCTGGGGTCGAGGAGTGAAGTGCAGACCTGGGGGTCTGGCTCACTGCCCCCCAGAATGGACCCGACCAAGGGGTCCGGTTCGCTATATCTACAAGCTCTGTTTTAAACGTGTTCCTGTCATCGAATAAACCTCTGTTTTACTGGCTGGCTGAGAGTCACGTCTGACTGCAAAGTGGGGGTGCAGGACCCTGTGGCTTCCTCAGGACCCCGCTGGGGCAGGCTCACTGTGGGAAGCGCACAGAGGGGCAGAGGATGCTGAATGCTCCAAGGAGAGACCCAGGAGGTGAAGACGTGTGAGCTTCTTGCCCTGAACAAGTCTGCTCCAAGGGAGAGGAGGCTCCCCAAAGTCCTGACTGGCTTGGTGGGGAGCAGTTCCAGAGCATCGCCCGGTGACTCCGTGACAACTGGTGGCAGCGGCGGGACGTACTGCACCCTGTGAATGGCGCTGCTTGCAGTAAGTGACTGGGGAGCAGTAAAACAAAGGAGGGATAATGAGGACCAGGCGTGCTGAAGGCTCAGAGAGGGACGGTTTCAGGGGGCGGTTAACCTCTGGGAGTGTGTGACCAGCGAGAAGGACTGTTGGAGTAAGGGGGTCCCCCTGAGGACTGCAGCGAGCAGTCTCGGGGCGGAGGAGCTTGCTGCTCGACCCTGGGAGAGAGAAGGATTTTGCAGTAGCAGGGTTCCCCTGGGGATTGCAGGAGCAGTCCCAGGGGCGGAGGAGTCTGCAGCTCGACCCTGGCAAAGAGGTGGTGATCACGAGAAGGGTTGGCACACTCGGGGTTCTTCCTGGAAACCATGGGGGAGCCAAGAGCACACAGGCCTGTAAGTCCAGAGCCACTTGGGAACGGTGAAGTGATGGCCTGTCACCATCTCCTTGAGAAGGACATTGTGATCCTGTGCACAAAGAGAGGGTTACGCATGGGGAAATTCACCAAGGCACAGTTAATCGTGCAGTTGGAGGAGAAGCACCGCTCTGAGGAGCAGATTCCGGGCCCAGATGGGGCTACAAGAGGATCTGAGAGCAGCTGGAGCATCAGCCAGACATCCCCGGGAGTCTGGTCCCCAATCAGACAAGGGTCTTCACGATTGGGTTCCCCATCAGGAGATTGGAGAAGGATGGGATGGGAGCAGAGCCCGAGAGAGCGAGAGGACCATGAGAGAAAGCAAGAGCCCGAGGAAAAGCTGCAGGAGAAGCAGCAGCAGCGTGGACTGGTGATGGTGGAGCAGAGAGACATAGGGGGCTGCCCAGGGGTCAGTGGGGAAACACGCCTGCGAGGGCGAGACCCTGGGACAGAGAGAACTGTGGTGGTGCAGCCCCAGATGCTGAGGGACTGTGGGACCTGGGTGAAGTTCCCTGGGGTGAGGCCCCTCGCCCTGCCTATGGCCCAGATCCCTGTGCAGACCCAGGAGGCGTCGGGCTGGCTGGTAGTTGGGGTTCTCCAGGATATCAGCTGGGAGGTCCTGCTGGGGGGTGACTGTGTCTCTTTGGGAGAGGATCCAGGCCCTGCACCTGTAACGGCTGAGGGTTTGAATTCAAATCCAGGGAACCAATTGGCTAGGATGGAAATGGTCAGAGAAAATGTAAATAACCAGGCTGGCAGGGGGGAGGGGCTGCTGGGCTCAGGATACCTGCCTACCTGTAACCAGCCCCCTGGGGCTGAGTGGGAGGGAGAGATGCTCCCCGCCCCCCCTGCACACCGGAGAGGGGGCTCACGCTGGCTCTGATGCTGTGACCAGAGCAGAGAGCTCGCTGCCTGCCCCCACTGGGACAGCAAGGGCAGCGCTGAGCACGGGGGGAGCTGAGACCCCAGCTGAGTGCAGGGACACCCAGGCAGGGCAGGTCAGCGGCCAAACAGGTTTGCCTGGTCCAGACGTGCTGCTGGGAAGTGATTACACAGCAGGGAGGGAGCTACCAGGGACAGGGCTCAGGGGGGCTGTGACCCCAGGCCCAGTCAGCGAGAGGGAGCAGGTCCCACTCCCTGCCCCAGCAGCTGAATCCCAGACCGAGCTGCAGAGGGATCCCTCCTTGGAGAAGCTGAGAGAACTTGCTGGCCACAGCACTGCAGACCCCCTGGGGAAGGCTGCAGGGACAGAGTCCTGCAGGAGGAGGGATTCCTGTACCGGGAATGGGCTCCCCAAGGGGAAGTAGAACTGGGGGGAATCGGGAGGCAGCTGGTGGTACCCCAGGAATCCACAGGGTTCTTCCCGTTCGAGCTGCTGGATGGGAGGAGAGTGAGGGGACCCCTGAACCTGAAGAGGGAGGATTGGATGAAGAAGGGGGAAGACCCCCGGGGGGATCTCTTCCCTGAGATGGGAGCCAATCTCCCCATCAGGTGTTCCCCATTCAGAGTCACTGGGAAAGCAGCCCAGAACCTGGAGAGAGAGGTCAAGGACCTGCTGGCTTTAGATGGGATCCAGCCGTTTTACAGTCCATGGGCCTCACCCGTGGGGCTGATCCCCAAGCGAGACAGGATGATCTGGTTTTATGGGGGCTCTCAGAAGCTTAAAGCCATCACAGCGTCCGATGCCGACCCCATGGCTAGGCCGGGGGAGATTCTAGACAAGCTGAGAGGGATGGAGAACTTGGCCCTGGCAGACACTGATAACATGTGCATCTTTAGCCAGACCTGGGAGGAACAGGTGTCCCAGGTGAAGTGGGGGCTGGGCTGCCTCAAGGAGGTGGGACTGACGGTAAAAGCTGGAAAGTGCAAGGGGGGACGGCAGAGGTGTTGTGTCTGGGCCACAAAGTGGGAAGCGGCTGCCCAAGCCCAGAGCTGGCCAAGGCCAAGATGGGGGCTCTTAACCAAGAGAGCCCAAATCACAGACCAGAGGGCTGGGAAAAAGTCCAATCCCAGCTTGAACCCCAGGGGTATTGGGGTGGCAAAGGGTGTGGGCTGCATAAACCTTCCCACATGCGGCCTGCAAGTGCCATCAAGCACGCCCGACCTAAGGGAGGGCGTGAGACTGGACTGTCCTGGTGTAACTCACACCAAGGAATGGGAGAGATGCTGGGGCATCCATGGGAACCTTGGTGGGTTCGAACTTCCCCAGGTCACTGGCTGGAGTGACCTCGCTCAGTTCGGTCTCGAAGGGGGGAGAGATGTGACGAACTGGGAAAGTTCTTAATGTTTTCTCTGAATACTGTGTTGGTGCCTCAGTGTCCCCATGGCAGTTCTTAAGTATCTGGCAGAGCAAAGGGCCAGTGCACCTAAATGCCTGGCACTCTGTCTCCTAGCAACTGATGGCCTGGGCCCCTCCCCTGCAAAGGTGCCAGCTGAAGGTGTTGGAGACAAAGGGATCAGGTGACCTCCTGGCCCGGGAAAGGGGCTGAGCAGAGAGGAGGGGCTGGGAGGGGTTGTTAGTCTGGAGCTGGCTGGGGTCGAGGAGTGTAGTGCAGACGTGGGGAGTCTGGTTCACTGCCCCCCAGAATGGACCCGGCTGAGGGGTCTGGTTCGCTGTATCTACAAGCTCTCTTTTAGACCTGTTCCTGTCATCGAATAAACCTCTGTTTTACTGGCTGGCTAAGAGTCACATCTGACTGCAAAGTGGGGGTGCAGGACCCGGTGGCTTCCCCAGGACCCCGCTGGGGCAGGCTTGCTGTAGGAAGCGCACGGAGGGGCAGAGGATGCTGAATGCTCCAAGGAGAGACCCAGGAGGTGAAGCCGTGTGAGCTTCTTGCCCTGAACAAGTCTGCTCCAAGGGAGAGGAGGCTCCCCAAAGTCCTGCCTGGCTTGGTGGGGAGCAGTTCCAGAGCATCGACACTGCACCAAGCAGCTACCAGCAACGTGCCCCAGGTAACCCCTGTGACGGGGGGGGGGGGCTGCTGCTGCCCCGGACAGCGGGGTTCAGGGCAGTTGGGTTTGGAAGCTACAATCCCGCTACTGGAGCCCCCAGGTCGCAGCCCCACAACCCCCGCCCCCCTCTGTGCACCCCCACCCCCCATACGTGCACTTGGGCCCCCAGCAACCCCCCCGCACACCCCCAACCTCCACCCCCCACCAACCCCCCGCGCACCCCCAACCCCATCCCCCCAGCAACCCCCCGTGCACCCCAACCTCCACCCCCCCACCAATCCCCCGCACACCCCCAACCTCCACCCCCCCAGCAACCCCCCCGCGCACCCCCAACCCCCATCCCCCCGCGCACCCCCAACCCCCGCCCGGGAAGGGCCTGGCCCCGAACGCCCCGACTCACCTTCCGCCGCGGGCTCCCTTGCTCAGCAACGCCACTTCCGGGGGCACCCAGAGCGCCCACGTGATGTCGCCCGGAGCCGTTGCCCATTGGACGCGCTCCTTCTGGCGACACGCCCACAAACTCTAGCCAGCCAATAGGCGGCCAGCAGACAGCTGGGGGAGGCGGGGACAGCACGCAAGGGGCGTGGCCTTACCCGAGGGGGTCAGGACTCACGTTAGAGGGCGGGGCCTACTGTCACATGGCACACGTTGGGAAAGGGGCGGGCTCTGGCCCCAAGGGGTGGAGCATAATCCCCCTAGACTAGCCCCTCCCGCCAGCGGGCGTGGCCTAAAATCAGGGGCGTGGCCTATTCACCAAATAGTCAGTCACCCATTAGGGACAGGGACGGACACAGAAACTGCCTGGAGGGTGCCAAGGGGTCACCCATCCCCACCTGTTCTCCACCCCACAGAGCTGCCCCCTTGCCCCGGCTCCAGCCCCAGCCCTGCTGTGAGTGGCCCATGCAAGGGGCTTTGCACACACCCAGTCTCTGCCCCCCGCAGTTCCCCACTGAATTAATAATGAAATCAATGAAACAAAGAGAAAAGAACCCACAGCCCACACGCTCTGGAAGGTAAAACAGCGAAGGTTTATTGCTCCTGAGGATGCCACCTGCCTAGCAAGGACACCGAATGCCAGCATTTTATCTTTAACTCATCAGCTCCTCATGCTGAGTCTGAGTGCCACCCGAGCAGTGATCCCTTCCTCGCCGCCCCCGTTAGGTCGGAGCCGCGAGCCATTGCTCCAATGCTATTTACATGCCCTGTTCCGGTCAGGTCCCGCCTGCAGAACGAAGCGCCCACTAGCCCTGGGTTTGCACGCAGAAGAGCTGGAAGCTCTGAATAACATTTGAACGCCCTCAGCAGCGGCTGTTCCTGGACACTCTCCTCTGTTCGCTGAGGGCCTGACCCGAGAGCGGTGCTGACACCCACCCACAGCTCCTGGCCGATGCACCGTCACAGCTACGTTTGCCCAGCAGCTTTCAGCGGCTGGCCCTGGGAGCCTGTTCGTTTTCCACAGTCTCAACCTCTGACTGTGACAGCACAGGCCAGTGCCAAGAAAATAATTGTGACATCTCATGCAGAGGAGGGTGACATCACCTGGGGCTCTAGGAGAACAAAGAGCTGAGGCTGAAGTCAGCCCTGGGGTAACTCCAGTGTCTTTACTGGAGTCGCCCTGGGGAGGAACTGTATTCACACAAGCACCCCTGACAACAAAGGCTGAGGGGAAAGGAAGCCACAGGAACCATTCGCTGCACCAAGGGAGTCATCTCTGCCTAGGATCCGGTTCATGGCTCGGATGAGGTGCCAGCTGGCTCTTTAGTAACAGCCCTTTAATTGTAATGCCCGGGGAACCTGGAGCGAATACGAAATCCGGCCCTGTGTCCCCTTAACGTGCTTCTGCCCTGCCCTGCCCTGGAGGGGCACCTCGCAGCTGAGAAGGCTGCTGGTATCTCTTGGGTTGGCCCTGAGGAGACTGCCAACGGGGGGACAATTGGTGCCAAAGGCGGTGGTTTCCGTGAGGGTGCCATGGCCACCCCTCTGGCCAGGAATTGGCTCCCCCTGATGGCTCCTGTGGTCCAGAGAAGTCAGATGAGGGAAGGCCAAACGAGCGGGTGCTGGCTATTCTACAGGGCCCATCCTTGGGAACTGCGCTGTCATTACCAATGGGGAGGAACAAGGTTATCCCTGACAGCACCACGATCCCTCCCCCCCAAGGGATCTGGGAATCCAGCCAGCACACACCCTACCATGGTTGGTACTGACCGACTGATGTATGTTTGCCCTGGATTCCTGCCCAGCCAGACCCTGTGCCAGGCAATCCAAGTCCTGCTTGCGTCATGCCCATGGTGTGCCAGGAGCTATTTTTAGGACCACCCTGGAGTCTCTCATGCAGACTCTGCATGTTTTGAAGAATCAGTGGTGGCTGCTCGCTCACGCTCAAGAGATTGAATGGACACCACTCAGGGCATTTCATGGGGCCAAACGCTGCTCTTGGGGAGCGTCACAGGGGGCCCCCGTCGCTACCTAGTGTGCCACACTGCCTGGCCTGTTTCCTGATCTCAACCAAACACACCCCAGTCTGTTCCCCTTTCACTACGTGTGCGATTCCTCCCCTACACTGCATAACAGAACCATCGCAGGCTCACAGCAGATATATCCACGCAGCCTTATGGCCCCTCAGCAACTGAGCCAACTGCTTTGTTAGCCCAACGATTGCCACCCATGTGTCAGTAACCCCCCCAAAGAAACAGATTCACTGGTTTAAAGTAAGGCAGTACAGCTGATTGAACCCCCTCGGCCAGGCGATTTCCCCCTCTTCTGACCTCACCACATTCAGGTAGAGAGAGGACAAGATCCTTTCTTGCCCATCGCAGTCGGGAGCGGAGAGCCACAGCTCAGCTCACGGAACCAGGGCCACCCGGGGGGGGGGTCAAGTGGGGCAATTTGCCCCAGGCCCTGGGCCCCATAGGGGCCCCGTGAGCCCTGGCTCCGTGATGGTCCGGGTCTTCGGCGGCATGGGGCCCTTCAGTGCTGCCGAAGACGCGGAGCAACTGAGGGGCCCCCTGCCGCCGAAGACCCAGACCACTGCTGGGTCAGTACAAACACTGCAGCTTCCCCGCTTTGCCCCCGGCCCCCTGAATCCTCTGGGTGGCCCTGCCCAGGACCAGCTCACATTCCTGAGGCCCTTCCCTTTCTTCCGCACGCCCTGGGGCCTGCTGTCCAAATGCCCTCTGCTTACTGCTGCCTCCAGACCCGAGGATTCCTCCTGGGGGATTTGCCAAGCGGCAGCCAGGCAGAGCAGAATGGAACCAGTTAGCAGACGCCTCTCTTGGGTGGCTGGACTGGGACCTGCAGGATCCCACTAAACAGGGATTTCCCTGGTCTGGCTAAGACGACAGCAGCCGTGCTGAGACCCTCCTGGGGGAAAGCTGCTCTTTGAGGTGTTACAAAGTCCTCTTCCGCTGGCAAAGCCCATCCCGGGTGCCTGTCGGCTGCTTGTGCCCCTAGGGAACATGCCTGCAGCTTTGTCTGCGCCACTGATTTCTGCTGTCTTGCCATGCCCAGGCACCTCTCCCCCTGAACTGAGACCATCTGGGTGCTCAGAAGCAGGGTCTTGGGGCTGCGGGCTGGAGAGCAGGCAGGGCAGGGCAGGAGGTAGGAAGGGACAGGTCCCAAGAAGACACCGGGCCAGCAGTCACACCCTGCTACAGACTCACGAGTCAGAGCCAGAGGTCAGAAGCGAAACAACTCAGAGGAGCAAGAAGCCGCTAGACTAGGGAGCGTGGGGGAGGGACCGCGAGTCGCACAGAGCACATCCTTCTTCTACGTCCCCACACAGTCCAGAAGGGGTTAATCCCCTCTCACCGGGCCTGCCGCTGGGCCCTCAGCTTGCGGAGCCGCAGCTGCCGGAGCCGCAGGATCAGGTCCTTGGGGATCTTGCCCCCCTTGGCCAGGATCTCGCGCAGCCGCTGCTTGGGCGTCTTGGTGAGCTGGAAGTCGCAGAGGGTGGGGTTGTCCTCGAAGGAGACACGGCAGGTCCTGGTGACGGGGTGGTAGCCTTCGGCCGCGGCAGTGACCTCGTACTCGCCCGGGTTCAGCAGGCGCCAGTAGTCGCCGTCGAAAGCTGCCGGGGTGACAATAAAGGCCGGGGTGAGGGTTGAGGGGCGGCAAGGTCACAGGGCTGGATCTGTTAGCGCCTGTCTCTGGTGAGCCCTACTCTGCAGAGGGCTGGGCTTGTGCTGCCACCTCAGTGACTAGCAGCCCTGTGTAGACAAGGCCTGGCCCTGCTCCCCCCAGTCCTGTCTGGGGCTGGGGTGACCGGTTCCATGGCATGGCTCCCACTGCTGGGGCCAGCCCGTCTGTCAGCATCCATCTCCCTTTCCCTGCTTTCACCTCAGTCCCGCTATTTACACCCATCCAGAGCCCACCCCACCCAGCTCCTTTCCCCCTGGGACCCTAGGTCCGTCCGTCACTGGCCCCAGTCATCCCCCATCCCCATGGGCTGAGCCACCCAGATGGATTTAGTTCATCAGGACATCCCTGGGTCTGACCCCAGAACCTGCGTCTCTGAAGGCATGAGCCTCGCTGCAGCTCCACCAGCTCGGAGCCAGCAGCGCACTCGGAGCAGGAATCCCCGGAGCCACCGAAGTCGGGAGTCCATGGAGTGAGGACTCCACCCACAGGCCGCTGGCTGGTCCAGCCGCTAGACAGGGTAGAGCGCGGCCTTGTGCGAGCGCTGGTTACACAGACGCCTGCTCCCAGGGCCGCTCCCCTAACACGGGCCACGGACCCCCCTCCCCTCCCGGGGCCGCTCCCCTAACAGGGACCATGGACCCCTCCTCCCAGGGCCACTCCCCTAACATGGGCCACGCCCCCCCACCCCGGGCTGCTCCTCTAACATGGGCCATGGACCCAGCTTCTCAGGGCCGCTCCCCTAAAGTGGGCCACAGACCACCCCCCTCCCAAGACCACTCCCCTAAGGCAGGCCACGGACCCCCCTGGGGCCGCTCCCCTAACACAAGCCATGGACACACACCCCCGCAGGGCTGCTCTGCACGGACCCAGCTCCTCCCACCAGGGATGCTCCCCAAGGCAGGCCAGGGACCCAGCTCCTTGGGGCGACTCCCCTAACATGGGCCATGGACCTGCCCCCCCAATCCCCGAGGCTGCTCCAGCAACGCAGGCCATGGACCCGGCTCCCCTAATGTCTCCCCACAGCTGTGCAGTAGATGCTAGTGCTGCCCGGCTCACTGGTCACCCCGTGCCATACAGCTGGGGCTGGCACTGCACCGCCCCCCACACGTCCCTCTGCCCCGCAGCCCTGGCAGGCCAGATGCCATGTTCTGCTCTAGCTGCAGTGCAAGGGGCGTCACTGGGACTAACAGGCTGCGGCGCCTGCGATACCTGTTCTGACGTCGTGGTTGATGCCGTCCACGGCAATGATGGCGTCTGCAATTCCCTGCTCGGTGTCCTTGTCCCGAACGACCCCTTTAATGCCCCGGCGGACCTGGGCAGACACAGGACGGAGCACACCTCAGAGGGGGCTCCCGAGCCCACACAGTCCATAAGGCACTGCCCCTCCCTGGGTACAGTGGGGAGAGCGAGCCGGCCCCCCAGCCCAAGGGGCAGCACCATCCACATGTCGCCTGCGGGGCGGCTCCCTGCAGTTTGTCCAGTCCTGGGTTAAACATCCAGAGCACTGGGGGTTGTGCCCCTTGGCTGGGGCGGCTGCCTGTCCCACAGCCGAACGCTCTGGTGGGCATCCTGGATCTCCCTTTGCCCCATCGCTGCTCATCGCCCCTGCAGGCCCCAACACCTCCTCTCCTCCCAGAGCGTTCACCTTCGGCCAGTCACATCGCGCCGCGCTCACGGACTAGCCCCGCGGAGAGGGCTCAGCATCACCACCCCCGGTTCCGGAGGAGGCGCGGTTCACCCAAGGCCACGTGGTGAGCCAGTGGCAGAGATAGGGTTAGAACCCAGGTGTCCTGAGCTCACCCCACAGCTCCACACAGCCTCTTGTATCAGCTACGGCGGCTGTTTCAGTCGTCACCAAGCGGCTCTCCTGTCCGTGTGTGTGGAGCCCAGCTAGGCGGGGAGTTTTCAGCCTCTCCCCGGAGAGCGGTGCCTTCAGCCGCTGGCCACCCTCCCTGCCCTGGGACTCCCTACCCTTTGCCATTCTCTGAGGTGCCCAGCGCTGAGCCCCGGGGCACCAGCTGTGAGAGCCCAGAGATTAACAAGCCACCCCCTTACATGGCCCGGCAAAGCCCCGTAGGAGAAGGGTGTTGTGATGAACTGGGAGTGTTCTTAACGTTTTCTCTGAATACTGTGTTGGTGCCTCAGTGTCCCCTACACATTTCTTAATATCTAGGTGGTGGAATCAGGGTGTGTGATTGCTGCAGAACAAAGGGCCAGTGCACCTAAATGCCTGACACTCTGTCTCCTAGCAACTGATGGCCTGGGCCCCTCCCCTGCAAAGGTGCCAGCTGAAGGTGTTGGAGACAAAGGGATCAGGTGACCTCCTGGCCCAGAAAAGGGGCTGAGCAGAGAGGAGGGGCTGGGAGGGGTGGTTAGTCTGGAGCTGGCTGAGGGCAGACGTGGGGGTCTGGCTCACTGCCCCCCAGAATGGACCCAGCCGAGGGGTCCGGTTCGCTGTATCTACAAGCTCTGTTTTAGACCCTGTTCTTGTCATCGAATAAACCTCTGTGTTAGTGGCTGGCTGAGAGTCACGTCTGACTGCAAAGTGGGGGTGCAGGACCCAGTGGCTTCCCCAGGACCCCGCTGGGGTGGACTCGCTGTGGGAAGCGCACGGAGGGGCAGAGGATGCTGAATGCTCCAAGGAGAGACCCAGGAGGTGAAGCTGTGTGAGCTTCTTGCCCTAAAATCAGTCTGCTCCAAGGGAGAGGAGGCTCCCCAAAGTCCTGACTGGCTCTGTGGGGAGCTGTTCCAGAGCATCGCCCGGGGACCCCGTGACAGGTGTGAAACATGTGGGCTGCCCACACTGGTGAGAGAAGAGCCGAGGCTGGGCCCCCCGACGCACACGCTGCCCAAGGGACCGAGCTGGCACGGAGAGCTAACCCCAATTACCTGCTATTCCCCCCGGAGGGTCATTGCCCCACAGTGACCTCTGCAGCCCCCAGCAGCTGCTGGTTTACGGGCCGTGCGTATGTCCAACGTGTGCTCAGTGAATCTCGGCAAGCGCCCATCCCCGGGGATGCGGGACGGTGTCAGGACTCGTCTACCCTGGGGTCTGAGCCAGTGGCGTAGTTTGAAATGAGGCTAAACTGCGCAGGTGCAAATCGCACTGCCCCGTACGAGTAGTGTCTACGCTAGGCAGTGCGCGCAGGCTGCTGCGTGGGCGGGGGGTGAAAGTCCCAGTGTAGACAAGGGCAAACATCCCTTAGGATGGCGTCGTTCGCCCCTGCCGGCCCCCAAGAAGCCGGATATCACTGTTTATTGTTTGGGGGCCTCTCTCATCTCGAGCTTCCATGATCTTCTGACTAGCCTTTAAAAAACTCTCATCAAGCCCTGTGTGCTTGTGCATGCATGTGCATATTGCCCTCTGCTGGCTGGATTCAGAAATGCTCTGTGTGTCATTGCCCCTACATTGCTATCAGCTAATGGTGATTCCCCTTTAGCTCAAGGGGTAGGGGATTGGGTTTTGTCCTGAATGACATCCAGTTCCATCCTCTAACCACTGGGTCTCCCTCCATCCCAGGTGGGTAAGTGCTGCCCCATGTCTCTCCAGCCTTGGCGCCATGACAGGTTCAGCGCCAGCACCAGCACCCAGCCAGAACCTGCCTTGCCCAGAGCAGCCGCTCCTGGGGCCTTGCCCAGCTCCCACAAGGCCACGTGACCTCCACAGAGAAGCTCCAGGAGGCACTGCCCTAGATACCCACGTGCAAGTGCCAGGTAAGGCTCCGGAACTGCCCTGGCCCCGGAGCGCCCCCCCTTAGGCCAGGACACGCACCTGCTCCATGAAGACCAGCAGGGACTCCTTGTTGTTCTCCCACTCCCTGGGCAGTTCGGACTCGTGCGGGAATTTGTCGCAGGACAGCTCTACAGTGACCTCAAAGCAGTTTGTGTGCAGGTAGCTGAAGTCGTTCATACCTGCACCGGGAGACAAGCACGGGGCGATCTGGTGCCACGTCAGAGAAGGGAGCTGAGCTCCTTACAGCAGCCTGCACTTGGAATGGGAAATACAGCAGGGTGTTGGGCCCTGCTGCTGGTTTGTTATTGTAGGGTCACTCGGAAGAGACAGACCCCGTGCCCTGGTTTGTTACTGTAGGGTCACTCGGTGGTGACAGGCCCTGCACCTTGGTTTGTTACTGTTGGTGTCACTAGGCATAAATCTAGGCCTCAGTGAACCAAAGCTCCTCCGTGTTGAACTCTACTTGATCTAGAAAGCCAGCCGCTGTGAAATGAAATGTGTAACAGTAAGTTATCAGTTGCAGCACAGCTCAGACCAGTCTATAGCAGTGGTGATAAGGCCTGTGCACCTTTAGCAGAAGGACAAGGCAACTTACAGAAGAAAAACTTACTAACGAGCTGCCGCGGCCAAGATTACTTAATGCACCTGCGCTTACGTAACTGCTACAGGGGGAAGAAGGAGGAGGGGGAGGAGGGGGGAGGAGAAAGAAGAAAGAGGAAAAAAAAAACTTATAAAAAGGGAAAAGCCGCTTGTGTCGGTGTGCATGATTTGAGGCGTTCGTCTCCTTGCACAGCTTTGAGATCTCAAATAAACTTTGCTTGCTTCTCCACCCTGGTGTGTGTTCATTGGTGCTTCGCACTCTGGGCAACAAATCACTGTTGCTTGCCTCAGGCACCCTCTGTGCCTGCAACACTACTGTAGGGTCACTCTGTGGTGACAGGCCCTGCACCCTGAGTACTGGATAAATTCCAGTAAAAGGGAACTGGATAAATTCATGATGGAGATGGATGGCAGGAGAGAGATCACTTGATCATTGCCTGTGTGGAAGTAGGGAAAGAATTGACAAGGATTTGTAGGGGATCTTAATGCATGTCAGTCTGTTAGCAAGAGTTAGGCCAGCTGTAACCCTAATGACGTGAGATTTGTAGAAGCGCGGTTAGTGTGAGGCGAGTAGGAAAGAACTGTGTGAGAAGTTATCACGACCTTGCACTGATAATTAAATACGTAGACTGGCGCCCAACGTGAGGAAAATAAGATAGCAGGATAGCCTATGTATAAACAAAATGCAGCTGTTGCTCATTATTGTCTATAGTATTGCTTGTTATTGTCTGTAACGAAGGTATAAATGCTTGCTGTAATTGTTTACCTGTTGAGAGACCTGTCCGGGACTGGGGCGACCCAGTATCCTAGGGCACTCCCTCCCTCTATTGCAATTGCTGGAGTTAGAATAAAGTATTTGATTTTGCTGCACCCAAACAAAAAGCGAGAACTAAGTTTTTCTCCGACAATTTGGGGGCTCGTCCGAGATGGCAACGCCTACTGAGATACAGGCAGCTGCTATGGATCATTCCCTTTCGAACCTCATGGCGCCACAAGAGAGGTATGAGACTTTTTGAAATCTCTATTGGGGTGTCGTCGGAGGACTGTCCGTGGGGCCTTCTGTCTCTGTTGGGCTCACGTCATCTGAACTTATTGACTGTGCAGCAAGATCAGATACAAAGTGGTATTGGGGGAAAGCCCCAATCAGGTTAGTTTATAGCAGTACTGGGAAACTGCTGGGTTGGCCAACAAGGTAATGCATAGTGAAATGCATTAGGTAATGCATAGTGAAATGCATTAGGTATGCACCGGTGCTGAGGGGTTTTTAACCGCCTCAAGAGGGGTTGTTATACCGCCTCATGGTATTGGGTCCAGACATAAGGTACAGATGCATCGTGGTATTTGGAAATAAGGCCTTGGTGTGTGTGTGTGTATACACTAGTGTGAGTGACTGTTATTGGAAGACGCCCAGAGTACCCTGTGAAGCGAAAGCTCGTGACCAGGACTACTCTAACGCAAGCCTGGTAACTAGTGGATCTTTAGGAGATCCGACCCACGGTGGGCTGACTCGGCCTGGCATCGTCCGGTGAGGAAGCTGCCTGGGTCTAGGAGCGTGTGAACCCATCTTCCCTCCCCCTTTCCTTTCCGTGTGGGCTACTGAGCAGTCTGATCATCTCACTGGATGCAATCAGAGTAAGCGGCGCCGTCTCCCTGAGACTAGCCAACGCTCTTTGCTGAAGGGAGGTGTAGGAGGGTCGTGGCCATCCTCGTTAGCCTCTCCTGTGTGAGTACCCTGTAGGGAAAAATCCTTAGTTTACGTGCCGCTAGCGCGGACAGGGCATCCCCCCTGTGTGTGTGTGATTGGAAAATGGGTAGGGGACAGTTTAATTATTCCAGCTCACCCCCTAAGGGTACCCCATCTTATTTCATGTACGTACATTATGGTCCAACAATCTGCAGGTATTTAGAGAATTGGAATCTTTACACTCCGACACCTGTTAGGTTCACTCCCTCTGGGGCACCTGGCATTGGCCACTGTCAGTAGACAGATACTGGGCTAGATGGGCCTTTGGTCTGACCCGGTACGGCCGTTCTTATGTTCTTATGGTTTGTTACTGTAGGGTCACTCAGCAGTGACAGGCCTCGCACCTTGGTTGGTTATTGTAGGGTCACTCGGCAGCGACAGGCCCTGCGTGCAGGGTCACTCCTGAGCGATGGACACAGCGACAGAAGCTGTTTCAGCCGGGTCTGGCCAGAGGGCAGCTGGGCAAGGCCTGTCTGCATCCTGAGCCAAGAAGCTCCGTCCCAAACACAGTGAGGCCGCCTCCTCCCCCACCCCCTGTGCCAGCCAGTGCCCCGGGCAATGCACAGCCGGGATCGCTCCCAGCTTGGGGGCCTCGGGAAACGATGGGGCTCCAACCCAGAGACCTCACTCCCTGTCCAGCGCAGGGCACGTGGGCTGCCAGGACCTCCCTGCCCCAGGGGATCCAACAGCCCTTCTCCCCGGGCTGCGGAGCGGGGCCACCTACTTCCCGGCACCGTGTGCCAGTGGGCGCCGTTGATGATGTTGCCCTCCCTGGTGAAGTCCTCGTAGTGGCAGAGGCGGCGCTCAGCGTCCACCATGGCCAGGTTGGTGGTGGCATAGACGGTGGCGAGCCAGCGGAAGACGGCGTCGTCGGGCGTGGGCGTCAGCTCCTGGGCCTTCCAGTAGGTGCGGGTCATGTCGTAGGGGTAGGTCACCACGAGCTCCCCCCCGTGCAGGTTGGCGCTCAGCACAAAGGGGAACTTCTGCATCCAGTTGATGACAGCGCGGGTCTCCGGGGCCACCTGGGCAGGGACAGGCCTCGGCCTCAGAGCGCTGGGGGGACAAGTGCCCCCAGACGCTGAGGGCAGGGGTGGGGTGGGAAGCGTGGCCTAACCCTCGGCTGGGACTGGCTCCTGTGCGAGGTGCTGCTGTTCTGCCCGGGCAGCATCTCGCACCCGCTTCGCCCTGGGGTGAAGGGCTGCAGGAGGAGCAGGGTGCCCATGGTGTCTGCAGGCCCCTGGCCTGAACCGCGGCTCCCCCTCGGGGCCTGGATCGTCCCACTGCTGGCACGTGAGAGCCGCCGGGCAGCAGGCCCAGAACACCCCGGTTCGCATCCGTCACGCCAGCCCCCGCCCCTCACTCTGCCTTATAGCAAGGAGAGTCCCCGGGCCTCCCAGCCCCATCCATCCCTGCACCCCAATGCGCCTTCTGCCCCTGCACCGTACAGTGCCCCGATGTCCCCCACACCCCACAGGGCCCCCCCCAGGGCCCCCTACCCCCCACACTCCACAGCACCCCCTATCCCGGCCCACCCTGTGTCCCCCCCCCCCCACCGCATGGCCGGCGGGGCTCACCGTGGCGTTGGCGAAGGTGTAGTACTCCGGGATGGGGAGGTAGTGGTTAGGGAACTTGTGAGGAACCAGCTCGTTGTCTTCGGCGTCCCACAGGGCCGTGTTGAGGTCGGCGAAGTTGTGGTTGAGGTCGATGCCTTCGTAGGTCCAGCGGCCCACGGCCCAGCCCGCCAGCTCTGAGCCCTGTGGGGAGGGGGGGCTGCAGGAGAGCTCAGCTCCCCCTCCTCTGCCACCCGCCCACTCTCTGGGGCTCATTCAGAGCATGTGGGGCTCAGAGCCCCCCACAGGTCAGAGCCCCTAATAACGGCTGGGCCGCTGTGACATCCCCTGGCCTGCCACGGCTCTCCTACCCCCATCTGCCTCCCTCCCTCCCAGACAGCTCAGCCCACACCCGCCAGAAGGGCCCCCACACCCCCTTCTGGCACCCTGCCCCCATCCCATCTCGCTCCTCCCTGTGCGTCTGTGTTGGAAGAGAGCACAACGACATGAGGCTGATGGCCCGGGATCCCCATCGCCCTCACTGCCCACGGCCAGGGCGCCCCACGGCCAGGGCGCCCCACGGCCAGCCCCAGCACAGTTCGTGGGGCTGTCCCCCTAGAGCCCGTCAGGCCCCTCTGGCCCACTCCCTGCCGGGGCCCTGCAGGCACACGCGCTCAGCTGCCTGACCACAGGAGCGAGCTGGGTTAAAGCTCCCGAGAGCTCTGCCCCTGTTCCCGCCTGGGGCTGGCCTCTGCCGTGCCAGCAGCACGGAACAATGCTGACCGGGCGTGCTGAGAGCGCTTCCTGCTGGCTTCACGGGAGTGGAGGGGGCGAGCGTTCAGCAGCCACCCGGCCCTGCATCAGCAGGGTGCAGAGAGGGACCCAGCCCTGCCGGCAGGCTGGGATTCCCAGGCCACCCCACTCGGAGCCAACCTGGCTGGTGTCTGGTGCAGCTGTACTGCCTGCTTCCCTGAGCCCGTCAGTGGTGCTGCCTTGCGTCCGCAGGGGCCCGAGTGGTGGTGAGATGATGCCCACGGGTCCCCCAGGCCCAGCAGCGGAGACGCCCGGCCGGAGCTGCCCTCCCCTGGGCACGGGTCCCCGTGGTCCCTACCAGCTTGTAGGCCGTCTCGTAGCCGTCGGGGTTCATGGAGGGCAGCAGGTGGATGCGGGTCTCGCTCACCAGCCGGACGACGCGGGGGTTGCCCCGGGTGTACTCGCCGCACAGATACTGCATCAGGTTGAGCAGGAGCTCGCGGCCCAGCACCTCGTTCCCGTGCATCCCGGCCACGTAGCGGAACTCTGGTTCCCCTGCCGGTGACACGCAGCCAGCTGCCCATGGAGCCTGCTGCCCGCCCGCCCGGCGCCACCCTCCGGGCACCAGGCTGAGAGCACGGCCAACCCCACCTGCTCTCCGAGGCAGGCTCAGCGGATGCCCTAGACTGGGGGCAGACCCAGTGGACGCCCTAGACTGAAGGTGTTTGGGGGCAGACACAGTGGGTGCCCTGGCTCTGGGGGGGTGTCTGGGCGCAGACCCAGCGAGCGCCCTGGCTCTAGGGGGCGTCTGGGGGCAGATCCAGTGGGTGCCCTAGACTGGAGGGAGGAGGTGTTTGGGGGCAGACCCAGTGAGCGCCCTGGCCCTGGGGGTGTCTGTGGGGGCAGACTCAGAGGGGCACCCTGGCTCAGGGTGGAGTTCAGCCAGGCCAGCCTTGTGGGACATGGGGCAGCAGAACAGCGGTGCAGATGGACGTCCCCTCAACCAAAATGGGACTCTCGGAGCATGGCATGAGAGGCAGGAAACAGAGCTCCCTCTCTCCGTCCGCCAGCGCCAGGGGTGCAGCCGGGAAGCAGTTCCGGTGGCGTCTCCCCTCGGCCCCGTGCTGCGGGGACTCACCCAGCTCATGCTGCCCGGGGTTGTCCGAGATTTCCATCACATACATCTTCAGGCCCAGGTAGCTCTTGCCGATGCTGTAGACCCGGGTGATGTTGGGGCACTCCTCATTCACCTCCTTCATCAGCTGTGAAGGGCAAGTGGCACGGCTAGCCTCTCCTGCCAGGGCTGGCCGACATGTGCCTGCCTTCCCTGCCGGCGGTGGGCACCGCGAGGGGCGGGCTCAGGGCGGGAGCTGCCTGCCCCAGCCGCATGGAGGCAGGGAGCAAAGGGAACGTACCTTTCTCATCTCCTTGTAGTTGTGATGCCTGAAGTCCAGCTTGTCGGTCGGCATTGGCTCGTTCTCCCAGGAGTAGATGTTGTTGGGGTCTGCAGGGAGAGACGGGCGTGAAGTTCGGGGCTGGCATCAGGTCCAGGCACCAAGCGTTCCCGTGTTCGCTCGCGGGCCGCCGGCCCCCATTCTCCCCAGATGGGGCCATGGGAGGCTGCCCTCAGCAGCTGGATGAAGGCAGCGGTCATCCTGGCTAAGGGCAGCCCGCTGCCTCTTTCCCGTCTGAGAAGGCCCTTCGCGGAGAGCGGCTTGCGTCCCCTTTAGAACAAGGGGAGGTGGCCGCCATTTTGGAAAGAGGGCAGTTCTCCCCGAGCGTCACTAACAAAGATTATTGTGCAGCCTTCCCCTTATGGCGAATAATGGCAAAAAATGACCAGTCAGCCTAAAAAGTTACATACAAATCTATCCCTTGCTCCAGATCCACCTCTCAGCCCCTTGGTGTGTAAACAGCCAATACCTGATCTGATATCAACAGGGACAAAACGGGTCTGACGCTGCAGGCTGTGTTGACCCATTTTCAGAATTAAATTTTGTTCACAACCTAATTCACGGATCCACGTGCAACACCTCAGCCCGTGCGTGCTAGGCTCAGAGTCTGGGCTGCCCAGCGTGGGAGAATACACAGTCTTTTTCCTACATAACAGAGGCTGTATCCCTGCTTCAAGTGCAAAACTCACCCTGAACTACAGGGCACGGCCAGCACCTCCAGGAGAACAAGACAAGCTAGAATTATACCTGTAAATACGTAAAAATATCCGAGCAAGCTGGGAGGGACAGAAATGTTCATGCTTCAGGGCTTGACCTGGCCTATAGCTCCTGGGGGGGCAGGAGGGAACGCTGCCATCGGCAGGTTAACCTATCCCCCAGGGACTCTCTCAAGCAGCTGGTACAGGTCACTGCCAGAGCCTGGGTTAAAAGGACTGCGGATCTCATCTGGCCCAGCAGTTCCTGTGTTGCTGTGCATGACCCGGCAGGGCTGTTAGGTGAGAGGAATTTCTCAGACAGCCGCGTCCCAGACCATTTGGGATTTGTGCCCCAGAGCCAGCCTGGCCCGGGGACCTGGCACTGCTAGCGCGACAGAGGGTTGCAGAGGAGACAGGCCGGAGGGACTGAGAGCAAAGGCCCCGGCTTGATGCCGCATAACGGAACGAAGGGGAAGACAGATGGGCCTGGCCAGACGCCCTCTCGGAGGGAGAGCACAGGGACAAGCCCACCCCAGCAGCGCGTCTTACCTGGCAAGGGGCAGCCCAGGATCTCCGCCCTCAGGCAGATGGTGCCGTTCTCAAACCAGGTCTGGGGGTTGATGCGGATGTAGCGCGCCACCACCGGGGTGGGGAGTGCATTGAGCACAGGCGTCTCGGGGTCCTTGTTCCCCAGGAACACCTAGAGACAGACAGACGGACACGGTCCTGGCCTTCGGCTGCTTGCGAGGCTCATTCTTATCCCCATTATAAATACTCGTCCTTCTGGGGGAGGTGGGTGCTGGTGACAGGGGCTGGCATGCCAGGCCTGGGGCCTCCAGCCCTGCACACCCCCAGCAGCCGGAGCAGGGCTCCTCCATGCTGCCCCCTGCCCTTGGAGTCACTGATCTCCCGCCTATGCCCCAGACCGGATCTCCCCCTGCTCTGAGCAGGACAGTACCCGCTCACCTCGTGGCCTGCTGCCGCCATTGCCCAAAGCGCTGTCCAGGCCACACACCCAGCCCTCCTCCCGGGGCAGGATGCTGAGTCCGTCTCTAACACAAGCCGGGATTCTCCCAGGCTCCCGGGACTCTGGGAACTAGGGCTCTTGGACTGCCAGGCAGTGAGAGCCGCCCCATGTTGCCTGGCACTAGAGAAACAGCAGCTGGGTCCAGTGTCCACATTGCCCAGTTGGCAGCTCAGAGGGCCCAGGATCAGAACCCAAAGGATTACACCGACCCAGCCCCCGCCTGCTCCCCCTGGCTCCCATTCAACCCGAGCTGCCTGCGTGAGGCTGGAACCTGACACCAGACCCAGGCTTGTGCCAAATCCCAGGGAAAGCAACAGCTCCTCTGCCCCGGGCCAACAGGGCTCGAGGCGCCCGCTGGGACTCACGCCAGCTCAGAGCTCCCCAGGGAGAGAGCCGCAGAGTGCAGTATGGGACTCTCACAGAGACCCACTCACCACCCGGCCACAAGCCCACCCCCCCGCCCTCCCCAGGGGGGCCTGGCTCCCTCTCGGGGCCGCCAGTGAGATGGACTGGCCTTTCCCCCTAGTGCAGAGGCGGCTGGGAGCTGCCGGTTCCTCCCCCCGGCTGGCTGCTTTCTGCCTGTTCACAAACTCAGTTCTTTCCCAAAAGATTGGGCAGGAGGGACAGGGAGAGGTCAGAGCAGAACTAATTCTATAGCGCAGACACACACACACTGCACGGCCGTACACACGCACTGCACTGATTTATTTACACACGCACACCGCACTTCTGTACACACGCGCACACATACCATGTAGTCACACACACACTGCACTGATTTATTTACACATACACACACACACACCCCCTCCAGCCCGGGAGGCAGGAATTTGGCCCGGGGCTGGGGCTGCCAGGGGAAGCAGAGCTGCCCTGGGGCTCTGGCCGTTCCCCACCCCCAAACAGAAGCTCTGGATGGATGGAGCCCAGCTGATGCTGGGGGGGGGGGAAGCACAGGATTAGCTACAAACTATCCCAGCCCACACAGCTATATTAACCCTCCGCAGACTGGCTGACACCAGGAGAGGGCTGTGGGGAGCAGGGAGGGGTCAGGTCCCGTTGGGGGGCTGTTGTGGCTCCTGCTGCTAGGGGAAAGGCACCCGAGGTGGGTGAGTGAGAGGCGCCCTCAGGCTGGGGGTCTGGTCTGGCACAGCCTGACTCCAGGGCAGCAAATGTAGCTTAAAGCATCCAGTGCCCTGCCCCTGCCGGGCCGCACAGAGCTCAGTGAAATCCAGAGGCTCTGACCCCGCACCTCTGTCCTTAAGTCCTCGAGGCCCAGGCAGGCCCTGCCACCCACAGACACTCACACAGACCATTCGCCCCGGTGCTGGCCCATCGCCCTGGCCGCCTGCCCCGCTAGCCTCCCGTCCCCATGAGCGCCCCCACTCACCACCTCCTCCGTCCCGTTCCTGCCTGGCTGCCAGGTGTGTGTGTCATTACTGAACTGGACTTTGTAGGACGTCACCCAGTCGTACCTACACGGGGAGGAGGGGGAGAGAGAATCAGCTGTGGGGTCAGTCACCAGCACTGAGGGGTTTATAGGGATCCTGGTCCCCTTCACTGATAGCCCCACAAGAGCTGTCCGAGAGCCTAGATACCACAGCGATGGGCTCACTGACCCAGCCAGTGGCTGCGGCCCTGGATCCATCACCCCGCACTCTCTCCTCCCCTGCACTTGCTGCTTACGTCCAGATGGAGTTCAGTCCCTGTGTGATGACGCCGGTAAAACGGGTTGGCCGCCGGGCATCAATCTCCAGCCACTGGTCCCGGTCCTCGTGGCCAGCACACCAGCCTCCATCGTAGAAGTCACCGTCGTGAATCCCAGACTGCAGCGGGGAGGAGAGGGACAGAGAGCGGCGGGAGGTCATTGTGGGGCAGCCGTGGAGCATGTGAAGCTGTGCACTGGGAGTTCCCGTGCCAGCGCCCTGGGGTGCTGGACTCCTTGGGGCTCCTCGTGGCAGTGACTGTCCCTCCCACGATAGCGAGTGCTACTGTGAACAGGTAACCCTACCTGAGCCGGCCCTGGGGCTCATCGCCCCCCGAGGACTGCAGGGAAATTCACCAGCTCTGTGCAGATCTGACTATTCTGAACAACCTGGGCCAGATGTCACGAGCGCTCTCCCCACGTCTGGGGCACAGGCCAGTGGGACCTACTGCGCTACCGGGAACGGGGCAGCTTCCCACCCAAAATCCCCACATCCTGGCTGGAAAACAGAGCCCTGGTTTCAGTGGGGAAATCCACAGAGCTGTGCAAAACTCCCCCCAACCCTCCCCGCAGAAACGGGCCGAGTTCTCTGGCTCTGAACGAAATGGAAAGGCTCGGGGGGCTGCTGGGTCGTTATACACATTTCAGTGTCTGATGGCGGCCAGGGGCAGCTCCAGGCCCCAGCACGCCAAGCGTGTGCTTGGGGCAGCATGCGGCGGGGGGCGCTCTGCCGGTTGCCGGGAGGGCGGCAGGCGGCTCCGGTGGACCTCCCGCAGGTGTGCCTCCACTTCGGTGGAGCCGCGGGACCAGCGGACCCTCCCCAGACACACCTGCGGGAGGTCCACCGGAGCCGTGGGACCGGCGACCGGCAAAGCGCCCCCCGCAGCGTGCCACCGTGCTGGGGCGGTGAAATGTCTAGAGCCACCCCTGATGGCGCGTCCCCTACCGGAGAGGAGAAATGCTCAGCAGGACCCTTTAGCCAGCGGCCGTGGGAGGTTTCTCGCCCTCCAGTGGAAGATAGTGCAGTGAAGAGGCTAGTGTGGGGGATGGATGGGGTCACCCTTCTGGGGGGGAGGGGGAGAGTTGGGTGAGGGGGCTGGGGCTGCAGCCAGGAGCCGTGCGGACGGCACCCCACAGCCCCTGGAGGGAGACGATGCCCAGCCGGTGGCCAGGTAACTGCCATGTGGGCTGGGAGAGGCCTCGCTCTGACGGAAAGGGTCCCCCCTCCCCCCGGCACAGCACACCTGTATATTGAGGCGTCCCCGGTGGGCACCCAGACCGTAGCGCTTGCTGGTGGAGGCTCGTAGCTGCGAGTCCGACACCCTCAGAGACTCCAGCCCCAGCGGGGGACATTCTGGTGGGAGGCCGAAGGCGGAAAGGAAAGAAAATCAGCTTAAAGAAAAGCCAGAGGGGCCAAAGGCATCCTTGGTGCAACTGTAAACAAACCTCTCCTCCCTGCAGCCTTGGCCAGCGACAGGGGCAGGAGGAGAGGGAGGCCGGGCCAGGAGCCGCTCCCCCTGGAATCCCATCCTCTGAACGATGGGGAGACCCCACCCAGGGGCAGACCAGCCAGGCTGAGCACCCTGGGGCGTCAGGGACCATCTCTCTCCTTCTCTCACTGGCTGGTGTCAAGAGGGGTGTGATGTCTGGGGGCCCATGGTCTGGGTGACAGCCAGCACCAAATCTGCTGCCCTCTACACTTAGCATCACCCGGGCCCCAGTGACCCCTGCTCAGAGCCTTCAGTCTCCAGAGCCCCGCCCGGCACTGACTGCAAACCCCCCCAGATGTACCGCGGGGCAGAGCTCTGCTCTCCTAGCTCCCTGTCCTCTGCGCGGGCCCTAGACCCGGGCAGCATGGGTATCCCCTGCGGCCTATTCCCAGTGCCGCAGGGGGCTGGGAGTTAGTGCTGAGTGATGGGGGTTACCCCGTGGCATGAGAGAAGGGAGTATTTCCTCCTCTTTCCCTTTGCTTGGTTTCAGTGTGCTTGATGAGCTCTTTCTCGGAGCCGATACAGAGCCCAGTTGGCTGCTACGGGGTGCTGGGCTGCTGGCTTGGAGACCTCACATCTCGGCTGTCACAGAGGCACAGACAGTGCAGGGAATGAGCCTAGGGGCTCACGCGTCTATCCCCAGAGCCAGAGCAGAGTGACTTCAGTGCCGGAGCCAGCCGTGCAGGGACACACTGCAACGCCGTCCGGCCGTCGCTAACGCGCCCAGGCTAACCTCAGCATTCCAGCCTGGCGGTTACATTCAGCTTTCCTAAGAGTCCCCCTGCAGTTTAAACCGCATCCAGCATTCCTCCTCGCTGCCTGTCCTACATTACTGCAGGGTTACTCTGCCTATTAAACAGTGGCCGAACTCCCCTCGAGGTGGCTGCAGCATTTCACGGCTGGGGGGAGTGCGGGCACAGCTGTGTGCAACACCCAGAAGGCCGCGTTAGTGCTAGGGCCGGGGATTATTTATTGTCACACTGGGCACAAAGTCCATGGGGATCCCCTGGATCCAGGGGGCTGCACACAGCCGCGAGGCCAGCCTGATTCAGTTCTCCTCCAGCCAGGACTCAGAACGAGCTCCCGGATGGTGTCTAGCTTTGCACACTTCCCCCGTTCCCCGCCCCAGGAAGAGCGCAGCGCACTCAGCCCAGCCTGGAGCCAAACACACTGCTGGAGACACAAGCGCTAGCGGAGATCAGGCCAGCGGATACCAGAGAACAACAGGGGCTGCTGAAACCACAACCACAGCCTGTGAGGCTGAGTCAAAGAGCCATCATATCCTGCCCAGCTGGCGCGATCCCAGGGGGTCTGTGCAGGGGATGGGGCCAGGCTGGTCGCAGCTGTTCCCCTGTGGAACCTCCGGCTGCAGGCTGGGCTTGTCCCTGCGGGGTAGGCAGGTAACTATTGCTCTGTGGTGCTCCCTCTGGTCCTTGC